>NW_019392722.1:914341-1658236 GCF_000648675.2 Cimex lectularius
TGTATATATATGTATTGTATGTTTTGTTTTTATTCTGTATTTGACAACCTGAGGTACAAACGAGAGACTAGCATTCTAGAATATCAACGTAGTATATATCTGAAATCAGAGAGTCAGTAACCAGATCGAGATGCTCAAATGGCTGCAGTTTAAAACAAAATATGCGCGAAAGAAAAGAAAAAGATGGAAAACACATAGAGGGCCGGCGATGACCTCAGCTGTTTGTTGGCCCATAAACTTCCCACTTATTATTATTATAAATAAATTAAGGACTTCATTACAATTTATAAGTCGTGAAATGAATTAATCAATGAAGAAAGGATATTTATGATAACTTAAACTCTTTATAAAGATTAAACTGAAAAAATAAATAAATAAACCACTTTCTTGGCCGCTTTTCCTTATTCCTTGAACGATGTTTCATCTGGCAAAATTTCCGCAACAATTATGCTAATAGTGATATCGTGTTTATGCTTTTCTAAGGAAAATCACCACGTGAACGGTTCTTAATTGAATTCTGTACCATAAGTAATTGAAAATGTGTCTTATTTATGGTGGTTCATCTGCAATATCGCAAATTGAATCCGGTATTCCGAGACGTGCAGTAAAATAAATAAATTAAAAAAAAATTAAAAACTAACTCCAAACTTAATTGACGTTAAACTCGCCTTCGATGGTAAAGGACAAATTCTGGGTTCAGAAATGCAGCAGAAAATCTGTACTACGAGACCAAAGGTGTCCCACATATTGAATTCCCCGAATTGAAAATGAGGCACAAATGACTTCAATTCTTGTTAACCGTAGTGGAACAAACGAATTACAGCAGCTACGAGAAGGAAATTCAGTTGAAACAAAATGTGAGAACAAAAAATTAAACAACGATTAACCGATTATTGGGTCCCTCTACATTCGCGCAGTTGAACTACTCAAACGCGTTTCGGCATTGTACCATCTTCAGTGAGGAACAGTTTCCTAGAGTTCCGCAATGCCGAAATGCGTTTGATTAGTTCAACAAATTTGCGAGTGAAGACGGACCCAATAAGCGATAAATCGCCGGTTAAGCATGAGTTCCCTGAATCGGAGACCAACACTCAACATCAAAATAACGGTTGCCGAACTTAATAAAGCATTGACTGGCATTTCTTCATCAGCAACGAAGCTTCGCAGCGTACTTGTTCCAGCCAAATAATATTCTACGTATCAAACCTTGGAAAAAGCCGATTAAAAAAAGAAAAAATAGAGGAAGGAGTTTGCAATGTTAAGACAGATAGTCGTGTTTGGGGAGCTTCTAAATTCGAATCTGGGGTAGGGAATTCACAAACTTCAGATTTCATTCGACATGGAAGATGAGGAAGTATATGTTGATTGGCTGCAACAAAGAACAGAAAGACTATGTGCAGGGTGTTGATATCGAAGAGGTCAATTATATTTAAAAAATATAAGTGTACTTTTTTACGAGGGTTCGCAACAGCAGAGGTTATATCGGGGTGCAAGTGTTTTTGAAAAAAAAATCCCATATGTAAGTATGCAGAGCCGCTGGATTCGAACCCGGGACCTTTACCTTACAGTGATGAGCCCCGTGTCAACGCCTAAACCGTTGCGGTCACCGACGCCCCCGAAATGGACTTTAAAACATGGCCTATGATAACTGAGAAAATGTTCCTACCTAGTTTTTATGTAAAATGTTTAATATACATTATTATTAATTATTTTTCATTAGCTGTTAAAAATTCAACACCGTGACACCGATATTTCTAAATTTCCGAGCTGACCTTTTTGCGAAGAGAACGGACAAGGAGGGAAAAGTGATAAATTAAAAAGTACAACGGTTCATTTTCAACATTGGCTCGTTCAGCACGTCGTTCAGACAAATTAATTCATTAATCAGTTTTATTTCTTTGACATTTGATTCACACCTCCGACGTGTTGCATGTTTAACGTGAAATAATAAAACACCGTCTCCATGATCGATGTACAGCTTTATTCAATGGAAATGAGGCTGCGTCTAAACTGATTCAAATGGAGACATCATTTAAAACGTCACTTAGTTATGATAATAGTGATGAGGACGGTGAGTTAATCCTTTCCGGAGGACGGTGGATATATTCTCAACGTAATATTTCCCCCTGGTCTCATTGGGATAATTCGCCTGTTCTCTTTGCTGGTTTTGGTACCGTTAAAATCTTTAAATATTTTAAAATGTAAAGTAAAAATGAACATTTCTAAAATCCTAAGAATAAGCTGACTATTAATCGAAACATTGCTGAGCATACAAAATCGTATGTTTAATGATTATTCGGAAATCGTGAGGTGCGGTCTGGTGTGATGTAGGTTTCAGAAAAAACATTTTCATTATCGTGCCAACGTTTCGATCTTTATTGAGATCATCTTCAGGTCCTGGGATTTACAAACATTGTTTAAATTTAATAAATACATGTCGGATGTGGAAAAAAGTGAATTTAAACAACGCAAATAATATTTTTTATATTCAAAGTATGTTTAATCCTAATTCAATGTTGGAATTGACTAATAAATATAAATTTTATCGATGGTCATCTCTTCAATCTGATCAACTCATGTATACAAAATAAAAAATGATAAGCTGAACCTGTATTACTATTCGGATTATTTAAGCAAGTCATATATTTATTACACAACAACAAAACTAAATTGAAAAAATTAATAAAAGACTGTCTTACTAATAATTTCCTAACATAAAACTATGGTAAAAATAAAAATGGCCAAACAACATGTTAATATAAACTGCTGACTATCAAAGAGATTTATCGATAGTCATTAATACAATAGTTAGTTTTGATTATGTGTAGTTTGAGGGTTGACTATAGACAGTTTGCGCAAGGTAAAAGTGTTTCGTGGTTAGGGTTTCATGTAGTCAGAGTTGGTTAATAGAAGCTGTTGATTTTAATGATGGTTAATGTTGGTAGAGATAGTTTTGTGTGGTTATAGCTGGCTAAAGACAATTAATAATTATTATATACCGCTAGTAATTTCTTGAAGGAATGGACCCTTAGGGATAGGTAATTACGGCTAGGAATGGTTTTATGTGGTATGAGTAGGCTAAATACGGAGAATAATATAGCTAGAAATGATGAATGATGGAGTGAGCGCGGTGTTCAATCCTTTTTAAATAAAGATCCTACTCACAGTAAGTTATTTTCCGACGAGTCGGATTTCGAGCCCTTAGCTCATCATCAGTTGAAGGATTTCTACAACCACGTCTCTCGACATGAATGCAAAAGTCAAAATTCGGATCGTTTGAAAACAACGAACTGTGAGTAGGATCTTTTTAAAAAAAGGATTGAATATTACAGACAGTTAGGGATGATTTTATTTAAAATTCTCTAACATGTAAATTATCATAAAATTTGGGTAGTAATTACAAGTGAAACCTTGCCTTTTTGCACTCCAAATTACATGCTGTATATAGAAACACGGGTTGATCCCTTATTTCTGCACAGCTCCATTTTAAATATGTATACAAAACCCTAAAACTCCATGGTACCGTTACACGAAAATTACATCTCAGGAGATAATAAATAAAAATATTTTCTGGTATGAGCACTGAAGTTCCTTGACAGATATGATCCTTCTTTCCGATTCTCTCCAGACGACATTTCTGAATGGATGGCATAATTCCAGTGCGTTCTTTCCAATATAAGGTCTAGAGATAACAAGAGGTGTCTTTTGTACAAGAGGCTTGACCGAAATTTCGATGTGTTCTGCTTGACGAACGAGAAACTTGGAAGAACACTAAAACCGAGGGTTCTCCGCTGGCTTGTCAAACTGAGGAGAACTTCTGTTCCTTAACTCTACCTCCTTCATAGGCTGCCAGAGGGATACAGAAATGTGTTCTCTGTACAATATAAGGGAAAAGGTCACCATCGTGCACTTTTTGGCTAAATGTACCATTTTGTCCGAGATGCGTGCTTCTTATTTGGGTAGTGGTGTACTCTCGGAAGAAAGCCCTTGTCAAACTTTTAAATGAGCCAAGCCTTCCGCTAATATAATTCGCTCGTCATGGCTGGTTTTACCACTGGAAACTGGTACAAGAGTTCAATTTTGGGTTTATTTCAAGAAATCTTTACTTAATTAATGGCATATAAATCTATCTTGGACTGCGTTTACCAGATTATTTTATTTTATTATTATTATTTATTTTTTAAATTAATTAATTAAATCTTATTTTGTTTTCTTTTTCTTTCTAATTATGTTATAAAACACAGGGAATATTNCTATTATTATTATTATTATTATTATTAGTATTAGTATTTATTATTATTATTATTATTATTATTATCAATATTTTCGCAGAAATCGCACAATAATAAATGCCATCGACCTACCTACAAATAGCCAATGTTCATGGATGGCTTTGTGCGGTTAAGTTAGAGTTGGTTAAAAGTGGTTATCACAACTGTTTAGTGATAGCGGCAATGGTTTTGTGATGTTATGGTTAGCTAAAGACAATCGGTAATGGTTTATTGTTATTACTTCTGTATGTACCGTGGACCGCAATGCCGGGTGGCTAAGCTGGAGGATCTGGGTTCGATTCCCAGCATAGCCTTTGGGCTTTTATACGAGATTAATTTGTACTAAAAGTGATTCTGACCCCTCGTCCGCGACACCAAGTGGGCATTGGGTTGTTAAGCTGTCAAGGACTACTGTACTACAGCTAGCAGACAAAAGTAGTTAGTGATGAACTATGAGCATGTAGCCGATGAGATGTTGAGCATAAATTTGGCTAACGTATTTGTATAGGAACTATATGTCTAGTCATTAGTACCCGTAGATACACCTAGTAGAGAAAAACGGGATGATCAAGGGATTGTAAAAGAAAATGATTAGATTTAGTTGGTGATAGTTAGGAATGGTTTTAAGTGGTGTGAGTAGCTTAAAGAGGGTGATTATTATGTATAGATAGTTAGGAATAATTAGTTATGATTTGATTTTGTTTGGTTCTCTAAAAATGATTAAATAACGTTAGTAATTTATCAGCAATAATACAAACACAGTTGTCCAAAGTTAAAATGGTTGTCAACGTTTAATGTTTGGTCATTATTTCAACAAAACTGTAAATTCTTCTTGCAAAGAAATATTGCATTTACTGTAGTACTAATGTTAAAACTGAGTTACCATTTTGTCTTAAATATCTTAATTTAAATCAAAGTCATTTGTGACCTATTGAGCAATGAAAATAAATAACCCTGAAAAAGGATTATTAGATCATGAAATCAATTAAACCATATTGTGGCCTTCCATGCCAATAATTGAGACATTATCCTTGTCAGGAATTAAAATACATAATCCTTACTTTTGTTACTGGTAAAATATAATTAATAATTATCGCAATAATACAACTGGAATACATTATTTCCTGAAACAGTATTCATTATTTTGATTAGTAATTATATCAATATACGAAATTTATTGATTAATGAATTAAAACGAGGTACAGGAAGGTTCCGGAAGTCCTGGCAAAATTTTGTGTGATGATCATCGGTCAAGGTTGCGTGTCAGTCTATTCTCGAACTAGAACTCGCTTCTATCAATTTTATCTATTATGGAAAAAAGATGTCACATTACTCTAGCAAGTATATTATTTTGTTTTCAAATTTAGTATAAATAAATTCAATATGTAATAGTCTTCTTTTCAATAACATATCACCAACAGTCATAAAAATTGCTCATTGTGTACGAGATTTGAGAACATTTTATTTTATCCTTTTTGTACAGAGGCTAAATTTTTTATTTTATTTCATTTTTTTCAATTGCGGGCCTTTGGACAGTGAAGTCATATTAGCTCCCAATTCACTGATAAGGGGTTCTCGATATTCTGCCATCGGCCCTCTTCCTTACTCATTTACACAAACAAATATATACATAGGGTGTATTGCAAGTAGATGGCATTTCTCAAGGCGGTGAAACTAGACCAAAAATGTAGGTAAATGACGCCAAACACACATTTTTATCTCAACCCGTTCTATACATATGCCGCTTTAAAGGTTTTGCTCAAGGACTGTTTTTATGTTGAGTACTATGCCACGCGCTCCCTGTAAGAGGCCAACGTGTGGCATTCCTCGACTAGGTGTGACAAACTCTACAAGCTGGACACCTGCGTGGTTTACCCCAAAAATGGCATACCCTCAATCGGGTGAGTACGATCTCTTCCTTGCTTTTTACACTATCCGTGGGCCATCCCTCAGTCTTGTTCTTGACACGCAAGAATCTCTCGGACGATCCGTCCAATTGACGCTGCCAACGTACTTTTATTGCATTTTTTACTCCTCGTACAATGTCTCGGGGCTGGATGGCGGTGATTACGTCTGGAGGGCAGGATGTCTCAGCTTTCGGCATCTCGTCGGCACATTCATTGCCCTTCAGCCCAACGTGTCCGTGTACCCAGAAGACTCTAATAAGAGCACGACGAGAGGGTCCACTGAGAATCTGTCTCGAAAAGCCGTAACCGCGTTCAGGGAGTTGGTACAGGCAAGCTGGCAGAACCTCCTTCGTCTCGAATCACCGAAGGGCGCGCCAAATTGCGTCATAGACGCTGCATTACCGGGGTAGCGTCACGAGGTGGATTAGTCTCCGCTAGGCTCGACGCATGCCACACTCTCGCCAGTCCTAGACCCGTCCAACGAGGCGAAAACCGGCAAACCCCGAACTGAGTTTTAGGAACGCAGCTCGGTAGAAATACGGCGGTGTACACAACCTGGCTAGTACAGTGAGATCGTCCTGGTAGAGTACGGCTGGGCGGTTTTCCAGGTCAAGTATCGTCCCCCGTGTTAAACCAGCCTTCCTTAAGGCTTCGCCGAAGTGAATGCACAGGGGTTGCGTCCGAGTTCGAAGACTATCATATACCAGGCTATTCTGGTTTTTCAGGATACTGCCTATCAACGGGTGACCCGTATTGGCCAAGAACCCCGCCGCACAGCCAAGAATAAGCAGCTCTCTCCGGTAGTCAGGCGGCAGCACTCCGACTTGCAGAAGAGGCTGACCAAGAGGCTGGTTTTGAACGCGCCCGACACAACTCAATGACCTTGTTAGAAGAGCCTGTCGAGCTGTAAGAGATGCGTCTTTCGGGCCGACGAATAGTCTACACACCCGTAGACAGTCTTGAGGAGAGCAACTCTTGGAATATTTTCAGTAAAGTCACCCTATCTGCTCCTCACTTGAAGTGACCCATACTTTAGCAATCCGAGGATTTTTCTGTAACAAACTTCGGCAGCTTCAATGTGCTACTGACACCTTAACTTTTCATCGAATTTAAGGCCGAGGAACCGCAACCTCTCCACGTACCGTACCGGAGAGCCACCTGAGCAGAGTTGAGCCCTCCTCAGTATGCAGAAGTGGACGGTCTTTGTCGAGGATAAGGTAAAACCGGTTTCCTCGGCGTTAGAAGTTACACCGTTGATTGCATCATCCCTCCGACTTCAGGGAGGGAATGATCCTTACCAGAAAGGCAAAAAAGAGGTCGTCGACGTATTTCTTGATCTGCGCGGGGATGGAGTCGAGCGATTCCGTCCACGGTCATCAACTAAATTATTGTTGTGATAATGCCGGTAAACGGGATAAATTTTTTTATGATTCGTTATTACTAACAACATTAGGAAAGAGAAACTATTTGAGAGTGTTTGTAATACACTTGTACAAAATGAAAACTATTATTTGGCTGATATTGAATTTTTTGCATCTCGTTTAGTTCGCCATCTTCAGTGTTGTATGTTGATTGAATAAAAGATATAAATGGTTTTTCATGAGATTATTATATTAGTTTTGTGTAAGATATAAAGAATAAACGTTAGCAACACTATAGAAAGAGTTGTGGGCGGACGAGAATGAAAGTGGAGGATGAAAGGAAGAGTAGCCTCATTGAGACCTAATTAAGACTCGGGTTCATGGACGATAGTTGATAAAATATTTACTTTCACCTCCGTTGTATTTGTGGACCGTGCAATCTCAACTTCGGCCCGTGTAGTCGAATTATCTCTCTGGGGGTCTGTCTATCTCGGTAAAAATCTGTACAATCGTTTGTCAGGGTCAAACAGTTTTGCGGTTTCACCCAGGCCGCAATCTGATGGTCGTGTTGGCGGACTCTTTCTTTTCTTTTCTTTTTTATTCCACCTCGTCCGGAAATTCGCATTCGACGCCGAGAGCAAAACGGTGCGTAGTCGAGGTATGTTCCCACAAAGGGGGCAAAGAGACCGCCTGTCTGATCGTCCTTTTTGTACCCGGTACGTCTGAAGCAGAATATCCTAATTATAATCCGTCTTTTGGATGGAATGTAAAAATATGGGAATAAAGCAGGGGGTGCATCGAGTTAGAGGAACCGGCAAGTTCAAACATAAAGAGAAGTCTTTTT
Organism: Cimex lectularius; assembly: GCF_000648675.2. Taxonomy (NCBI): domain Eukaryota; kingdom Metazoa; phylum Arthropoda; class Insecta; order Hemiptera; family Cimicidae; genus Cimex; species Cimex lectularius. The sequence goes on from NW_019392722.1 coordinate 922,725, forward strand.
TTAACCTAAAAGAAGGCTATCATTTGGTTTCTCTTTTCAAGCTGTGGGTCAATAAAATATTAAACTTTGGCCAGACAATATAAGTTCAGGACAGAATCAATATTGCTAAATAATAAATTATATATTCAAAAATTTCCTCTAGCAATTTTCCTCGTTTTCCCTGCTTTCATGAAAATTCTTTAAGACAAAACAATTTAGGATGCAGAAAAGCTAAGTTCTTCCAAACTTCTGAGTTACAAGTAGCAATCCACTGCTAATCTTACAGTTTCATTTTTTTTAAATTCTACTACCTTTTTCCACATCTCTCATCCAACCTGTTTGTTAAGAAGTTATCATTCCGGCTTTAATGTATTGTAATTACGATCTTATCACCGACGGCCTATGCAAATAATAAACGATGCGATTCGGCGTAATCGATGGCGTTTCTCCAGAGGCTAACCTTGGCGGTCAGTGCCGTATATTCCAGTCAGGTACTACCGTGAGCATTTCGCTGGAATATTAACAACCTCTGACCAAAAAAACGGGCGGAAAAAATTTCACGAGGTGGTTTATCTTGTTGATACATGTGAGACAGTGAGACGCTAGTTGCAGGGCAAATAATTCAGGTAAGGGTAAAAAAAGTAAAATGTATAATAAATTCTGTTAGAAGACACCTGATGGGCTGAGTCTTCACGTATGTTCCATCTGACTAAGGCTGTATTGTAGCGATACGTTATATTATTTATTAATAAAACTGTTCTGCTTCTTGAAAAAATAAAGCCACCAATAAATTAAATATATATCGCATTTTTAATTAAAAATGCACAAACATCACTCTGAATGGTCTTTTTAAAGTAAGCACTAACTCATATATTTTTCATATATAATAATTTTGATGAAACATGGCCATCATTCAACAAATACGTCACACAATAAAACACATTAATGCTAATCATATTATTTAATTAATAAATAACCAAAATGCAGTGTTTTTAGTCAAAATCTGGTAATTCAAGCCTTTGATAACAGCCAAAATAAATTATTCTGACAATTTTAAAAGACATGTCCAGAAATTAAGCAAAGAAAATTGACGAGCATTTGTTGTAATGTTATAAATATAATGTTTTTTTTTTTTTAAAGAAGACAAAAATTGTAAGTTTTTCTTTTCAAAACGGTAGGAATTTGAAGTTTTTAGGTGATTTATACAGCAGAATCCCATTTGAAAGTTTAGCCCACAATTTTGAGTAGAGGTGGTACAAAATCGTTCAGGGATGCATTTTAACTCTTAATTTGACAAAAAAACTGGTAAAAGTTTTATTGAGATTTCGTTTTAAATCTGGATTTGTTTATACGTAGTAAACATACTGAAAAATCCTGTAGTGTTCACTTTTTGCTAGAGATTCAATTTTAAATTTATATTTTTGCTACGCCCAACAAACAAAGTAAAAAAAATTCGAATTTACACTATTTTAATAATGGCTAATTCTCAAAACAAAATCAATCTTAAATTATTTCTAAAAGATACCAATAAGGCTTACTTAAAACAAAGTAAAAAAAAGAAAGAATGAAATAGATATTGCATGTGGAAATCTAAAAAATAAGGCACTTTGGGGAGACTGCTTAGATGTCGAAGTTTTGAGCTATTATCATCCACAGCCAAACCATTTTGGGTAATTAAAAAAAAGACTCAGCAACTTTCCGGCACTTCTTGCCCCATGAGACGAAACAAATTTTTTTCTTACCTTTTCAGCGCCAGAATCTTTAGTCCCTTGACAATTTTTTTAGGTAGGAAATTTTTCAAGACTTTTTAATAAAATTTCTGTTATAGTAGTTTAATATAACTATTTGCAACGAAGAAAATATTTGTGGTTAAATATTAATTTAAAAAAACCTTGCTAGTAACAATTGATGTATTCTTGACCCTTTAACCAAGTGCAACTTTTTCTTTATCATTTGTTAGTTCTTATGAATCCGCACGATTGTCTAGAATACGTAAAAACATCGGGAAAGACGTTTAACATTTCTTTCAGAATAAAATAAATATGTGCAATAGGTAAAGTAATTCAGGACATAGAGGACGTCCCCAACTACCCGTGGGATTTGACTGACCACTTTCCAATACATTTTTCATACTGCAATCCATTAAAAAGCCATGGGCTCCGCCGGGATTCGAATCTAGAATCACTTGGATATGAGCAAATTCGCGTCGGACGCCCCCATCTCATGACCTCTCGGCCACCGCGGCCCCAACAAATAAGTATATTTGTTCTTTTACTTCCAGGGTTACAATGACGAGCTTAAGGCTAAAGAGAGTAAATTTTTATATTTAAGCCTAAAATGTTAGAACAAGTTTGAAAAACAACAGATCAAAATTATTCTGTCAATAAACCTCATTATTATCATGGACGTTGTTGATAAACTGAGTATGCTACTTCTCCTAAAATATTTATTAATTGAATCCGATATCAGTGTTAGCTAAAATTTCCATTAAACTAGATCTGTAAATGTCAAGTTTGATAGGTCATCCTTTAAAAATTAAATAGTGAATGAATAAAAAATGACAAAAGGATGTTTAACGTTTACACTTTCATGAAATACACGTTTAACCTAAATCATCTGGGGAAATATAATGTGCGTGTTGTACAGCACACACACACACACACACACACACACACACACTCACACACACACACACACACACACACACACAAAACGGCTGCTTCCCAAAACGAAGACTTGCCATTTGCATATTCAAAGGACCCTCTATCTGCAGTTAAGAGATGGCTGAATCAACGCAGCTTGGCTAGGTGGGAAGAAAATTGGTGTAAATCTATCCAAGGACGACTGATCCATCGGTCTCTTGCAGCTTACAGAAGAGCCACCTGCGAATGGCCTACAGGCTTACTGAAATCCTGACAGGACATGGAAAATTGGCGGAGTATCTCTTTCGCTGTAGTATTATCCCGACCCAGCTTGTTCTTGCAGTCGCGCGCCTCCTCAGACTGTGGACCACCTTCTTCTGGAGTACGATGGAGTGACGTTGCAACATATGGTGACCCGGGGCTAACGTTGGGCGCCCGGACCCCTCCAAAAAAGTCATGCTGTTTGGAGACCGAAATGCTACCGTATTTTATAAAGCTGGTGTCGGGAATAATGGCGATCATGAATAATTAACACATAATTGTAAATAATTTTCAATTAATTAAGGCTTTGGTTGGGATATGAAAGTCAGTGTCACGAGCGGGATTCGAACCCACGACCTACGGCTAAATACGCCGCTGCTGTACCACTTGAGCTACCGTGACTTCGATCCACTCGGACACTAACTTCCCATCTGAACCCCACCTTTTGAATTTTCCCTCCTTTTTGCCATTTTTCAAATTGAACTCAACCAAAGCCTTAATTAATCGAAAAGAATTTATTTGGCCAATCGGACCACAAAACCTAATAATTGTAAATAATATTGAAGGGTTTACAAAAAAGTTAATTTAATTGTGTTAATCATTATTAGGAGTTAATATAATATCGAGCGAAAAAAAAGAATCGTAGTATTACTTTATTTTTATATTGTGAATGTGCTTTGTAATTTTTAATTATGTTATTGTTATTATGTTTAATTCATGTAATACCTAATTACCACACACACACACACACACACACACACACACACACCAAATGTTCAACGGTTTTCAAATCAGTCAAGGTTTCTCGAGAGATTTCGTTTCATATTAATAATAAAATATCAAAATTTGTTCGTGTCGGTACCAGGATAATGAAAAAGTCTTGGTTTTACCCTTGGACGGTTTTCGGGTCGTCATATTGTTTGACAAAACGGTCCTAATGAAATGTTTAACATGTTGCCGGGAACATTTCTTCATTCTGCTTGCAGTTCGTTTTCTGCTGTGCCTGATCAAGGACGAAAAACGACAATAAGCAACCCAGATAACAATTTTTTTTAAAATAAATTATTATAATATAACGTATTATTAAACGACCATGTTTTTGGAGCAGAACAGGAATAACCAGTAGTGATTATTATTAAACGAGTTGCGTCAGAGAAATAAATTAATGCCAGTGAGAAAGGAGCGTGAATGTAAGGACAGTGGAGCAAGTCACAGGTCAATGATGGTAAAAGTGAATGGGCCGTCGTACTGACTGGCTCATCGTTCGTCGATTCCTTTAATAAAAATTTACATTTCGAAAGTACGTTTTTCTTTGCACCTCACGGCCGGTCTTGCTGGAACGTATTTACTCTCGGTAAATTGCGATAACGATCTCAGATCGCTAACCGTTTTGTAATCTACTTCTCAAAGGTTGCGAAACGATTCCGAATCAAATAGCAGGCTCTGTATTGTGGCTTTTTTATACATAAATTATTTCAACTGTAAGTTGGGTTTCTGCGAATGTTCTTAAGGAAATAAAGCTTCAATTTAATTCACACTTACGAAACTTATCTGAGCTTATATGGATTTAAGTGTGAAAGGACTCTTGCGATGAAATAGGAATGCTGGAGAGAGTTTAATGGTGGTTTGTGTAAGTGTAGGACTAATACAGTCATCGTTTAAGACTATATATATTTATATAATCAACGGTCAATGTTCTTTTTTTATTGAGTTCAATAGTTTTCGTGGTCCGCTTGACCAATTAATATCTTTCAATTAATTAAGGTTTTTAGTTGAGATAAAAAAGTCAGTGTCAGAAGCGGGATTCGAACCCACGATCTTCGGCTAGATACGCCGCTGCTCTACCACTTGAGCTATCATGACTTCGATCCACTCGGACACTCATTTCCCATCTCAACCTCACCTTTTGAATTTTCGCTCCTTTTTGCCATTTTTCAAATGTCGTATAATCTATTTGATTCTCGATGACAAATGAAATGGCCACGGAGTTTGTCGCCGAGAATCAAATAGATTACACGACATTTGAAAAATGGCAAAAAGGAGCGAAAATTCAAAAGGTGAGGTTGAGATGGGAAATTAGTGTCCGAGTGGATCGAAGTCATGATACCTCAAGAGGTAGAGCAGCGGCGTATCTAGCCGAAGGTCGTGGGTTAGAATCCCGCCGACACTGACTTTTTTATCTCAACTAAAAACTTTAATTAATTGAAACTTCTTTTTTATTTATCTCTCCTTATAGAAACAAATTAATATCTATATTTCGTAAATTGCTGTATTATTCATCGTTGTTAAAAAGATTAAAACTAATAAAAATTGGTAACCTGTAATAAAGTGTATAGTGCATGTGGTCACGTACTTGAGATATGTGAAACCATCTTAAGTTTAATTTACAGGCCAGCGAGTGGATAGAAAACATCAAACAAATGCTGGCAGATCAAAATTTTTGACAAAATTAAAATAATTGATACGGGGTATGCTAGGGATGTATAAGCATTGTGGCAAGCAAAAATACTTATAGAGGAAAAAAGAAATCCTACTCAACAAAGAGAGATTAAAAACCCTAACGGGTAAATTTTCCAGACGTGCTTTAGTGAAACACAACTTTATACAAAAAATGGGCTATTAACGATGACCAATGTCTAGAAGAGACTTGTAAGTATGTCAGGTTCGAATGCAGGGCCGCTGGATTCGAACCCGGACCTTTACCTTACAGTGATAAGCGCCGTGTCAACGCCTAAACCGCTGCGGCCCCCGATGCCCCCATTAGCTTAGAAAAGCCTATGGTACCTAGGCCTAGAATACAGACCTCGATACTACACCTCTGAGAAGAAATCTTAAATTTAAAATTTAAAAACAAACTAAAATAGTCCAAGAAAACTTTAAGCAAATTGGAAAGGGTATAATAATGTCCAAAAGTAGAGGTTTTGCTAAAAACAATTGTTAAATCCATTATATTTCGTGGCGCTCATCACTGTAAGGTAAAGGTCCCGGGTTCGAATCCAGCGGCCCTGCATTCGAAACTTACGAATGGGCTTTTTTTCAAAAACACCGGCATCCCGAGGTATGACCCTCGTAAAAAAAATTGTACAAAAATTATATTTGTTTTTCAAGTTGAGCGGTTTTTGAGAAAACCAGAGGTGTCACTAGTAAGTGGACACTGTATGGAAACAGAAGCATGTAATTGAATGCTAAGTCCAATTCCGCAGGTGATTCAGAACTTATTATTTATTCAACTGTTTATACAAAATAAAAATTCTTTTAAACAATAGTGATAGAAACTGCACGATTTCTACTAGTTTCTTTTATTTGTAATTGTTTCTTTTTCGTTTAATTTACTGAGAAGAAAAAGCGTAGATGCAGATACGCTCAGTCGGGGGTTATCACTGGCTGATCGTTACTGGCTTAGCGTAAACTTCTCTTTTGAAGAAGAAGGCGTTGTTGATTGAGAGATAACATTGACAAAGTTCAAGCTCAGAATGCACTCTTGAGTAACAAAAAGCCGAGTCTTTAATGTGCAAATTGTTCAATCGGGATTTTTCCTACTCGGAACCGTTTATTCAAAGCTATCTCAAGATTTATAGGCCATAAAAAAAACAACCCTGATCTGGACTGTGTTGGACAGACGATCATGATAAATGAGAGTTTTCTCTCTTTGGCCGACATCTCATCGTAAAACGATCGGCATTCGTCAAACCTTGTCTCAAAGGGAAAGGAGGAAGGATAGCGCAATGTCAGAAATTACTTCTCAGAGGTAAGGTCGCCAAACGGAAAAAACGCATGTTGGTGCATAGTTGCATCTAACATATTTTATTTTTCGAAGGTTGTAATCTTTTAAATAGAAATTTAAAATGACTTAAACCTAACATGGTAACGTGAGAACTTGCTTTTGAAGAAATCGTATTTCCAAGGATTTATCTGTCCGTCCGTCTGTTTGTCTGCCTGTCTGTCTGTTTGTCTCTCTCTCTCTCTCTCTCTCTCTCTCTCTCTCTCTCTCTCTCTCTCTCTTCTCTCTTAATCACTCAGCCACTTTTCTATTATCGTACTCGTACTTTTTCCGTTTTCTTCCCATTTATTTTTAATGTACTACCAACTTCCTTTTACTTTTTTCAGTTTTCTATCTCACTCTAAATTTATTAGCCCAAAAATTTCTTTCTCTCTCTGTCTCCTCTCTTAATCACTCAGTCACTTTTCTATTATTGTACTGGTACTTTTTCCGTTTTCTTCCCATCTATTTTTTATGCACTAATAACTTGAAGTTTACTTTTTCAGTTTTCTATCTCACTGTAAATTTATTACCCCAAATATTTCTCTCTCTTTCTCACTCTCCCTCCCTCTCTCTTTCATTATTTTCTCTTTCGTTCTCACTCTTTCTATTCCTTCTTTTTCCTTTCTTTCTATTTTTTTCTTTTCATGCTCGCACTCTCTCTCTCTCTCTCTCTCTCTCTCTCTCTCTCTCTCTCTCTCTCTCTCTCTCTCTCTCTCTCCCTACTCTACTCTCTTTATCACTCAGTCACTTTTCTATTATCGTACCCATACTTTGCCCGTTTTCTTCCCATCTATTTTTAATGAACTACCAACTTCCTTTTACTTTTTCACTTTTCTATCTCATTGTAAATTTATTGCCCCAAATACTTCTCTCTCTCTTTTCTCTTTCTTTTTCTCACACTCTTCCTCCCTTCCTCTTCTTTCTATCCCTTTTCCTTTTCGTGCTCTCTTACACTCTCTCTCTTTCATTGATTGTAAGAGTAGAGTTGACCAAATCGCTGCAACTGTAAATAAAGCAGCATTATAGAGCCTTATAAGAAAATGGTTACAAGATATGTATATAAGATTACAAATATGTAAAGTTTTTTGTATAATATCTCGGGAAAGTGAACCATTTGAATTCACACGCAAATTCACAAATACGCGAAATTATTTATTGGTTTTATTTATATACTGCTGAAGTAAATTTATACATATAACAGCAAATTTCCTGATTAATCTTTGTCTTAATCTCGCATGTTATTTTTCATTGGTAATTAGAAAAAAACAGGCCATAAAATGTACTAGTCACTCGACAAACGATCTCAGCCTGGTTAAAATTGTTAAATCAAAACCAGACCTTTCGAAAAATTAATCCACACGGTGAGTCGGCAAAAAACCGGTGAGTGATGAACCTAGGGAATTTGATTAATACTGCATCATGCCATTGTCTTTCTACATTTAAATGCAATAATTCTAATGTTGAGGTAGAGTATAGATGGAACAAAAGGAAATATTTCGCAATAGAATTGATCCTGTCTGTTATTAACATGCTTTGCCATGTAATATTTTCTGTTTTTATGTAATTATTAATGTAATTATTCAATTGATTATGGTTAATTTATATAACATCATTTTTAAAAGGATCAAAATTGATTTTATTAATAGTACTTAAACTGTTGTTTTCTGTGCAAAAAAAATCCGTTTTGAAAAAAAAGAAGTTTTGATTAAAGTGTGATGCAAATTAATTATATAGTAACCCATTTTGGGATAGAAACAGTGAAAACTAATTAGTCGCTAGAGCCGGTTTCACTTTTAATAAGTTCCGCTCTAATCACTAAGGCATACAGTAGCATGCATTTTTCACTTTCTTGATCGAAAACGTCCAAATGATCAGTTTTGGTCATTAAAACCCGGCTGTAATTTTATTTTCACCATAGGAAACCCATAATTGTTCAAGTCCGAAGAGCAATTGGGCAAAAAGGCAAGGGATTTTTCACGAACGAGGCGCCGTTTGGCCGAAGGGGCGTTACAAATCACCAAAACGATGTTACGGCTCATTCCCCCTCATTACAAACTGCCCCGGTTGACATATGGCGTTTCATCATTTCGGACAAGATCATAAATCTAATTCACATACTCTAAACCGGTGAGATCGTCTTCAATCAGGGGTAATTACGTTTAAATCAACGACATCCTGGGGGAAATGTGCCCAATCAATCCTTACAAACGTCTCACTTGACGTTTTTCCATTTACAACACTTTTTTAATTCTACCATATGTTGTTCAATGAATTTGATTATTAATAACAGATAGGGACGTAGGATCACCTATTTTAATTAAACCTTTTATGGTGATAGCAATCTGCTAAATATGTTAGAGATGCTAGAACGTTCTTGCCCAAATGGATAATGAAACCTGAAAATTGTCCGTTTCATTATCTTTTTTAAAAATGTCGTTTTCGGTTTTTATTTGAAAGTTAGTATATATTTGTTGATTTATTCTTTTACACAGGGCAAGAAAATAACATATAGGAGTGTATTAAATGAGATTAGCTAGAACTAACTAGAAAGTTACAAAATTCCAAAAATGCTTCCAGTAAAGTAGGCCAAAATATTTTCTTTTTGAAAAATCACAACCATTAAGATTCATTTTAGTCACCCTATAAACCCTTAAATACAATTTTTGGTACATTTTTGGGCATTTTTTGGCCTCCGATGTCCGCTGTTCGACCAAAAATTCACAAACGTCTGGATTTTATCCAAATTCAATGTGATCACAACCGTTGAGTAGCTAAATTCCGGTTTTCAGTCTTTCTCAGTTAGAAAAATTAAAACGAAATAATCTAAAACTCATTACACGTTTTATTTTATATCTCCGGTTATAATTTATTTCCGGAAGGAAGCCAAAGTTATGTCGTTACATGTAGTTTAGAAGGTTCTAAACTGCAGTAAATAATCCTTTAGATCAGTGGAGTTGATTCAAAGTAATAATCATCACAATTAATTAAGATTTTTAGTTGAGATAAAAAAGTCAATGGCACGAGCGGGATTCGAACCCTCGATCTTCGGCTTGATACGCCGCTGCTCTACCACTTGAGCTATCGTGACCTCGATCCACTCCCGCTCGTGCCATTGACTTTTTTGTCTCAACTAAAAACCTTAATTAATTGTAATATATTAATTGGTCAAGCGGACCACAACATTAGTGAATGTAATAATCATCTTTGTTTCACTATGTGAGGATTGAGCTTGAACTTGAGCCCAGTACTGTGCAGTTGCTAAAAAGAATTTTAAATTTGTGGATAAAAGTATTGAGCACGGAAAATGGTTCGCTTCTGAGAAGATCCTTTCATGTTGTCTTCCGTAAGGCCAATTCATCAGCATGTGATTTAGAAGTAAATTATAGAGACTGGTTATATCAATTGCAAAATTTATTGATTGGTATAAGTTGCAACAAGATGTGCCTTTGCGACCCTGAATGTCTAAAACACGAAAATGAAAGTATTTTATCGAAGTGGAAAAATAATCTCTACTCAATAGACATAAAAAAAGGTGCTAAACTCAAAATTTAACCCTTTTTATAGAAAATTCAGCTCCTTGTATAAATGTTAAAATTATTTACAACTAAATTTATCGATAAATAAGCAAAGCTTACTTATACAACTAAGGCTGTCTAGTGCTAAGGAAATCAAATTTTTTGTAAATGGGCTCAAATAATTGACACAATCAATGTGCTCTTTGTGTAAATTGTTTGAAGGGGAGCACTTGGAACATATATTTTTAAATTGTTCAATTTACCAACTTCAAATTTCCTTTTATTTAAAGAAGTACAAAGATACATGTATAGCAATAGTATCAATTTGGACAAACTTGAGTCCTTGATAAAATTTGAAGCAAAAAACGAGGCATTGGATGTGTTCAATTTTAAACTGATGTTTTGTATATACCTAGGTAAAATGACCTCAAGAAGATCCAATACATCAGTTTAAACTACGGAGGTCGATCAACTAGTGTTCAATTTTGTTTTTGAAGCACTTAAATTGAGAGCTTTTATTGTCAATGAATGATGTTTTATTGTTCCGTCATGTAATTATTGATTTTAAGTAAAGTGCCATGTATTGATGATGTATTTTGATTAGTTGTTACATGCTATTATTATTATTATTATTATTATTATTATTATTATTATTATTATTATTATTAATTACTTTTATAAATAGTGTCATGTCAATTGAAATTGGAAGATATCTTTAATGATGTATATATCTTTATTTTGCCATTTGCCTCCCCCCTGTAATAGCTATTGCTGAAGTACAGTATTAATCTATCTATCTAATCATCTTTGTTATTTTTTACAACAAATCGGAAGAAGTTGAATGGCGAAAAATTTGAAGAAAACTGTAATTTATGTTTTCTGAAATATGTATGGGGCAGAGAACTAACAGAAAACAAATTTCACCTTTGTAAAAGAAAAATATTTTATCATATTTCCCTACGTCGTTTTATTTTTATAGCTGTTTCTTTCTCTTTCTTTCTTTCTTTCTCTATTTCACCATTCTCTCTTTTTCTCTCTCTTTGGGTTTGTGTTTCAACGTTTCAGCAGTTTATTTTGTCAAGTTGATGTGGCTCAATAGCTCTCTCAATGTTATCACCATTTTTGCGATTTAAAAAAAACAATAATGCGATTGAAGACCTTTGAAAGGTAAAAATTTAGAATTATTTTATTTCCTTCAAAATTTGTATTCCAGGTTGTTGTTTTTTTGGGGGGAGGGGTATATCGAATATCAAATGTGCTTATTGTTAAGAAAAATATTTTTACCTACTTTACTACGTCGTTCGGTCAATAATTGTTATTGGTTATTAATTAAAGCTTTAGTCTTGGCGTTAAATTGCTTAAAATTATGGGTTTTCCTGTAGTGCCTGTATTTGTGAGAATACTTACCTCGTTGAACATACACAAATTCAATACCCATTCACACAAATAAATACATTCTATTTAGTAGTACTCAATATTCCTCCAACGACAGCGCGAGGGGCGATGAGAATGCTATTTCATCATCCACCCCCTCCCCATTCACTCTAATAAATACACTCATACAAAACATAGAAAAACAAAAGACATATTTTGACGGCTATGTGCAATAAAAGTCTGTAGTTATCCAAGAGGAAGAAAGATCCAACAGATTGGCCTGAATTTTTTCACTTTCTTTTTGTTTTTATCCATCACTATATGCCATTTTATCGATCAGCAAAAACCACAATAATTTGCATTGTAAATGTGTAATACCTCACATTAACCTATGTATAAACAGCTTTCGTTCTCAGAAAAGTAATGAAGTAATAATTTACGCCAAGAAAAACAGAAAAACAGGCTTGTCAAATATTTTACAATTTATTAAGAAAACGTTCATTTATAAATCATTGAGAGCTTTTTCAAATCGGACTGTTGTTTGCATTCAATTCCGCTGAGTTTGATGAATAGTACAAGGCTGAGTCCTAATGGCCGATGCAAATTGCGTTTTACCTTGCGAATATAAATTCCATTATTGTCTTTGGTGTAAACCTACCTTTGGTGGTTGGAATTCTCCAGGTGAATTTCCGATCGCCATCATCCATTCAAGGAACGTAATCATACCATTATAGATGACAGCTACTCGAACCGTGCTGACATACAACCTGCGGCAGTAGTGATTTGACATCGGACACAGATTGCCGCGCATTTGACGTAATGAGTTCAAAGCCTTAAACGGATGAATTCGTGACGTCGATGATCTATTATACATGTAGAAACCCTCCTCGGAGAGAATTAAAGTTTCATGTTTGATGTTAAATGAAAACTCTATCGAACAGACAAGGTGTGAGGATTGACCCGGTATAAACAGACGGTCTAGACGGAATTAAAGTTAGTCATTAATCATCCGTTGACATGCGTGTTCATTCATGCGGTGAAAAGAACAAAAATAAATCAAATACATGCTGTGAGATATGGAAATTATGTTTAGTGGTAGATACAAACTGGGATTTTACTCTTCAAATGTACGTAATGTACATGGTATAGCCCGCTAACAGTATTGCATAAATATTTTAATATCCAATCAAACTAGAAACTAAACCACATCATACCAATAAATTCGATTAATGTTTGTACTTATTTTATGTACTTATTTGTACGTACTTTACTCTCTCGCCTATTTATCTTTATGACCCTATTACACTCTCATTTTATATCCCTAAAATCGTTCTCTCCCTCTCACATTTTCTTTCTCTCCATCCGTTTTAGTCCCTATTAAAGTATCTATTTTCAATTTTTTTTTTCAATGTAGTACCTGTATGTTTTTACACTCTCACTTATTTTAATTGCATCGTTGTATCGCCCTAAATTCACTCATTCTCTCTCTCTCTCTCTCTCTTTCTCTCTTTCTCTCTCACTCACTCACACAACACACACACACAGTCAGTCTTCTACCATCTTACTCATACTTTTTAGTCTCTATTGAACCATCTATTTTCAATGAATGTTCTGCCAACTAGTGTTTACTAAACTCATCCTAAACTTTCTCTCGTTTCTATCTATCTCTCTGTCTATATTTATATCTATCTCTTTCTCTCTCTATCTCTCTCTTCCCTTTCTCAGAGAGTCACTCTTCTACCATCTTACTCATACTTTTTAGTCTTCAGTGAACCATCTATCTTCAATGTTCTGCCAACTAGTGTTCACTCTCTCACTTGTTTCATTTCCCCCTCCCTTATCGTACAATTGTATCTTCCTAAACTCTCTCTCTTTATGTCTATCTCTTTCTCTCTCTATTTCTCTCAACCCTTTCTCAGAGAATCAATCTTCTTCCACAAACCATTGTTTACTCGCTTAATTTTTTTATTTCTCTCGAATCTGTTTCCCGCTCACACAATTATTAGGGTACAAACCGGAGTGATAAGGTACACATCTTCAAGTCGTAAGAGATATAAGATAATTGTCTTGTAAGATACGCAACGCCTATAAAAAATATGAAGGAACGACAAAATTAGTCCACACCTGTACGATCGCTACACGGCCTGCTTGTCTCTTCCTTCCGTGTCGTACGATATTGCGAAGGGTGAAGATAGCAAATCAAAGAGTGATATTGGCGTTGTGATTGGTTGGCTCATGTCTTATCGCTTCGGTCTATCTTAGGATAAAAATCGTGTATGTAATGTTTCTGCGATAAATATCTCGCCGCTCAGGTGTGAACCAGGCGTAACTATTCCATTATATTACCCTTTCGGTATTATAGCCGTCTATTTTCTATGTCCCACCAACCTGTTTTTATTTCTCACTTTTTTTTTTGTGTCTCACCCCCATTTTTTCACCCAAAAATTCTCTCTCATCTCCCTCTCCCAACCAACAACTTTTTGAGCAAATAAAACTTTTCTCTCTATCTTCCTCTCCCAGTCCCTCTCTCTCTCTCTCTCTCTTTCTCTTTCTCTCTTTCTCTCACTCTCTCTTCCTTCCTTTCTTTCTCTTAATTTTCTTTTCTCATTTTTTTAATCTTCCGTTCGTTCTTGTCGTAATCTTTGTCTATCCTTGATATGTCTTTTTCACCAACAACATTTTGAGCAAATACAACTTTTTTTTATCTATCTTCCTCTCCCAGACTCTCTCTCTCCCTCTCTCTCTCTCTCTCTCTCTCTCTCTCTCTCTCTCTCTCTCTCTTCCTTTTTTTCTTTCTCTTAATTTACTTTTCTCATTTTTTAATCTTCCGTTCATTCTTGTCGTAATCTTCTCGATATGTCTTTTTCACTCTCTGTCTTCGTTTATGTATTATTCACTCTACTTTCTCTTATAATGTCTACAAAAATAACAAAATAAATTTTCCAATAGCTTAAATACTTAAAAAGACGTAACCACTATAATTTGACAAACCACGAGCATAAAATAAATCGCCTTTGTATTTTCATGACTCTTACTTATAAACATGTTATTTCTATTTACATAAATACATTTTTTTATATTTAACCAAGCTACTTGTGCGTGGTTGGATTTTTAGTTTGAATGCCTTTCCAAGAACAAGTTTTAGTTAGATTATTGCACTATTAAATCAAGCATAGACAATTCCACCGAACATCATTAAAACCAAGAAAAAACTTCTCATCGCGTGCTGCTGTTATAACGGAAAGAATTTCCGTTTGTATAACGACGTTCATTTTCTTTTATTACCGAATTTCGTACAGAAGATTTTAAGGACTTTGATCTTGCCTTTTCTCCTAGACGGGGTATCTGTCTGAAGATGAAACCTGTTAACCTTCCAAGGGTATCCTACGAAAAAAAGGCAGATTCTTGATCAGTTAGTATATTATGATATTGCCTAGATTTTATCTAATAATTTAGTATTATTATAAGAGATATTTTTCGTTTACCGAATTGCCAAGATTGAAGGACTTTAAACGGTTTCGCAAATCGTCCAAAAAATTATCTAATTTCTTTTTCATTAGAAAAATAATAAACAAAACATTTATAAAGTGCCAGTATAAAATAAAGGTGTATAATAATTGGGAGTGTCAAAGCAGGCAGAGTAGCTGGCAACAGGTGTTGGAGGGGATCGTGATGCAGACCTGATGCCCGCTCAGTCTCTTTTCATCTCTTAAGCAGTGTAGTGTGTGATAGTGGTCGCGACTTTCGCCTTCTTTTGGATTATTTACGATCGACTGAGGTATTTTAATTCGTCCCTTATAAAATGTTTTCGTACACGAGAATTACTCCTTTTATTCAATCCTAACTTTTCTCCGAAAAAATTCGTCCTTAAGTAAATTTTTACTTATATTAGACGAATTTGTGTTTTTCTAAACCGAAAGACCGTTCTCCGATTGCATTGTCGCCGTGCCAATATTTGATTAATTTGCACGAACCATGTAAACGATTGGCTTTTATATAAAAGGCTTGACAACCTGAATACCAGAATTAACCATTTCATCACCCGTCATTCAAGTTTTTCCAACTCGTCCACCTTATTAATTTTGTGCAACATTTTGCTTAACATGTTACTCTTTAAAGGCCGCTTTTTAATAATACGTCATAAAATAATTGATAATGAAGAGATCACATGTACAGAGCCAACTTAATCGTTTTTATAAGTATAATTACTTTTTTTTATTTCGTTTTATTAGCTTTAAGTACAATTATTTATTATTAATTAAGTCCAAACAAAAAACCCACAATAGGACAGTCATGTTATATAAACAGAATAAATTAATATCAGATATTTAAAAAGAACACATAATAAATAATTAATTTATGCAGATAAATACATAGCTAACATAATTCAATCTTTAAATTTCATAATCAAAATTAATATTTTGTTTACCTTTTAGGTCCGAACTTGTTTTCATAGACAAAAAAGAATTTTTTATTTGTTTTATTTAATTTGAGATATTTTAAAACGGAATATATTTTGGGGTGGGACACAGGATTTGCAAATAAGTCTATATATCAAAATCCCCAAATATTTTCAAAATGGTGTTGCTTAAGTCTGATTATTGGTCAACACATTTTTATATTTTATTGAGTAATAAACATTAAAAATTATGTAGTAAATTTACTAGAAAACCATCAAAATAATAAATAATACTATCAAGCTGGTAAAATTTTAAACAAATCAATTCTTTTTAATCAATAAAATATACTTTAAAAAATATACGTAAATTAATATACGCGTATAAATTATTTTATGTTGAATTATTACGGTGGTTGAACTAAAAAGTGGGTGAAATTCAAAATCGAAACTTTCTGGAATACGCGCCTAAAGGCTTGAATTTTGTTTCAAAATCTGGCGGGTAATAAATATTTTTACAAATAACCTTGTACGATTTTCTCAACGTCAGCATAGCGTTCTTGTAGTGGTTTTGTTATTTTTCTATATGCTTAAATCGTATTACCCAATTTTTGATTTATCTCACTTTTCACTGGAACCACGGATTTATTTTTTATTTAATGTATTCAGATGTTATTGGATATACAAAGGAGTTACATCAGTTCCTGCATAATTTAATTTAACCACAATTCAAATAACATCCAGCTAGTAACAAAATAATACATATAATGAATAGTAAAAAGCAATAATAATAAAAACAAGAAATAAGACATAATTTAGCAAGTAATAATAGTAATATCGACAGCAAAAATCAACAGGCAGCCCTAGTTTAGCAGCAACTGTGAGGAAGTAAATATGTTTGCCTGATTTTCGTATTTTATTGTAAAAATATCCTCATATTTATTCCCACGAGAATCATGCCTTGTGCAACTAAAAATATGTTATAAACTTTCTAAAACATTTTGTTCGCGAGCCACTCTTGGTGTGTTGATTTTGTAGGAATTGCCATCAATGGTTGAATAAGAAGTTGCATAATATAAAGTAATAACACATAAGAATAAGAAGTTAAAAATATGTATAAGAAAAATAAGAAGAATATGATAAGATATTTGTAATATGGAATAATAGAAAATAAAAAGTTGAATTAACCTTCAAAATGAATAAACGATGACTTCAACAAGTACTTTAAATTTATAATAAAAATTAACTAAAAGAAATTATTGCAAGAAATTGGGCTAAAGTGATAATGTTCCATAAAAAATAGAAACCATTATATACACCAGATTAATATCAATCAAAGCTATAAATTATTATTTTTTAGGATTTTAGGAAGGCTAAAGGCTGGAGAAACAACGTATTTATACTTTTCTATATGGTAGATATTAACTTAAACCTTAAATAAAGGAAACTTTTAGCAATATTTATTGGCCTCAAATAAATATTTGATTTTTTTAAATCAATAAAAATTTTCCTCGTCTTTATAGCTTATGTAAAATGTTGCGTATTTCGAAAAAATTATGGATCAGCTTCTTTTATTATACAAGAAAGACCTCGCGTTTTCCTAGGCCTTTACTTGACGGAGTGTTAGAGAGCTATAATCTTATTCATAATAACTATATTCATTTCCGACTTCGAAAATTTTTACGTGAGCAGAAAAGCGGAGGGTATATGTTTAAACCGCTCCAATATGTCTGTTGTACGCTAACATGTCCTAGCGAATAGTTGGAAAGATGCTAAAGGCAACGTACATTAGAAGCAATATCAAAAACTCCTTGATATTGCTGAAACCTTTGACAAGGCATTGTTATCCATGATATATCCTGTATCTATCCATGCTGGCTTCCCACAAATGACCATTCTTGGACCTCTTCGTTGCACGATGTGTATTGCCGACATATGTCTCCTTCCAGAAACAGTTCACTCCAATTTTACTGACGTTACAGCAATCCTTTCATCCCAAAACGTTTCTGTCACCAGGTGCAGAAATCTTCAAAACCATTGAAGGTTTGGTCCAAAAGTGAAGAATTAAAATAAATCCGGTGAAGAGCAGATACATTAACTTCAAACTCAGACGTATTAAACTGCCACCTGTTCACTTTAATGGGATTTCACTTCCCCTTGTCGAACACGTACATTACTTCAGAATTTAACTGGACAAACAAATTTCACTACCATCGCAGATAATCCTGCCAGTCGACTGAAACGCAGATGGCCTATAGTGAGACATTATATTATTATTATAGACATTATTATAGACAAAGAGGCACGGTTTTCAAGTCAATTGTTTTGTTATTACATCATTTTTATTGTTGTAATTATCTTACAGATGTAAGAGTCAATTAAAAAAACAAGAAGATACCCTCAGAAAACAAAGGTAGAGTGAATATCATTAACTAAACCATGTTACTTCCCTTTTGACAAAATAGTTAATTTACAATATTTCGGCTTTTCTCTTTGTCAATACTTCACTGATTAGCCGTTTTCTTCTCCAGCTTTGGAAAAATTTTCAATGCCAGTAAATTGCCAGTAATGAAAAGTTTCAGTTCTATACACCAGGAAAGTCTGAGATGCGCAATTAGCCTTTTTTTGTTATTAGAGTTGGCTAAGGTCAAATACTTTTTCTAAGATACTAAGGAGATCTTCCTTAAGAATGAATTAAATAAGGAATTAATGAATATTTCAATATTTTTCAGAATAAAAATGGAGTTTTCATTTAAGATGATCTACCCCAACACCACCCGTCATTGTTTTGTGAATTTTCACGTATCTTTTTCTCAACACCTGATTAATTTACACCAAACTATTTTTGCTTTATATTACCTTTTTTCGTTATATCAGGTTTGAGAAGCCTGAAAAGTACAGAAGATTTCTACGGTAATTTGAAAAATGCATCTTTTTTAATGCTCAAATTTGAAATTCCTTCACTCAATTTTACTATGAAATGTTATAAATGCTTTTATTACACATCCTAAATGTACTCAAAACAACCCACAGTTATTGAATTGAACTTTGAAAGCGAATTTTGAAAAATATTAATTAGTTTTGGAGAAAAAAAGATACATAAGTGACGATAAACGTGAAGTCTAGATACAGACGATTCTTTGAACATTGAAAATTGTCTATTCCGATCGCAAAATTGTTCGATTTTTCTATCGAATGTTGTCGATACAATAAGCCCGACGCGTTATAACGTTCAGAAAATAATTTTTTTTGCTTTTGAAAGTTACTTTGAACTTTAGGTTGGCTAAAAGATGCCTCAAATTCATACCTACTCTCGGTGTACACTTGCCCTAAGTCCACTAAACGAGAAAATGTTTTTACTTTAATTTTTTTGTTTAACCAGTGGGTTAAAAATTTGTTTAATAAAAAAAATTCCAAAAATAATGTACATATTTTATGATAAGTCAATAAAAATAGGTTAGAGTGACCCGCGAAACATGGTGACGGTCTGGAATGTCAGGATTGACAAAATATAAAACTTGTTTGCAACCCAATTAGGCAATGTTGGGTCAGAGTCGGATACTAAAAGAAATTTGAAACCATCTATTAAAATCTTAAGTATATCAATTTGTAAACATTTTTATAGTTTTGCCCTGATGATGACCTTAAAATAGGTCGAAACTTGGCATATAATAATTGAATTTGGTTTTTCATCCAGACCTTACAAAGATCCAAATTAAAGTAAGCCGTAAAGCCAATTGAGCCGAGATATTTTCACTTTTGATAACCACCCATTTATCGATTTTGACAAAAGTGCTTTATTTTTAAATGAAAGGAACGGATTAAATGAAGTTTTTATCAAAGGCACAAGCGGGATTCGAACCCACGACCTTCGGCTAAATACGCCGCTCCTCTAGTACTTGAGCTATCGTGACTTCGATCCACTCGGACTCCAACTTCACATCTCAACCCCACCTTTTCAATTTTCCTTCCTTTTTGCCATTTTTCAATTAATTTTTATGAGAATCTCAACCAAAACCTTAATTAATTGAAAATAATTTATTTGGTCAAGCGAACCACGAAACCTAATAAATTGTTTATCAAAGGTTCATTTATTTCTCTTTTTCATTACCTATCATGGGTTGTGTTAAAATTTAGGTTCAGTAAAGTAAAAGTTCATTGAATTTTCGGAAAGTGCTAAACTTATAAAACGCGTAGGATAAGTTGTAAGCTTCAATTTAAATTAGTTAAAACACTTTATAACGTAAAGTTCTGTAAATGACCTATCTTTATCTCATTTGGCATGAAATTACTTTATTATACACTGCAACTTTGGCTAATTACAATACTAAATTTTCGTAAAGTTGTTACATAGAGACATATGTGTAAGAGACGTAAATGTCTGTCTACAACAATTTGAATTATATTATTTTACATATGAAGGATCAACGACGAAAATATTACATTTTATTTTGAATTCGGGAGAAGTTGGTAAAACGTTGAATTTTCATTGTTGTTCTAATTTGCTTTTCGGTACGGATAAATTCGTTAATTTTAAATTTCTTCTCACATGATACTCTTCCTTTTAATTGCTCCTAAATTTTCTTTTAGAGCAAAAAGAGCAAACAATAAGATTTTCATTTTGATACATTTGCATTGACGTAGATCCCACCCTGAAAAAAATGTTAATAGTGTTCGTTTGTCAGTCTGCATGTAAATAAATCAATTATGATGACGTTTGAACCGCCTTCCACACTTTCCAGACACGTACTATCACTCTTTTTGAAGACTAGGCGCCTTTATGAAAGGAATTTTAATTTTCTTCTAAGGCATTGGCCTTGTAGCCTAGAGGACTTAATTATTTATTAAACTAATATAATCCCGCCTCTAGTAGTATAAATAGTAAAAAAATATTTTCAATCACCTTGTTTACGGTTAATAAAGTGAATAATTACAATTATTACAAGCAGGTTTAATGATTTTTTTTTACAATTCGATTTTCAAGAATGTTTGCCTATGTAAAAACGGAACTTGCTCGATCATGAATGTATTCATGCTCACGAGCGGCATTAGTGTACAAAAATGCGGCGATGCCACCTTCGGGCTGTGTGTTTGTGAAAGTCTTCAGACTTCGCGAGAGGGGGGGGTAAAAGTTTTGATTTTGTACAATTCAAGGATTGGAAAGTGTTTTGAGCAATCCGAACTCCGCCTTGTAAATTTTAAGTGGTCGTAAAAACGCCGAAATGTTTACACCGGCCGTTAAAAATCAGAATGAAATCTTTAAGGTTAACGTACCACTTGAGGAAAATCAACCTGTTTAAAAACATATCTTAAAAACACATCAAAAAACTTCGTCTATTATTTTTAAGACCTATATGATGAAATGATAACTCTATTTATTCTCCATTCATAGCAGTTAAGGTTTTTTTATGATAAGCTGATTATCTTTGATGATGCTGTAAATACTTTATATTTTTATTTTATAATGGGTAATCATGAGAAAAGAAAAAAAATAAGTTTGACTGTTGAGAACTTTTTGATAAGATTAAGTAACTGGTTACACTATTTCGTTTTAGAAGGTTGAATTAATATCTCAAAATTACTCTACTTATGTTATCTACAATTTTGGTCAACAATTTAACGGTCAATTTTAATATTGGTACAAGATTCTGTTAAATTTTAAGTAGAACAAGTTTTTTAATCAAATTATTTGATTTTTTTATTGAACCTACTAATTAAAATATTAATAAAAATATTTTTTATAAAAAAAAGTTAATCGGGGGGGGGGACGCAGTGGCTGAGACATTTACCATTTTAATCTGTTAGTTTATTTACCCTAAAAATTCAATAGTTAAAAGTGATTTTAAATTATTGTTTATTTAAGAAAATTTTAAATAAGTGTATCGATTGATAAGTTATATTTTTATAATTCATAATTTATTAATTTTTAATAAATTAGAAATTTCAATTCAATACAAGTTTATATAGGTGTCGGTATTGTTTTGTTGTCAAGCGATAATTTGGATCTGTACTCAAGTAGAAGTTTAACTAGAAGTTAAAGAAGTGTCCGAGTGAATCATGATAGCTCAAGTTGTTAGAGCGGCGTATTGAGCCGAACGTCGTGGGTTCGAACCCCCTCGTGACACTAGCTTTTTCATTTCAACCAATACCTTACATAAAGATTAATTAATTGAAAGTAGTTATTTGGTCAATCGGACTGATTTAATTAGAAGGTTGCTCGTTCATTCAGCCCAAAATAACAGACGTTTTCGATTGAAAAAAAAAATAAATAAAATTGTATTCATTGGAAGGAGAGTGATCCAAACAGGAGGGCAAATTTTATTATTTTGAATTTAGAGAGTAGTATCGAAAGAATATACTTTGTATACCAACGGACATAATACGCTACCCTGTGGAACTCTTAAAACGTCCTACAAAGGAGAGAAAGAGGGTATAACACAAATTCTAAAGTATCAGCCAGATTTGATAATTAAAAAGTGTGTTAAGTATAAGATACTCTTTAGATTTCAGAGGAAACCCTGATATCAGGACTCGATCGAAAATTCCACGTGGAGAAAGGCCCCCGAAGAGCACTGCTATTCAAGAGAAGTGACCAATTAACAGTTAAAAATACGTTCGGATAATTATCTTTTTAAAAATCTTGGATAAAGCAGACTATTTAATTATTCGGATTGTAATGCACAGTTGGGCTGAATAGGCCATAATTTCCACTTTCTCCAATCCCAACACATCTCCTTCCAAACAAAAATTAGCATTTTACTTTGTCATATCTTGAAAACTGGACATTAAGTCATAATATTTGTTGAGTAGTCATAATTGTCCATATTAATTATTCCAGTCGATTATTTATTTTGTCTAAGGTTTTTGGTTGAGATAAAAAATTATTCGAACCCTCGACCTACGGCTCAACACGCCGATGCTCTAACCACGATAGCTCAAATCGAAGGTCGTGGGTTCGAATCCCGCTCGTGGCGCTAATTTTTCTTCTCAACCAAAAACCTTAGATAAAACGAATAATTAATTAGAGATATTGTTTTGGATTACTTTAAAAATAATTTTGGTTAAAATAAAAATATGTAAACCAATAGAGTAGATATAATAAAGTAAATTTTTTGGTACTCTTATACTCTAAAATTCAACATTTGAAACTATTTTTTATACCCGAAACACTAAAAAAGCCCATATTTTACATAAATATAGTATAATGTTAATTAAAATTTTTCCATAAATAAAATATATGCTCTTGCAAATGGCACGATCACCGAAACGTCGAAAAATCATAATTTTTTAAATCTTCAAAATAAAACCTTCAAAAAGATATTTTTAAACGATTTTTTAAAATAATTTCAATAATCAATAATAAGCATAAATCTTAAATAACAAACAATTTAAAGAAAGATAAAAAACATTTGTCATTATCATTGGCAATATAATATACCGCAAAGTTTTAGCCAAATTCATATTTTTAATTATGGCTGGTTTTTGATAATTATTAATTTCATCACTTTTAGAAAATATGTAACTTTATAATTAAGGCAAACACGGATAATCTTACAAGTCATCATAACAAATAAACTGATTTTTGATAATTATTAATTTCATCAACCTTAGGAATCTTGTACCTTAAGTCAAGCAAAAATGGATTATCCCACGGGCCATCTTAACAAATAAACACAAATACTCTAATATGGGATATTAAACAGTTATTACAATGGTATTATGCATTCTGAAACTATTAATCTCAATCATCTTGGAATAATTACAAAAAAACACAGTAATAATTTAATTCAGAATATTATCGAAAAAGGAGGAAAAATCAACGTTCTCATTACTGATTTTTACGCATTGCACCCAATGGTTAAAGATAATTTTCGATAATTTCTTTACAACTTAATAATGTTATTAATTTTTGAACAAGTACTGTAATTCGCGGACAAAAGAAAATAACCAGAAGACCAGCACGATTGACAATAATTCAGCGTATTATCATAATATAAATTAGCATTTTTGGTAATTCTTTCTGCCAAAAAAGACCTATTTCCATAATTATACATGTCGATAATGGTTGAATGAAACACCACTTATTAGATTAAAAATAAACTCGATCAGGCACGATTCACAAAAAAATAAATTGAACGTGATTGACGTAACATTTCAAATAGAATTTGATGATTTATTCACCATGATTACCTAAAAAAAACGTACATTTTTATAATGTTTGCACAAACATATCATTTATCCTTTGTTCTACAACTTTCGGGTCAAAATGACCCAAAAATTTGAAAAGCTCACTTCTGTCAGAGGGTAGTGATCGGAAAGGGTTGAGACTTTGAGTAGCTTTCCTCCTAGTCTTCCTGACGTGGACGCCACTGGAATCCTTTTCACAGATAACTGACGTTGTAATATTCGAATAAAATAAGAAAAATCATGGTATGGGTCAATATGACCCCACGTTGTACGACATGTTCTTTTAGTTTTAGTTCAAATTTAATTTCTTTTCTATAAATTTAATTAGTTTTCTCGATGATTTTCTTTGTAATCTTTCTGGATTGTTTCGGCCATGGCAAAGAGTTCACATTTTGTAACTGACGAAGAAATTCGACGAGAAATAGAAAGATCAGTGAGAACGAAAACGAGTAATACTTTTCTGAAGAAGTAACTTACAGTGAAAATGAAAATTATTTGTTATCAAACAACAATGAGAAACCTGACGCTTTCGACGGTGTTACTGAAGAAGATGCGCTCTCACAGGACCACTTTGGCCCACAATTTTTCAAATTTAGGTTCCGAAGATAGAGAACAAAGCATAAACTTTGTGTAGGGCAAAGATGGCGAAATTATCTGGACTGATAACCGAACTTTTACCGTCCAGAAACGTCAGAGTAGCTTCAAAGAATATGATTACCCATTTGCCTGGTGCCAAAGGAAATGCTTGGAACCTTGTAGATGAGGAACCATTGTATGCCTTATTCATCAACCAAGCCGTCTGTGCCTTCAGTGCCGCTCCTAAGCCATATCTGGCTCCTTGCAGCTTACTTGGCTTGCGCTGCTAATAGCTTTTTCGTTTATAGACGGAAGCTATGCTTATTATTTTTTCTCTGTTCTCTCATTTTCTCTTTTCCACAGACGGTCGCATCTCTACTCCACTTAACGAGCTCTTCGTCACAGTAAAACTGCGTCCGGGATGGGCCTCGCGGAGGCGGCTCGCTTGGGATTTAAATGGAGGAGGAATATGACTCGTATCGTCTTTGCTCTTCGTGTCTATTTAGGTTTCCAACCTTTTCTCTTCATTATTCGCTTCCAAAATTGTTGAGTCGTCTTTAGCCCAGCCGGCGTACTTATTGCTTGTCTCAGCACCTCCATATTAGCTGTTTGTGCGTTGTTTTCGAAGAGCCATTGAACACGCTCTACAATGTACTGTGGACAGCACACTGCCACGTGGCCCACCGTCTCCGGCTCTCCACAATCGCATAGAGGGCTCGCCTTTAGATTGAAGGAATGGAGCTTAGCGGCAAAGTCTCCATGACCTGTCAATAGCTGGGACATATAATGATCCGTTTGGAAGTGTTTTAATTTTAATCTGTCTTTTATGACTGGGAAGAGCAGATGGGTATGGCGACCTTTGGTGGATCTATCCCACCTTTCTTGCCATTCACCTATCATCCACTCTTCCGCTTCTTCTTCGGTCGCGACAGGGATCGATGACGTCCGCCCGTTTTTGATTTCCCATTTGGCGCAGAGCGCCCTCGCCTTCAAGTCAACAGGAGGCCTGCCAGCGATGACCTGTAAAGCCGCCGTGGAAACCGTCCTGTAACACTGCGTGACGGCAAGGAGGGCCGTGCGTTGAGCGCGCTCCAGCACTGCCCAGTTCATCAACCAAGCCATGATTGATGTCATTGTAAAATATACCAATGAAAAGAATGATAAAAAAAACTCAATACAGGTCTGACCAGCGCTATATTGGACCCCCAGATGCTCTTGAAGTGAAAGCTTTGCTGGGTCTTTTATTTTTCAGCGGCGTTATGATGGTTTTTAACCTGAATGTCGCAGACATATTTTGTCTTCTATTTAGACCATCGATTTTTCGATCAGTGATGTCGAAAAACAGATTTGTCTTCCTTCTTTGCTTTCCATTTTTCGGAGTACGTATGTGTGTGTCCTTGTGATATTGTGTTCCATTTTTGTGAAGTTACCTTTTTCATTTTAATTTTATAAGAATTTAATTTGGACTTTTCGAAGAAGTTTGACTGTAGTTTTGTAAATAATATCAAAAACTCGAAGTTAATTTTTTTCAAAGAAAGATTTTGGGATTTTTCCTTGCTAGACTGTACTTTATTGTGATTACAATATGTTTTAAAGCATTTATTTTGAAAAAATGGGGTTTTGTGTCCAACAAGGTTAATAAAAGTAAGAACTTTTAAAAAAAAGTTCTTCATATTTCCCAATAATGTTGAAAAATAAGACTCATTGCACTTAAAAACAGAGTTGGGTCAAAATGACCCCACGTTGTAGTACATATCCGGGCGTTTCACGTTGTTGACCGAAGGTTATGTAAGAGAATATCAACTAGGAAGATTTGACAAGGAATTAAAATGAGTATACAGGGTGTATCAACTTCTATAGTCCACCCATTTAATTAGGAAACGATTAAGTTTGCACAAAATGATCTTATTATACAAAACCCATATCGATTTTGGCTAGGATCGACGATTTCTGAGTTATGCTATGAAGGGTATGCTTTTTATAACAACAAGATCGCCCTCCCCGATTTAGATTTAAAATTCAGGGGTTTTATACTGTACCTTTTTGCGCAGGGAGCATATTTGAGCATTTATTATAAACATATATTTTAATAAATGGTAAAATTTGCAACAATACGTAATAACAACTGAGAGTCATTTTAAAAATAAAATGGACTAGATGATGATAAAAAAAATCTCCCTATTTTTAAGCTAAGCGTAAAAGTAACCCCATAATCCGTACCCTATTCTGAGACAATTCCTACCCTAAAGTTCAACCTGCTATTGCTAATCGTTTTCGAAATAAACAGGGATGGCCATTTTGTTGTTACAAAAATCATACCCCTTACATGTCTTCAGTCGGGCATTACTCAGAAATGGTCGATCCTATCAAAATTTTCTTTTTGGTGAAAATGGCATAAAATAAGCTGTAGAATTGAATTGCACAATAAAAATATGGGATTCTCCTTTAAAATAACAAAGTTAGTTTCATTTCCCAGCTAGATGAGAAAGTTATTACAAGACCATTTTTTGGTAAAGTTAATCGTTTCAGAATTAAATTGGTGTACTACAAAAGTTGATGCGCCCTGTTTTGGTTTTCAATGGTGTCACACTTCTGAAAAAATCTTTACACGATTACTTAAGTAACGTCTAGTTTAAAAGGAAAGGCATGCTTTGTTTTCTTAATAGTCCATATCTGAGAAAACATACTCGGATTTCATTGTGCCATCGCTCTTGGGAAGATTTACCCCATGATTGCTTTTTGAGGTCATCTTGAGAATCTCGTTTTGGAAAAGATTGCCGACAGTTGAAAACACGAAAGAAAGGCTCTTTGCGACCTTCGGGCGCGTTACGCCACCCAATTTTTAAACGTTTTAACCCCAAAGTTGAAAAATTGAATATGAGGAGTACAAACCTAGAAAAAAATCTTTAGGGCGCATTTTTATTTTCTTAAATACAGTGATTAATGGCTAACCTTTCAATGAAAAATATCGTTTTTGTTAATTTTGTTGTTAACAAACAGACTGACAATTGTTCTAGTTAATTAGGAAAATGGCATATTAATTCACAATGCAAATATACTTTTACTAACCTAAAAAGGTATTTTTTGTTCATAGTTGATTTGGTTTTATATAAAAAAAAATCGAAGGTCTTAGACATTATTACGGTAAAAGTGAAACTAAAAGTTGAATTTGAAAGCTTGTTGATTTAACCATTAATCACGTCACGGTATGGAATTAACCAATGATTTACAATCACTTACAAAGGAGAAAAATCCCTGAATATTCATAGAAATCAATAGGATGGTCACCACGCCTCGTTGCTTGCAATACTAATGCATTTTCCACTTCTATATTTGATTATTGACTTTGAAACAATTTTCCTCGTAAAGTTTTAATATTTTAATAAAGATTTTAGTGAGAAAAGTCTCACGAGGATTTTCAGGGACGAATTGCTGATAACTCAACTCACTTCAGACTAAAAACATGCCAAAAAAACAAAACAAAACGAACAAAACTACACTTCAGGGGAAATAAAACGCCATTGAGATTCAAATTTGTATTATTTTACATTGGTCAGTTGAAATTAGTTTATGTGTATGCAAAGGAGTAAATTGTCAGGTATGAACTTTATCAAGCCAAATTGTATTGTATTGTTAAATTTTTTTAAACGAGGGTGGTTCGCAACAACAGAGGTCATAAACCCTCAGGATGACCATTTGTAAGTATGTCAAGGAAAAATGCTGATAGAGGAATGGATCCGAGTGGATCGAAGCCACGATAGCTCAAGTGGTAGAGCAGCGGCGTATCTAGCCGAAGGTCGATGGTTCGAATCCCACTTCTAACACTGACTTTTTTATCTCAACTAAAAACCTTAATTAATTGAAAGTTCTTTTTATTTATCTCTCCTTTATAGAACCAATTAATATTTATATTTCGTCAATTGCTGTATTATTCATAGTTGTTAAAAAGATTAAAGCTAATAAAAATTGGTAACCTGTAATAAAGTGGATAGTACATGTGGTCACATACTTGAGATATGTGAAACCATCTTAAGTTTAATTTACAGGCCAGCGAGTGGATAGAAAACATCAAACAAATGCTGGCATATCAAAATTTTCGACAAAATTAAAATAATTGATATGGGGTATGCTAGGGATGTATAAGCATTGTGGCAAGCAAAAATACCGATAGAGAAAAAAAGAAATCCTACTCAACAAAGAGAGATTAAAAACCCCAACGGGTAAATTTTCCAGACATGCTTTAGTGAAACACCACTTTAAAAAAAATTGGGCTATTAATGATGACCAATGTCTAGAAGAGACTTGTAAGTATGTCGGGTTCGAATGCAGGGCCGCTGGATTCGAACCCGGGACCTTTACCTTACAGTGATAAGCACCGTTTCAACGCCTAAACCTTTGCGGCCACCGATGCCCCCTGTTAGTGTGTTAAAAACACATTAGCCAAGGCACAATGTTAAAACATATTTTTGTTGACTTTCTGAAAACCTAGAATCTATGAGCAAAGCACATGACATTCTCATTCCTCTGGGGTCACTGGCGACCATACCCTCCCTTTTCTTGAACATTGACCCTTCTTTATATCCCTACTAGATGACCATTTTTCGGGGTTCTTCTTTTAATAAAAAATTGATATTATAACAGTAAAACGTATCATATATGTTAAACTGTAATGAGATTTTAGAATAAAAACGTATATCGCACAGGATTTGATTAATTTGTTCAGAATGTGCCTACTTAATTATTAAAATATTATTGTTTAATGAGCGTAGGATAAGGTTGTGAAATCATCGTTATTAATGAAGGCTGCCTAATTAGTATTGCTAACAATTTTAATTACCTTCCAAGTACAGATTTTGCCGATAATTTAAACTGGGACTGAGTAATGCTTCCTTGCTAAACAAAACCTTATTGAGAAGGCTCAATCGGCTGTCAAAATGATGAAGTAAATACTGTTCCAGTTTGTTGCCAACAGTGTCGCCTTTCTCACCTGGGCCGTGTTCTCGAGGCCCGGATTTTTTGAGGTACAAGTCACGTGGCCCCTGTTACATCAGAGTACCTGTCGTGATGTTTGCTTTTCAAAACGTTACTCAAGGCCTCAACCGTCCGACACGATGCGATTTTGTCCGATAACAACTCTCACACGGTGGAAAAGAAAATATGGATCGGAAGATATGGATTGGGGGTAAGGAAATGAAGGGGCTTGGCTAAGCCTAGAGCCCGTTTTTAAAACTCGTTCTTAGGTTAGCGAAATCTCCAACTTAAAAATTGCTTAATGTTCTTCTATCCTTCGATCAGGAATGGCAAGTGATAAAGCTGTAGAAAGTACCGGTTGTAAACAATAAAAATACAAAAATGATTAACCTCGACTATTATGTTAATTTAAAGCGATGACTTTAAATACTACCAGAATTTAATGAAATATTTTCATTATCATCAAAATGTCATGGATGATTTCTAGCAATTTCCTCCCTGGACCAAATCGCCTTGGCCGCTGGAACTAATCCTATACGGAACCGTTTCTGTATGTTGGCTCAGTTGATAAAACCTGCTCGTATTGGTTAAAAACCAGTTTATATGATGCATTGCCGTTGGTAGCCTTTCAAAAATCGAATCTCTAATTTCCAGAGGCCTTGCCAAGGCTGCCTGACGGCTAACTGGGCAGATATGTTTTTTTTTTACCTTTCGTGGGTGAGAGTTGTCCATTTAAATACCACCAAACTTTTAAAATAGCACGTCCCCTTTTGTAAGCCTCTGCGACCGGTTCACCTTTCGCTTATGTTTGTACGCGCTATTGTTTGCGTTCACACCTCAAATGTAAATCTTTCAGGAATGAAGTCACCCACTATTTACTATCCTTGACGCGCCATGAGCCTATTTCGCTTTAAATCGGTACTTACAATGTTTCACACAAATATTATTTTAGGACAACACGCAAGAAACTATTCTCTCCTAATTATCCATGCTAAAAGTTTAACATTTAATTATTAACAAAAATAAGCTGGTAAAAAAACTAATTTAACTAGTATGGATGTATGTCAAACTTCCCCAATTGCTTTGTAGCAAAATTCAAGATGGTAATGACCTGCATTATTAAATTTTAAGTTTTAATAACTTTTGAGCCTTTTTTCAGTTATGCCTACAGATCTATTTGTGTTTCTTTAAGTGCCATGTTACCAATTTTAAGTTTGTTCCTTCTGAGTGAAAGTACGAAGATGGTTTAGTTGAAGGACCTTTGATAATTCGCTTCGAATGTCAGGCTCCTCTTAAACGTCTGTCTTTGTTGTCTTCTGACCTAATTTATTTAAAAGTAGACTTGATGATGCTTACTAGACAAGCTTCGTTTAGCAATTTGATTCGCTTATTCGTTACCATCTATTATAGCCCGTCAACCAGGCCAGAAAGGCTCGGTACTTCTTGATTGAAGTTGTAACTGCGTTCTTCTTGTTTAGATTTAATCTTTTCACAATTCTTAGCTTTAAGCTCTGCCTGATTGTATGTTTATTAACACTTTTTTAAAGCAGTTTGTTATTTCTTCTTAGCAGTTCTTAGCAATCTCTATTTTCTAGTCAGAAAGAACTTTGTTTTGGGAAAAAAATTGTTTATAACACCTTGGTAAATTTTTAACTACCTATATCTCTTTTTTTGTTCATTTTGTTTTTAAATTTGTTATTGATTTAGTGGCCAATTATTTAAGAATGTAATATTTGTGTTTATGTAAAATTATGTCCATAATAATAAATGAAGTCAATTTTGTAGTTTTATTTTACAGTTCTTGTTTTGATGAGTGTAAGGTTTTGTTATTAATATGCTGGTTTTTCTTGTCTGTACCTTGTTGTGGTGTTGGTTCATAAAAAACAGGTATAAAACAGGATAAATCGAATTTTGGCCAAATGAGATAAGTGCTTACTTCAGTAAGTCCTTAGGCCTGATAGACTGTTTATAAATTATTAAGTCGAGAAAGAAACCATGCCTTTTTGAACAGTAACTAATGTGGCAAAAAGATATGTTGAAGTACTTTTCTTTGTAACTATTCAATTAATGAAGTTTATTATTAAGATTATTCGGAAATCGTAAGATGAGGTCTGGTGTGACGTAGGTTTTAGAAAAACATTTTCTTGATCGTTTCAACGTTTCAATCTTTATTGAGATCATCTTCAGGGTTCAAAGTGTTCGTTTTCCGCGTAGATGTGTCCTTCTTGTCTGTCGTGTTGAGAGTGCCTTAACAGAAATTAAATTTGACCAAGGGTCCAAATTTTAAAATTGCGATCCTGTGGAGTTTTGTTACGTTTACTTATCCAGTTTTGTGAGAGTACATTAAAATCAAACTTGAACAATCTATTTTTAACTGTTATACAGCTTTTTCCTAAAATTTTGGTTTTGATCTTTCTTTTGGCATTTGTTCGATGAATAAGGTAACAAAACAACAGAGGTTCCTTTAAATTTACCATCGAGAGACTTCCTCCAATGAATTTCCCTACTGTAATTTGTTTAAAAAATCAATTTAAGACCGGTTCACGTGCCATTAAAATTCCGACTTTCCGGCTTCGCGAATAAATTCAGGGATTTATGCAAATTTATATAAACTAACAGAAATTATGAACGTTTATTAAACAGTGTAAATTAAACAATATGAATTTTTAATTTTAACGAAATCAAATACGTTTTTAGTTATAGCTTATTGTTAGATTTATCTCGTGATTATTTGTACTTTAGTAGTTTTACCGAGGGATAAGTAGTGATTAAATTTAAAAAAGTTTTGATTTTTATTACCTGAGGCGGTGTCAGAAATCCATATTAGTTTGAAAAAGTGAAAGTAAAAATATAAAGGGTTCTTTTAATTTTCAAGAAGTACTTACTACATAAGACTTTTTCTATCTCCTGTATAAGATTTCTGTGTATAAAATAAACTGCAGTTAAAAACGACATAAATATTCTGTGGAGGAAACATTCAAGGTAACTCCCAGGATCCGGCTGGAAAGAAGAATCCGATTCTTAATTTATTTTCACTACTCTATTGACCAGAGCCGACCCAAAACGGCCCAAACAAGAAAAAAGACCCAAAATTTAATTACATAGGAATCATGAAGCGTGAAATCGGAATCGCTCGGAGGCGGACTTAATGGACTGTGAAATCTGATTGTCGACCGAGATTGAGACGCCCTGGACAAGCGCAGGAAAAAAATAAAAATAAATAAACACTTTCCGCAACATAGCCGGATTTATTTCTCATCTCGTCTTGTTGTTTTCAATTAATCTTGGGTGTTCCATGCCTATTAGCCTGTCATGCGTGCGGGGAAGTTATTACGGCCAGAGTACAAAATAAAATAAAATTGGATTGGAAAAGAAGTATGAAAGTAGACAATGGATGTGCTTTGAGTTGAAAACGTTTCATTAAGTTTTTGCAAGGTACACCTATTACGAGGATAATGGAAAATCAATTTTATCTGGCTTTCCATTATCAAAGCTAAGGAAGAGTTAAATAAAAATAACAATTTCTTGTAAGGTAAAGTACATTTTGTCCTTATTAATAACCAAACTATTCATTTTTTCAATTTCAAACAGTCAGGTTGTGTAAGTTCGTAAGAAACATTCTAGTGTTTATAACAATGAATCGTTTAGCGCAATTAGTTTTATTTTCTCATTGTTGCAGTTGTTTTATCAATTCTTCAACGACAATTCTCTCTGACCTCTGACAGGATGCCATAAGTTTTCCATTCTCCGTGATAATTGTGCAGTTTCGCCTTGCTGCCTGCATCTTGACATTGATTAGGTCTCGAAAGGACAGCCCAATTAAAAATAGCAAATAATTGTGACATTTCTCCATGGGGTCTCTGCGGCGGTGAACATGGGATTTTGCCGTTTCCGATCAATTGTTCGGTGAATCGCGGGCTTTTTCAAGATAGCTACAACTGCTCGTGATATTTGTTTCAAATTGGCCTAAAAAGTTGAAATTCACCGTAGTGTACCTACTGGTTATCGAGTTACAAAAAATGTGATGCTGTTAATCTTTAACAGATTTTAGCTTCTGTACTGTTATCTTGTATTTTTTTATGGTCGTATACTCGGTCGCTTTTAAATACTTTATTCTTTTGTTATCTGAATAGGTCTTATATGTGTGGCAGTCGTTTCATTTTCTTTTTTTAGGGCTTTTCTAGGAATCCGTAGCTTTTCCTCGCTATTGCAGAGCTTGTGCCAGGTCGTGGTTCTCTCTGTCTCCTCTAGAAACAATCGGAGTTAGTCATCTGTTGAATGTCCTATGTTTTAAAGAGGTATTATACAGGATATTATTCGAGGCTCCCTTTTTAACTAGGATGTCTACCGTCTCGTTCTCTGAAATTTCGTCATGACCTGGGACCCACCTGAATCTCAGGCTATTTGTAGATTCCAGTTTTCAAGGGTATTTAGGCAGTTCCAGTTCAGTTTTAAGTTGCTTGCTATAATGATATGGTTGCACCCTTGAGATGTCTGCTTAACTATTCGGCTTCGAAGATATGTAGTTGTGTTGGAGCCATATTGAAAGATGGTTTACCATCTTTGAGCCTTAGAAGAGCTCATGTTTGTTTCTTTAATGCACCAGTTCTTTTTATGTGCTGTTCAATTGCTGTTTTTTTGGCTTTGGTTCTGCCTAGTTGTTTGAAATGTCCTTATGACCATGGACCCACCCTAGCGTCACGGTATTTAGACAGTTCCAGACGTGTATTAAGTTGATTTTTATAATTGTATGGTTGCACCCTTGAGATGTCTATCTACAACAATCCAGCTTGGAAGATAGTTGTGGTGGGGCCATATTGAAAGATGGTTTACCATCTTTGAGCCATAGAGGAGCTTCGTGTTTTTTTTCTTTAATGTACCAGTTCTTTTTATGTGCTGTTCCACTATTGTGCTTTTGGCTTGCTTGCTGCCTCGTTGTTTCAAATGTCCTCATGACCTGGGACCAACCTTAGCGCCAAGCTATTTAGGCGATTCCAGTCCAGTTGTTTTCTATAATTGTATGGTTGCACCCTTGAGATGTCTATTTAACAATTCGGCTTGGAAGATAGTTGTAGTGGAGCCATATTGAAAGGTGGTTTACCATCTTTGAGTTTTCCGTATACCATAGAAGAGTTCCATCTTTTTTTCTCTAAGGCACCAGTTCTTTTTTATGTGTTCTGTTCCAAGGCTGTGTGGCTTGAATGCTACCTCGTCGCCTGAAATTTCCTCATGACCTTAGACCCACCTTAGCGTCAGGCTATTTAGGTGATCTCTGATTAGGGTGTGTTAGATTGTGCCAAACAGGTTTTGCGTTGAGTTATCTTAGCTTTTTATTATTTATTTTAAGTGCGCATGTTTCTATGTCTAGCAGTACGGCATGAAAGATTGTCATGGTGGGACCGAGGGACGTATGGTACTCATAGTTAGGGCCGTTTCATGTCCATTCCCTTACGATTTTCCATCTTTGAACCATCCGTATACAATTGAAGACGTCCATGTTTTAGAATTTTATCTAATACGGCAGTTCCTTTCTAACGAGACTATTATTTATGGCACAAAAAAGATTTGGATTTATGTGTTTTTACGAGGCTTCCTTCTTGGCTGGGATGTCTGCTGCCTCTCCTGCAATTTCCTCATATCCTGGGCCCAGCTTTAGTGTTGGTTATTTAGGCAGTTCCAGTCTAGTTTTGAGTCGATACCGTAGACTTGAATAGCCTTTAGAGATCCTGGCTATCTGATGGCATTATATTGCATCCTTGAGATGTTACACCAGTTAAAAAAAAATTGGGCTATTAACGATGACCGATGTCTAGAAGAGACTTGTAAGTATGTCGGGTTCGAACCCGGGACCTTTACCTTACAGTGATGAGCGCCGTGTCAACGCCTAAACCGTTCGAGCCATCAATGCCCCTATGAGATGTTTTTTTTTTTTTCATGTACACTTATTTCTATGGCTAGAAATTAAGCTTGAAAGACATGTAGTCATGTTGTGCTCATATTGTGGTCCTTAGAATATAAATAGATTAGGCTCAATATTGAATTTTTTATATTCATTTAAAAGATGTAATAAATATAGTTACTCCATGTACTTTGAGAGTCTGGAAAACACCTGTATTGTTATACCTGATAAATTGTTCCTAATAATATGGAAGTTGTAAGAACTAAAAATGCATTAAAAAAATATTGCGTAGCAGAATCATAGAATCTTTAAAATTTGTTAAAGGTAATAAGTGAAAAATGCAACAGATATACAGTTGAAGGGGTAAAAATAGTACCAAGGCAGAAATATCAACAGTTTTTCATGCCGTTTCAGCCTTGAGTTTTGAAAAAATATCACGGTTACAATAATTGTCCTGTATTGTTTATATTACATGATCTCGTTTTTACCTCGGTGGAACGTTTTGAATCAATAATGAACAAGTTTTACAATGCGACCTGAATTGCATCAGTTTCCGTGTCGTGATTTACAAGAAAAAACCTCTCTCTTTCTCCAAGGGTCCTTTGAAATGCTTCCTATATATTCAAACCCTTTAAAGAAATCTACGGAAAGATAATAAAAATATAATTAACAATTTATCAATTTAACGATTTATCTAAAAAAAGGAAGAAAGAGTTTATACTGTGAATAAAATGTGCGAATCGTCATGTCGTTAGTGTGGGCAAGAGTTTGAAGGTACCGGTCAGCCTTTCTAAGCGTATAAATGGATCATATGCATTTAAATGGTCCCGATTCGAAAATTGGGTTTGGTTTTACAATGGTCTCTAAATCTGAGGCCATTGCACTTCCCTGAAAGCCGTGTCCAACAAAAGAAATCCGAGTGTGGGATGGTCACTGGTACAAGCCTGACAAACGATTCCCTGATGACGAACAAGGCCTAAATTAAAAGAAACGTTTTGAAACTTGCTGAGAGATAATTAATGTGAGCTGGATGAAATATGACTATACGAGATCAATTAATAACATGAACTCCTAGTTACATTGAAACCATTAATTTTACAGTAGACATTGCCGTAATAATGGAATATTCTGTAACTGAACAATTTTATAACCTCTTATTTAGATTTATTTTTTATAGGTATTTTCTTAGTTCAATATTTGGAAAAAAAAAGGAAAGTAATGTGGACAGTATTTATACTAATTTTAACAAGGTTTCAGCCAAGTTTTAATCATACTTACATACACCTTCATTTCTTTTTAAAAAGATAGTTCCTACTCACAGTAAGTTGTTTTGCAACGATACGGATGTCGAGCCTTTTAGCTCATCATCAGGTTGAAGGACTTCTACAACCACGTCTCTCGACATGAATTGCCAAAGTGAACCCGCTGATACCTCCGCCAACGCGACGTTCCAATTAGCAGCTGATTTGTTTAATGGCGCTCAATTTGAACGCGCGAAACGCGGAAATTATAACCCAAATAAATATTATACTAGTAAATACTTAATATTATTAAATTACTATAAAAATAATAACAATTAAAATAATTAGTTTAATTATTTGGATGTTTGATATTATTTATCTATATATTTAAAATGGGAGGTAGATCAAAATCTGTTATATTATTAATTCATTTATCACCATGTTCAATTTTACATTTTTTAATTTCAATTTTCTCTTCAAATTTCTCAAACCAATCTAATTCTTTCCCTTTGTTGAAACTATGTAACACTCTTGTATTTAGATTTGAATTGAAATTATGTTTTATTTCTTTTAGATGGTCCTTAAATTCCGAAAATTTGCTCGATTTAGGCAAGTGTTCTTTCACTCTTGTTTTTATTTCTCTACCGCTTTGTCCTATATATTTAATATCACAATCAATACAATTGAGTTGGTAAACCCCACTTTTTGCCAAGTTGTCTACTTTGTATTTAGGTTTTGAGAGGATGTTTTTAAGTGAACCCGTACTTCTAAAAGCTATTCTAAAACCTTCTTGTTTAAAATTTTTTTTAAAACTTTTTCCGATAATTCACTAATGTAACCTAATGATTCATTTGCGGTGGGGTGGCTGAGTCCTATTGTTGATTCATTTAAAGTTAATTTTTTATTCTTTTAACTAGCAACCTATCAATAAATATCTCTTGATACCCGTTGTTTTTTGCTAAGGTTTTAATAGTTTTTAATTCTTTTTTATAGTATCAGGTGTTAGCGGAAGTTTTAACATCCGGTCTATGAGCCAAATGAAACCAGCAGCCTTTTGGGACCATGGGTAGTAAGAATCCGCTGGTATCATAGTTGTGGGTTTTCTATATATGTCTATTTCTATTAGGTTGTTTATTATGGACAGTTTTAGGTCTAAATTATTATTTTTATAGTAATTTAATAATATTAAGTATTTACTAATATAATATTTATTTCCGCGTTTCGCACGTTCAAATTGAGCGCCATTATACAAATCAGATGCTAATTGGAACGTCGCGTTGGCGGAGGTATCAGCGGGTTCACTTTAGCAATTCATGTCGAGAGACGTGGTTGTAGAAGTCCTTCAGCCTGATGATGAGCTAAGGGCTCGAAATCCGGTTTGGTGCAAAACAACTTACTGTGAGGAGGAACTATCTTTTTAAAAAGAATTGAACACCGCACTCACCCCATCATTCATCATTTCTACACCTCCATTGTCCGTCAGTTAATATGTAATATAAGATCGCAGTTTAGACAATTTTTTGCGAGAATATCTTTAACAACTTTACACGACTTTTGATTACTAGTTTTTTGATATCCTACTTTCTTTCTTAACGTCGTTAGTCACTCAGACTACCTTTTACGGTGAAGCTTTAAATCTTTAAACCTCACTACAAGGAAAGAATGAACCCTTTAAAATACGACCAATCATTTTTTTCTTACTCCAATGAACCCACTTTGTGTATAATATGCAATGTTGGTCTTCTTTATACACTTTGAAACAATTTTCTATATAACAAGCTTTGTCGTATTATTTTTTAAATATTTTTTTATAAGTTAGTTTATATTTCATCAAATGGAATGTTTGGAATGATAGATTGGCGCACAGAATTTTCAGAACCTTCGATTCTCTAGAGCGGAACTAAAAAACGAATATAATTTAAGCTCTGACTTACACACACGCTTTGACACAAGTTTGGGAGTGGTGCTAGTGTGACCTAGACTTATATCGAGAGTGAGAGAGAGAGAGAGAGAGAGAGAGAGAGAGAGAGAGAGAGAGAAAGAGAGAGAGAGAGAGAACGAGAGAGAACGAGAGATATAGGTAAAAATTACTTACATACCATAACTATTCCCAAATATACACACATATTATGTTACATCGTTTTCCATAATACAAACATAAACTTTCGCTTCTGCCAAACGGTCTTAGATAAATTTTTCTTTTGCAATATTCCGAAACGTACTAATTTGGAACATGTGGTATGTCAATTCCTTCCAAGGTCAATGGTTTGATAATAAAATAAAAAACAAAGGAAATAAATAAATTCAAGAGAGAGAGAGAGAGAGAGAGAGAGAGAGAGAGAGAGAGAGAGAGAGAGATATTAAAAAATAAGAGAGTAAAAATGTGTGGAAGAAGAGTGACTCTGTGAGAGAGGGAAAAGAGAGAGATAGATTATTAAAGATGAGATAGATTATCAAATAAATAATAAACAAATTTCAAGTCAATGTTAGTGAATTTATGGTTTTATAATTTCCTCAATCATACCCAACCATGTAAAGAAGAAATTAATTCAAAACGTAGGAAAAAAAAAGAAGTTGGGATAATTGTATTTCGTTTAAACTCATACTTTTTTTAACACTTATTGTTAAACCTGCGGAAGGAATGATATGATCAGATTTATTCAAGCAGAATGGTATTTTATCTTGAAACCCCTTTTGACATTGGAATAAAAAATTTATAATTTTCTTTGTCTGCTAGAATTGTAAATAATTGAAAACCTATCAGATCGTCAGTTAATTTTAATTCCCGTTGCATTTGAAACTTTTTTTTGGAGGAGGATGATCATCAAATGATGATTATCTATGATGATGAATAACTTTCTCATATCAATAATAATGAAATGAAATTTCGTTAACTTGATTAAACTATTATAATCAATGTTTAATTGTGGAAGAAAAAATAGGATCTGATTTAGTCACTCATGCGTGTCAAGTAGACTGATAGTTTATCATTGAACTCTTCTTTTTGTAATCAGATTTTTAACGATGGTCAGAATTTAAAGTTGTTTAAATCTGACCTCTCACGGACACAAAGCTGAGGATAATTTACTTACTGACATGACAATCATGATTCGAATTTCGTGACGCGTTCTGACGTTTTGCCCGGTATTCGGCCTCCGCAAGACGGCCAAAGCACTCCTGGGATCTGCACATCTCAAGACGTGCTCGACATAGTAACGTAGGTGGACTTGCAAATCAGTCGCAGATCTATGTACGATGACCGGAAGAAGTTCTAACAAGGGACGACCATTTATATGCAAATTAATGTGGGCGCGGAAAATTTGCATGTTCGCCCTTTTTCGGATGAAAATATAGCCTACCCGATAAATTGGACGGTAAAGCTTGTTATATCCGTTCGCGCCTTTTTTGATCTGAGATATAATTATTCATTTATACAAGCCCTGATTTCTGCAAAACAGTTATGACATATATTTTTACAAAAGTGTGAATAACCTTTCACTGAATAATTACAACCAATTTGCATAAACAAAGCCATTAATTTTACATAAAAATGACTGTTTTATAAGTGAATAAATTGAATTATAAAAAAAAATTATGGCAGTTTTTAACCATTCGGTATTAAAAAAACAACTCACTCTTTCACTATTTAAAAAAATATTAAATAATTCCAACTGAGAAAAAACACAAAAACAAATGAATGTAAGTTGTGAACGGTCTTGTTTTATTTTCCTTCCCACCAAATAATTTTAAAAAAACTCCGTTTTCGCTATTTTAAAAAGTATTCGGATGTCCAACTAAGAACAAAAAAATGGAATTAAGTTGGTGAACGGTCTTTTGCTTTATTTTCCTCCCCCTTAAATAGCTAAAAAAAACTCTCCCTTTCGCTATTTTAAATTAAGAACTTCCAAATGAGAACAAAAAAAATGGAATTAAGTTGATGAACGGTTTTTTGTTTGATTTTCCTCCCCTTTAAATAGCTAGAAAAAAACCACTTCCTTTCGTTATTTTAAAAAGGATTAAGTACTTCCGACTGAGAACAAAAAAAAAGATGGATTTAAGTTGGTGAACGGTCTTTCGTTTTATTTTCCTCACCCCTCTTAAATAGTTTCCGTTGCATGGTGACAT
Organism: Cimex lectularius; assembly: GCF_000648675.2. Classification (NCBI taxonomy): domain Eukaryota; kingdom Metazoa; phylum Arthropoda; class Insecta; order Hemiptera; family Cimicidae; genus Cimex; species Cimex lectularius. Next base: position 963,654 of record NW_019392722.1, read on the forward strand.
CCGTGGTGATCCGCAGGTTCCTCCGGCCGCGAAGTGAAGTGATTCGGTGATGTTATGGTGGTGATACTCATCGTCGGGGGAGAACACCCCTCACCGCATCCCTCGTCGACGACTGTATCAATTGTTTCTTCGGATTCGCAGGTTTCCCCTGATGACCAGTTGGCCACTACAAAGGAAGGTATGCAGGATGGTGGTAAGCCAATTATTTTCAAACACATTTTATGCTTTACTAACCACAGGATGATCTATACGCGTGATATGTGACATCTACTTTTCTACTTTTTTAGTGTGTTTAAAATACGATTCAAAACCAATTTACAGTACATACAATTCAATTATTTCCAGATTTTAATTTTTATACTCTTTTCATTTTTATGTAGATTCTGTTTTTTATGTATATATATATATATATATATATATATATTTATTTATTTATTAGGCATCAAACGTGTCAAAATTTTGTTGACCGTATTTCGGTAATTTTACAATGTCGATTATTTTTTGAAAAGATGCAGAAAGTTGCCATATCTCGTAACCATTTTCTAAAAATCTATTTGTTTTGTTACAACCAATATTTTTTATGTGTTTCTTTTAGTATCCTACAGATTTATCGTTAAGGTTTAAAAAAATACGGTATCGTTAATTTATGGTAACAACCTAAAATTGTGACAAAATTGTGCACCTTCTTTTCAATACTGAATATATTTTTGTCCGTTCTTAAGTGTTTAAAAAAATTGTTTATTATATTGTAGTACCAATTATTGCTTTATAAAGTAGAAATAGAATCGTTTTAATAGGACGATGGAATGATGAATAAACACAATTTATGCTTTACTAACCCCAGGATGATCCATATGCGTGATATGTGACATCATGTTTTATCTTTTTTTGGTATGTTTAAGGTACGATTAAAATCCAATTTACATTACCTAGAGCGGTTTATCAAACTTATACCCTATATTTTTAATTTTGAGAATTCGTATTGAAAAATCTGTAGGGGTGTTGAATAAGTAGTTCAGTCCTTTCCGACATCCGAACATTCATTAATTAATTAAGTTAACATTCACAGTTGTTTCAATATGTAAGATAAATAACAGGTTTAAAATTAAAAAAAAAAACTATTTTAAACGACTTAAAAAAGTTGGCCTAATTCAGCTTATCAGTTTTCACAATGAACAGTCAGTTCGACTTTTGCTAAAAAAAACTCGGAAAAGAATAAAAAACAGTTTACCATAACTAAAAGTCAATTAATTATTCTTTTTATCTAAGGTGTTGTTAGACATGAAAAAATTAGTGCCACGAGCGGGATTCGAACCCACGTCCTTCTGCTCAATACGCCGCTGCTCTAACCACTTGTGGATCGTGGGTTCGAATCCCGCTCGTGACACTAACTTTTTCATCTCTACCAAGACCTTGGATAAAAAGAATATTTACATATATAATTATAGAGGTATTTCCTGCCTGTACTCAATCGCAAAACTTTTCTCTGCTCTAGTCCTATCCCGCATTGACGCCTTCGTACTAAGAAAGGGTTTATTGAGTGTATATCAAATGGGTTTCCGTAAAGGTTACTCTACAAGTGATAATCTACTTGTTCTGTTAAATATCATTAATATCAAACTGGCCAAGCCTAAACAAAAAATTTTTTGTTTTTTCGTGGACTTAAAAGCCGCATTTGATTTTGGTTAGATCGTAGAGGACTTTTGTTCAAAATTAGTAACTATGGCTTCTCTTCCAAAATTTTGAATATCCTAAAATCCCTTTTCACACAAACAGCATCAGAGGTCCGATGGCGTGAAGGTTTATCCAATTTTTTGAGGTTAAATGTGGTGTTAGGCAGGGTTGTCTATTCAGTCCAGTTCTGTTCGCTCTCTTTCTTGATGATCTCCCCTTGACTCTCGAATGTGGAGTCCGAATAGGCGTCCGCCACGCCTAGAAATATAGATTAGACCTAACTATGGAATTCAATTTCTGACCCCTCCAATTCATTCACTCAATTTCCTTTATATAATATATGCCTTTATTATATCCGATTTTTTGTCCCTTTACCATTAAGACTTTTTCCCTCGGTTTGTTTTCTATTAGAAGTAGTTTTACTATTATGTTTAATCTTTTTTGATGGTGTACTAGCAAGTAGCGAATAAAGTTATAACCTCGCTTTAATTCTTATTATTTTTTCGTTTATTCTTTTTCTCTTGACAACGACCTCCGGCAGACGGATTGTGGTCCATGCCTGTATTATGCATTGCTAATAATCATTGTTATATACGTAGAAATAAAAAGCAAAAAAGAATATTTACTTGAAATAATTAATATGGTCAATTACGACCGCTAAAAATATATGGATTAATATAACTAACAATGTTTAAATAACGCTTGAAATAACAATTTCATATAACTGCCAGATTGACTAGATTGGTAGAAGTTAGTATTTGATGATTTAAAAAAATTACTGTGTATTTTGTTTTGTTTTATTTTTACATATAAGTATAAAGTTGGCAGGGTTAAATCTAAGCTCTATGCTTTCAATAGAGGGAAAGACCACGCTGTTTCTCCATGTCCTTTAATAATGTTTTATATAAACAAGAAAAGGCCATCCTTGAAAGCATTAGAAATATAATTGCACTTCTGTTGCTATAATTGAATCACCTTTCCTTTGACCTGTCCTTTCAGATTCGTGATGAGCGCCTGCAGAATGCCAAGCGATTAAATCGTGAGCTATGAAAATATGCCGTGGAAAAGCGGAATCGTCGGAAAGAAAATTGTCACTTTATGCTTTAATTTTCTTTTAACTACCCGCGGCGCCTTCTGAATCCCCTGAACCGAATAACGAATTGAAGCCGGTGACAACGTGAGCAATTGTTAAATAGAAGTTTCGACTTGGGTGCCAAAACAAAGGGCGCACGTTTCATAGCGACTCGAAAATCATTTGCATGCCTAGGTACAATTTCCTGTTTTACAAGAACAGCTTGGACGTCAACGGACTCGATTTATCTTTAGAATAATCAGCCGTTCATTGAACGGAATTTAAATAGGTTCACTATGGTAATGGTTTGAACTTAGACTGGCAAGGGGCTGCTACGGATCCCACGATCACATACTTTAATGGAACTTTTTCTGGTGATCATAGGTCGAAAAATACTAGTCACGTGTCCAAACGTTCTTACCGATAGACCCAAGGAGCCGAGATTTATAAAAAGTAATTTATTATATATATAGCATATTACTATATGAGCTCAAATCTACGCACGTCTGCGCATACGTACGCAGTTGAGGTTATCACATCTCGCAATCCACCTTCAATTCCAGCTTTTGTAAATTACAAGTAATTACCGGCAGACCGGGGTCAGAGCTCGGTCTTATCCGTCCAACCTCCGAGTTTGAGCTCAAGGGGGTTTCCAGGGCTAGGTCAATTCAGCCTCCAACGCATTCAGAGTCTAAATTCAAACCCATTCACATCTCACTCATTCTTTAAACTTTCTTATTTGCATACCATTCACTCAGTTAGGGTAGTACAGCAATCGATACCATCACCCTTTACAACTATTGGATAAATAACCGAGTTGAGAGTCGATGGGGTACTCACTGTCGACCCTCTCACACTACATATTCACGCTAATAAATACAATCACTCTCACCACACACTTAGGGTAATCAACACTATATACAATAAAACAATCTGTTTTCTCCGAGAATCGGAACCGGGGTCCCAAATACTCGCTGCCCTCGAGCACAGTTCTTTTATTGGGTGGTTCTTACACGCTTGCTATATGGAGCAAAGGAATGGCACCCTTCAGTTAAATAGGACATATCAACCAACCTTTTACTACATGCCGAGAACATACGCGGGGCATTGGCCCAAAAGTAAGCACTTCCCATGGCCTATTCTCAATTAGATGATGATGATCTACGAGTGAGATCTTCCGACGGTCACGTATCTTGCTTGACGGTGACAGCTCTCTGCCGATCCAGCTCCAGATCGCTGTCGAGCACAAGAACAATTCTTATATCGGGTGGCATTCCTACGCGCTCTCTATTTGGAGAGAAAGAATTGCAGCCTTGAATTAGGTGGGACACATCGAGCAGTACTTTTCTACATGTCGGACACTTGCAAACATCGATCTGCCTTTTTTTAGGGTAATAAAATATTTAGCAGGTTTGTATTACAGTGGATAAAATATCTGAAAAACGCAAAACCAAAAGTCTAATCAGCCAGGCCAAAAAACAACTCGGATTTTTAAACACCATTTAAAGTCATAAATACAAATTTTTTGAACGACACTGTTTGATAGTTGTTGTTTCATTTGTTTGATAAAGAATTATCGCACCGACAAAATAATAATTTATTTGTATTTTGATAGATAACTGGAATTTAATTCCTCTTAGATAGGCTTTTCGTGTTTTTGCGAAGTGTACACACAGGAATAATAATAATTAATAATAAATAACCGCTTTTAAAATGGTTGATAAATAAATTATACGCTACTGGCAGAGTGCTTAAAACCACAGGACGAATTATGTAATTATGATAAAAGTTGGAATAATGACATTTGTGAAGATTGATTTAAAAAAAATCTATAATGAATAGAAAATAGAACGAATGATTTAAATCATGCAACACCAACTAAAAAATTGGTTTTACATAAAAATTTATAACTCTTCTGGATTTTATCCAATGTCCACGCCATTAGCACCATTTATTTGAAAGGATAATTTTCCTTCTTTTCAGCATGGTTTAAATTTTATGTTGTTATAATACAAGTGTAATGCATAAAAGTGAAATGAACAAAAACTTGTATATCTCTAGTTTTAATTAATTAAGGTTTTTAGTTGAGATAAAAAAGTCAATGTCACGAGTGGAATTCGAACCCACGACCTTCGGCTAGATACGCCGTTACTCTACCACTTGAGCTATCGTGACTTCGATCCATTCGGGCACTATATATATTTTACACAGGGCGGGCGACCAAAATCGGGCACTAACTTCCCATCTCAATCCCACCTTTTGAGTTTTCCCTCCTTTTTGCCATTTTTCAAATGTCGTGCAAACTATTATTCGAGCGGCGTATCTAGCCGAAGGTCGTGAGTTCGAATCCCGCTCGTTGACTTTTTCGTCTCAACTAAAAACCTTAATTAATTGAAAGATATTAATTGGTCAAGCGGACCACGAAAACTAGTGAATTTATCTAGTTTTAATTTATTTACGAAAACATATTTTTCCCTTTACGTGTAATATGAAGCCACCTAAATCCGTGCAATGATTCTTGTGAAAAGTGGAGACATTTCATAATTATAACTATTTTTATTCTTTTTGACAACAAATCGGAAGAATTTGTGAAAAACAGGTTTTATTTTATTTTTACTAAAAATTTATATTCTGCAATTATTCCGGGGTACAGCAAATAAATTTCAACTTTGTTTATTAGTAAACCATGTTTTAACGAACTTTGCTCCGCCTATTGTTATCTCTTTCACTCTACATTTCTCTCTCTCATTCTCTCCAAATCTGCCAAATCTCTTTTAAGGACCCCTGTTCCGAGAAGGAGTTCTTGGTGCAGTTGGAATAGTTCTTGTCATTCCCACGGTGTATTTTAAACTATGAAGATTAGAAAGTTATTGGTGTGCTTTAAGTGGGACTTAATGGCCACTAAGGGATAATCATTGCTGACAAGGTCCTCCCGAAAGCTCGTCGTTTCGGAGTACACTTGAATATAAAGGGAAATTCAGCTACACTGCTCTTGAACGTTTGAATTCTTCATTATTATTCAAAGGTCAGACTTTAGCATTTAAATAATAACAAACGTGAGCTAGTCTATATTCTTCTCAAAAGCGTTGAGCAACAAATTCTTTTCCGGTGTATGGTTTGATCTGGAATACATATGTGAAGGTTTTTTTAAATTGTACTAAAGATTAAAGTATTTATTCAATATGCGAGAAAATGAGTAAGAGTTAAAGAGAATAAACTTTTTTTTTGTTTATACAGGGTGTCCTTTTTAGATTGCCCAGCTCAATTTCTCTTGACCCAATGACGCGATAAAACAAATACATGTTTAATTTTTATATCTAGTTTCAAATTTTTTCCTTTTATGGAGATAAATTATACAGGGTGCTCAGGCCCAGTTCAACTTCAAAATTTCAAATTCGACCCTATACATCCTGATATAAAATTTAAAGGATATTTTACGCTGGAAACAATGGCGCAATTGGATATTAAATTGGATAAAAAATTTGGAAGTTATGGCAAAAAGTTGGAAAACGCATTTCGTTTGTTTCCTTGTTAATTCCAATAATTTGCTTCTTCACTAAAATAAACATTAAATGCCTTTACAGTTTATATTCTATCATTGTTTTGTATTCCCAGAAATTTCCTGATCGCCTCACAGTAAACAACAAATCGTTTATTCGTGTTGGTCGCAATATGAAGAGATAAGGATCAGTTGCTGTTCCATCACCAAGAAACCGTAATTTCGACGAGGAGGTGAATATTTAATCTATGTTCGCAAAACTCAGAATTTTTCTATCCGATATGTCGAAAGGGTTTTAGGTTTTTCACAAAATAAAATTAGAGGTGTTCTCCTGGCTTACAATTTTAAGCCGTACCGCTCTCACATTTTCCGGGGCCTTCGGTATTCTGATTATGACAGGCGTCTAACGTTCCTTGCACAAATGTTGATTTGGGAGGCTGAAGAATCCAAGTTCACCTCTAATGACATACTAAACCATCGGAATTTTCGAACATGGGGAGAGGAAAATCCGAGAATTTCGTACACTTGCCATCATTAGGTGGTTCACAGTATCAATGTTTGGTGTGGACTTCTCGGAAATAAATTGATTGGTCCTTATTTCAACGAAAATCATTTAAATGGTGCTCGGACCCGCAATTTTTTGAGGCAGGTTTTATCAACACTATTAGATTATTTTGTTCTGCAACAACGACAAAGACTGATTTTCCAGTTTGGCAGATATCTCGCACAAAGTCCTTTGTATGTGAGACGTTATTTGAATCGTCACTTTCAGGATGGATAGGTCTTCATGGCCCTCCACTTCACTATTTTCTGTGGGGCCATTTAAAGAACAGTGTATAACCCAATCATAACCCAGCAACCTCAGAAGAACTACGGCGACGGATAGAAAATACTTGTCTCCGGCTCCCCTGACTCGATCGCTCTGAGCACCGGTGAAAAATGGTTAAAAAGAGCAAATCTTTTCTTCTTTACGGAAGGCAGGCAGGTCGAATATGAAATTTATAAATAGCACTGCCGTCTTCTGGCTTATTGTATTTTCCTGGTTCCTTACTTCAGTGCAATTGATTCGACCCTTCTCTTAAGAAGTCTAGAATGTCGTTGCTACAATTCCTTTCCCTGGGGTTAATCTGTATCCGAGGTTATGTCTCCATTAGAGCGGTTGCTTCCCACTCGTAGATAATATGGGTGGAGGTTTCTTCCTCCCCAACGCCTAACTTTCATATAGGATCATCATTAAATACGCCCATGTTGTGTAGGTGTTTCGATCAGATGTCAGTGACTGGTGCATAGCCCTATCACTCCTCTCAGTTTAGCCCTCTCTAACAGTAGCAGTGAGTTTACCAGTCTTGGTAAGAATTCGTTTCAACCATCCTTTAAAGCATCGAACTGTAGCTATTCAAGTCTTGGTGGGAGTTGTTTTATCATACAACGTGCATTGTGAAGCAGAAGTTTTCTGTGCCTAGCAGCTCTGTAGATTACCCACTTATCTTTTTTTCTTTTTTTATCCATTCTATGCTGAAGGATCTTTGTTTGTTATATTGTCCCAAAAATAGGTTCAGGACCTGTATATAGTCCTGGAGGTCCTCTTCTGGCCAGTGTGTCTTTTTCGTTACCCAAAATTTCTTTGCGTCCAAGATACCAGAAGGTTGTCGGGTTTCCCCAGGTTTTGGATGCATTCACTGACTAATTTTTATACCCTAATTCTTTATAAGCTGAGAGTAAATCTTTGTTAGATAAGACAACGAATTGTTAATATTTTTGGAAATATCAGTGAAATTATTGTGATGTTTAAATTGTCGCGTAGAAATGAAACACAAACTGGATAAAATGATGGATGGTAAAAAGGGTTGTTTTTTAAATTTTCTGGAAGATATGGTTTATAGGCGTGATCATTCCTGAAAAATCCACGAAGCACGGCCAGGGTGATAAATGTCTAACATTAATTTTGACATCTAGAAGCTTTATTAGCTAAAACTGTAATATCTCATTCTGGTTAATTTGGTTCTTTTGCAAATATGAATGATTCGCGTATCAAATTAATTTGTGACGGAGAACTTACAAGCGAATTAGCTGAGGGAAAAAATTCCCATCAGATTTGATTAATGGCTACAAAATTATCTTTTAGTCCTTGTTTTTCCCCTCTATAAAACGACCAAACCCGGATTTTTGCCGGTAAACCGCCGTTTCGAAACCAGCACGAACAATTTTTCCATATGTAAATTTGTCAGGCCCTCGGCGATTACACGACACTATTTGTTTTTCGACCTTGGCTTTTCAGATTTTCGAACAATTTTAAGGATAAAGCGCAATTTCTGATTGATCAACCAGTCCGTTTTATCGCGAGGTTGTTTAACATTTCTGTGGTTTATTGCGGAAATAAATCGAAAACCAGCAGGGAATTGATTAATTGAGCAATTTTTGTAATAAAGGTATCAATGAATCTTATTCCTTTTTCTAAAAAAAAATTATCATGTACCTTGAACCAAGAACCAAAACTTTCCACATTTTTAAGGTAGATTGATCATTTCCTTGACAATCTAATTAGATAGAATATGACACTAAAAATTGTCTTAACTGTCTTACAAATTCATCAGACTAAGAAAGCAAAAAATAGTTCTTAAATTACACATATTACATTATATCAACTGTAACGACAAACCTTCCATTGATGTATTTTATGCCATCCTTGAAAGTCTAGTACATATATTGAAACAATCAATTAGCAATGGGCACTAGATTTTGCGGTTGTTTAAGGTCATTTGATGTTGAGATAAGACCGTTGGACCGTACGGTCACGTACAAGTAACTCCATCATTATGCGATCGTGAGAATAAAAATCGCCCGAAATCACTATGGATGCAACTTTCTCCTTCTGCAGCCTTCTTAGTCACTCTCATTAATTTGATAACGGTTACCTTTCATAAATCGTTGATTATTTTATATTTACGTAACACCTGCCGCCATGCCGAATGACGCACGCAAAATACACAGTTACGGTCAGACACGTTTTTCCCATTGCTATTTTAGTCGTATGCTTAACATCTTGATATAACCCGACTGTTTTTAACGTTTCTCTGTTAATGTTTGTTCAAAACTCTTTTATGTTTATTACAGACAGACTAAAAACAAATTTTCACTAATTTTATTATTCCAAATTTTATCAGAATTGATGCTGCATCTGAAAAAGAATCTCCAGCAGGATCTCTCTTCACTTTACAGCCTAACCCAGGCTTTAATGATCAATATTGCCTTGCTTTTTTGACTCCGCCGGTTTTCAAGAGGAAGGCAGAACGCGGCGAGAGGAAGGTGTGACCCTTGCTCATCCTGGCCGGTAGTTTACCGTGGGAATTTTATTAAAAGTCACTCCTGTCATAATAATCAGTTAGGTACTGTTCCTCACTGAAGATGGCGTGAAGCCAAAACGCTTATGAGTGCAACATAAGAAACCAAGCATGAATTCATCATTCGTAGGAAGTTTTTTAAATCGTTAATTTGGTAATTGTAGAAAGTCTGCCATTATTTGACATTTCGAAAGATCCTCTGATAAAGATAAAAGTCGGGTTATCCAATAATGGTTTCCAATTCGGTACAATGGCCTATTCGAAGTATCGAAGAGGAACAATTTTCGACGGTAGACGCCATCGCTTTATCGCCGAGTCCTACCGAATCCTCATTGTTGGATATCAGCTAGTTATCTCATCCTGCCCATCGCCGTGTCGAAACTATCTCGTCAGAATTACCGATGGATTATTTTCACCTAGACTTACACAGTTTGAGAGGGCGGAGTTCGGTATATTTAATTCAATGGTCGTGTTCGAAAATCGCACGCCCTTCTTGGACAGGAGAAAAAAGGTATTGACGTTGCTCATTGAAAACAGCGTGCGTAACGATCATGAATATACATCGTAACAATGGATTATCAGATGTAATTGCTTATTCATAAGTGAATTTTTTTGTAATGACATTATAATCAAAACAATCAATGTCAATGCACATCGTTTTCCAGTGACATAACGTATGATTAGGTATTTAAAGATGTTATCATGGAAATTATTTACTATTCTTAGCAGAGAAGCTATTATGTAGAAAGAGAACGGTCGATAATTATCGGACTTAGAATAATCCATGGTTGACATAAAACCATACTTTTGGGTCTAATCCTTCGGAATCCGGAGAAAGGTTGCTCGTTGTTCCATTCAATTCAAGGGCATTATTTTTTCTTATATAGGACGAATAAAGCTGGGCCGGAACCGACCCCCCCCCCAGAAGAATACATTGAAATGAATCTAACCCCGAACACTAGGCCGATAGGGCGGAGCCGGAGGAAGTTGCCAGACTTCTGGAACCCGGCTTCGCGCCGCGCGACGCCGCGCTACCGGCCTTGTGTGCGCCGGGGAGGTCGGAAATCGTCGAGTTCGGGTATATTCGGCTGCCCTCGGACGCCATATTTGTAAAGACGAAGCCAACGATTGTGACGTGAGGACTCCTGGAAATGCAAAATCAACACTAAACCGCAGCCTAGTCAGATTGAGGGGGGAAATTCGACCAACGCAGCCGAGAGCGGTTCCTGCATAGTGTGCGGGCCTTCACAATTCCGCGCCGCGCCGCACCGCGCCGTCCCACCGACCTAGTGCGCGCCCTGCTTAAGAATGCTATATAAGAATTTTGCTCAATACCTCAGTGGGTTCCAGCTGATTTTCAGAACGATGATGGATTATTGAGTGCAATATGGACCCTCAGTTACATTAGTTGTACCGTTAGCAGTATCGTTTCTGTATAAGATGGAGGAATGCAGTACGACCTACTTTAGTGAATATTTATATATGAAAAATGCATTAATAAAAAATGAAAAATGAATGAGAGTGTTTAGGTTCAAAAGTACATGCTTTGGTAGTTTAAATGACCTAATGCTATAAATCCCAGTGCCTGATGAGCGGAACGGACCAAACTAGGTTAAAAGGCTAAATCCAAATATATTCTTAAAGAACAAAATATTTGCAATTTCACAAAGGTTTCAATTACCTGTAAAGAGCATGTTCTTAGAATTTCATAACTCGTCAATGCGTTAAAAATTAATAGAGCTGTGCATAATATATTAGATAATAAAGATATAATCAAGAAAAATAACATAATAACAATTAGCTATTACAGTTTTGATTTACAATGTAATTTTGATCTTTTTTATAATCAGTAACAAGGAAGTGTAAAATTTCATTCACGCATTTAAAATTGTGTCGGATGTATCATCATTTCATTTCCTTGAGTATGTTCACTTTTGAGGAATAATTATTGAATTCACTTTTTTGCCCGTAAAAACATATCCGCGTTCGCGGCATATTTGCATCCCGGGTCAATCATTTGGCGTACCGGATTTGTCTTCGTCTGTTACAAAAGTTGCGTGACATCAACTTCACCGGTCAGCCTTGACTCAGAGCTAAATTTAGAGAAGAGACCGCACCTTCGGCTTCCGTCAAAACGGTCTTAGATAACTTTTTCTTTTGTAACATATTTCGAAACGTCCTAATTTGGAAGATTTGAAATTTCAATTCCTTCCCAAGCGTGTGCGACAGTAAGTGGTTTGATAATAAAAAAAGTACCGTGTAAATAAATAAATCCAACAGAAAGAGAAAGAGAGAAAGTGAGACAGTGAGAGAGGGAGAGAAAGAGAGAGAGTGAGCGAACGAGAGATATAGGTAAAAATTACATACATACCATAACATATATATCTTATGTTACATCGTTTTCCATAATACAAACATAAACTTTGACACATCAGCATGACTCACAGCTACATTTATAGAAGAGTCCTCACCTTTGGCTTTGTAAAACGGTCTTAGATAATTTTTTTTAATAACATATTTCGAAACGTCCTAATTTGGAAGATGTTGAATTTCAATTCCTTCCAAGTTTATGCGACAGTCATTGGTCTGATAATAAAATAAGAACCATAGTAAATACATTCAAGAGAAAGAGAGAAATAAAGAACGAAAGAGAGAGAAAGAGAGTGAAAGGAAGAGAGAACGAGAGAAAGAAAGGCAAAAATTACATATATACCCTAACCATCCCTATATACAGACATACATCTTATGTTACATCGTTTTCCATAATACAAACATAAACTTTGACATAACAGGTTGACTCAGAGCTAAATTTATAGAAGAGTTCAGACCCCTCGGCTTCTGCCAAACGATCTTAGATAACTTTTTTTTGTAACATATTTCGAAACGTCCTAATTTGAAACATGTGGAATGTAAATTCATTCCAAGTTTATGCGACAGTCAATGGTCTGATAATAAAATAAGAACCATAGTAAATACATAAATTCAAGAGAAAGAGAGAAAGAAAGAACGAAAGAGAGAGAGAGAGAGAGAGAGTGAAAGAGAGAGAAAGAGTGAGATGTAGGTAAAAATTACATACATATCATAACCATCCTTAAATATACACACACATATCTTATGTTACATCGTTTTCCATAACACAAACATAAACATTGACAACAGCTTGACACAGCCCTAAATTTATAGAAGAGACCACAACTTTTGGCTTCCGTCAAACGGTCTTAGATAACGTTTTTAAAATATTAGACAATTACATGTTAACAAAAATAAATAAAAACTCTCTAAAAAAATCGTGCACTAGTGTTTTGTATCCAGTAAATTATTTGCAAAGGAACAAAGAAGCGTCAGAACTCAACCGCACATAATCGCAAAAGTAGATAAACAAACGGGAATTCACAACATATACTAATTTATATGTAATGTACTTGTAAACAAATATTATTTTCTTGTTGCACTGGTTTCTAATCGTTGTTGTACTATGAACAGATGTAAAAAAGTTATATAATATAACGAACGATAATAAGCAAAACAGAGAGATAGAGAAAGAGAAATATAAGGAGAGATAGTGTGAGTGAAAAAGAGGCAGAAAGAGAAATAAAGAGAGAGTGAGGGAAAGAGGAATAAAGAGAGAAAGAAAGGGAGTAAAGAGGAGAGAGAGTGCGTAAGTAGGTAAAAACTCGAATACATACATAACTTGGGTTTTATTTTGGTTTCTACAGATATAGTGCTGTTAGGAAGATAGGGATCGGAGAAAGTATGTAGGGTAAGAGGGAGTGAGCTTGTTGAGTTGATTAGCGAAAGAAGATTATGAAAACTGAAAAAAATGAATAGGGATATTTGTAATTTATTCTAATTATATTAATTTTAATTAAATTAACCGATATATTCTTGTTAGGTGGATAAACAAAATAGAAAATACAAACCAAAAATCAAAATATTTGTAAATCCTCATTTTTAACAACGGATTTACTTAAGAATAGTAAACACGGAGATGACTTACACAAACCCGTTTTCTCGTCTTTTCTCCATTATAATCCAGTTGTATGTTTTAACTATAGAAATATATCATTTTGACCCAGAAGTTCCAAATATTATTGTGAGAAAGAGTCATCGTGGTCACCGGCAAGTGGATATCGCAGAAGCAGTTGGCGTTTCTCAGACCATGGTCTCCAGTGCATTAGCTCAATTCCGAATGACTGGAAGTGCCAATAGGAGGCCCGGTAATGGATCTCAGTGCATTACGATCCTAAGGAAGGACAGAAATATTATCATTGGTTTAAGACGGAACCCTTTCCATAGTGCTCGTCAGATCCTAAATGAAGTACAAGATGTTTTGCCTCACATCGTGCCTCCTCAGACGACCTGCAGCAGGTCTAACTCAGGAGAACATGGTGCAGCGAGCGCCTAGAGGAAAACACCAATTGGAAAGCAGTTATGTTTACTGTTGAGTCGCGTTTCTATCTGTGAGGTCCAGTTTCTTCTGCAATCACTATACAAACAGAAACGCGACTCATCAGGAAACATAACAGCATTCCAATTGGTGTTCCATTCTAGGCGCTCGTTGCACCATTTCTTGTGAGCTGCTGGTGGCGGGCTGTTGCTGCAGGTCGTCTCAAAGGTGCATACGACGTGAAGCCATCTTCCCACACAAGTATTGATAAAGGCCTTGCCAAAACTCTTGTACTTCCTTTAGGAACTGGCGGGCACTATGGAAAGGGTTCCGTCTTGCAGCAATGACAATATTTCTGTCTTCTTTTAGCGTCGTATTACCACTACCAGGCGTCCTATTGGCACTTCCAGTCTAAAGCCCAGGAGACGACGCTCTGAGAAACACGTCAACTGCCTCTGCGATATCCACTTTCCGGTGATCTCGATGACACATCCTCACAATAATATTGCGAACTTCTGGTTCAAGATGATGTCTCTGTAGGACAGGCGTACAACAACATGGGTCTGACGGTGCCTTTAAAAATTAGAGTTTTGTTTCCCATGCTGAGAAGCGATTCTCTAGATAAAAGGGGGAATAATGTCTTAATGGTACGACTAGCCCTTGGATGTGCTTACCAAAATTAAGTTTCCTGTCTAGTGTCAGCCCCAGATAAACAACTTTGTCCATCCAATTTACTAACCCCTCTCAAAAGAGACCGTGTGTGAGCAACGGTGTACACCTAGTAAAGAAAAATGAGCTTCCATCTAACACAAAACTGGCTAATTTTTGCAACCTCAAGATTTAATCTATTTGCGATGGTGCATAGTCTCCATGATGAGCAATAGAGCTATCATATAGCTATAATATAACATAAGCGCATAATGCAAGGCTTATCGGTATATAGCTATAAGGAGTACCATGAGGTTTGCCTTGTGTCTTGATATATATTCACCTGGAAACTTTCCAACACTCCGGAAAATCACCAAGGAAAGACATAGCATTATAAATATAGGCCAAAAAGACTAGTGCTTAACTGGGGAGATTTTTCAGCATGACATTACTTCCTGGGTCAAGTCGGAGATTTTCTGTTTTTCCGTGAGTTTTTTTTCACGGGGGGGGGAACTAATTTACAATCTGAGTGGGTGTAGGAAGACGAATCGAGGAAACCACTGGAATAAAATGGAGAAAAGATGATAAAGGGTGTTTGTTTACAAAATGAGTAATCTTCATGTTTACTATTCTTAAGTAAATCTGCTATTAAAAATGAGAATTAACGAACTTTTGTTTTTGGTGAGTATTTTCTATTTTGCTTTATCCAACTAACAAGAATATATCGGTTAATTTAATTAAAATTAATAGAATAATAATAAATTACAAATATCCCTATTCATTTTTGCGCAGTTTATTTCAACCAAAGCTGTGTATCGCTGCGTTCTGGATACGTTGTTTGTCGAATCGTTCTTCTCTGTCAATTATATCTAAACGAATTGGGATTTTTTTTAAATAGTTAAATTTACCGTGAACTAGAAAAAACATGACATGCCCAGCTTCTATTCTATGGTGGCTAATCATTAAATTTAAAAGATTATGTTAATAATAGTAAAGTCAATCATTTGCTCCAAATTAAAGGTCATCAAGAAAGTATACAAGAAAGAGAAAATGCTAATATTTTTATTTGCTTGAAGCGAGTGTCAAATTTGTTTTTACAGGTATGCTTGTTTCTTGTGAGGAGTATAACATAGCCGGCTGGACTATTACACGGTGACAAGAGGTCTTATAAATAGCCATGTTAAACAAGGCTCATTACGACGGCAATTTTATCTTTTCTGTGCATAAAGGGTGTTTACGAAAGGTGGCCGGTTGGAAAAAGGACGACACAATGGCACCGTAATGAGAGCCCCTTCTTGGGTGAAGTAACCGTGTTGCAACGGCGACGTCAAATTTACCGCCGTTGAATATTTACTTTCGTCGGGCCCACTCGGACAAAATGAGCCCGTGCTATATCAAGCCACATACTTTCATTGCATTGTGCAACCTCCATCCTATCGCGTAGATGTCGTGATTGGGCCCTTGATCGGTTTCAGCAACATCGGTTAACTGTCACAATAAGAACAATTAACTCGAAATTGCGGTATTGTGGCCGGTTGAAAAAGCGAGAACGGAATCCGTAAAAATCAGCATTCCTCGCTGAGGACAAATTCAACTGATAACGTGCGAAAGACGTCCTAAAAGCCCATTCTTCTCTTCCGATAACTTCGTTTTTTTTATCTCGCACAACTTCTGCATCTCTTCGAAATCTTTGTTATTGCTTTACTGATGGAAGGCTCTTTTTCTTCTCATACTTTTTCTTAAATCCTAACGAGGGATTCATTGATGGTTGATAAAGAAAGCACTTCTGGTTTCGAATAGTTTCAATTTTCTTAAAAATAAGTTATAATTTGGTCGTAACCGATCATTTTGGACTACCTATCTTCGCTGTTTTGGTCTGTCAAGCGCATATCCAAATTTCGCCACATTCAGTAGATAAATAAATATGATTTTTTACATTTCACACTCACAATTTACAACAGTGTAATAATTAATAACAAAATGAAGCACCAACGTTTGATTAAAAAAAATGATTTGGCTGTTCCTCGAAAATCTTTAAACTAGGATATCTCCATCGATTTCTGTCCGATTTCCTCAAAAAATCCAATGTCCAGTCCATAAAATCAATCCTTAAAACATGTAAAAGAAGTTAGACATTAAATTGGAGGAATTTACAAACCTAGCAAGTGGTAAGAATCATGTAAATAAATAAAAAATGTCGTTTAAAATGTGTTTCTGTTTGAAAGTGGGTGGCCCATTCACACAGTTGGTTCGATAGATAAGATAAAAATAAATTATGATATATTTTAATAGTTTTAGAGTTTTAGTTTAATAAATTCATTCAAAATTTCCTTAAGTTTTTTTTTGTAATTTTCCACCTTACCAATCCTGGGCTACGATTTTTCCTTTCATCCATCAATTTCTTCATCTTTGCAAAAAGTAATTAAAAAAGAAATTACAACACTGAAAAAGATATTAAATGGTTTCCTGACATTTCCTGGTCTTTACGTTTGGAAATAGTAGTTTAGAATGACCATATTAAGTTTTTCAACTAAAAAAAAAATTTAAAAAAACTTTTTACAATTTTAGTATTGATAAAATCTTATTGGAAATTTAACGTAGTTTTTAATGGTATCAACGCATTTGTCCAAAACCTTTCAGTTTTGGAGTTATCATTGTTTATTTGAAGCAAGGCCGTGAAATCTTAAAAGATCAGAAAAAGTGGAATAACTCCGAAATGCTGAGATTCGGACCATAGTTAATTAGGACTTTTACTACTATATTCTTAAGTCTAGAGTCTATTTTCTTATTTATGTTTCTATGTCTTTATTTATCGCTTTTCAGTCTTTTGGTTAATATTGTTCTTATCAGCTTAAGCTCTGGTACGATTTCGTCACTTTTGGGGCAAAGGCAGCATATGTGACCGGCATGCAGAGAAATGTTGCTCGATGTGTCCCATCTAATTGAAGGGTGCAATTCCTTGGCTCCATACAGAGAGCGCGCAGGAATACTGCCCGATTTGAAAATTGTGCTTGAACACAGCAGCGGGTATATTGCCATCGACCCCTGTTCCGATTCTTTGAGGAAACGGGATTGTTCTATTATATGTAGTAATAATAGTTGCATATACCTAGTTTGTGTTGAGAGTGAATGTATTTATTAGCATGAATGTGCGATGCGAGAGGGTCGATGGCGGAATATCGAGACCCCCATGGGCCCTCAATTAGGCTAGTTATATAATATGGAGGAATGTTGATACTCCATCACCCTAACTGAAGGAATGATATGTAAATAGGAGTGAATGCATTTAAGAATGAACGTGATTACGAATTCACTAGTTTTCGTGGTCCGCTTGACCAATTTATATCTTTCAATTAATTAAGGTTTTTAGTTGAGATAAAAAAGTCAGTGTCACGACCGGGATTCGAACCCTCGACCTTCAAGCGGACTACGAAAACTAGTGAATTTAATAAGTTAAAATGAAGTATACTTTATTAATGCTCTCCGTGGCCATTTCATTTGTCACCGAGAATCAAATAGATTGCACGACATTTGAAAAATGGAAACAAGGAGGGAAAATTCAAAGGTTGGATTGAGATGGGAAGTTAGTGCCCGAATGGATTGAAGTCACGATAGCTCAAGTGGTAGAGTAGCGGCGTATCAAGCCGAAGGTCGTGGGTTCGACTCCCGCTCGTGACACTGAATTTTTTTATCTCAACTAAAAACCTTAATTAATTGAAAGTGATCACGAATGTTTTGGAACTGCATGCGTTGGCTGAATTGACCTAGCTGCTGGCAGCACGTACATGTGCAGATTTGAGCCTATCCAAATCCAAAATCCAAATTATTTGTTTATTTAAGCATAAAAGTGTTAGATGTATCGACCATACACACGAATAATCTAGATCTTTTGGATCTTCTTGGTGAAAAAACAATTTAATTTTTATTTTCCAAGATTTCGACCTATTTTAAGGTCATCATTGAGACAAAATAATCTCAAATAATTCTGAAATAAGTCTATAATTTGACGTAATTAAGTTTTTAATAAATGGCTGCAAATTTCTTTAAAGAGCGACTCAGTCCAACATTGCCAAAGATTTACCACTGTTGAACAGTTTTGGCATTAATACTCAGTCTTTAAACTGGAACTTATAACTAAAAAAGCAGAACTCATTTACAGCATTTTTGTTAGTGAATATGCATTAGCTAAACGAATAACCGACTGTCAATTTGCAAATATAATTTGAAACGTTTGGAAAAAAGTCTGATTTTTCTCTCAAGAGTTATTAAATATAAATGGTATTTTATGTGACGTGATTATTGATAATTCGATACAATTTACCGGTGTTACCATGTTAAAGTAAGAAATAAATTCTAAATGAGCATGTCGAACTGGTTTTAAAACCCAACGGTTTTTAACGTGGGGCATAATTTCACATACAAATTCAACTAAATTTTTAAACGAGTTATTAGAATATTATGAGGTTGGGTGAAAATGCAAATAAGATTTTTTATTTTATCTGTTTGTGAAGGTTGACATTAGACTGGAACGAACATTCAAATAGGTGCAACGCGTTTCGACATTGATCCCGATCTATCAGTCATTCCCGGAGTACATTTGACATGCCCGACAATCGATTTATTTCCTAAGCGGATTTTTTGTTTTGTCTGCCTTCGTGGGAAGATTTTTCTCTCTTTCAAATCGGAGGAACGGTGCCGATGGATTCTTCCAGGCTGAGGGATCGCTTCGGCAATGCGACTACTCGTGCGTTAAACAACAAAGATTATTGGGACGAGCTCGTGCCAAACAGAATGTCAGTTCCTGACGATCCTCGTAGAGAAAGTAAAGACTGGACAATGTCTGGTTTCATACGGCATTACAGCATACACCTTATTTTCAATAAACAAAACAGTTTCCCAGAGAAAAAAAACGCAAAATTTATGCAGCGTATCATTGTGATTGTTAAGCACTTGGCATTCTTAAGGGAAGAATAGCGGGACCTTGCGTGCGGCCTCCGTTTTATCTTTTCTACTTAGTTATTTTAATATTCATTAGATTAAACCAACAAGACGTGGACCAAGGACCGAGAAGTATTAGCATATCATATGTAAATGTTTTATACATTTGAATTTGAGCTACAAAGTAAAACGAAACGAAGAGGCACAAGTACTAGACTTAAATAGGAAAATGATTATAGTGGTTTTTAAAAAGTTAAAAAATACTTAAAGAAACACGCCTACACACTCATGCTATAGAGAATATATATAGGAGATAGGTAGAAAAGAGTTAGAGAGAGAGAGAGAGAGAGAGAGAGAGAGAGAGACAGACAGACAGACAGACAGACAGACAGAGACAGAGAAAGAGAGGGAGAGAGAGAGAGAGTCAGTGCAAGAAAAAGAGAAAAGAGAGAGAATCATCAAACAATTTTTTAACTATTTTGGCGTTAGAGACAAGACATCATGTAGTAGCAGTACAATAAATACTATAAATTTAGATAAAATAAAATTAACATACTGTAATTAAAATGAAAACTTAGCACCTAAAGTTTCGCCTAAATATTAGTTCCAAAATTTTTGAAATCGAATAATTTCCCTGATTTCTGATCGGCGAGGGAGTGCGCCATACCCTCTATAATTTAAAAACTACTAGGTAATTAGGTCATATACACACATAAACGTTTGCACTGAGGGGTTTGTCATGTACATAGGGTTTCTTCTAGAAAAACGGATGGGTTTTTAAGCCATTCATTCAGATGGTTATACAGATACATAAATATAAATCCATATCTTGGAAAAAAGGATTTTCCACGAGGACGCAACAGAACGACAATTCTTTAAGATTTTGCCGAGCTTTCGACGATTATATTGTCATCATCAAGGCGAAAATATCGCAGTTAGAACATGTTATATCATTTAAAAAACAAAATTACAAAAGGCAATTATTTTTCTTACTTTAACTCGATGATTGTTGAAATATATCTTGAGAACAAGAAACTGCATTTATAAAAGATTATTTAAAATTAGGTGAAGAACAGTGTTAATAGTATTAAACATTAATAGTATGGAATTAATAAAAAACAATAAAAACAACTTAGTATAAAAAAATTTTAAAAAATTTAAAACTTTTAAAATTAATATAGCATGTTCTAACTGCGATATTTTCCAGAAATAAACAGGCCCTGATGATGACGATATAATCGTCGAAAGCTCGAAACTTAACACGCTCTCTCTCTCTTCTCTTCTCTTTTCTTCCAGTTTCTATTTATCGATATGTTTACATATTTATTTTATCAATGTATTTCTTTTACTGACACAAACCTATTTAGTATTTTTGTAAATTACACAGGACATAGCCTGCTCCCTAGAGACTTTTTTTCAAATAGAATGCCTAATCGTTTTTGCACATTTTATTGGAATGTGCAATGCACATCGGTTCACTGGGTTTTATTAGTACAAATTAGGATTTATATGAGAAAAATTCATTGAGAGATTAAAGATTATGGAGGGGAAACAAAATCCATTTATTGACGATTATTTTAAAATTTATTAATACATTGTTTTTATTTTAACATTCTCTGGCGGTCTCTCATTTCTCTCTCTCTCTCTCTCTCTCTCTCTCTCTCTCTCTCTCCCTCTCTATCTATCTATCTATCTCATTCTCACCTTATTTATCCATAGAATTTTTATCGTTTTGTTATTAGGCCGATATGTTTTGTTTATGATTTCCATCATTTGTTTAACAACTTTGCTCTATGTCATTTCCTCTATGTTTCAAAAAAATTCATATTTTCTTTACTTAATACAAACTGTAACACGTCCGTCATTAATTAGAAAGATGATTAAGAGAATTTTTAAGTTTATAACCTTGATATTACACTTTGATTGATGGTGGTGAGCCAAAAGGTCATATTTGTTTAATAAATGAGGTATTGCCTGGTGGAAAGAAAAAAAGTGAATATTTTCTTTGTAAACGTTCACGTGGTAGACCAGTTTTTTTACATACTTTATTAAACATATTTATTGTAGTCACTGTGATTCAGTAATAAAATTCGTACAGTTGGTTAGTACACAAAATAGTCAATGCACAGACGTTTGTTTTATAGTTAATTATCATAGAAAAATTTTTTTTTAGGTTTTTTAAGGAAGTGTTTAGGATAAGTAAAAAGTTTGATTTAATAAGAGAAAAAATATTGGGTTCGGCCGAGGAACTACAAAAATAGAGAATAAATAAAACCAGTTTTTGTCATTTAATGAAAAATTCTTTTATGCCTTGTGAAAAGTTCTGTTTTTATAATTTTTTAATGAAAAATTTACTAATCTATTTTTTTAAGATTGGTTTATAGATATGACTAATGAATATGTGTAGTACATTAGTACAAGCAGATCTATAATGCCAACCTGCTTTCAGGTTCAACGACTAGAAATTGTACTTTCCTTCAAGGAGTAAAAGATAAGAAGAACGACAATGCCTGTCCTTGATACACTTGTTCTTCCAACTGCTAAAAACGTTCGGCCTTTGGTTTAATTAGCATGAAACATGCCGGACCGAGGAGTGCCCTGCTGAGGCGACCTCCTCGCAATCGGATAGATAAACGGCCTGAAAAAAGTTCCTGCTTTTGATGTTGACGCCGTGTAGTATAAATATAACGGTACTACATGGGCAACAGCTACATGTTTTTTTTCTTGACTTTTAATATACCGGTTCAGAGGAGAACAAGTGATCCATCCAAGTTAACCAACCGGTCGAATAGTAGTTTTTCTAGGTAGTTATTCTATAGTTGAAAAAAAAATTATCAGTATTTTCAACACAATTATCAAACGAATTATTTTTGAAAGAAAAACAGAGAGAGAAAAGGAAGAGAGTGTGTGTGTGTGTGTGTGTGTGTGTGTGAGAGAGAGAGAGAGAGAGAGAAAGAGAAAGAGAAATTTATAAGCAAAGATAAAATTACAAAGGATATGCTACAACATGTAGATGTGAGCTATAAGGTGTAAGGTGTGTATTATTATGCTGTTATTTACTTCTACTCTCTGTCTATCTGTCTATCTCTCTCTCTCTCTCTCTCTCTCTCTCTCTCTTTCTCTCTCTCTCTCTCTCTTTCTCTGTTTTTCTAGCTCTTTATCGTCTCTCTCGCTCTCTCTCTCTCTCTCTCTTTCTCTCTCTCTCTTTCTCTCTCTCTCTCTCTCTCTCTCTCTCTCTCTCTCTTAACTTCTTGTATCTCTCTATCTTTATTCTATCTATTCATCTATCTATGTATTTTTTAGGTAAAATTGAATCAGTATGCTAAAACCAGCACCCTTGGTTTTGTTGGAGCTTGGTCCATAAGTGCTCAACTCACAAGATGAATTGGGAGGGAATGAGAGAGATGGGCATTATTTACCATATCTTAAGAATAAGCCAATTCGATTTGTTCTCCTAAATTCACTCACTAAATGCGACTCATAACTTACTCATCCCGAATAAGAAGCCGATATATAAAATAAAACGTTTAATTCCTTATTTTTCTCACTGGTTTATGCACTGTAAACCTTATTGACATAATCTGAAAGAAGAGAAATTCAACTTTCGAACCCATTATATTTAGTGATCTGACCAAATTACATCTTTCAATTAATTAATCTATTTACGTAAGGTTTCGGTTGAAATCCGAAGATCGTGCGTTCGAATCGCGCTCATTTCAACCAAAATTTTACATAAAAAGATTAATTAATTGAAAGGTAGTAATAACGCTGAATTTGGATAAAATCCGAAGGTGTTGTGAATTTATAAATGTAACACCGTATATTGGTGGGGGGAATATCCCTGGCCAATCCAGCCTAAAATTGTCGTTTGTTGCAATAAATTCTTATTTAACGGTTTTAAGGGGTGCATAAGATGAGTTTGATTTTTTTCTAACAAAAATGTACTTACTTTTTAATTAAGTACAAGTTTAATTATTAATAGAAGAGGCTTTTAGTTTTTGTAACATTTTATGTATCAAAATAACACCATTTTTCATATTTTCTTATCGTACGTGTAATAACCAATCGAATTATATTGGATATTAATACCTTTAAAGTACATGCACAATAAATACAGAAATCGGTATTTACAAAAAATTGTATAAATTACTTACATTTTTTTAAATACTAGGGTTTTATCAATATTAGAACGTTCGTACACTTTTCTAATATTTTTCGACCAATGTCACTAAAAATGTTCCATAAAATCGGTGATTCCACGTCCACTAGTATATGTATGAGATTTTTAACTATATTCATCTAATATAAGACGTTCACATACGACGATCTGAGACATTTAATTCCTCTAAGTTTCTAATATTTTGGCTGGGTAAATTTTCTTTAGATTTAATTTTAGTAAACTGGGTTTATTTTTTGCACTTTGGATATTTGTTCCTATATAAACCACTCATATTTTTTAACACCAGATTTCTCAATTTTATTTTATTTTTTCCCTCGTAAACTTGATATTCTCGATATCTTTTCTTTACTGGTATATGGATTATTCATCATGGACGTTGGAGATAATTTATTGAAAAACTCCAGTATATTTTTCTTCTCTTTATTAAAATATATATAAATATAAGCAGGAAAGTTCTCATTTGAAGAGAAGTTATTGAAATCAGCTCGAAAACATTTATTTTAATAAAGAGGAACAAATACTGAAGTTCTTCAATAAACAATAATCAAACTTGTTATTCTTTACTAATTAATGGAGAATAAAACGAAGTTGGAAATTAGTGTTTATAAAAATGTATTTTGAGAAAATACGATCTTCTAATTTTCACATTCCCCTTGTCTATTTGATTTCGGTCCGGATGGTTTCGCTTTCGCGGCCGGTACCGGGCTGGCATTCAAACGAAACCGACCGACCGACGGGAGTTCGTCGACTCACACCGACCACCCAGCGCAATTTCACGATTTATGTAAATTTGACCTTCGTAAAATAGCTAGGAAAAAAAACCCCACACAGGATCCGTTTGACCGTCGAAACTCGCCCCGAAGATACGCGAATATCGGGCGACTGAATCTCTCAGAACGTGAAGATCGTCTTTATGAAACGGCTAATACTTCGGATTGGTCTGTCAGAAAACATTCCCAGTGCTGGGAAAGCGAAGAAACTGTTGCGTTAATTGAGCTAAAACAAGTTGTTAATTTTAATATGCACAATTTACACCAACCTTGAAAATGCAAACACAAACTTACACAGATATGTTTAAATTTGTCACAAAAATATTACAACTTAAAAAATCAAATATGAATGAGTGAGCATTTTTCTTTAATATGACAAATTATGAAATAAAGTGACACTTCTAGCATGGCCCAAATATATTTTTGATTTAGCAAACGTTTATCCTCTTAGCAGGTCGACTCTATTATAATAAAAATTTATGCAAATTACACATGATACTGGCTATCAGTAGCAAAATTCACTTCTCTGGAAAGAGAGCGTGTTGCTACGCACCGCTGGGAACAATGGTGAAGAAAGTATGCTGTTAATTATCGCCCAAGCTGGATGACTGGCGCTCACTTCCTTGTCTTTCTTGTCGCATTTTCTTCTTATTGGGCTATTCGGTTTAGGGATGGTTGAGGCAACGACCCCAATCCCTCGAAGACTCCTCTCAAATGATGTGGAACCCTCGTTAATTCCAGCTTCGTTTTCTTTCCAGATCCGTTTCCCCTCCACCGCTTTTCTTCTGAGACTGGTTAAAACGACAACCGCAAATGGCATTCAATATTTGATTTGAGCGTTGACTACATCTGTCGTCCGTATAGAGTCCAGGGCGATTTCGTCTGTGGGTTTTGTCAGCGGTGAAAGTAACCAACATTTTACAGATTGCTAATTTACCTTCTTGCTCAATGGCCGTTTTATCTTATTGTCTCTATTCGTTTCTGGTCGCAGCTAAGAGTACTTTGCTGTATATATAATCTGTTACACCTTTATCATCACACTCTTTCGCTCCCGATCACACTCACTTCCGTAGACATAAAAGTGGCCAAATATATACCATATTCTAGGATGTATAAACTATACGTGTATATTCATAAAGAAATGTATAAATTGTATGTGTATTTTCTTACTCACTCTAGTCAAAGCGAAAGAGAGAGAGTGAGAGAGAGGGAGAGAATGGGGAGAGAGAGAGATAGAAATAGAAAGAGAGAGAGAGAGATATGGAAAGAGAGAAGAGAGAGAGAGAGGAAAAATAAATAAAAAGAGAGGGAAAATTAAAGAACTAAAGAATTGAATTGAAATACTCGCAGATTTACGTCATATAACCTTTTTTACAATCAACGAGCTCGATTATATAAAAATAAATAAATACACAGAAAACAAACAAAAGGATTGTGAAACATACATATTTTTAGCTTTAATCAGTTTTAATTAATTTAACATTTTAACAATATATTAAAATTATTTGGAGGTCGTGAGATGCGATCTGGTGTGACGTAGGTTTTAGAAAAAATATTTTCTTGGTCGTTCCAACGTTTCGATCTTTATTGAGATCATCTTCAGGGCTAAAACTGTTTGCTTTCCCTGAAGATGTGTCATTCTTGTGTGTTGAGAGTACACAAGAATGACACAACCTCACGGAAAACAAACAGTTTTAGCCCTGAAGATGATCTCAATAAAGATCGAAACGTTGGCACGATAAAGGAAATGTTTTTCTAAAACCTACGACACACCAGACCGCATCTCACGACCTCAAATAATCATCAAGAACGGTCACTAAACACCAAACAAATATATTATAATTATAAAATTAATTAATAATATAAAATGTAGCTCATATAAAAAGAGTGAGAGAGAAAGAAAGGGAGAGTGAAAAAGGGAGAAAAAGATATAGAGAGTGGAAAGAGAGGAGAAGTAAATAAAAAGAGAGAGAAAATTAAAGAAAGAGTGAGAGAGAAAGAAAAAAGAGTGCAAAAGGTGAAAAAAGAGAAAAAGATCTAAAAACGAAAAAGTGAAAAGGAAAGAAAGAGAAAAAATGGAAAAAGAGAAAGAAATAGTGTGAATGAGAAGTCTAAATACATATAAGTAAGAGAACATAAATTCTAACAAAGAACGAAAACGGGAAAAACCAAAGATATGAAGAAAAACAAAGTACAGACGCATACAAACAACAAATATGCAACAAAAATTCCATTAGTGCTATGTATAAAAATAATTTATAATAAACATAGCAAAAATCTATGATGGACAATCTAGGCACTTTCTTTTGATATTTATATTGAAAATTAAATATATTTATTTTATTGCATTCCTTTTTCAATACATTTGTATGTATCACTTGACTCTGTTACATGACCCTTAGGTTTATTAAAAAGGCCAATTTCAGTTTGAACTTCTTTCAGTCAAAAATATCTTGGTTTGGACAAAACTCTCATACAGAGGCGTAATTTTTTTCTTTTTGAATTTTTTGGTATTCAACGTACATGATTTACATTTAAACGACAACAGAATTTTATGGAATTACTAGTCCACGATACATTTACATATTTTTTGAAATTGGTTTATTAGTTTTGTAAACGCATGCGGGTTATTATCTCGCATACCCATGACACATAAATTCTTAAAGTTTTATTGCAAGCGTATATTACGTTCTTGAATTGTATGTTTTTCTCACGCTTAGAAGTACCTAACGCATTTTTTAAATGTTATTCTTTATTCTACAACCAAGGGTGGTCTCCGTCACAAATAATGTTTTACTAGTTAGGATATTCATGCTATGTTCATGCTATGAAGCTGCGAAATACGATTATGACATAGTAATCGAGCGATGCAGGAAAAGGAGGTTAAAATATTCTTTTATTAACAACCTTTAACAAGAAACAAAATTGATAATCCGGCACCTCATAAAACCTGTGAATATAAATGCTTGGAAAAAATGTTTTCTCGTCAATATTTTCTCTTCCAAAGACTCAGATTTTTTTTCGAAAATCCCAAAACGACTCAACTATCTTGAGAACTTCTAGAATCTATAGACTACATTATGCAACAAATGATCTTTTTATGATTTCATTTATTTATCTCATTTATAAGGAGATAAAATCTACACGCTGATAGCATAAGAATCAAGACATATCCATTGTTCCAACGACTCTAATAACATAGAATTTTGATAAAGTCCAGAGTTGTTATGAATTTTTAAATCAAGAACCTTACATCGGAGAACGAGTATATTATCCTTGACAAATCCAGTCCAAAAATGTTTCTTCCTTTCGTATAACTTACTTAAATTCTATCTGTCAGTCCACTACCTCTTCTTTCAGGGACTGACTTTTCTCTTTATAGAATTTTTCAGTCAAATGAAACTTTTTTCAATCAAACGAAACCTTTTTTCAATCAAATGAAACTTTTTTTCAATCAAATGAAACCTTTTTTCAATCAAATGATACCATTTTTCAATCAAATGAAACCTAAAACCTAATGATAATAATTATGTAGGGGAATAATTAAATGACATTACAGTACTAACAATAAGTTTTATGGTGATTGAATATTAATATTACAATAATTGATTCGTAAGGCTTAGGTACAAGAACGTTTCTTGTGAAGATCCGTATTCATCAAAAATTTCTACATCCACCCCGTCGAAGTGGGATAGAAAAGTGTTTTTGAGCGAGCAACAACATTCTGTGATAGAAATTATGAACGATGGAATGGGTGTGGAGTTCGCTACAATCCGGATTTCGAGCCCTTTAGCTCATCACTTCATTTCACTTTTGCGATTCATGTCGAGAGACGTGTTTGTAGAAACCCTTCAACCTGATGATGAGCTAAATGGCTCGAAATCCGATTCCCCAGTTATCCCCAGTAACTTGACTGACCTCCAGGGCAGCATCCTAGGACCCTTTCTATTCGCAACTGATGATTTACAAGACCCTACTGAAACCGATATAGGCAAACTGAAAAGAATTTTTTGGATCAACGAAAAAATACAATTAATATATAAGAGAATCTCTCCAATTAAAAAACTTTTAACTTAAACTAAACAATCCACGACCTCCTCATCCCTGTTGTAATTGGTATTATTAAATCCCTATACAAAACCTTCACAAAATGTAAACCTTCACACTATCCACGTGGCCAGCAGCTTTCTGCTCCCAAAATTTCTGTAAATTCCACACGTTGTTAGAAAAATAAATAAATAAATAAAAATAAAAACTTTGGGAATGCTTATTTTCTCAGCCTTTTAAGTCACAGACCTGGGCTAGGCCTCATTTTTTAAGAAAATTTAGACTGAACAAGACGGCTTTTATAAATCCGTGAATTTGGGCAAAAACGCGGCTTTTTACGTGCTCATGGAAAACCGATCACTTTCTCTCCCGATTTTTAAGAAATGCACAAATTTTAACCCGTCGTGTTTTCCATTGGTACGATAAAACTATGTTTTTGTCAAAAAAATCACGAATAACTCGAAAACGGTTGACAAATCGGGTAATGTGGAAGGTGACTAATTGAAAGCTTATTAAAATTGCCTATCGATTGATATAGAGTCCGCTCCAGAACGATTTTCTGCCTGCACAGATCAATTTGAGGTTTTCATCAAAAGTCAAAAATTATCAGGTTCCAGAATTTTTACTGATCAATGACCTAAGCTAGGAAAGCATTTAAAAACACCATCTTCTCAACGTAAAATTTTCTAATTTAAAAGGCTGAGAAAATATGCATTTCCGAAGTTGGCCATTTTTTCGTGTAAAAACCAGGTGGTCGGTTTTTTGATGGGCAGTGTATATTTTCGTCCTACTATTATCGAAAATGTTTAATTGAAATTCGGTGATCCCACGTCCGTACCCTATCCTTGTAAAGCTCATGGATGTAGCGACCTTATGTGTGTTATCGGTATTTTCTCTCAGTCATAATTGTTATGCTTCTTTTCTAAAACTCAGGAACCCGTAGTTAAGTTCCGAAAATTGAAATGTACATAAATCAACCATCTGCGTTTAAAAAACGCCTTTCCTGGTTAGGCGATTCATCACGATTGGAAACAAACTGCCTAGGCGTGCTCCACTTGACATTGCAATCGTGGAGATATAAGATTCAATCGTTCCTTCATCCTCTTATACAAGAGGAGATATACATTTTTATCCTTATTTATTTTTCAATACTCGATGGCCTACATACTCCCACTCTTATGCAATTCTATGATTGGAATGTCCGTGTTTATAGGTTCGGTCCAAGCGGTTTTACCATCGTGATGCCAATAAAGGAAGAATTACTGAAATAAATCGCACATCATATTTTATAATCTGACATTTAACATTATCTCGTGGGCTTTTTCACTCCCTCTCTATCGGCTTTTTACTCCCCGGATTTAAGTCGGTTTTTCAAGAAGATTCCGATCGGGAGCACATGCCATTAACGAAAACGGCCTTTTCACATTTATTTCCAGCCTCACTTTCGTTCAACCTCGCAGGATAAGACGAAGCATTTTATCACGTAGCCAATAATTACGATTTACGTGCTACATCAAAAATCCGCCTTATTAGCTTATTAATTTTCCATTTGTTGTAGCCGGCTGCAACAGGTATGCAATTCCTATGGAAAGTCCGGGTTTCTTTAGTCGTGCTAATAATCAAATGATTGAACTAATTTGTTAAAATCCAATGAGAGAGGAATGCTTATAAAAAGTTCGACCTTTTAGTTTGTTACAAAAGCCTTCTACATTAAAAAAAAATTTGACATGAGCATTTATTTTGCAACAGCAATGCCCATAATTTATATTTGATAAAAACCTTCATTTATCCTAATTGCTCATATTCTTTATTAAAAAAATAAGTCTCATCTCCTAGTGGGACGTCAGGGACAAAAACCGAGTGAGGCTCGGTGGTGTTTCATTTCTGGAACGCGAGACGCGAGTCCAATAAATCATCAGGTACAGGCATATAGTAGAGCAACGCACTTCGTGAAGGTTGTATTTGAACGGAGCAGTTTACGATTGCATCAAAGCACTGACAGACATTTGGTAGAACAAAAAGTACCCTTATTTGGGTACCAGGGTACACAGGGATGCAGGACAGACAAGGCTGTCCCCCAGACTTTGGCCCAGGAAAGTTCAATGAGTACCTCTATCGGCCATGAATCCTTTTGAGCCATACCAAATTGACCCAAAATTAGATTCGTCAGTTAATAGGCTAAAAATAACTCTTCGGTTCATGGGATTGAAGGTATTGGCTGGACCAACACAAAATATCCAGGCAGTGGAACTTCATCTGTAAGTCCAGAGTCGTTTCGTAATGCGTCAAAACCCTGACAAACATTGAGGACAACAACAATATTACTCTTCTTGGGTACCAGGACACTCTGGGCATCGAGGAAGTCCATAAATTAATCAAGTTCTGTTCACCTATCCGCCCTGAACATTTTGCGGCATACCAAATTGCCAAAAACTAGATTCATCATTGGGTTAAGAATAAGTTTTTAGTTCAAAGGGAATGTATTCCAACACTAGTAAAAAAAAGTTCATTAAGGACCATCCCAGAAACTAACGTAAGAACTACTAAACCTAAGACGTGTTAGAACTATTATAGTAGGACTGCTGACTGGATACTGCAGACTCCTATTTCAGTACAGCCAAACAAGCCTGTGCAGATATTGCCAGTAAGAAGAAGAAAAGAAGGCTGAGGCCTTTAGAAAGACACAAAGTTTTGAGGTAAAACAAAACCTCTAGAGGGCAGAATAAACCAATATAGGTCGCGGTGTAAGGTTGCGAAGAGGACTCTCCATATGACCTTAACTTTGTTCAGCATTAGAAGTATGGACTATACACTTACTAACACTCCGAATCAAGGTATGGTCTTGAAGAAGAAAGCAAATTTAGTTGCTACTGCCAAGGTTTCGATCTATTTTAAGGTCAGCATCAGGGCAAAACCAGATCCCTTTTGCCGTTTTTGCGAAATAAAAGAAGAAACGGCAAGGCATTACCTCACAGAGTGTGATAGGTATGCTAGGTCTAGATTTGAAATATTTGAAGGAGAGGACATCACCAAATCTTGGGGTTTGTGAACGGGTCCAAGAGGTTTATGCAGGACACGTGAGCCGACCAAGTCCCGGACCTTTTAGGGATGGGGTACGAGTCTACCCAGGCATTTAACCCCTCGGGTCTTGGTCGCCCACCCTGCATAATATACATAAGGTTGTGAAGAGGACTCCGTAAAACCTTAACTTTTTTCAGCATTAGAAGTATGGACTACACACTTACGAACACTCAGAATTAAGGTATGGTCTTGAAGAAGAAAGCAAATTTAGTTGCTACGGCCAAGGTTTCGATCTACTTTAAGGTCATCACGAGGGCAAAACAGACTTAACTATATCTAGATTGACATGTTTAAGGTTTTATAGGCGATCTCAAATTTCCTCGAAGACTGACTCAGTCTCAATATTGCCAAGGACTGAAAGAGTATTGACTGTTACTGTCAATACTATTACAGTCCTTGATAATGTTGGGACTAAGTCGGTCTTCAAGGAAATTTGAGATCACCTGTAAAAACTTAAAAATGTCAATCCGTAAACATATATAAGGTTCTTTTACCCTAATGATGACTTTAAAATAGGTCGAAAACTTGACGGTAGTAATAAATTTGCTTTCTTCTTCAAGACCATACCTTGATCCAGAGTATTCGTAACCTTAACTTTAATTGGATGAATGACACATGTTGAACCAATCAACATACTCCTTCTATTCTGGAGGGTTCAAGTTTTCCTGTGTACGTTCGGCTTCACGCCATCTTCAGTGAGAAAAAGTGTGTCCCTTCTTTCACTGACCAAGCAATTAAGCCTAAACGAGCATGGAAAACTGTGAACCTGCGAAAATAGGACCCAGTAAAATTCTCAGCTTCAATCATTTTTCTTTTTGGGGATAGTTAGTGGCCTCATAAGATCTCGAATCACAAGATTTTACATTTTCAGCTAATCTTGCTCTAATTTATAATTATTTATATATAATTTATAATTATTATTATTAAAATTATTTGAAATAGAATTTATAAATATTTATATTTTAATTTATAAATATATAAATAAGAATTTTACTTATGAGCACATGTTTAAGAGCGTTTAAAGAAGAAGGCCTAGTCTTTGGTTGATTTGAGATACGAAGTGAAACTTTTTTAAAAATTTGCATTACTTTTACGTTTTCCTTTAGCATC
Organism: Cimex lectularius; assembly: GCF_000648675.2. NCBI lineage: Eukaryota > Metazoa > Arthropoda > Insecta > Hemiptera > Cimicidae > Cimex > Cimex lectularius. The sequence continues at coordinate 996,401 of NW_019392722.1, forward strand.
CTGTGCGGTTTATGTGAAATGAGCATAACGCTATCCCTGCTAGCCTAACAAGTAGTCGTAAATCATTCACAACCGAGGAATACTAGAAGTTGGTGAAGGACGAACTCCTTTTTTGCACGGCCGGCAGGTTCAACAATGCCGGTCACACAATACAAAACCGTCCAAGCCGTGTGTTCAGATATTCAACACCTCGGGTCATGTAAGCGTCCGATTTATGCTCCTGCCGGGTGGGCAATCGTGTTGGAATCCTTTCCTTCTCGGATCCTACCACGATTTGCCGTCCTTATTTCGTCGTTTAAGTGCTAAATGAGATTCTTGGAAGTTAGTAATAAGGCGAGTACCTTATTAAATCTGACGCAACTATCTGATAACATACCCTATAAAATCCGCCGTTTCAAAAGCTTAAAAATTAACGTGCAATTAAGCGTAATTTAGAGCATAATGCGTTACTAATTTGACATCTTGTATTGACCGATTAAAATTCAACATTCCTATCCAATATAACTTAAATAATAAACTTTCCAAAGTTTTTGAAATTAGACATTAATAATAAAACAATATTTTCACAAATAGATAATAGTCAACAATTTGATGATTACCAGCCGAATTTGTACTTTGATTTCCATCAGGTCGGGACAATCACCTATAATATTTCTCATTGCAACGGGTCTGAAATAAAGTAATTTTATTATAAACGGGAAAGATAGAATCAGAGGATAATAGCCAACAATTGGATAATTACAGCCTACAGGTGGATCGAGACAATCAGAAATGATATAACAGTAGCAATCTAATCAAATCTATACAATTATTTATATTTCTTATTCTCACAAAGATTGTAAAGTATAACAATTTTCTTATGAAATTTGAAGACCAGATTTGAGAATAACAGACAACGGTTTGCCAACGGCCAAGAATTGATTCACAATAACAAAAAAATCGAATTTATATGGATCCAAAATAGAAAAGTTTTTGATTTTAAATAAACTATTCTGGATTCATGATAGACCGATGTCATAAGGTGGAATCGAAAAATATCTGGAATGGATAATACAAACGGCAATTATCAAACAAGCAATAACCTAATCTAAATGTAAAAAATTATCGATATTTCTCATTCTCACAGATTATTGAGTTCTGATTATATAAGCTCAGCTATGCATATGCATGTTTACACACACACACACATACACACGAGAATCACGTCGTCCACCTCGGGTGTTGGCAGTCCTCGGATTTATCCGTCTGCCGAGGATGGGCTCCAGTGGTTATCAACAAGTATTGTTATGTACATGTTGAAGACCTTTACACCTATTGTGTAACTAACATAATTGAGGGGATTGAGTATTTGATATTCTACAATCGGCCCTCTCATGCTACGTATACACGCTAGTAAATACAATCTCTCACATCACACTCTAGACACAAAATAATCACTACTATACACAAGGTGTCCTTTTATTTCTCTTGAACCAATGACGCTATAAAAAAAGCGTGTTTAATATGCTTAGTTTTGTTTTTTTATCTTTTTTGGAGAAAAATTATACAGGGTGACTCAGGCCCATCAAAATTTCAAATAAGGCCCTGTATATCCTGACACATCATTTTAAAGGATTTTTTACGCTGAAAACAATAATGCGATCGGATTTTAAATTGGTCAAAAAATGCCAAAGTTATGGCAAAAAGATAGCGGCAGCGTAATTTCGACGAGGAGGTGAATATTGTGTTGTATCCAAAATATGTCTAGTAGCCTATTGACCAAATTACTTCTTTCAATTAATTAATCTTTTTATGTAAGGTTTTGGCTGAAATGAAAAAGTTAGTGTCACGAACAAATGGCAAAAAAGAGGGTAAATTCGAAAGATTGTTGGTTGAGATGGGGAATTGGTGTCCGAGTGGATCGAAGTCAAGATAGCTCAAATGGTTAGAGCAGCGGCGTATCGAGCCGAAGGTCGGGGGTTCGAATCCCGCTCGTGACACTAACTTTTTCATGTCAACCAAAACCTTACACAAAAAAACTAAGTAATTGAAAGAAGTTATTTGGTCAATAGACCACTAAATATAATGGATTTAATAAATCAAACGAAGTATAACTTCATTAACAACACCTCGTGGCCACTCCATATGTCGCCGAGAATCGAATCCTGATTACACGACACTTCAAAAATGGCAAAAAGGAGAGAAAATTCGTAAGCCTGTGGGTTCGAAACCCGCTCGTGACACTAACTTTTTCAGTTCATTCAAGATGGGGAGTTGGTGTCCGAGTGGATCGAAGTCACCATAGCGCAAGTGGTTAGAGCAGCGACATATTGAGCCGAAGGTCGTGGGTTCGAATCCCGCTCGTGACACTAACTTTTTCATTTTAACCAAAACCTTATATAAAATGATTAATTATATTGCGAAAATCCGAATTCCTCTCTCCGATATGTTAATATAATGTAATTATCTATAATATTTTTTACACTGTAATAAAAAGGATCTAAAATAAAACTAATTTATCAGATAACGTACAAGTTAAGATCAGAGATAATAAATAATAAGAGACAATTCATCCCAAATTTATGGTTCTATTGTCATGCGTTTGGCTGAAAATAGCGAACAGTGAGCAAGCAAAATTATTTTAATATGTTAAAACTTTTGATTTGAAATTTCCTCTTCCGAAATCATGAGTGATGGATATTATCCTCATTTTGATGAGATGATCAGCAATGATCAAACAGAAGCTTGGAAGAATTTTGATCAATTATACTATATAATTTCCCTGGTGAAAAAATCCATTCAAACCGAACTCTCCAGTTAAAATTATTGTTTTCGACGACACGATGTTTGAATTCGTTCGGTCATCAATTTTCCATGAACATACAAATTACAGGTGCGCTCGATAATTTCGAATGTGAACCACGTCCCATTCAACTCGGGACTTATTGATAATCCGGCGTGGTTGCATAACAATTTCGGTTTTCCCTTTGTGTGTCGAAACACGGCCCGATTACGAACAACAAATATTAAATAATAGCTTTTTTGAGATCTAATCTTTAAACATATTTACATAAAAAAGTACAAACAGACACGAGTGAAAGCTCGTCCTAATGGGTTTTTTTGAGGTTCGCGTCCTCCTTGGTAATACCCGGGTAATCCTGTTTCTAATTTCCAGGATTCGATCACGTTGACAAATCCGAACGCACTTGTTAACCTAACGTGTGTGGGTGGACAGGTGGAATTCACTATTTCGTCACGACAGTCTTTCCGTATTAATCTACAATGTGAAATCATTTTGTAATTATTGATCGCGGATAATAATAAGAAGGATTTCAATTCATTAGCTCCATAGTTTAAATCATAAATATGAATTTTCACATAATCGCAATTAATAATGTTTTTAAATAGAACATTACTGGTTCCTCAGTGCCTTAACATCACAACATAATGCGGAAATAATGAAGGAAACATTAGGTAAAATGTTATCTTAGTTTTTCAAATTTATTTTAATGTATGCTTGAATTTGTGAAGACTGATGTTGGGCTTTTTTTTTAATACTGATAAGTGTAGGCAGATTGCTAAATATACAAAAAATACTACTACAGTAAAATCATCGATGTTTCATCTTTTTGTTAGACAATCGTTGTTGTTTTTTTAACTACGATAATATATTTGACGCGATGATAAAATATTTGAAAAGAATAAATGTCAGTCAAAATCTTGTTTACAAATTTCTTAAACACCTTGGTTTTTCTATTTCAATTTTTCTAAACAATTTCAATAGTTAACTCCTTTCATCGTTTACAACACTCTCTCAGTCATTCTCTATCAGTTAATCTATTCTTCTTTTTTCTGGATCTCCCCCTCTCTCTTTCTTTCTTTCTCACATTCTCTCTTTCTCCCCCTCTTACTCTCTCCTTTTTCTAACTTACTCAATCACTCAATTCGAGTAGTAGTAGTATTCAATTACCACCCACTAACTCATTCACTCTCTCTCTTTTTCTATCTATTAGTTTGTACCTATCTCTTTTATCGATTCTGTTTATCTGTCTATCTCTCTTTCTCTCATTCCCTCCCTCCCTCTATTCCTATTTCTTCTCTCTCACTCTCGCTTACTCTCTCTCTCTCCTCTCCTCTCTCCTCTCTCCTCTCCTCTCCTCTCCTCTCCTCTCCTCTCCTCTCCTCNACCACTCCTCTCCTTCTCCTCCTCTTCTACCATTTACTTAAACACTCAAATTTTATAGACTCTATCTGTTCGTCTGTCTATCTGAGTTCTGTATCTATTTCTCTCTCTTACTCTCTCTCTCTCTTTCTCTCGCTTTTCTCTCTCATGTGGGAAATCGTAAAAATAGGGAAAACGCTCCCTTCCGGCTTTTTCTTAATTTCTAATATCGGGACATTTTACATTTTTTAATAGTTTCAGTTTATGTTTATTTATGAAATGTTTATTCAGCCTGGTCCAAGCCATTAGGACGTGAAAAATGCATCAGATGTCAACAAATGTGAAAAATTACGAAAATAGGGAAAACGCTCGCTTTCGGCTTTTTCGTATTTTCTAATATCCGGACTTTTTTACATTTGTTAGAGTTAGAAGAGAAGTTGAAAAGTACGCATCTGGTATAATGGCTAATCATGCATTCTTCTCATAAAGTGTACATCATTAAAGAAAAATTACGATGAAAATGAAACTTCATTCAATTATGCCCTATTGTTCGAAATGCTTTCCTGATGTATTAGTTAAGCGCGAACTTAGAGCAACCGACGTGACTGCACGGAGGATGTCTTCCCTTCTTTCCCTCATGTCATTCCACGTGATTTCAGTTTTCTCTACAAGCTGTTGCCTCGTTCCGATTGGTGTGCAGTAAGCTACACATTTCGGAGTTCTCCATATGTAAAAGTCTAGTGGGGTCAAATCAGGTCTCCTCGCTGGACATGCCACGAGAAGAATGTATGTAATTTTTGTTACCAAATAATAAATAATTTAAAAAAAATGATATGTATGTGTACGATGTTCTTGGGTTCCTGCTATCCTTGGGTTCCATCTCACGTTTTTCAACCTTGCAAAGTAGATTTAACTAAGAAAGTTGTAAAAAATGTAAAAGTGAGTATGTCCTTGGAATACTTATAAAATAAAGCAACTTTGGCCAAGTCCCCAAAACGTTTGATCGAAAAGTCATTGCACGAGCCACAATTGCGTATTTACAAGAAACATGGCATTTGCCATTTGTTATTTTTTGAGCGGCTACAGTGTGTTCGGAAGCGCGAATTTTTCAACGTAAATGTTGTTTTAACCGGACTTTATCAATGAATAGTAAGAAAGTACGGGTTCTTATTTCTTATACTGTATATGAGACTAAGTTAATGGTGGGTGTTGGTGTGCGACGACCTGAATTGGGTCCGTCTACACTCGCGGGTTATTTAATGTTAATCCATCACGTTTCGGCTTTGCACGATCTACAGTGAAAAATTGTAAAATGACATAAAAACATATAGAAGTTTTAATGACGATATATATATTGAACTCGATTGCATAATTTTGTTACATTTTAACAGATTATATTAAATCTCTTTTGCAAATAGTTACTTCTTTTCCGACAAATTGCATTTTTAAATATCCTTTTATTTTAGTTCTTCTGTTACAATTAAATCCAAGGGAGATAAAAAAAAATCCGAGGTAACGAGATCTTCCTCAGAAATCCATGACTGTGAAACAGCGAGTGCGAGAGAGGTGTCGGATTTCAGCCTCACCTGTTGATCTGCATCTCTCTGATGCAATAGGAAGTAGTTAACCCCAAGGGCATTACAATACGCGTCCAACAAAACAATACAGCTCCTTGTCATCATGACGGTTCTATGTTATTGATTGGAAACGTTTCCGACTGTGAATCCTTTTCCTTTTCTCCGTCACGTCGCAATGAAACTTTTACTCTCTAACGGACCGGGATTTAGATTTGCGTCGATGTTGACTCGTCACAGAAGGTAGGTTTCATCCACTATATTTCGTGGTCCGATTGACCAAATAACTTCTTCCGATTAATTAATTTTTACACAGTATTTGAAAAATGACAAAAAGGAGGGTAAATTGGAAAGGTGGGATGAGATGGGAAGTTGGTGTCTGAGTGGATCAAAGTCGCGATAGCTCAATTGATAGAGCAGCGGCATATTTAGCCGAAATACGTGGGTTCGAATCCCGCTCGTGCACTTGTTCATTTCAACCAATACATAAAGGTTAATTAATTGAAAGAAATTATGTTTTATGACTTTTGGAGAACCATAAAACTAGTAGCAAATGTGAAAATGTCAACTTGATAAAATTGATGATGTTTGCAGTTGTTGAAAACCCTAAAAAGATACGAAAAATAATTTCACATTTACGTTTTCGACTAGGTTTGTTAAAAACTATAACTAACAAGATTTAAATTATCCGTTTTTATTGAAATTAAATAAATATTCTGGATTTAAAAAAATTGCCTTAATTTGTTATCAATTTCCAATCTGTTACACAAGGAACATAAATACATCCTTTGTTGATACTTTATTTATTGGGTTGTTTATTTACATTCAACAATTTACGTAGGATTTCTTTATAAAACTGATGATGCTTTGATTGGTGGGCTGCCAGAAGAAATTTGCTGTTTATAAATTTGTTTAACTTTTATGTAATAGTCAACAATGGTTTGTAACAGCCACCAATAGGATCATAAGTCAGATGAGACACTTTCAACAATTCAAATTTGGCGTCACATTTTGGACTTCTAAGCATTTTTTTTTAAAGACTTGCTCGTTTTTAAAGACAGAAGAGTACACTAATAATAGATTAATTAAGGTTTTCAGTTGAGATAAAAAAGTCAATGGCACGAACGGGATTCGAACCCACGATCTTCGGCTTGATACGCCGCTGCTCTACCACTTGAGCTATCGTGACTTCGATCCAATCGGACACTAACTTCTCATCTCAATCTCGCCTTTTGAATTTTCCCTCCTTTTTGCCATTTTTCATTTGTCGCCGAGAATCAAATTGATGACACGACATTTGAAAAATGGCAAAAAGGAGGGAAAATTCAAAAGGTGAGGTTGAGTTGGGAAGTTAGTGTCCGAGTGGATCGAGCACGATAGCTCAAGTGGTAGAGCAGCGGCGTATCTAGCCGAAGATCGTGGGTTCGAATCCCGCTCGTGCCATTGACTTTTTTTATCTCAACTGAAAACCTTAATTAATTGGTTAATAATAATTTGTCAAGCGGACCACGAAACTAGTGAACTAATAATAGAGTGCACCAATCCACCACCAACGCACCACTAACGGAATCTAGGGCAGATGCTCAATGGACGATAATCAACCATCTAAGAACGAAAAATAATAAAACGCTAATTAACCAAAATGATGTATGTGTCATTAACTGACTCTCCTTAGCAATAATTACTTTTAATTTATTTAAATAAATTTATGGCAATTTGTGACTAATCGTTGGGCCTTTTTGTTCAGAGCATAAGAAGTAATAATTTATTCATTAATTATTACTTTCTGTGTTAATTTTCAGAGACTCATTTTAGTTTAGACCCCTTTGGGTTTTGTTTTGTATAAGCCCATTGTTATTAGTTGATCACCACGGTTTATTTTTGGTGTCAAAATGTTATTAACTTTATTTATTATATATTATATTATTATATATTATATTATTATATATTATTGTATGGGGACACTACTGACTAAGAATAAACAATCTTTTCTTCTTACATAATAACGAATATGGTAAAGGAAAGGTGGCAGTGTCAGAAAAAGTGTCGTTTGTTAAGTGTCTGTTTTTTACTCGTTTCTGTGGATCTAATGTTAGTGTTTTGTCAAATATAAGTCCTGAATAGTTAAATTGTCGTATTGAGTTTCATTGTATTTGCTAGGACAAGTCTCGGTGAAAAGCGAGGTACACACCCGATTCAATGCTATGCGACACTACCCGATGCTACCCGACGCAAATCCAAAGTCCATTTTTCCATAAGATTGTATTACCCCCGTGCACACCTACCCGATGCTATGCTATGCTACCCTACTCTTCGCTATGCGATCCCCACTGTACAGATTTTAGTCGGGTCGCATCGAGTACAGTCGAAGACAAAAGAACCGGACACTCATATTTTTTATTTCAAACTATATGTATTATTGTCGTTGTATTAATTACAACAGACGCATTTTAATATAAACCAAATTACCCGAGATCAAAAATTTGTTAGTTTTTATTTAAAAAAAAAAATAATAACAATAATAATAATTTTAATGGTTTGGTAGAAATTTGATCAATCGGAATACCATTTTTTGATATAATGAATTTTTTGATATAACAACCAATTTATTACATCGTTGTGCCCATAAAATTTAACTAACTATTTATTACATGGTTGTGCTCATAAAATTTAACTAACAATTCATTTCATGGTTTTGCTCATAAAATTACACCATTTTCGTCGAGTAGCGTCAGAACAGTACACTCATATTTTTTGTAGTTCATTTCAAACTAAGTATATGTAATTTTGTCGTTATATTAATTACAAAATTCTTATTTTAATGTAAACCAAATTAACCGAGATCAAAAATTCATGAGTTTTTTCAATTAATTTTACTGGTTTGGTAGAAACTTGATAAAAAAAACCCAGAATATCATGTATTGATAGAATGAATTTAACTAACAATTTATTGCACGGTTTTGCTCATAAAATTTAACTAACAATTCATTTCATGGTTTTGCTCATAAAATTACACCATTTTCGTCGAGTAGCGTCAGAACAGTACACTCATATTTTTTGTAGTTCATTTCAAACTAAGTATATGTAATTTTGTCGTTATATTAATTACAGCATACTTATTTTAATGTAAACCAAATTAAACGAGATCAAAAATTTTTCTAAAAATTATTTAATTATGATGGTTAGGCAGAAAATTTATCAAAACACCGGAATAACTTTACTTAAAACAATTAATTTTAGCAATTTATTACATAGCTGTGCTCATAAAATTTAACTAACAATTTGTTACAAGGTTTTGCTCAAAATAGTGCATTAAGAACAAAAGAGGCGTTGCGATTGTGATAGAGATTTGTGATATACGCTGTGTGACTACGTGGCGTGCGCTTTACGCCGAATAGATGATCACACCCTACCAAAACGTGACATGGCGTCGGGTAGCATCGGGTAGCTTTGCATCGGGTGTGTTCCAGCTCAAAAGTGATATGTTGTAACTTTGAGGGGAGATACACCAATATAGTTTTTTTTTTGTTTAGAGTCTGTGTTTGTACTTTCATTTGTGTGTGTGTAAATTATATAAACATATTAATCACATTTATATTTATGAATAAAAAAAACCCTTTAATATTCGAATAAAGTTAATTGTTTAACTACCTTTTAGTATGAAGTAGAAATAAGAAGAACGTTCTTACTCGGATATATCAACAGACAAAAACAATCAAATAAATAAACGCCGAGATGAAGTAGGATTATGCAAATGTTTAACCAGGGAGGACGTAAAAAAAAAGAAATCGAATGCTAAAATTGAAGGTAAGATTCGAATAAGTGTGCTGGCTTGCTCGGTGAGGAGGTCAGGATAACGAGGAGGCTCCTCCTTCCAGTCGGCCTTGAGCCTGTACCACAAGAGCAATTATGTTATTTTTGTCCTTATTAAAAGACTTTCTTAACTCCTAAGCCCTACGGTTATAATCGCCGGTAATCACAGACTAAATGTCATCACCGGCGAGGGGCTTTATTGATGTATAAATAACGGCTCGGAGCGGGTTAAATCTCTTTATACGTTTATTGGCAGCGAGATTACAGGAGGTATTACTGCCGGGGATCCACCAGGATCGCCATTAAGACAAAGCTCGCTTAGCTTACTGTTTAGATGCCTAAGTTAATTGCCAGCTTCTAAGAGATGGCCTGGTTTACGATGTCAAAATGTCACGAATGTTTGGAAAACTTCGAAATATTTACTTTCAACTTTTTTAAATGGTTTGGACGACCCTGATCATTCTGGTTAACGTTAAACCACCGTGAAATACGTAAGATAATGGTTTCCACATTTGCAATCAATATACAAGTGAAGAAAAATTGATTCTTTCTACGAAATATCCCTGCAGATTAGATTAAAATAACTCCTGTTTAAAATTTAGTTTTCACAAATTTATCCTGTAGTTAGTAGTATAATAAAAAAGAGTTTTATAAACTTAAAGAGGCAACATATTTAGAATCGGTTTTATGAATATACAATAATTTAGCATACTGAACGGAAATAAAAATGCCTAGGTTTGTCCATAATTGGAAATGTTTACTTTCAAATTTCATATGATGATCTTCCATCATAATTTGGACAACTGATCCATCTAGTATTGTTGCTCCATCGTGAGATATTTAACATGATAGAATCAAATTAATATGGAAAATGACGATACGTTCCTTTTGTTTTCATCGGCCGTGTTGTTTCCCTTTTTTCTTGCAAATTTTTCGTCGAGGAGTCTGCCAGGAAAAATCCCTATGTTTCGCTCGTCTTGCGAGCCTTCTTCAGGTACAACGAAGTTATCAAAATACATTCAGGTCCAATAGTGAATGCATTCTTTTATCATCAAGGTGATGAAAATAGTAATCATGGATATTTTTTAGGCAGTATACATGCGAGACTGTAGCTTTTTAAACGTATGAGAAAATATGCAGCCTAACCTAACCTGTTCCTAGCCTAAAGTAACCCAATCCTACCTAATTTAACCAAACCCACCTTGATCCCAACCCTATCGCTACCTACCCTAACCTAACCCAACGCATCCTAACCTTACTTTACGCTAATTCTACTTAACCTAACCAGTCTCAACTTAACTTAACAAAACCCACGAGTCGTTCTTGCTATTTCTAGCCCTAAAACATTTATTATAAATGTATATATTCTGTCATATTCAGCTTGAATAATTTATAAAAATTTGGGAATCAAACGCAAAACCTCTAAATCCCAAAACATAACCCTTTGTCGCATCATTCTACCTCCAATATATGATAATTTCATCAATTCATCACCTTTTCTACTGAAGGCTTCAACCAAAATCTTAAGGTCTATGTCGACAAACGACTGAACTGCAATCTCCATACACGGCTTAAAAGAAAATAACTGAACACCCGACTCGAGGGAGAGGGAGAGAGAGAGAGAGAGAGAGAGAGAGAGAGAGAGAGAGAGAGAGTGAGAGAGAGTGTGAGAGAGAAAGAGGGAGAACAATAATGGAGAAAAAGACAGATGAGAGTGAAAAAGAGTTAGTGAATGAGAGGCAGAGAGAGATTAATGGATGGGGTTTTCTTTCTAGTCACAATGATCGCACCTCTCTTTCATAAAATTTACACCATGATAGAGAGAAAGGGAGAAAATAGAAATTTGGGTCTCTATGAAGACTAAAACAACATTTTTGTGATTTTAGTCTAAATGAACAAAAAAATTAATTTGATGTATTGGATCTTCTTGAGGTCATGACCTCAAGAAGATCCAATACATCAATTTAAACTACGGAGGTCGATCAATATCAACTAGAAAAAAATTAATATTTCAGGAAAGAGTCAGGATTGAAACCTCGTTTTGACAGTTTTATTTAGTGAATCCACCATGGCAGTCTTGACAATTTAACCCTGTAAAACCCGTGTACATCTCCTCTCATGTCAGAACTATATAATCATGAAATTGACCCTTTAACTTTTCGCCCTTTAGACAGCACATATTTTAAAACAGATATTGTATGTGTTTGTGCGATTTTTGTATGTGTGAGTACTGCCGATAACTTTATACTTAACCAATTCACTAGTATCGTGGTCCGCTTGAACAATTAATATATTACAATTAATTAAGGTTTTCAGTTGAGATAAAAAAGTCAATGGCACGAGCGGGATTCGAACCCACGATCTTCGACTTGATACGCCGCTGCTGTACCACTTGAGCTATCGTGACTTCAATCCACTCGGACACTAACTTCCCATCTGAACCCCACCTTTTGAATTTTCCCTCTTTTTTGCCATTTTTCAAATATCGTGTAATCAATTTGATTCTCGGTGACGAATGAAATGGCTCTAGTGAAGGTATATTTCATTTTAAACTTATTAAATTCACTAGTTTCGTGGTCCGCTTGACCAATTAATATATTACAATTAATTAAGGTTTTCAGTTGAGATTAAAAAAATTGTCAAAAAGGAGGGAAAATTCAAAAGGTGTGGTTGAGATGGGAAGATGATGTCCGAGTGGATCGAGGTCACGATAGCTCAAGTGGTGGAGCAGCGGCGTATCAAGCCGAAGATCGTGGGTTCGAATCCCGCTCGTGCCATTGACTTTTTTATCTCAACTGACAACCTTAATTAATTGTAATTTATACTTAACCCTTAAACGTATACAAGTTATTTATAAGACGTTTATTTAAAAGGTCGTAGATTGTACAAACAAACATGTACACATAAAATATCACAGATTTAAACATAAAAACTAGTCGTTAATTGAACGAAACATATGAAGCGTGTTAAAAAAACAAAACAATGCCGATAAAGAACAAACAATTGAAAGTTGTTGGGAAAGAGAGCGTGAAATGCTGCCTAAGACGAAAAGAAAAGCACTATTAGAAAAGGCTTGTAATATATTATCGACCTTTTGTAACAATAAAGAACAAACAAAACATGTAAACACAGGCCAGTAAATGTTTCCCTACGAACAAATCATACAGATTTTTTTTCGGTAAACAAAAATAAAGGACGAACTGGTAATACATTATCTAATATCAGCCTGGCTATTTGCATAATTCTACTTCATCCGTATGATAGTTGATTATTTGTAGATAATAACAGGCTAACTTGGTTGGCATAAAGAAAATTGGTCTCTGTAACATCCCGGAGCTGAAATAATTGTTCTTCACCAGAATGGTACCGTTGAAAATATAATGTTTTGTGATAAGTTAAGATCATAATCAACGAATTAGTAGGTAATAATCAATTTAACTTATATATAGAGGTGGATGTTTAAAAAAATCATTTTCGTCTTTCATACCGGGCTCGATTTATATTAAAGATTTATTAACAAACATTAAGTCTGTTATTATTTTTTATTATTAGTTTGAAAATATATTTGAGTGTATTTGACTTTTAAATATGCAATGAGTAATATAATTTCAAGTTTTCAAAACTAGCAAAATTTTGGAATAGGATAAACAAATGTTAAGCGAAAGCATAATTAACACTTTAGCCAAAGTCCAATTTTTACCTTGACCTTTACCTGGCCTTAAACACAAAGTTCCGACATAATAAACGGTTTCGAATATAATCGGCCAGGGAAGGATTTGGTCACACTGGGATAGGTGCAATAAAGAAATTAAATTATTTAGCACATAGACATGAAGGAGAAATGAATTATAGTCATAAAAGAACCTCAAGGTAAAGCTAAACAGCAATCAGAGAAATTATTTCATCAAGTATTTACTACAGGGGAGCAAAAAAAAAATTGCTCAGCCGAGTTGATCCCCGAGTTGTGCAATTTGCTTTTGAAGTCGGGCCGAATCGATACGATCTCGATTAGAGAAAGAGAAAGAAAAAAAGAGTGAGAGAGAGTGGGTGAGAGAGAAAGAGAAAGAGAGAGAGAGAGTGAGTGGGTGAGNGAGAGAGAGAGAGAGAGAGAGAGAGAGAGAGAGAGAGAGAGAGAGACGCTATTAGCCGCTTCAAACGAGTTGCTCAATATGTAAATGCCACATTGTGGAATATCCTAGGAACCGGTACCGTTACATTTAAAAGGAAAAACGATGAACAGACCTGGTTTGCACAGTTCAAGAGATGGAATCTATATATCGATGTATCGGTTTCAAGATATATCGAAAAGGAAATATTGTCTTCACCGATATATCTTGAAAAATATATCGATAAATAGATTAAGGTTATAAGCCTTTCGAGCATGTTTTACAAGTTGCCACTTCTTTTCCTTTTTCCGGTGCATTAAAATATTTCCAAATGATATAATGATTCCACTTTTTTGACTTTTTCCCGGGGACGGTGTCATCATAAAAATATATTTGAAAATTGTGCGCAGAAACGTAGATACAGATGACGATGCCGTCGCAGAAGGCAGAATGATCAGTTAGGTTGACCCATGTTTTTTTTTTTTTTTTTCAAATAGGGCGGTACAGCATGAACCCATGAAAAAGCATTTTAATGCAAAAGTTTTAAAATTTTGAAGTTTATATATTAAATGATGGTTGAACTGTCAAAGGTTTAGTTATTTTATTTAAAGTCGAACAAAAAAAATTACTTTTCAATTAATTAAGTTGATATAAAATTAAATTATTAAATTAAATTTTATTCTTTTTTAGTTAAATTATTAATTAATTGAAAATAATTTATTTGGTCAAGTGGATCAGGAAACCTAATAAAATGAAAAAAAATTACTTTACTTAGCAACTTATATTTAAGTTTGTAGAAGGTTGAATAACAAAGTTGTATAGATCCGGTTTCAATAATAAACGGATTTATTTAATAGATTAGGTCTATAAAAATAATATGGGTTTGTAAATTAAATCTTTAGGATTTTTTTGTTGGTAAATTCAATAAAATTTCAACCCCTTGCAAACAAATTTAATCATCCGTATATGAACTATTTTGTTCCACTACTTGTTGCCATGTTCTATGTAAATTTGAAATTTCATCCACCCCGAACTCACCAGGTTTTTGAACGATGAACTCCTAGGAATATTTTCTGCAGTCCGCAAATAACTTTTTTCTCATTAATACAATTTTGCAGGGCCCTGATTCATTTCAATTATGTGCAGTATACATAAAATTTAACGGTTATTAAATCCATTATATTTCGTTGTACGATTGACCAAATAACTTCTTTCGATTAATTAATCTTTATGTAAGGTATTGGTTGAAATGAAAAAGTAGTGTCACGGGCGGGATTCGAACCCACGACCTTCGGCTAAATCCGCCGCTGCTCTACCACTTGAGCTTTCGTGACTTCGATCCACTCGGACACCAACTTCCCATTTCACCCTACCTTTCGAATTTTCCGTCCATTGAACTTTGACGGTTATGTTGGACGGAAGAACTTCTAATTTAACCATATGCGCAGAATGAATCGGGAAGGTATCCGGTTTTTGTTGACTATTATCCGGAGCTGTTAAGGGTGCTGAGTTCCCCCAAGAATTTTCCCTTCTTCCGTAGTTATCAGTATTTTTAAAAATGGTTAGTTTATATTGCTTTTTAGGGCGGAATAGCTGATGAAATAGTCCGATAATCGTTCTGAGTCAAGATGTGAATATTTCATATACCCACCTGCTCTCAGATTCGTATATCCGCTCATATGAAATATGTTAAAAGTCTCAGCGATATCTCGGGTCAGTGAATGTGAATTTGTTGATTTGAGACTAAAGCTTGAATTTGGTCAAGGTTGTACCGAGCAAACTTCTTACCGACGTTGCTTTATTCTAAACCGTCATCACCATGCACATCGCAAATTTTCCTAGCAGTTCAACCTGCGGTTTTCATTTTTCTAAATTTTACTATGTATATGACGAAAAAACATTATTTTTCTCTTCATTTTAAATTTGCAAAAATGTCAAATTTCTAACGAAACTGACGAATAAAAACTAACCTCTTTTTGTTGGGTGTAAATAAATAAAGTTTAGTAAAGTGTGTCAAAACACAGGAGGAATAAATTCAATTTTTTTCAATCAAAAACTCAACGGATTTATTTTAGAATCCAATATTTATTATGACTTTTATAACTTTGATTTTGTGCAACGTGTAAATTTGATAACTAAAGATAAAGGGGCATTATCTTTTTGGTATTATGGTTTGGTACCTTATGAACAAGATCCTAGAATAAAATATTGATTGCAACAATTTGTAAAGTACAAAAACAATTCTGACATTATTTGGCATGTGATAAAACGTTGCAAATTGTTAGACCTAAAAAATCCTGATTTGATCTGACAATTAGGACCTTAAAAATAAAGAGGAATACAATCTACATTTTGTAGCCAACATGTTTTTTTTCCAAAATTTTCTCAAAAATAGTTTTCAATCTAAACTTCTATTAAAAAAAAACAACAACAGGTAAAATAGGTTTAAAAGGCAATAAAATGATATAATATTAATGCAAGTAAATATATCATTATATATGTACATCAATGTATCATCAATCATCAGACTTTTAATAAGCTTTTCTGGATATGATGAAAGTGTGCAATGAAAAAAGAAAATCTACCTTATATCAGTTAGTAACATGGCAGGTCGTTTACATAATTCTGCCAGTTCTAATTATCAATGATTTAATTATATTAATAAATATCTTAATTATAATATACTTTCGTTTTAATTATTTTGGACCCTAATCGAGTTTGTAAAATAGAAAATTTTAAACCTTTAAAGTTTTTAAACATCCTGAAAAATATTTTAATTTTTATGGATTTACCTTGGAAATAGAAAAAAAAACGTTAAATGCAGATAAATTGTCTGCCTTATAAAAACCTTTTTTTTTACCTCAAATAATTAGCGCTCAAGACGGAATTCAGCTGGATTTATACTTACGCTGACCTTCTAAACAAACTCCCCCCTCCCAAAAAAAAATATATAT
Source organism: Cimex lectularius (assembly GCF_000648675.2). Lineage (NCBI taxonomy): Eukaryota > Metazoa > Arthropoda > Insecta > Hemiptera > Cimicidae > Cimex > Cimex lectularius. Next base: position 1,012,989 of record NW_019392722.1, read on the forward strand.
GTATGCAAGGTCACGTGACAATTGGATTTTAACATTAAAACGCCGGTTTGATATATTTTAAATTTAATAGGTTCATGAGAGTCGATAGATCATTCAACTTTTTTGTGTGTTTTTGTTGCAGAGGAATGGGTGACTAAAAAGAAGGTTGAAGTCGTAACGAAGCGTCAGATTGCGACCAGGGTGCAAAGAGAGGTGCTCCTCGAAGACGGAAAAGTTATTCAAGATTCCGGGCCCAAAGTGACAACAACCACAACAGAAGATACACAGAAACAAGAGTCCGAAAACACTGAGGTAAGGAAACAAATTCTTCCACAAATACGATTTTTTTTTGTGATGTTCTATTTCAATAACTATTTTTTCTGCTTCGTCTTTAAGTCGCAAAATAATAAATATAAAAAATATTGATCACATTGTTAAACAATTATAGGAAATTTCTTAGGAAAATTATTGAGGCATTTCAATTCAGCGCCTTCAAATATTTATGATACTAAGCCCGCACTACTTTACTGTCCGCCTGGTCATTCTTTTTATTTGTCAGGCGTTTTTACTCAAGGTAGTAGTGAATTAATAATATTCTTAAGTTAATAATGTGCTATTGATTTATAAATATTTATTTAAATATTACATTTTTTGGCTTATCTTAGTGGATCCAAGCAAATATGAAACGTGGATTTTTTTCTATCTTAGATATTATTCTATGTTTTTTCTTATTTTATTTAGCCCTCCAATGTTTTATGAGTATTGAACATTACGAGATTTTATATTGCTTGGATATTTACAATAAAAGATAATACATGGTTTTTTAAATTTTCATTCGACTCAAATCTGTAAATGATGGATTACCAAACATTACATAATGCTTTTTTGTCTTCGAATATTGTCTCTAGTCGTACTAGGGTCGTAATATGGATATGGATAAACATACACTTTGGTTATTTATCAAAAGGTTATTTTATTATATTATTATAATTATTTTATTTTAATGTTACTAATTTTTTACGTTGTTTGTATACATTTCATGTGAGAACTCTAATTATTCAGTGAAAATATTATTCATTACTAATCAGTGATGTTATTAGAAATACCAATATTATTAACAGATGTACACTGATTTTGGTGTTAATTTTTTATTTTTTATGTTTGTTGAGCATCACAGATCACATAAATCACTGATGGCCTAAACCATAAGAAAAAACAATTGTCTAAGTCAATTTTTTAAATTATTATTTTTTTTTTTTTTGATTTTCAGTCAGTTTTTAATATTTAAAACCTTCTCCCTAGCTCTCCTTCATGAAACTGCCATTCTTTCTTCCAATTCAGGCTCCGTTAAGTATGTGTACCCATTCTGAAATATAAAAAAAACTCGAATGAACCAGGATAACCGTAGAATCCCAAACTAAACACAAATAATTACCTACTCACTAAATTATCAACTATACTTTCTTGTTTTATTTTATTAAAATTATTTTTTACTTATTTTTATATACGTTGAAAAGCATAGGATTCAAGAATATAACAACATAAATCAATAGGTGAACCAAGAGTTTTTTTAAACCTTTTTTTCAAAGTTTCCTCAAAATATTTGATTTAAGTCAGTTGTGCATTTATTTCCTGCCTAAATCATAAATCGCTCTATTTGGTAAATTAGAAAAGGTATTTTTATTCACAAACATTTCATAATTTTTATGAAAATAAGAGGCCCATGAATCAGAGATAAATTAATTGTAAATGAAACTATACCGATTAAACAAAATAAATTGTACTACTAAAAAAATAACAATAAAATAAATTTATTCACGCCAGAAAGGTTCCTAGATGTGATAAACATGTTAAAACTGTTTTACATCAAATTAAAAAGAGAAAATATATTTTTAAAAATTTAATTCATCTTCCTTTCTGACCCAATGACTTACAGAAGAATCACAGAACACTTCTTAAGTCCTAAGTCCTTTATTCTAAAACGTCATCACCATGCATATCACAAACGTTCCTAGCTGTCTATACTGCGGTTTCCTTTTTCTGTATCCTAAAACATTAAATAACGAAAACATACTATTTTTCTTCATTTTTAATTCGCAAAACACGTTGCAAAAATGTCAAATCTTGAACGAAACAGACACTATCATAGACACTTTAACTAATCTATTTTCAAAGAGTTTAATAATGGTTAAATACTAAATAAAAAATATTTTAAAATACAATTTTACAACTATGATTTACCTCAGCAAGTATATATGATAAACGAAGTTAAATAGTAGTGTGTGTGGTGATTAGTGAATTATTCAGAAATCGTGAGATGCGGTCTGGTGTGATGTAGGTTTCAGAAAAACATTTTCTTCATCGTGCCAACGTTTCGATCTTTATTGAGATCATCTTCAGGGCCTGGGCTTTACAAACATTGTTTACATTTAACAAATACATTTAGGATGTGGAAAAGTGAATTTATACAATGCAAATGTCTTTTCACCTCAAAGAAGCCGACGCCTTATACAAAAATGTCTTTTCTGGACCGACTTCCTTCCCCACCCCTTCAAAATCCAACGTACATAAACATAAAACAGCAATATCTCACTGGCACTCTCAACACGACACACAAGGATGGCACAATTACACAGAAGACAAACACTTTGAGTGAGTATAAATACTTTAATTGAATATAAAAAGTATATTTTGCATTATATAAATTCACTTTTCCACATCCTAAATTTATTTGTTAAGTGTAAACAATATTTGTAAATCCCAGGCCCTGAAGATGATTCAATATAGGTCGAAACGTTGGCACGATAAAGAAAATGTTTTTCTGAAACCTACATCACACCAGACCGGATCTCACGATTTCGAAATAATTATTAAATAGTAGTATTTTCTTTTTGGTATTTTGCATAATTTACTCATGAACGTGACTAAACATCTGATGTTACATTTATCTACGTACAAATCACAATTGCGACAGAGAGATTTTTCATAACGCTATGTCAAGGTCACCATCATATTTAACGTGTTTCAAATAACGTTGACGCTATTTCGAGACTTTTTGCATGACAGATTTTGCCGCTAACGTTGTTTATTGGGAAGCTTGTTGTAGTTCAGTTTATAGTCGTATCTTACGTGCTTATGAATAAACAACGGCACAGTTTACAGATGTCATGGATTTTCTCTTGATTTCTGACCGTAGTTGGGTAAATGCTGAAGACCTGATCGTTGTAGATGCACCAACATACAAAATAAACATTAATTTCTTGTGATTCGGAAATATTACAGTGCAGTTAGTTAACCATATATTTACATACTCATTATAACCAAATTTTACACCTGTCTGTCTGCTATTTTAGCTTTTAAATTGTATTTAGACGGTTCAGCCAAAGCATCAGATTAATACAATTCTGTGCTTTATTGAAGGACAGGAAAGGAAAATGTATAAGGCTCTAACTGTTATTCCTTCTTTTATATAAATAAAACAGATAAATATTTTAATGCTGGAACTGGAGATTCATGAAAACTTGTACGAATTGTATTATGTTTCTACATATATAACTGTTTTTTAAATTTGGCATCTCCAACAAAAACTACTTTGTTGATTTTACCTTCACACAAGCACGCTATTTCAAGACAAATAACTAGAACGCTATTTCAGATAACGTTACGTTAAATCTGAATATGTGCATTTAAATCAATTTAGCGTAACCGTTCACGCTCACGTTATGCAAAATCTTCCTATTATTTGGCTTGAGAATATACGTTAAAAATTGTTAGACTAAAGTTATCCACATTTAGCTTCTTCAGTATCCAAATCAAAATTTCCGCTTCTGAACTGAGCAAACCAGTTACGGACGGTGCTTTCTTCTAAAAGGGGATCACATATTTTCCTAGCAGGCCTGAAAATGCACTATTTCAACCCCTCTTTTTTTATTAAATAAAATTCCTCGAAAAAAGACGAAATCTCGAATAAAACGTCTTTATCTGATAAAGGGTGTACAGACAATAATGTCTAAAATAAGCATTCCTTAAAAACAGAAAAGGGATAAAAATCGAATTATTGAAAACTGACTTATTTTACAACCCAATATTTTCTTAATATTTTATCCTCGTTTCCTGTCGAAGGATACGCCGTTCTATTATTTTCTGTGAAGCTAGTCGGGAGCCGTCACGAAATGATGGGAAATAAGAACGTGATAGAGATGTCAATGAAGATACGCGTGACATTCCAAAGCTCATCGGGTTAACATTAAACACCCTTTAATTCTAGTTTTACAGAAACCATTCTGAATTTAAAAAAAGCGAAGAATGGAAATTTTAAAGCATGGTGACTGAAGAAATGGTTGAAGTTGAGTATTTATATCGAGCTGTTTCCACCGGTTTGAGGCTGTTTTTGAAATTATTTTTTGTGATTCAAGTAATGCCATCTTTTAAAATAGCTTTTAGATTTTCTGTACTCAGTCAGACACCAAACCTGTTAGTTATTAAAAGCCGAGTCGCGTGGAAGAAAAGTAAAAGTAAAAGAAAACCAGTTACGGCGACAAATGGTTATTTGTTTTATCCCCTCTGGTCAATAAATACGAAAGTCCAGCCGTTATTTTTAACGCGCAATTGGATCCACATGACCAGGGATTGTGGATCACGGAGATCACGACTTTCAAATTGTCCATTTTCGATGTTTCCCAAGCCTGACCTTTATAAAAAAAAGCATTGTTATCCCGGTTGGGAGAACGGCCCCCTAACAAGCTCAACAGCGCCGATTATGTTGCACCACATCATAGATTATTACAGGGCGATAAAAGGTAACGGATTTAGTGTGCTTAATAGACTTTCGACATTTGAAACACCGATATTGAAAATAGTCCGGCATATCCTTATACATATAGTTATAGAATTCCAAGATCACCAATCCATTTTGAAATAAACATGAAGTAGTACAAAAATACACTACAGTTCTTACTATTTGAAATATATTAATATATTCCTAAAGACCACCAAAATAAAAATAAAAGCTTATCGTAATTTACTTTGGTTGTTGACATGTACATCTTCTACAACTCGCAGCCCAAAGACTTGAAATTTGTACCACTTACGCATCAGGTTTCGGCCGACCGTTTCAAAACTTTTGAGAAAGCGTATTCATTTTTTTCCCAAAGGTTACTGGAAAGAAAACAAGTTGGTACAATGCCATAAACTACTTTGTTATTTTCAAAATGAGAATACTTGAGAATAAAAATGACAAAAAAGTGTTCTAAACGAAATCGAACTGCTCTATATTACTTGTCAACCTGGAATTGTGTCTGCTTTTTTGTCACGTTGTTGTAGACGTTTGCCTCTATCATTTTCTGCACAACGGAAAACCTAACGACTTGAAATTAGTACCACTTACACAAAAGGTGTTGAAAGTTAAAGATCTTTGAGAAACTGTATTCTTCCTTTTTTCTTATTAATACAAGTAGACATTTTTAATTAGTAAGTTATCATAATCTAATATATCTAACATAATAAATGTTTCAAACTAGAACAACGCATGCTGGTGTTCTTCAAGGCAACATACTCGCCCTTATACTTTATCAAGTATGAACATATTATATTCGTCATTGTCCGCCATAGACTATATTGTTTATGTCGAGAACACAACCCCCCTTCTTTGCCCTCGAAACCTGGATCAGCATCTCATACTTTTGGAATCATAGTAAAATAAAAAGGGGTGAAATTAAATTTAATAACTTTCTCTTTCCAACATGTAACATGGGGTACGTAGGGATGTACCTTTTTATAAAATCCCAATTGGAGTCTTAAGCCAGAAACACACTTACCCGATGCTTCGCCGTGCGACGCTACCCGATGCTACCCGACGCAAATCCAAACTCCGATTTTCCATAAGGTTGCATTACCCCCGTGCACATCTACCCGACGCTCTGCGATCCCCACTGTCCAAATTTTCGTCGGGTCGCATCTACAATAGTACAGTCGAAGACAAAAGAACCGGACACTCATATTTTTATTCAAACTACATGTATTATTGTCGTTATATTAATTACAACATACTTATTTTTATAAACCAAATTAACTGTGATTAAAAATTAATTAGTTTTTATTTAAGAAATTAATTTTAATGGTTTGGTAGAAAATCAATCAAAACACCGGAATACGATTTTTTGATATAATGAATTTAACTAACAATTTATTGTACTCGCTTCGGCGGTACATATACTAAAATTGGAACAATTTATTACACGGTTTTGCTCATAAAATTTAATTAATAATTTATTTCATAGTTTTGCTCGTAAAATTAGACCATTTTCTAATGTCGGGTAGCATCAGAACAGGACACTCATATTTTTTGTAGTTTATTTCAAACTAAGTACATATAATTTTGTCGTTATATTAATTACTATATTCCATATTATATTCGTTATATTAATAAATGTGCACACCCCACCAAAACGTGGCAAGGCGTCGGGTAGCATCGGGTAGCGTCGCATGGCGTAGCATCGGGTAAGTGTGTTCCTGGCTTAAGAGATTTCCTCCCTTACATTCAAACATTAGTATATTGTCCGTAAATTCACTAGTTTTCGTGGTCCGCTTGACCAATAAGTATATTGTGTTCACTCTGTGCTAATGGTTTTCCTGTAAGATTTTTGATTTTTTTTCAGTGAAGTACAAATTCTTATCAGGTGTATTGTTTGTACGTCTATACTGGTCCAGAATGACTTCCTAAGTACTATAGCCTTTTCTATTGCAGAGCAGTTGCATGAGATGGTTCTGTTGCTTCCTTGGTCAGCTGTTAGTAATCCTATATTTAAGAGGTATTTTTACTAGAATATACACGTAAATATATTTGTTATATTTACATTACATTACTCCATTCCTTTCTGTTGATTTTCTCTATCTACCATGGGTTTTTTGCTCGTTTCATGCCTAGCATACGTTACCAGAACATGTTGTGTTCTTTAGTTATCCCAGATTCCGTTTTTTTTTTTTTTTTTTTTTTTTTTTTTTTTTTTTTTTTTTTTTTTTTTTTTTTTTTTTTTTTTTTAATGTAGCTGTAATTTATGCCAAAAAATAGATTTGCCCTATGTGTTGTTCCGAGGTTACCTTTTTAACCAGGTAAGTTTTGCTGCCTCATTGCCTGATATTCCCTCATGATCTGGGACCCACCTTAACGTCATGCTATTTATACTTCGAAGTTTTTAGAGCATTCTTGCAGTTCCAGACAAGTTTTGGTTGATATCGCAATCTCAGAGAGCTTTTGACTTACCTGGCTTCCTGATAGTGTTATTATTCTTGCACCCTTGGATGGTTGTTATTTACTTAATGTGTACATGTTTTCTATAGCTATCAGTTCGGCTAGAAAGATGTGGTGGGGGCCAAGGACCGAATGGTGTTCATGGTTAAACCCCTATAGCCCATACCGGTATGATTTCTCATTTTTTGAATCTTCCATCGACAAGGCGAGCAAATGTAACATCATGTCCGCCTCCGTCAGAAAACGTATGCTTAATCCCAGCATTGCAGCCTCATAGCCGATAGCCGTTGCTAGGTGTGTCTTGCCCACACCTGACGGACTCAGCAACACGATATTCTCCTGCCTTTCAATAAATGCCAGTCCAGCCCCTGTATTTGGTTAGGAGGAACACCTCTGGCATACTATGTCGAACTGCGGTTTATTACCGGTATTCCAGATAAGTGAAGTATACCACAGAAGAGCTCCTCGTTTTTCTTTTTTTGTTCTATTTTGCTCTCTTTCTAGTAATTATGTTTTTCAAAGTCAACTATTTTCGCCGATCAGAGTTAGCTTTTTGTTTTTATTTATTTGCCATCACATTATTATTGTTTCTCCATATGAGGTTAAGATTAAAAGGAGGTAGCTTATTTACGACTTTGCGCACAAATACCAATATTGGTTTATTTGTAATCTCCATTGTTACCTACAGCTCTTCGTAACATTTAAATGCATTATATTCGTGGTCCGATTGGCCAAATATTTCGAATAATTAATCTTTATGTCAGGTATTGGTTGATATGAAAAAGTTAGTGTGACGAGCGGGATTCGAACCCCGACCTTCGGCTAAATACGCCGCTGCTCACCACTCGGACACCAACTTCCCACTTCAACCTACGTTAAGTTTAAAGCTTTTTGCCAGATCAGGAGGTTTTGTGAAAGGTTTCCGCATGTATCCTTGAAACCCTGGCTTTTCCTCCCATAGGAATCTCAGCCATAAACCTTTGCACCAACAGAAGGCATGTTCCGCTGTTACTTCTTCCTGATATCTGCACAGATAATTTACACATATGCCTCCTTTAATCATTAGTCGTACAGTACCAACTCATCCTAGGTTTAGTAGTTTTACGTCAGTGGTTCATTAACATACGAATCTAGGTTTTTTGGTATTTGGTATGCCGCAAAAGTGTTCAGGGCCTATAGGAGTCCTCATCTATGGGGTAGTTTCCTTTAGTGCCACCTGGTTTTCCATGAAGATGGCTTATTTGTTTGTAACGTCCTGCATTTTGATGTTGAAGGATCAGTGTTCAATAGCCAGAACAATACATAATAGTAATAGCATATATTGGTTATTGGATTATTTCTATAGGTATCAGCTCTTGACCCATACTCGATCTTAGAGCCATATGTCCATACGAGGTAGTTGTAATATATAATGTATATATATTACCATTTTCCCTTAGTAGTATTTATGTTACTTGTACCTTTTTGGCCGTTTGAAGTTTGGGTGAATTCATTGCGTCGTAAAGTTTAATAATCCTACCATCCTAGTATCTAAGCGAAATTTGTGCCACTTCGGCAGCAGGTTTGAGTAGACTGAAGATTTTTGAGAAAGTGATTTTCTTTCTCTTTTTAATTATTTAAGAAGAGAAGTTTAAATTGTAAGGTGGGGGAGAGTACACATTTTTACAAATAATACGTTATTACGTTACGTTATTTGTATAACTAATTTTGTATTTTTCAAATTTCTAGCTTATTTTTCAAACATACACTCCAGTTTTATCTGTTTCAAAGACTAAAACAAGTTCGTACATAATGTTTTAATTATAAGCTAATTTATTTTGCTTATGCAGTCGGTATTTTTCTCTTTTTCTTTTTCAATATCGTACTTCTTCGCTTTTTTTCACAACGAATGCCTTACTCCATGAAATTCTTAACATATTGAATTAAGTTTGAAAGTTATTACAATTGATAATTTTTACTAATGTAATTTATACTTTTTTCAGCACCACGATATCGGTGACGGTGTTGGTTCGGAATGGGTCACAACCAGCGACCCGGCCGTACTCACAGAGGTCAGGGAAAAGAAAGTGACCACCAGGGAAGAGACCAACGAGACAGTCGAGACGGAAGACGTGAAACATCTCGGGGACATCTCAGATAAGGTAAGAACATGAAAATGTGCAACAGAAAAGCGTACACGGGCAGTACACAACCAAACCGGGTTCAAGTTCACTCACAGTCGTGGGGATTTCGCAAACTTAGAAAGTTTCGTTGCAGTGTTCAGAGGAACGGGTTTGTCCAGTGTAACTCAATTTAATAAAAAAATCACCTAGATCGTAAATATATGCTGAAGGGCTGTTTACATTTCTTGGACAGTTCCGTTTCACAGTTTTCTTAAAGTACACGGTTTTTCTAGTTACAATCGTCAATTCATTCGTGTTACTTCGCCGGTATTAATCAAGTCCTTAATTGTAAGAAAGCAATGCGAGGATCGACTTAACTGCCCTTAGATGGCCATTTATTCACAAGCATAACTAGTCACCCTCGAAACGAAAGTCTGACACTAATGAATATCAATAAACACATTAAAAAATGTATGAAACCTATATTACGTGTTGGTGAATTGCGTAGATCTACATTTTGACGTAACAGGTTATCGCCCCGATTTGCGCCACTCGGGCCGGCCGGATAAGGCGATTGGTACGCGAAGTACTGCTTACATTTTTGATTTCCTTTGACGTAATGACCGACTTTCCCACGCCCAATAGAATTCGCCTAATATACTTAGATATTTTAAGTACGGGTATTTAAAGCATTGTATAAATATGAATTTATTAATTTACATCGTCTAGCTTAACAGAATGGACTTACAAAATTCTGAACGGTATCTCTTTTGTTGAAATATGTATATTTGGGTTTATTTGAATGTTTATGGTTGAAGGGTTATGTAGAACAGTATAATAATAATATTATTTAGAAAATGTAAGAAAATAAATTATGGGCGCATTATTCTTTTCAAATTTGTCACTAGTGAAAACCTTTCGAATAACACGTAATATATTAATGGGGGACAGAGTGAGATCAAGTCAAGCAAAAAGAGAAAGATAAAGACAGACAGAGAGAGAGAGAGAGAGAGAGAGGGAGAGAGAGAGAGAAAGAGAGAGAGAGAGAAAGAGAAGAGAATAAGAAAAAAGTGAAAGAGCAAAATACAGAGTGAAAGAGTGAGGGGAAAGGCTAATAGATAAATACAGATAAATACTAGAGAAAGAGAGAGAGAGAGAGAGAGAGAGAGAGAGAGAGAGAGAGAGAGAGAGAGAGAGAGAGAGAGAGAGAGAGAGAGAGTTTTAGAAAGACATACAAACACAGAGAATGAGAAAAGAAGTAAATAAAGAAAGAGCCAAAGAGAATATGTGAGAGAGAGGGTGAGAAAGAAAGAGAGAGATAGAAGGAGAGAGAAAATGAGAAAGAAACTAAATAAAGCAAGATGCACAGTGAGAGAGAGAGAGAGAGAGAGAGAGAAAGAAATATAGATAAATAAATCGAGAAAGAAAGAGAAAGTGCAAAAAAATAGTGAAAGTGTGAGGGGATAAATAAAAAAAGGGAGCGAGAGAGAAAAGAGTAAGAGAAAGAGAAATAGAGAGAGAGAGAGAGAGAGAGAGAGGGAGAGAGAGAGAGAGAGAGTGAGAGAGAGAGTGAGTGAGAGAGAGAGAGAGAGTGAGTGAGAGAGAGCGAGATAGATAGATGGATAGATAGGTAGGTAGGTAGGTAGATAGATAGAGAAAGAGAGAGAGAGAGAGAGAGAGAGAGTGAGAGAGAGCGAGATAGATAGATGGATAGATAGGTAGGTAGGTAGATAGATAGAGAAAGAGAGAGAGATAGAGAGAAAGAGAGAGAGAGAATGAGAGTGAGAGAGAGGGAGAGAAAAATTGTGAAGGAATGTAAATATAGAAAGAGGCAGAGCGAGCTAGAGAGAAAAAAATAGACAATAGAAAAATATAGAGAAAGCGAAAAAGTGAGAGTGAAAGAGTGAGGAGATAAATAAATAAATTGTCCGAGAGAGAAAGAGTGTGAGAGGAGATACATAGATAGAAAAAGAGAGAGAAAGAGAGAGTAAGAGAGATAGAATGAGTGAGTCAGTGAGTGTTCGAGAGCTAGAGAGAGAGGGAGGGAGAGCGTGAGAAATAACATAGTTGAACTTTTTCCGCATCTCAAAAAACCTCTGAATATGTTTAAATTGTTAGGGGAAAATGTCTCAAATTTTTCACCATCCAAATGGTACCGATTTGTTGCCAAAAATCACAAAAATGATTCTACTGATATACAGGAATCTTTAAAGGGGTGTAGAACTATAAATTACACTTTTCACACAAACGAGTAATCCTACCTAAAGATGTACACATTTTGTCAGCTAGAAAAATTCGCATTTAAGGACTTCAAAGGGTGGTAAAAACGAATAGTAAAAAAATTCCTACTGTAAAGGAAGCGTCTTTTTTGTTTTTGTAACTTTTCATATAACTAATCACATTTAAGGCTAATAAATAAAAGTCAACCTCTTATTTGTAACGATAAAATTTTCCGTTGTTGTTATGTTGCCAGGTGAATGTGTCCAACATTGTTTATTGATGCATTATTCATTCGTCGTACTCATAGAGCATAGCAATTGGCCCAAGAAAACGTTCTAGAAGGGTTAAAGAATATTTAATTGTATATTTTTAAAGTGGTTCTTTTTCTCTTTTTGAAAATTGAACAATAAAAAAGTGCACAGAGGCGTTCTCGTATATCTTGGTCACGGTTATGAACAAACTGAATTAGCCTTTTCATTCATTTGATCCGGGAAATCCTGCGTCATAGCTGTTGAGCTATGTTGCTGCAATGGCGGTCTACAACGCATACAAATTCAAGAACATGTTAAAAGATATTTCAATAAAGTCCAATTGGATTATTTATTAATGGTTTTCGTCTGAATAATATCTGCCTTTTCATATTGTAAACAAAGTTTCATCATATGATTTATCATTTTTAAAATGCCTTGTACTACCCACTCATTCCTTTCTCGAACATAGTCCGCCTTTTTTCCGGTTCCAAGACATTTCTGTTAAAATGCCAATAACGCACCAGGTTGTATTTAAATTATTTAAAGTATCGTTTTATTACAACTGTTGGCACACTTAGTGTTTGTTTTCGGCATAAAATTCACATTATTATCCTAGTCCGTGGTTTTTTTATCGCGTTGTTTTTTTTTAAAGCCCAATTTTGATAAAACACCGGACGAAGAAAGCGTAAATGTACAATATGCGGAATCCATTCGCAGACCACCAACTTGGAATTCACACTGAAGGCATTAAGTTCATTAAAGTCACCGACGGCTGTATTTAACTATGATTGGTATAAAAAAAGTTGTTTACGTGCTCGTGGAAAAACCTATCATTCTCGCATATATTTTGAACCGTCATGTTTTCGCAAATTTGACGCTCTACATCTTTGTGCCGAGGACTTTTTAAAAAAAGTTAACAGGGAAGCGACAATTCTTACCTTTTTCTTACTTTGACCTTTTAGAAAGCGGAATGCTTTTGCTGTCGATGACCATTTGTTTACCTCTTCTCGGAAATTCAACTTTTCCTTCCCATTTCACAGGTTTGAGACAGTTTGGCTTCGAATAACGTATTGAAACAATAGATTTATGTATGGAAAAGTGGGGAGAGAAAGTGATCGGTTTTTTCATGGGCACGTTAAAAACCAAGTTTTTGGCCAAAACAATCGCGATTAACTCGAAAACGGTTGAAAAATCGGGCAAAGTGGAAGGTGCCAGTCGAAAGCTGATTAAAATATCCTATCGTTTGGTAAAGGGCCGTCGCTCCAGGACGATTTTCTGGCCTCCCAGCCAAATTTGAAATTTTTGTAAAAAGTGCAAAAATTTACTTTGATTGATTGAATTGAACACTTGAATTTATTTCCAAATTTTTGAATTTACTGACGAATGACTAAAGCTAGGAAAACATTGTAAAAAATCCATCTTATATAGCGTTATATTTTCTAAAAAATGAGACCAAGCGCAGGTCGGTGACTTAAAAGGCGGAGAAAATATGCTTGTCCAAATTTAGCGAAATTTTTTGTGCATTTTTTTTTAGTGGGCAGTATATTTCCTTTGAGGAGTGCATACATTCAGGAGAAATAAAATCGGTACATATCTATCTTATGATTTCTTATAATAAATTTAGGTTTTACTGGACAATTGTCCAAGTTACTTCTTTCAATTAATTATTGTTTTTATGTAAGGTTTTGGTTGAGATAAAAAAGTCAGTGTCACGAGCGGGATTCGAACCCACGACCTTCCGGCTAAATACGCTCTACCACTTGAGCTATCGTGACTTCGATGCAATCGGACACCAACTCTCCATCTTATAAGAAAGTTAAATATTTATTGTGAGATTTTCTGTTGTGGTTAGCGAATGTAATTGACCGGCAATTTGGTCCGCCTAACCTCGCTGGTTTTGTCTGTGAGACCCGTTACGGCATTTCGCCGTCTGTTTATTATATTTCGTAGTCAGTGATGATGTTCACCATTTATGGTCAACATTTGCGAAACGTTCTTTTACAAAACCATTAATGACGAAGATGAAGAAAATGGAAAAATGCACCTCGTACAACCGGCAATCACAGGTCCGCGATCTTTATCCTTCGATATCCTTGACATTTATATAAGAAACCGTTCTGTTTCTTTAAGTGAAACTGATCTGCATTTAAAAAGAGCAAACACCATTCGACGCGTTACAGACAGTAAAGGCCGTTTTGAGTTTGGTTTCTTTTTTTTGACTTTTTTGTCTTTTAGGCTTGAGCAACTACAGGGTGCGGCGTTGGAAAATCGAGTCTGTGATTCTCACCTGAATTTGGCATGGGGGTTTAAAAAGCGCACCTGTAACCCGACCGGGACGTTGACTCCAGTACTACCCAATCGAGAAATGTTACTTGACCCGTTACCATCAGTAAAATTCTCTAACTTGGTCTACCGTTAACTTATTGATAACAGTGTCTCCCTTATCCAAATATCTTGCTAAATTTAAGAAAATATGTCTATTTGACAGAAACAAACGATAAATATGGACATCACGCTGTCAATCGTCACTTTATTCTTGTATGTACGAAGAGTGTCTTTTTAAAAATAAACCGACAAGGCTCCAGTAAAGTGCAGAACTTAAAAACTGATTAAATTACTCAATTTAATAGTTATGAACTACTTTAAGTAATCATAATGATAAATATTGCGACTGTCGAGAAAAACGATCATCATGTGAGAAAAAACCTATAAACACCTAAACAGAAGTTCAAATTTGTCCCAAATCTTAAATGTTTAGACATGAGTCTTTTTCTCATCATTTAGCTCCAGTCTCATTTCTCTTCGTCAGGACGTGTTTAAAAATTGAAATGTATTACTCTTTATTATCACAGATAAATAATTCATGAGTCCGCGGTCACTCATTGATGAAGTAATTGATTGTCATCACTTAATCTGTCCATTCTTGCTAGACAGTTTCAAATATATACTATTTCACAGCCTAAAAAGTGAATCAGTGTTGACATTTGATGTTTCGTTAGAAAAAGATAAAATATCGAGAACAAGAATATTCATGGCATATTTTTACTTGTAACAATATTTTATGTCATAGGAACTTGGAGAATTTCGCTTTGTTAAAATACGTATATTAAGATTGCAATTTTGCAAGTTCGAAAGCCAAAAACGTCAAAATTTGGCGAAGTTTAGTTTAATTTTCTTGGGTGTTTTCACCGGCAATTTTCTTGGTAAAAAAGGTATGACAACGCCAAATAGCAAGACCCAACACGAATAGGCGAATACTCAGTATATACAGAGAGCTTCTAACGTTTTTAAAAATTAACTATGAGATTTCATTAGTGGTATAAAATTGATTTTATTTACTTCTTGATCCCTTTTTTTCCGTTGGATTCGCATAGTCTGATGATAGATAATCTCGGAAGTTAACGATGATTACAATATTATTAATTCCTTTCAGTTAATTAATCTTAACGTAAGGTATTGGTTGAAATGAAAAAGCCAGTTTCACGAGCGGGATTCGAACCAACGACCTTCGGCTAAATACGCCACTGCTCAACCACTTGAGCTATCGTGACTTTGATCCACTCGAACACAAACCTCCCACCTCAACTTACCTTTTGAATTTTCCATCTTCTTGCAATTTTTCAAATGTGTCATCAGGATTCGATTCTCGGCGACAAATGAAATGGCACGGAGAGCTTTAGTGAAGATATACTTCGTTTTACTTATTAAATCTATTATATTTCGTGGTCCGATTGACCAAATAACATCTTTCAATTAATTAATCTTTATGTAAGGTATTGGTTGAAATGAAAAAACCGGGATAAAAAGGTGTGCTAGTGGATCGAAATCACGATAGCTCAAGTGGTAGAGTAGCGGCGTATTTAGCCGAAGATCGCCGGTTCGAATCCCGCTCGTGACACTGACTTTTTTATCTCAACTAAAAACCTTAATTAATTAAACTTCTACATAAAGAAAATTGCAGTGTATAAGTTTCAGGGAATTCCTCGTATAAAATGATATGGGGTTTCACATTCCTTTAGAAACTACAGGTCACGGCTTTTCATATTTAGGACGACACTGTTAATCAGATTTAATAGTTAATTATTTAAATCAAAATAGTTATTACAAATCTTCGACGGACTTACCTAATTTAGACAGAAACTTCTCACATATAAATTTTTAAGTTCAAGTCGCGGAATTAAGTTTAATTTATCTCTTCGTCACGATGATTCTTTTCTCTTGAATGCGCAAATTCTGCCTAATTTGTAAAGCTTAGTCAAGTAAATTTTGAATTTGATATATTCAATCTGGATGATTGATATATTCGTAAGTTGCCAAGGTTAATATATTATTAACAATTTAATTGTGTTTAAATTGATTTTATTTACTCCAATTCGATCTCTTTTTCATTTTCTGGGTCTCCTTATTATCGCTCTTTTGTGCACCTAACTCTAGAAACTCTGAGATTAAAAAAATCAAACAGGACGATCGAAAAACTAATGTAAGGAGGACTAATAAAAGGAATAAATTTGGCTTTATTTACTTCTCAATTTTTTTTCTCGTGAGTCCGCATAACTCGCAGTTAACAATGATTGAAATATTATTAATAATGTTGTTTTAAATGGTTGAAGTTTGTTTAAATGTTTCCTCTTTAAGATTATGTATTATTAAACTTAGCCTTTTCACATATACATTTCTAAGTTACAAGCCTTGAATTAGGCTGACTTTATTAATTTCTCGATCATTTTTTTTCTTTTGAGTCCGAGGTAGTCTGATGATGAAGTTGATGTAATTTATTTCATCTGTTCAATCATCTCAAGAAAATATCTCGATTATTCGCTCTGTTTTGTCTACTTTAGTATGATTTATTACAAAACAGAACAAAATTAAACTGCATGGTCGATAAACTCACAAGTTAACAATGATTACATTAATTAATATTTCAAATTATTTAACTTTCGCTTTAGATGACATAGGGGACTGCGGTGACGGAGTGGTTAGGGCGTCCGAGTCGTATTTCCCACGCTAGCGGTCCTGGGTTCAAATACTGGCACAGCCCTTGTCTTCTTAATCGGAAATATTATAAAAGAAGTGTTGTAAATTGATTGGACCACTCGACCGCGGACTTTAAGCCCTCCTCTTTGACAGAAATACTTTACTTTTTTATTTATCAAGACATGTTCTGCAAGGTGTCTTTGTATTGAACGGCTTTTTTCAGACTTATAACTTACAAAGTTCCTGTTGTGGAATTATTTTGGCTAAACTCAAATTTTTACTCATATTTTATCTCCTGGGTCCGTATATTTTCTCTGTGTTTTTACTTCAGCTTCATTCATTAGAGAATGAATCAATATTAATAATAATTGCTTTAAATGATATTAGATAATCATTTTCAAGCATAAATGGTTAAGACAGTACTTTCACTTAATTTTCTTGAAACGAAAGTCATCAAATAATGAGTTTTTACAGCTTTTGTTGTTTATTTGTTTTAATTTTGGATGTTATTTATCCATCCTCTATTTTTTAGAGTAAACGTTTTCTGTTGCATCTAAGAAATCCCAATTTCTTATTTCCACCTCATAAAAAATCAGAGGATTTTTTCTTGATTGTTTTGATTGACCCCTTGTGGCCAATCTGTTTTCCCTCGACGTCATCTACGCATCCTATTATGCATTTTCCTCCTGCGAATAAGCCAACAACTGATTTCCGTTTTGTCCTTTGTCCTGCCGCCCCTGCCAGGACTCCGAGTTCCTCTGCTCGTATAGTACAAGAGATATCTGTGGTGGGGAGCTGGAAATACGATCTCGCCTCCTGCGCCGCACTTCATCCTGCGCGCTTCGTGAGCTCGCTTGTGCTTTTGACTTTCTGACGTTCAGTGTTGTTTATTCGAGACTGGGTTGTTCTTGCCTGGATTCTATCGCCTGCGTATACACGTAAGATTCAATTGTTATTTATTAGAGAGAAGGTTTTATAAAAATTAATTTTGTTAACGGAAAAAAAGCGCGGTACTAAGTTTTTAAAATTTTTGATTTTCTAACACCTTTAAAAACAATTCATTCAACAAGCGATTTTATTAATTAATTAACCAATTAATGTGCCCATATTTTCATTAGACATAAAATGTACTTTTATTTGTTTATCCTTGTCCCAATTTAACCAGTGAATCAGTGTAGATGAATTTGTTTTCATTGCATATCTTTTGTTGAAAAACTGAAAATCACGAGGCAAAAATTCATATCTTTAAAGTAACAAATATTTATGAAATAGTAAATCGTCAGATGAAAATTTAATTTTAAAAAAGAGCTGAATCATATTTGATCGTGAAAGCTTTATTAAAAATACTGTCATTGCATTAAAATTGCGAGTACCATAAGATAGCGAGACCTGGCGAACCCCCGGGTTAACATTGTTAATTTAATATCCAAATAGACCATTCTTCGCCCTTTGTTTTAAACTTTATGCTTTATCCCCTGTCGACCAGTATATTTTAATTATTCACCTGACCGTTTTTTATTTATTTTCATCCAATTGCCCAAATTACAAACGAGGCAAGGACAAGCGTTGAAATCACTTTGTTGTTTTAAGGTTACTGGAGAATTTAGGTTCCATTCGAGAAGATTTCACTTGTTAAACTTAGAATTTGAAAGAAAATCTAGTTTTGCAGTTTTCAAATCGAACTTCCTAATTGTTGCATGTATTGAAGAGATAAATTAAGCTTTATTTTTTATTTGTGATTATGGCGAAAGGCCTAGATTGAATGGAATATCAGTTTCATGAACCTGTTTTGAAAAAAGTGTGTATGACTCAGAGACGAAAGGGCAGCCGGGAACTAATCGGGGTTATTTGAACATTATAACTCTTTATAATATCTGTCTAATAATAGGCTGTAGAGGAAAAGAACCATGAACTATTTATTGTTTTAGCTTTCGACAAGAGAGGATTTAATTTGATGGGACAAATAGTTTTAATTTGTTTATCGGAAAAGTTGTAGGTGGAAATCGCATTCGATAATCCAAATCGTCTTATGGAGTTTTGGAAAATTAGAGAACTTTTCCCCTCCCTTCGCCAGTTAAAGAAACCGAAAAAGGTTGGGTTCGGATTGTGAAATTTTATAAACAATCGTCGTTCCCGGGTTAAAAATTTCATTGATAGGCGGTCATGAAGGGGGCAGATAAGAGCACGAAAATGATTTCATCAGTGGTTGCCTGTAGAAGATGGCAAAGGACGATAAGAGGCTATCCTTAATAATCAGGATAGTATTGGGGTCATCGGGTTACATTTTTGGCCGGTTTCTCCTTTGTACGGTGTTATTAGCGTGATAATATTGAATAAAATAAATCCCTGGCAGAATTGGCCGGTTGAAATCTTTTTAAGGTAAATTACAAATGAAAAGGTCAAAATTTAAAAACAAAAACAATATTGGGAATATTCTTTCCTCTACTCAAATTGGGACATATCCAATTTATAAATATTACACCTTATTATTTGACCAAGTAATAATTTGAAAAGTAGCTACCTAATAAATCAACAAAATGAGGCAAAATCCAACATATTTCTTTTTTTTAAATTATATTCTTAATCCTTCATTTATTATATTATTAAATCTTTACGGTTTGAAAAATTATGTCGACTAATTTACTAATTATAAATGACAAATCCTTCATTAAATTAGCATTTAGATGTTTGTTTAAGGATTATGCAGAATATCAGCATTTACATGCGAAAAAAGTGCCCAATCTTAGTTTTTATTTCTCATGCTAGTAACATTGTTCTGTTCGTTTTAATAATTACCCTCTAATATTTACTTTTTATTTGATACTTTTTAGCAATATTTTTACATTTCGAATAATGTTTTGAATAGAAGTAGACTGTTCATAAGAAATATAGCTGATTATGGCCTAAAAAGGGAGGCTACTCGACTACACCAAGCCTCCAATTTTGCAGCAACTGCGAATGATCTTTGCCAAAAAGTTGGACTTTCCACCAATACGAAATGGCCAACGTATTTTACAAAGATCTTAACATTTAAATCGAATAAGGTTGAAGACAAAAACCTCCTCTTTCAACACAAAGGAAATAGTATGCGATTTCAGGGAGAAAATTATTTTTTAGTGACGAAAAGTGGTTCCGTGGATTTTTTTACAATGAAGAATGGTTGTAAGCAAACGTCAAATAGGTGGAGGTAGTGTCGTAGTATTACGTCGGATAGGCACTGTAGAAATTTTACCCAGCAAAACTGAGTGCAAAATAAAATATTTAAATTATTAAGGAACCAAGTATTGAATAGGAGAAGAGCTGACTGATACTAAAAGATTTCTTTGAAAAAAATATATATTTACATAGATATAAGCATTTTAGTTTTACCCTGGTCAGCCAGATCTTAAAATTTTTGAAAAAAGTTTGGGTTTTGACTCGTGAAATTATTGCACAAAGTAAGCAGTTCAACTCCATATAAAAGCTTAAGAACTGCTTATTTATTAAAAGCGGGACAACATCCGACAAAATTATATTTTAATTTTTTTTAAACTTTAATGTGATGTTATGAGGATCGGGGTGAGGTAATCAACAGACATAAATCACTTGTTTTTGCTAAGCTTGAAGTAACTTTCGACCTTCAGTCCGATCGATAAATATAAATAATATTTTAATTATTGATTGAATTACGAAAACCAACCCTGATTTAGAGCTCATTTTTGAGTAACGCAATGAGTACTTTTTTCACCCTTCGCTGATTCTTGAACAGAATATCTTTGTATGACAGAATAGACGAAATTATTCAGTTATCCACCAACTTTGTTTATATTCCGATTTGGGATATTATTGGGTATGATGGGTCCTTCAATGGAGGACCTCATACCCCGTTATTTCCCAAACCAGAGTATGACAGAATACACACACAATAGTTTATTGAGCCAATTGAAATATATCAACGAAATCTTGTCATAAAACAAGTATTTTTTCTTGTTCATGACCTCACCTTGATCCTTTTAATCTTTAATATAGGTCGATCTTGTGTACTATTTTAATTTGAAAACTGTTACAAAAATATTAGTGGATTTTTGATAAATAACAGATGGCCAACCTACTGTTAAATGAGGTAAATAGTAAATGATTATTTTGAGATCGTGAGATGCGGTCTGGTGTGAGGTAGGTTTTAGGAAAACATTTTCTTTTCGTGCCAACTTTTCGTTCTTTATTGAGATCATCTTCAGGGCTGTCATTCTTGTTTGTCGTGTTGAGGGTGCCCAAGACCAGAAAAGAATGACACGGAAAACAAACACCTGAAGATGATCTCAATAAAGATAAGAAAAGTTGGCACGATAAGGAAAATGTTTTCCTAAAACCTACCTCACACCAGACCGCATCTCACGATCTCAAAATAATCATTTACTAACGGTCACTAAACACCACACATTTAACACGCACACTCTCTCACACACACACACACACACACACACGAGTCACACTCTTGTACTATGTTACTCTACTTTTTCGTCTCTATTGAACCATCTATTTTCTATGTTCTGCTAAATAGTGTTCACTCTGTCACTTATTTCATTTTACCCCTTCCTTATAATATAATTTGTATCATTCTAAACTCTCTCTCTAAGTCTATATTTATATCTATCTCTTTCTCTCCCTCCCTCCTCCCGCCCACTCCATCTCTCTCTCTCTCTCTCTCTCTTGTTTCATTTTACCCCTCCCTTGTCATATTATTTGTATCATCCTAAACTCTCTCTCGTTTCTATCTATCTCTCTGTCTATGTCTATATTTCTCTCTCTCTCTCTCTCGCTCTCATACATTTTAAAAAAAACACACACACACACAAGTGTGCGCGTAAATAGTGAAATAATTGAAAAAAAAAGTCTTTAATCTTTTACCAGTGTTGTTTTGTAAGGAGTGAAGTAGCTCATTTTTAGTTATTTTATTATTCAAGGTTTTTACTATTATCAGACAAGATCAACCTGGATAATTTTATTTTGTCCATTTTTAATTATACATTTTTTGATATATTATTGATTTTTAAAATTGATGTTACAACTGGCTATAGTCAGTTTGTAAGGAAACTAACTTTCGCTAATAGATTTTTAACATTTAACACCCCAGTCTTAATTAGAAATGTTTTAAGATCTATTAATTTCTAACAATTTCTGTCGGTTTATGACCTGCTGGAGGCTGTAATCGTTTAGAAGTTACTGTTTCCTATCTGTGTATAAAAGGCGCTTGTAAAGAAAGGCCAAGGATGATCGGCCGTCGCCAAATCGTTAAAATTTTGCCACCGTCATCCCCCTTGATTTTCTGGAATTTCCGCGTCCGCCGATTGATAAAACCAAATGCAGCATAATTTTAAAAAATCACTTTCCTGCCGCGATACTGGCATTTCGCCGGCAGAATTAGAAAGTGCGTATGAGTCAAGGACCATTTGTTGGCCAGCCGGGCCCGACCGCCTCCTTTGTCAAACAGACAGGCTCATCGAGGTAGATAAGGCGAATTTCAAAAGACCGTTTAGGAAACATACACCAAGGAAATATATGGCGAGATGAGGTCATTCATCCATGAACAAATATGTTTTACGCCTCGTCGACGTTTTGAATAATTCTCTACTAATTGTTTATTTGATGTATGCTTACTATTTTGTAGAAAATTGATGTATTCCTAACAAATTGGCTTAGCATATATGACAATCTCTAGGGAAAAAGTGTTCAGTTAGAAGAATGAAAAAAATTGGTAAAAGGATTAGTAAGTTGACTTCGATACTGCTTTACATGTGTTTTAAGGATCTCAAGAAGAGGAATAAAGTTTTTTCCCTATTCGCCTTGTTACTCTGATTATTGAAATATCCGACAGGACCTTTCCAGAAAAGACAGAGTAACTGTACAAGGAAGGAAAGAGACCGTGTATTCTCATTATTTCAATTCGCCGTCCAGACAGCACAGCTCATGCATAAACCTTAGACGACGAGTATCCCAATTGGGAGCGCCGATTGTTCAGGAGGCCCAGAAAAGAAGAAAAGCGCCGCCCTTTTCTAGGACAGGAGCCGCCAAATAGTTGCTTTTGTCAGGTTTTGAAAAGGTGTGAAAGTCTTCTCGCGAATGGGGGGGGGGAACTCGACACGGCTTATTTACCACGGATCTTATGGTTTTTCACGAGACGCGGGGTCGCGACGGGCCCTTTCCCGTCTCCAAGCAAGTCCTTGGGAGGGCATGGTCCTTTTTTTTCAAGCCTTTGGGGAATCGACGGACAAAGGGATCAGCGATCGGCACGTGAACCGATTAATCAACGATTGAGTAAAATTAACGTAGACCGTTTCAAAATGTTACAGAGACTTCCCAAGCAACAAGGGAAATTTCAATATTTCTCCAACTTTACGCTATTAAATTATTCATCCCACTACCAAAAAGCTCTGACATATATTTAAAAGTGCAACATAAACTCGTTGTTATGAACAAAACGGAAGCAATTGACTTATCTTTTGACTAGTAAAGTACTAGTTTTAAGTAGTACTTTGGACTAGTTTGAGTAGTAAATTACAATTACTATGTTGAATAATTTATTAAAATGTGTATTAAAAATAACTTTTTAAAAGCAACATATACATGTATGAGAGATCACAACTGATTGTTGTCATCATGTTTTCTCCAATGCCAGCCTATCTAAAAATATAATTTGAATAGTTTTGTAACATGAAATCTACCTTCAAATATTGCAAGAATTTTTTAAAGAATGAGCTTTTTTGGAAATTTTAAACTACATTTGCGTTTGGAAATACATAAAGGTCATTTGGTTTTTTCAAAAATAGCGAGAAGTCTCTCTCTGTCAGTCTGTCTGTCTGTCTGTCTGTCTGTCTGTCTCTCTCTCTCTCTCTCTCTCTCTCTCTCTCTCTCTCTCTCGTTCTCTTTCTCTCTTCCTATCTCCTCCCTTTCTCTCTGTTTCTCACGCACATATATGTTATATATATATAATATTCTTCAGAACCCGAAAAGCGCTGAAGAATATTATTATCCAAACATAAGTAATTTATTGTACTAATTGGATATATTTGGAGAACAAAGTACAAATGTAAAGCCTAAACGAAGGCTTTTTTGCAAAATAGAGTATTCATAACGTAATAAAATAAAGCATATTTAAGAGTGTAATATTGGAATGATACGAAAGAAGTTCGTTCTTTTTTGTTTACCTTCCAAAGAAGACGTAACATCTAGCACTTATCGAGGGGGGTGGCATATTTCTTCAGATTCATTCCATGTTATGAAAAATGATGAAAACCATTGGTAAATCGGTTAAAATAAACGTTCAATGTTGTGAAAAGTTCACTAATTTTTTGGTCCGCTTGACCAATTGAAAGATGGCAAAAAGGAGAGAAAATTCAAAAGGTGGGGTTGAGATGGGAAGTTAGTGTCTGAGTGGATCGAGGACACTATAGCTCAAGTGGTAGAGCACCGGCGTATCTAGCTGAAGATCGTGGGTTCGAATCCCGCTCGTGCCATTGACTTTTTTTATCTCAACTAAAAACCTTAATTAATTGTGAAAAGTGCAAGTGAAATCAGATACTGCGAAAATTACACCCCCAGTTGGTTTTTAAATGAAAAGAGAACTTTTGTCGAGGTTTTATTTTCGGTTTATACTAATTAAAGGAATCGTGGTGGATGACCGACTCGTATTTGCAGAGCTAGCTGCTCTGGGTTCGAATACCGGCAGAGCAAATGGCTTTTTAATTGATAATGGTATGATTGTATTATAAAGTAATTCGACCTCTCATCCGCCATCGATGTATTTGGACGTTAAGACCTCTTATGCCTTAGGAATTACTTTATTTACTAAGTAAGGGTGAATTTCCGAAAAGACAGGACACTGCATTGGAAACAAAAGACAGAAACTTAAAACAGTTATTGCAAAATGAATTTAATCTACTTTTTAATGTTTTTCTGCTCTCTTAATTTAACTTATTTATCTAAATTGTAATAAATAAGAAACTGTTGAAATTTTTGTTGTTTTGAGTTGTAGAAAACCAGGAGTATTTGTATTTCAATTTGTATCACGATTTTCTAGCTCTAGGATTTATTCTTCTTCGTATTTTTGCAAATTTTCTATTAAACACGACTCTGTACTATTTTCCAGAGAGGCTTTAATTATTTTTAGCGTTGTTCAATGTAATTAATCATATAGGGCTGAGAATTTAATCGTTTCAAATAATTAATTAATCAGTTATTTATAGGATATTTATAAAAATAGAACATTCTGCGTATAATTTTTCAGCAGGCGTGTCCTGGGTGCCCTTTTGCCCGACGTTCAAACACTGACTTTTACCCGAGTCCCACGCTTTCCACTGGCCTGTGTTTCATCCCCGAAGCGCGTTTGACCGTAAATTTAGAGATTCGCACGCTTTCGACGGGGAGGGATTTTATATTTTCAAGAATGGTCCGTCCGTCTGGCTCCCTGTTTGGAATCGCAATGTTGAACTTGGGAAAGGGGTATTTGCATTTCAAATCTGAAAACGGAAAGTGAGAATCGTTTGAAAACCTTGGCCTATCTGTAAAAGTGAAACGTTTTCAAATGCTTTCTTTCAACTTAAGACGGTTAAGACGAGAATGCTGATCGTTTATTGGCGAGAAAACGGTAAAAAAACAAACATGACACGAGACATCCACAAGAATTTTCTTGGTTTTCTACTGCGTTTCAACCAAACATCATTAAAAAAACGTTGCTTAAAAAGTAACCACAAAAAAGGGCAAATTTTATATAAAATAAAAAATATTGCTTATTTAAAAATAAAATTATTTTTAAAAATTTGCACTCTGCTTGAGCTGAAAACAAGAAACGTTGTATGAAAGAGAAATTAACCAACCAGGATAAACCTAATCCTTGAGTGAATGCATATGCAATCTGACCTTACAGCGTAAAATTAGTTAATTATTTAAGCACAATTACAATCTGGATCATGTGTGGAATAATAAATGTCTTTTCGTTTGTGAAAAGCGAACTAAGACAAGCAGAAGGAAAAAATAAGAGAAAACTTTTAATTTAATTGATCTTCTTGATTATAAGAAGTGAAATATTTAAAAAAAATATTTCTTGCGAAAAGAAGCTTTCATCACTAAAACAAAACAATAAGGATTTCTCCAAGTAAAATATAATTCGATGTCGTCACCAAATACATACAATTTTGGATAGTTTATACGTTCGTATTTCTGGGTGTTGTTCTTGAAAAATTCAATAATCACCATATACATACAATTTTGGATAGTTTATACGTTCGTATTTCTGGGTGTTGCTCTTGAAAAATTCAATAATCACCATATACATACAATTTTCGATAGTTTATACGTTCGCATTTCTGGGATTCGTTCTTTAAAAATTCAATAATCACCAAATACATACAATTTTTGATAGTTTATATGTTCGTATTTCTCCTTTAAGCCTTGGTTGCTTGAGAAAACGCCGTACAATACGCATTCGGCTTTTGCCATATCGCTTTCATTGTCTTAACACAATGGTAATCTACGACTATCAGATCCTTTCGCTTGCAAAATCCGCGGATAAAAGCGGAAATATTCGGCCGCCCCGGGAGATGAGGTGAGAGGCGGACAACAAAGCGGCTTTTATAAGGTAGCGCAATGACTTTCCGTATTCCATATAAGGGAAATTCTCCAGGTGGCCACACCTCTCCATAACAACTAGACGTTACGTGTTCTTTGGAAAGTAAACAAAGAAGAGTGACCTTCCCTCAATTCGCTCTAATGTCCTAGTAGCAAATATGCTTTGTGTTATTACAGTAATGAATGTTCTACTTTGAATAAGCCTTGATTTAGGGTTTGAATTTGTACGTTGTCCTCCTATTGTCTCAAATATGTAAATTATTTTTCTTAGATTTAATTCTTTACCCCGTTTAGATATTTAAAGGTTAAAGATGATATATATCTACGGTGTGTGTGTGTGCGCGCGCGTGTATGTGTCTGTCTGTCTGTCTGTCTCTCTCTCTCTCTCTCTCTCTCTCTCTCTCTCTCTCTCTCTCTCTCTGAGATGTGAGAGAAAGAGAGAGAGATAAAATATTTAAAAATACAGAACCAACAAATAAAGAAATACATATACAATTTTCGTGGTGAACTATTCGTAATATTTAATAAATATATAGATATGCGTATAGACAAATAGATACACATATGTATAGATGGTGAGAGAGAGGGAGGGGGAGAGAGAAAGAGAGGGAGTGAGAGGGGGACAAAGAAGTATATTTAAAATTTTCGTGTTCACATTGTTAAACATTCAGAATAAAAAACAAATATACATAACTTTTTCGTGTTATAGTCGTATGTAATATTTAACAAATATATCCATCACAAATGGATATACTAATCCTATCAGTCTCCTTCCTGTAATTAGTAACATTCTCTAGAAACTCCTATTGAAACGCGTATACCCTATCATTTAACCCCAAGAAACTATTTCGAGTCACCAGTTTTGATTTAGGTCCCTACATTCTACAATCCATCGATGACATCTGGAGGACGTCATTTCATTCTCACTTGAGCAAAAGCACTGTTGTCCGGGTGAGTTCGTTGACATCGCTCAAGCCTTTGAAAGGGTTTGGCACCCGGGCCTCCTGTGGAAACTGAAAAGCATGCTACCCAGGACCTACTACCTTATCATAATATCGTGCCTGACTGACCGTTACTTCAAAGTTCTTCAGGGCACAGCGATATCCTCTGTTTATCTAATCCAATCTGGCGACCCACAAGGGAGCATTCTTGGACCTCTTCTTTACACGATACGTACTGCTGACATTCCTAACCTTCCAGAAACAATTTTCTATGCTTTTAATGATGATATAGCAATCCTTTTCCCGCATAAAGATCCAGTCGTCGAATACTGAAATCTTTAAAACCATTTGCGGTGTCTCGACGTTTGGTATAAAAAGTGGAGTATTAAAATATATGCAACAAAGAGCCAATACATTAACTCCACACAAAGACGTATTATACTACCACATGTTTACTTTAACAGGAATTTCTCTACACACTGTCGAACCGTACGTTGCTTAGGAAACCACCTGGACAAACGAATTACTTAGAATCCGCACACAAAACTAAATCGAAACGAACTAAAGAGACAGTAAACCTGTTATTTCCATTACGCGACAGACGATCGAAACATCCACATAAATACAAAAGATTAATAAACCATAGTTCTCAAACGTATGTGGTCTTGAGGTATCGAAGTCTAGGTGTCAACCAACTATTCCAATTTCCAACTCATCCAAAGATTCCAATTAAAAATCCTAAGAAAATATTAACCCTCATTATTATGTATCAATCCTCACGCTATACCGAGATTTCATTATTTACTTCGTTTCTGAAGTAGCGAAATTTTATTAACAAAAATTCCATCAATCCCGTTCCCCACATCAGAATGCATGGTCCGTCAGCTCAGTTTCACTACCATCACTGAAATGCCAATGGCCGAAGAAAATTGTAAATATGGTCACTATTTATTCTTCCTACCAAAGCATAAATAGCAGATCACCAAGTCTAAGGGCTTCGTCTTCTTTAGTTCAGTATGCTTACTTCTTCGTTATTATCCAACAACTGGAAAGCTTGCTCACTTTGATGCTGGTGAAGCCTTTGCTTATGATTCACAGCAAAGAGTTAGATGGCAGCACTAACAGTTTCCACCAGGAGGTCCCGATGTAGATCGTCGTTGCGAATGTACCATGGTGCATTCACAATGCTCCCTAACACTTTGTTTTGAAACGTCTGTACCTTTTCACATCAGTTTTCTTGGCACAGACCCAAAGCTGTATACCATTAGTCCATACAGGCTTTAGAACTTGCTGGTAAAGGTGCACCTTGCTGTGAGAATCCAATTATGAATATCGACCAAGGGGCCAGTACATTTTCCGAAATTTGATTTTGAGTTCTTGACATTTTTTCTTAAGATGCCTTTTACACTTGAATTTGGCATCTAAGGTCATGCCCAAATACTTCGCTGTATTTGCATATGATACCCTAGTTGCATTCAGGTCTAATATAATTGGTGAAGTTAACATGCACAGATTTTGTCTCGTTTAATTGAATGCGCCATCTTACTTAGAGACCTCTGTGAGAGCTGTGTGAAGCTTGGCCGTTGCTTCTTTAACACTGTCTCCAATAGCCAAGATGGCGGTATCATCCCCAAACGTAACCACTGTAGTCGGATCTTTTTTAGGCAAGTCACTCCTGAATAGAAGGTATATTCTATAGATATATTCTTATATAGAAGGTATATATAATAAATAGGAGAGGTCCAAGGACACCGCCCTGTGGCACTCCTGCTGATCTCTCTTAGCGTTGAGTACCCATCATAATGTCTAACTCTGTGAAAAGTTAAAGATAAATGTAATCTTAATGAAATACAATTGCAATTGAAAAATGTCTTATTCTAAGAACCAAAAATGTTTATTAGAAAGTTTTAACAAATTTATTCTATATCTGGGAAGATTTTGGCATGTATAGAGTATGTTCTAGTTAAAATTTGAAAACGATCATAATAATTTTAATGGAAGCTTAGTGTAATATAAAGCAAATTTGTCATGTTGAATTTTATTCCGGTTACCACCACACTGAAAAGTTTCTAAATGTCCTTTTTATGTGGAAGTAACCGGCAGCGACGGGATGAATACTGTTTGAACCTGTTCCACAAGTGAGAGAGAAAAAAAGACAAAAAGGCAAAGTTGTTTTTGCTAAAAGGCCAGAACAATGACATCAGTTTTCCCTTCAAGGCATTTTAGCTGTGTCTAAACGGTAAACGTTCCGTTCTACTTTCTTCGGTCTCATGTCATACAGCTCATTTTGTCTCATTAATTTACACTTTTCTTGTAACCTTTGTATCGCAGAAAGAAACCCCGCATTCGGGAAAATTTTCTCAATTATATTTTCAAAGATGTAACGGTTTTTAACGGAAAGGAGTTTGGGAGAAACAACGAAAGGTTTTATTCTTTTTATGATCTATACCAAAGCGATAAAGGGTAACACGGAAAAAATAATAAGGTTTAAACTGATCCGTCTTTTGAAAAACGTAATAGAATTTGCCGAGGGAATCAACAACAATTATTAAAAACCGCAGAAATAGCTATGAAATAATGCATTTCCTGCGTTTAACTTCAGGTTTCTATCGTATTCCCACTCGTTTCTGGTATAACAATTACACAGCTAACATGATATATAATCTTTATTAAAAAGTCAACTTTTGTAAATCGGATGCAAAGTTACAGTCGAAAAATAGTACGTTTGAAAATGTTTCAAGCTAATAAATGCAGCTGTACTAATCGTACTGATAATTACAATACAACAGAATTCAATATACAGTACATATCGAAATTGATTGATCGATATTGACCTACTTGTGTTGAAACACATTAATATCCTTCAACCTAGGATAATTCATTTATTATGTTTAATTGAAGGCTTCTTAAATCGTAGCTATCTCTCCAAGCCATATAGTCAATCAGAACTTGCAGTCTACTAAGAAAAGGGAAGCCTCGGACGTGGAACCAACGATTTTAGTCGTCAAATATTACACAAGGTCGGAGCTTTTATGCCAAAGAGCCCTAGGAGCAGAAAAAAATTAATTAAAATACTTTTTCAAATTTTTTGCGTGTATTTCAAGGTTATCATATATCAGTAGATTTGTGTGGAATAGAAAAATAGTAAGCAAGATTTTATTTAAAGAAGTTAGATATATAAAAGGTTGCAAAAATCAAAAGATCCGTTCAGTGAAGTAGGGCAAAATACATTATATAAAAAAATCGGATTCGTTTTAAGCATCATCACCATTAATGTCGATTTCTCATTCCAATGAAAATGCGTTTTTTCTCTGAGATGCTCAGCTCCTCTGAATTTTTATCCAAATTCAACATTATTACAACCCATTTACGTTTTAGTGGCCAATAAACCAAGTCCTTTCAATTAATTATTCTTTTTATGTAAGGTCTTGGTTGAGATAAAAAGTCAGTGTCACGAGCGGGATTCGAACCCACGACCTCAGCTAAATACATCGCTGCTCTACCACCTGAGCTATCGTGACCGTCGTGGGTTCGAATCCCGCTCGTGACACTGACTTTTTTTATCTCAAACAAGACCTTACATAAAAAGAATTATTACAACCGTTGGAAAGCAAAATATTTCATCTTTCAGTACCAACATTGTTTAGATTTTATGCGAGTGAGAATAATAAAAATGAATTCAACAAAAGTTCAAACTATTTCTTCAACATTTTTTTATTCTCCGGTTTCAGTTTGATTATAGAGGCGATGTTTGTGCTATTTCATGGGTTCATAAAGTTCTAAACTCTGGAAAGCTTCCTGTTGAAAGGCTAAGATTGGCTCGAAATTATCACTATTTGTTTTAATTTTGGAGAAAGTTGCATTTTGATATACCAGAAATTTGAGTGAAATTTTTTTCCTCTCAAACTTGTATTCAAAGGGTCTTTTGGGGAGCGAACATCAAATTGGTTTTCGTCTATAGCTGCCAAATACAATTTTGACATAGTGACGAACATCTTAGATGTACGTTAAATTTCTTTTTCACAAGAAACCCCAAAACCTCCCTAAATAACCTTGTTTGGTATATAAAAAACATATTTTTTGTATATTTTTGTCCCACAATTTTTTCGAACACACAAAATTGGCGATAACTTGAAAGACTTCATTGACCTACACAAAATTTTAAGGGGATTGAAAGTCCCCTAAACTTCGGCTTTCATCAATAAATGAGAACAGTACATATATGGTTTGTCATATGTTGAGGTATTTTTTTTCTGATTTCATCCTTCCTGATAACGCAATGACCAGAAGTTGATATGGGCTCCAACTAACGAAATATTGCTTTCTAACAGTTAGTACATTTGATAAAATTCAGATACGTTATGAATTTTTATGTGAAACACCGGTCATCGTAGATTAAAAAAATTGCACCCGACTAATAGAGCCCCAAAAAGGTCAATTTTGGGTGATGAAAATTAGTATTTGTTTTGTTTTTCAGAAGCAATTTTTTTCTATTTTACTCCAAACGTCCAAGGTTTTGTTAACATTTTATTTGTGTATCCTCCAAAATTTGTTTATCCTAAATTAAAAAATCAATTCGAGTGATATATTATAACCTTGAAATGTACCACAACTAAGGCAGAAAAGCATTATAACAAGTATGTACATTACTTTTTTCCCTCCTTCTAGATTGGTAACATAGCTTGAACATATTGTGTCTTATATTTTTTTAATTTTCTCCAAAAATGTTTCGTTAAAATCTCTCATCTTTCGCCCGTAGCCTCCCCTTATAAGTAACAAATTTTCTTTTTCGAGAATAAAAATTAAAAAAGGAAATTGTTTGACGGTTTTTTAAATTTCTGCAAGAATGGTAAAAAATGTCTCCCGTATTTGGAAAACCATCTGGTTCGTTATTTGTAACAAGATACTAAAGTTATAAAAATGATGGTAAAAGAGCAGAGTTGAAAGAAGCAAAAGCAGATCGAAAACTCGTAATTTTCCTTTTCATTCCAATTTTTACTACCAACTTTCACTTTTGGCGACATGTGCGCCCATAAGTTACACGGAATCCCTTTCCGACTTTTATTTAAGACACAGGGTGTCATAGTTCTTATGATTTTACTGACTTTGTTTCATATAATTTTTATTTAACAAAAAAAAACTTAAAAGAGAAAAACGTTCAAACTGCTTGAATAATACCGCTACTTGACACACAAGGTTATTAGAATTAGAACTTTGAAGGACAGCCAAGGATTTCCTTTCTTTGAGTTCAAGATACAAGGCTGCTAAGGTCCCCAGCTATATTTAAATCGCATTTCACTACCTATACACAAATAAATTTAACTGGGTCAAAAATGGATCAAGTTTTACAATCGATTCTTAGGTCTACAAGCAGGTAGATTTACCAACCGTAGATTTTTATAAGTTTTTCGTCGCTAAACAAGCCTTGTGATGTTGCGTAAATCCAGGCTAAAATTCCCATTAGGCCGTGATTAGAAAAAATGATATAATCGACAAGAGACAGTCGGTCGGTCACGGTTTACGTCCGACTTCCGCTTGGGAACATCTGGTTTCACGTTTTCACGAAATTGTTATGTTAATGGCTAAAAGGGCAATGCCCTGAAGTGCATTGTCGAGGAAGCGATCGAAGTCTGCTTTTTTACGTTTCGACCTACAACGGCAAACAAGAATATGTGCATGTAAACCTTTTTAACGTGTCTTCTCATAAGTCATTCCAGAGGGAGGCAGCGCCTATTAATCGAGATTCGTCTTGAATAGTTCCCACAACTCGTACGAAAGAGAAATCCTTAAACATTAATAATTATATAATCAATTTCTGAACGGTTTTGTCTTCTGGCAATTGTAAGGCTTACTTTCGAACAACCACTAAGGGGCAACCTGTCTTAATTGTGAAAATCGTGAAAAGTTCAACAAAACACACACACACATATATATGTATATATACATATATTCCTGTGTATATTCCTGTTTTTCAAATATTACTTTCGAACAATTTCGTCATGGTTCTATACAAGGTTTATCTATTTAATCAGCTCTTTATTGCAAGAATATATATTTATTTTATCTTTTTTCTGTTGCTATTTAAACAGCATTAATTTAATATTATATATCTACAACTTATGTTTTTACGTAAGTGCTAAATAATGCTTTCAGAGAGAGTTCCTCATATGAAAAGACATGCCATTAAAGACCGACTATCAGACATTGAGTATTATTACCAAATTAGGAATCAGTTTATTCATTGTTAGAATCAGTGAAACATACGTCAAAGGGCCAATTAAAACTTTTTTATACACAAATGTTCGGTGGTTTTCTTCCCTTCCTAGGCTAAAATCTGAACAATTTTAACACAAAATAGAAGATAAATGCTATACTCTAGAAGTTAAATTTCACTATTTTGATATTTATAATCCTTATTACTGATGTCTTTAAAAGTAATTCATACAAAGCTTTACAATTTAGTAAAAATATTTTGGTAAATAAAGGCTTAAGGTACGAGGCGGTCTCTAGGACACCGTCGTTTAAGGCGACGTGTCGGTTCCTCAGTATGAAAAGGTGTAGGCTTGGCAGTAGGGTTAGGATGGTTCAAGAGCTTGGTATGGAACCTTTAGAAGCAAGAACAGATGAGCTTGTGAAGCTGGCTCGTGTTGCCTGACGCGCATGGTCGCCTTAAGCAGCCTCTGCATGCATTTGGATGACAGGAGCAAGGAAGCGTATAGCGTGCGAGGACGCTGAGACTACGCCTACCTAGTGCCTTGAGATGCATTAAGGTGCTATACGATTATGATACCAGATCCTGTCTAAAATATATTTTATATATATTAAAACCATCTGTACTGCGGGGCAGCGTATTTTCGTTCCAAGTTCAAGCCCAGCTGCATGGGTAAGGACTCGCAGTGTCTGAGTGGTGAGACCCCTGGCGGGTACCTAGGATGTTTGTGTGCGTTTCATTCGTGGCCGTGGACGGTAGTACTTGCTTATGACCTCCGAATTACCTCCCGACCTCGTGGGAATCGGATGGATTGGATTGCCTAGAGCGTATATAGCCAGTGAGGACCTATGAATACGCTGCCGGCGTCCCTCGAATGCGTCAGGAATGGTGGACGGTGCTTTTGGTGGCGACCGTCAGAGCTGCCTTTACCGTGGGCATGGTCTCCTCTAGGGGATGATTAGAGATCCACTAAAATCGAAACCGCGGCCGGAGCGTATCCGGAAGTTTCGACGCAGCGGAGTCCCCCCACCCAGGGAGGTAGAGTTGTCGTCTCTATCTAGGGAGTGCGTGGAAGACTTGGCCGATGCATATCGACCACTTTTTGAGTACCCTTTACGCGAGGCACTGGTTAAGTGCACAACGTTAGCCCACCCTCTCGGAAGAGGCAGAAGAAGACGGAAGAAGTCGACATGTCGGCAGCCTGCTGCAGGATGATGTGGGCTTCTACACCGAACAGATTTTCCGTGCGCGAGGTGAGTCGCTCCTAGTTCAGAATCTAAACGAGGCCTGACGGCTAGTTGCGTACGCTAAAGAACCTCAATGTTATATGACATTGCGACCCCAGTGGGAAACGAAAGGTCAGCTTGTGATGTGGGCTTCTACATCGAACCTCACGGAAGAACCTCCGGGCGCGGAGGTGAGTCGCTCCTAACTTGAGAATCTAAACGTGGGATAAGGCCTTTGTGCCAGGTGCGCATTCTAAAGAACCTCTCTGTTAAAAGATCAACTTGTCAGCAAATTGAATGTTCAGATTGTTGTGGTATGAGGTTAGTGACATAGCAGCTTTGATTTTCAAGATTGGATGTGCTGGAAACTGAATGACTTGGCTGAATAATTCTACTATACATGTTAAACTAGTTGCAGAAATTTTTGTATAACGTAGGATCAATTTCGACGGACAAAACAGATTTTGGTCATAAAAGTCATAAAATTTGTTGGAATTGTTCAAGTCTTCTGTTGAGTTGTTATGTCTAAGTCTTGTGTCGGATTCGACTTCAGTCTGCTGTCTAATATCTGACTTATGTGAAAGTCAGTAACTCTTTGTTGAGGTACAGGGGAGTATTTTGTACCATCTAAATGTACACTGTACCAATCTTTCACTTTTAATTTATTCTCCACTTTTCTGCACCAGTGTGAATAAGATGTGTTCTTGGGTATAGAAGGTTGCTTGGATAGGATTGAGGCAGCAGATAAAAACGCGGTATCATCCGCGTAATGCCAATATAGCTGGTATACAAACCAAGATTGCTATCTAGGTATAATTCTAGGTTCAACAATTCATGCCATCGTCAGTGAGCGACTGCCTGACTTGTCGAGCAAGCGTGACGCTGAAACGCTTTGAGTGAAACATACAACAGTATGAACAGACGGAACTAGTAAAGTCGTCGATCATTAACCATAACCAACTAGAGTTCTTCCTCATTATTGTCTTCCAAATTGTGCTCTAGGCTTTGATAAACTCATTTTTTTTACGTTAGTCGTGCGTAGCGTAGGTTGCTCCCTTGTGGAACGTCAGCCCTTGGTCTAAACTTTGACTATCCGAATTTCACTCTGAAGGAGAAGTCAGTGAGGATTATCAAGCTTTAAGATTAATTTAGGTTGAGGGTTCTTTGATGTTGGATGTGGCTTGCGTAGGATGCGGATTAGAAGATGAATTTGGGTTTCATGTTTATGATATGATAATGGTATTAGGATTTGTAGGAAAATTAGAAGTATAGGATATATTTTTGCAATGATCCTTTTTGGGATACCAACTATTAGTAAGTTTTTGAGTACTCGTAGTCGATGAGTTCAATAAGATTCCTGGATAAGGAGTGAGTAGGATGTGTTTGAGTTTATCGTGGATGCCTTTCTGAACCTATCAAAAGCCTTAATGGAAAAAAGAACTATTTGTTCTTTAGGCCGGAGGATATGGTATCAACAACTCTTATGCCTTACTTATAAGTTAAAAACTAGTTTGGATATGTTAATAGTCTAAATTCTAATATTGTATACTTAAACTGATTATATATTTTTTGTAGTTATAAGAGATTTCGCCTCTATATAATTAGCTTACATTTCTTTCATTAAACTTCTGCCTAAGGATAATTCCATGAGGAGTTTTACATAACATCTTGATAAATGTAATCTTTCTTTGCTTATAGCTACGTCTAACTCATGATGAGTCGAAATCTTTTTACATGTATTTTTTTGTTTCCTTGAAAATCGATTTTCCGATGTTAACCTTACTGCAGAAAGGTGTTGGCCAGAGTATTTCCCCGGTACGATCAACACGCCCACCGATGAACGTGTCCTAAAATAGAAGAATTTCTTAAAAGAACGCATGGCATAATTTTCACCCAACAGATATATGTAATCCCCCAGGAGTCGGTTGCAGGGAGTAGGGAGAGTTCCACTTGTCTCCTGGGAATGCGGCGCGGTTTCTAAATTTTGTCCAAAGAAGGGCTGGGCCGGTAA
The DNA here is from genome assembly GCF_000648675.2 of Cimex lectularius. Classification (NCBI taxonomy): domain Eukaryota; kingdom Metazoa; phylum Arthropoda; class Insecta; order Hemiptera; family Cimicidae; genus Cimex; species Cimex lectularius. Next base: position 1,049,756 of record NW_019392722.1, read on the forward strand.
CGGTACGGAGGCCCCTCGCCCCTCTTCGGCTTGTACCCGTGGACCTACCCCAATCAAACCTCGAGAAAACGGAGTAGAATCTAGACTGAGATATGTTGAAACCGAATAGGAAAAGCGCGAATGATGACCGTTTCTTTTAACGAATGGATGAACTCATGAATCTCGAACATTTGGTTCAGCTGGTTTCTACGCCAAATTAAACTCTCCAGCGTCAAAAATCTCAAGTCTAACTTCTAAAACTACCTGCCAATTAGAACCAAAGATTTAGAAAATTAATCATTAACGAATGTTATCGTCTTCCCAGGATATTCTGAGGCGGTAAGATTAGTGACGACTTTTCACACTAATAGGTACAATCACAATTAACGAAAAGTTAACGCAATATTTTTTCATCGCTTTACTTAAACGACACCGTTAAGATTATTGATGTTATTTGATTTAGAAGAGCGAGAGAAGGCGGACCAATTTATACCGTTAATATTACCGTGATACCTAAGCGGCGCGAACATTTAATCTCATTTATACAAATGATCTGTTAAGTGAAAAGCTTTGCTTCTGCAAAAAGGTCAATGGTCGAACCACTTGCTCTAAATTCCGGGCTAATTATAGTTGAAAGAATTTTATAAAACAAAATGGTTTTGTTGGTTATTTTTGAAAATTAAAATTCTATGTCCTTCTTCATTCCAGTTAAGCATTTTTTGCCTGTGTCAAACGCGATTGTGCTAAAGTTGCTGCCTGAATTCAATATTAAGTGCCAAATCAACAGGCCTCTAGAACAAATTGAAAAATCAGGTCAACTTTGTACATTAATTAATTCTATATTTTATCTAAGGTCTTGTTTGGTGTGGCTAGAGGAGCGGCGTATTGAGCCGAAGTTCGTGGGTTCGAATCTCTTGATACTAACTTTTTCATCTCTACCGAGATCTTAGATGAAAAGTATAATTAATTAAAACAATTAATACGGTCAATTATGACTACTAAACATACATGGATTTGTACTTTAAGTAAGTTATATTTCAAGTCATGAGCTTTTTTTTTTATAGACAAACGTCTTGTACCAATTTATATTAGGAATTTTGGTTTCAAAACTAAACACATTGGATGCTTAATTATATGAAAATAGCTCTTTTCCCTAACTTTATCCAACCAAAGCCACTTCATCATAGAGTATACGTTTCTTAGAATTTATCTTCGTTTTCCAGTCTCCTTTTTTGGGTTTTCTGAAACTTTGTGCAGTCGCGTACATGTTCTTTTGGTTTAGGTAGTTAGTGGTAGTTCAAAATAAAGTTTTTAGATTTGATTTTGCCTTGAACTTTTTTATATTAGGGTTATAAACTGGCATGGTGGCATTTCATCAATGGCATCAATCGTTTTTCATAAAAAAAATCTGACATGCTCTCATTTATAAATTAATTAAAGATAAGTGATGTCTTATAATTTTTTTAATGTTAAGATAGAATGTTAGGATTTTATCAAATCAGAATTGCTTCCCATTTTTATGATGATTCCCTGGAGTGGTGTTGGTCTAGGGACGAACCGTATAAGGCCCCTTGTTGAGAAAGTTTGGTCCGCCAACGCATTTATAAATAGTCGTATCTACACGGGGTCCACGACCCCTGGAATGTGCCCGTTAATTACCCCTTGTTCATCGGGAGCCGATTACAAAGACAGCTTGAATGGACGACCTCTGAACCCCCCCTCGCCCTAATTCATAATCGATTGTTTCATTCTTGGCGGGTTTCGCCCCGACGCGAAGAACGAAGAACGGAAAAAGAAGAACGACTCGTTAAGCTGGTTCTGGCTCTCGAGGCTAATTAAAAATACATAAAGACTTGCCGGAGTCGTCTTGCAACATCCCTGGCCGAGAATATACCGCTGCGGGGGAAAACTACTGGAAAACGGAATATTTATTGGCCGTTATTTATGAGGAGTTGCAAACGCATATTTCTATGCTTCAGGCAAACCCTTGAAAAGAATTAGCCAAGACCGTTCTTTCAATTATTAACAAAAGTAGAGCGTACACTTCCAACAATGGGGCCTTGGAATAAACTAATCTAAATTTACTTAAACGTTTAACTAAACAGTAAAAAAAATAATAAATTGGTCTGCCCTAAAAATTCCGGTATGACTATGTACTTTTCTAAGCCGAACTTAAGAGGGCGCTTTGTTCAAAAACAGAGTACTTTCAGCTGGCCACTTTTTCTCGTTTCATCTTTTCATTTTAAGGCAAAATAAAATTACTTTAAAATTAAAATAAAATGAATCTTACTACATAGAAAATTGACGGATTATTTCATGAAATCGGAAGTTTGTAGGGTTATTTTGGTTTACATTCTTACAAAATCTGGCCAAAAAGAATTTAAATAATTATTAATATTAATTACATATTGAATTATTAAACCTCGCAAACTGATCACTACCGAACATCTATGACAGCTATTTCTTACTATAAAATTTCAAGTTAAACTGAAACCAAAATATAATTTTCTTTAACGGATTTTGGACACAACAGAAATATATGGCCTTTTTCTAGCGATGATCATCACCCGTTTTCTCTTCCTTTTTACAATCCCAGAGTTAATTTTTTTGTATGAGAAAAAAATGAGTGTTTCAACTATAAATTTAAGTATGTTACAAAAAAAAAAAAAAAAAAAAAAAAAAAAAAAAAAAAAAAAAAAAAAAAAAAATGAAACGTCTATAAACCACCCATATCACCACTATTTAGGATACCCATATATGCCACAGATTTATTACAACGGAGATATAAAATAAAACGAGTGAAGCGATTTTGTTGATTTCTTCCTTATTTTTTTCACTTAAAATAGCATAACATCTAAACGATGTTGACATAAGCTGAAAGAATAATATCCATAATCCAGTTTTCCAACGGTTATAATAACGCCTATAACGTTGAATTTGGTTAAAATCCTGAGAGGTTTTTAATTATTTTTTTTTTTAATTTATTTGTTACCTATACATGATCGTATACTATACAACATGTGACATATGACATCATACTGCACAACATTAGCACTAATTAGCACCAGCACTGCTCCGGTAGAACGCATACTTTGAGGAGCCAGCCATTGCCGGCACTCAATGTGTATGATTAGGTGTCAAGGATATCCCGAGGCCACGTCGGTTGAGGCGACGTGGCGGGTGTCAGGATGGGAATGAATGGAGGTTGCTCGAGAAATATGGTTAGGATGGTACGAAAGGTTGGTGAGGAAAGTTTGGAATCTGGACCCGATCAGTTCGTTGACAAAAGGAATGTTGAAGTCATTGTGGATAGTGAGGTTAGTGACGTAATAAGGTGCTTTGACAATTTGTCTAAGGAATTTCGATTGGAAGGACTGGATGCGCTGGATGGCATGGCAGTACCCCACACTTCGTATGTCCATAGTAAAGTGTTAGCTTTGTCTTAGTTGTCAAAGTCGATTTCGGTCTTAGAAGTCTTCGGATTAATCCAAGTCTTGTATGAAGTTGACGTTTTTTAAGACTTGTGTGGGGATTCCACGTCAGTCTGCTGACGAGAGTCCCAGGTATTTGACTTGAGAGAAACTGGTATTTCTTTGTTGTTGATGCACAACGGAGGGCCTTACTCTTCAGTCTTGCCCTCCAATTTTCACACCACTCTTCGATAAGCTCAAGGTGTTCCTGGATGTTGGAGGTAGCTTGGACGGGATTCGAGTTAGAGGATAGAATTGCGGTGTCGTCCGCGTAGGTGGTGACAATAGTGTCACGATGTATTGGTAAATTTTGTGAATTTTTCAAGGTGGAACACCGGGCATTGGAGATTTAGAAAAATGGATCCAGTCGAGTGCAGCCCAATGGATATTTTTGATTTGCAATAAAAATTCATGTTGGATGGGTTTTAAATGTTGCTTAAAACGAATCCGATTTTTTAACAAAGTTTTTTGGCCTTCTTCTCTCGGAGCGTATTTTGGTTTTTGCAACTTTTTATATATTTAACCTCATTAAATATAGTATTTCTTATTTTGGTCCTATTCTACGTAAAAATACAAATCTATTGATATATATATAAACCTTAATATAAACACAAAGGCAGGAAATATTTGTAAAAAAATACTTGAAGCTCCTAGGGCCCATTGGTCAGAAGCTCGTCATAGTGTAAAGCCTTGTTCACACGGTGTGTGGATTTAAGATTATACTTACAAACTTGTGATCTGTTTTAGTTCCCATGGCGGAAAAGCTCATGGGTCGGCGAATCTCGAGCGGCCACTAGTCCCTGATTTTTATTTAGCGTAGTGTTTTTTTATTTAGGAGTACGCTAGTACAGTGTTCTATTATGATTTATAGATGTTGTAAAATATACTAGGTATAAGCATTAACGGTTTAGGCATTGACACGGCGCTCATCACTGTAAGGTAAAGGTCCGGGTTCGAATGCAGGGCCGATGGATTCGAACCGACACACTTAAAAATGGGTTTTTTTTCAAAAACACCGTCACTCTTAGGGTTGATATGACCTCTGCTATTGCGAACCCTCGTAATAATATTTTAAAAAATACTCGGTAGAAAAATAAACCTGTACAACTTCAACAAACACAACAGATCAGCAACAGGGAACGGGTGAGGGTCGTCCGTCGAGTCACAAGCCTTTGATATCGGAGTATTTACCGACAACACACGTGAAAAGACGAGCTGCTTCGAGCAATAACCTCACGGTGTGAGGTATGACAAACTTCAGACCAGGCTCGCCAAGGCACACCCCGTGGGAAAAAGACATTTTCGACCGTCACATTTTTTTTAACCATATCCCCTAGCCTAGGGTTTTCTGGCGATGATCATCAAAACTCATTAGACAATTTAAAAATATCAATAAGTAATAGAAAAAAATAATTTTGTGTAAAATTGAATTATGCTTTTGTCCCAGGTTGGAAAAAGCTTTAGCACATGGTGCTTCAAGCAAAGATCGTACGCCTTATTTAGAGGAATTAGCTTAAAACTCCGTTCTTAATAGATATGTATAATCCAAAATAATATTTTAATGTAATATTGATAAAAACTATAATTACAAAGCGGCCTGGAATAATTTTTCCCTATTGCATTTTATAAAAACTGGGCGAGATTTTTATCCCGGTGGCCTCGCTCTTATTATGGGAATTTCTCCGGGCCCTCGGTGGCATCTGATAAATGGATTTATTGGCACGCTAACCCGTGATTTTGCAACTAGTTAAGCTTGTTAAATCGCAGAAACTTGATTTTCTTCACTTGGGAGTTTGATCTCCAAACACACCGGATTGAAAGATTTAAGATCGCAATTTGACTATAAACGTCATGTACTATATTGAGAAAGTTGGTAAATATTTAGCATTTATGAAAACGTCAATATTGGCCAATTTTTATATTATTAGGTAACATCTAGTCTAATTTCCTTAATGTTTTTTAAGGCAAACTTTCCATATACGAAGGCATTTCCTCTAGTCCATGGTACCCTAGTATGGTGGCCGAAAACCACTGAAAATGAGTGACAAAAACCAATTTTAAAAATGATAAATTGGCATGTCCTGACATTGCAGGAGCTTTTCCAATTTTACCAATGGAAGTGGCACAGGAATTGCCACCGTTGAAGTGCCACATATGAAAATACAAACAGACTCTTGGGACAAACTGAAGTGTAGCATATTCAAAAAGAAATGAATGACTACAAAAAGGAAGTTAAAAAAAATATAAAAAATATATATATGTTTTATGTATATATGACATAATATATATCCAAGAGATAAGCCCTTGAATAGTGGTTTGTGCAGCAAAAAGCACAAATTTTGAGCTGAGATCCCAGCAGTAGAATTCTGTATGCAAGAAAAACATGAAAAGAAATTAAAAAGTGCACAAATATAGATATTCTCAAACGACCAAGCAGCACTGAAAACTGCCTACCAAGAACGACGGTATTCAAGCCACTGAACAGGCTGACAAACAAACAAATGCAGAAGCAGTATGCTAGAAGATGAAGAGTGAAAGAAATGATGACACATTGTATGAATTCACAAGGTGCAAAGCAATCACAGATGTTCCCTAACATCTCAGCCAAGAAAAATGGCCAATGCTCATCCAATTAACACAGACAGAAACCTGCCGACTCTACCAAGAAACATGTCCTACGTGTCGGCTTAAAGAATTTAGCGAAGAAGAACCTAGGGAAGTGCACAAGTACTGAGGTATGGAAATGAAGAAGGGCCAGTTTATAAGAAATCTTTTAGTCGCAGTGGATGAAAATGAGGCTACAGACTTCGGTCATCTCGAGGATATTTTAAAAATTACTGTCTATATAAATAAAATATACATCTCGTAATTTGAGGTTATTTAAATATTTACGTTATACACTGTATAATCTTGAGAGGAGTTGCCAATCATTGAATGTCTCCCAGTTTTGTGCAAGGTTAATCCTTGATGAGGCCATCTCCGCTTTATTTTGGACAGGATTGGACTAGTGAGTTGGGGTGAGTGGAGAGCTGTCTTGGAACTGAGTGAATTTGGACGGGATTAATTTATTTACAAAGGGTATTTTGAGGTCATTGTGGAGGGTGGCGTTGGAGACATAGTAAGGAGCGTTAACTATAATTCTAAGGACTTTGGATTGGAAGGATTGAATTCGTTGATATGTTAGTAGGTTTAGCGGTACACCGCATTTCGAGTCCGTATGTACAAATCGGTTTCAGTAGTGTTCTGTACAGTGTTAGTTTGTTTTTTGTTGACAAATTGGATTTGCGTCCGAGAAGTTTATAGTGTAGTCCGAATCGTCTATTCAGTTCATGTCTTTTTGTTTGGATGTGTTGTTTCCACGTCAGTCGTGAGTCAAAATAGAGCCCAAGGTATCATACGCAGTCAGCTTTGGGAATAGGGATGTTGTTGAGGTGTATTATGTGAGTAGTTTTTCTTCGGAGGGTAAAAGTAACATGGGTGCACTTGTATTCTGTAATCCGGTGTGTGTGAGATTGGAGCTCCTTCGAAGCTTTTCCAGGCTCGCGATTGAACGAAAGAACGGCTGTGTCTTCGGCGAAGGATGCAAGGAGAGTTGAAGGTGTGGATGGGATGTCTGATGTGTAGAGGAGGTACAAGGGTGGTCCGAGCACACTACCCTGTTGTACTCCCGCTCCCACAGGACAGTAGTCGAAGTAGTCGCCGGAAATATCGTCCAGTAAGGTAGGTGTTTGGAAGGACGCGCTTTAATCTGTAAAGGAGACCTTCGTGCCATACACGATCGAACGCCTGTGATACAACCCGTGGTCTACAACGCAAAGTACCTGTTGGGTTGTGGAGTGTTGGGAGCGAAAGCCAAATTGCTGGTCCGGGAGAAGATGGTGAGATTTAAGTGAAGGGATCAAACGTTTTAATAGGATCTTCTCAAACATTTTTCGGGGAATTAAACCAATTTTATTTATATTTTAACGTCTTATAATTATAATTGATTGGCCTATTACGAAACGAAAGCATAAATAAATCATATACGCTGGCAATTCTTTAACGAAACGTTTCCGGTCCTTAACAACTCGCCGGTATCAAGCGTCCACTCATAAGTCAATAATTTCATCTATGCAAATTAAATATTTGCTGTGTTCAAGGATGCTCAAGGATTGCTCTTTGAAGATAAATATAATGAATATTAATATTGGTCCCGGTGAGTCATTCCCATTTCAAGTCCCTTTCCTGCCCGGTCAGCCGTTTGATGCCGTTCTGCCGAGCAGCTCAGCTGGTTTCAGCTGTAAGTTCCAGTAACTGTTTTCAAATGATTTTATATTTTTCTTGATGGTAGTGTTTGTTTGTTTAATGTCGCGTGAAAATCTAAAAAAGAAAGTCAAGTAGTTTATCATTTTTATTCTGTTTTCTAATGCCATACTAAAAAAGCTTCATGTTTAATTATTTAAGTTTTGATTTTAAAGATTACAAATACTAAATCATTGTGCTAACTTCTTATCAGTGGAAAAGGTAGAAAATAAATCACATTTTTGAGGTCAGCCAGATAAGTTCAATTATGCGTGAAGTATTACATATAATTGGACAAGAACATTGAGATTATAATTACATTTGGTACTTGTAGACGGGTTTATTCTTGAGGAAGACAAACAGTTAAAGTTGTTTCCAGTCTAATATTTTCCTTGTGTTAAACGGAGACGTAGTAAGCGGTCAATAAGTCATTTTCCGATTTTTAAATGCGTCCTTCTTTCACCACGGTTGACAATGTCCTCTTTTGAAGCCGCCGGCCGCAGTAATTTACCGTGAAAATGGAAAGCTGCAATTTATTTATTTCCCTTGCCAAACCGAAAAATCGAAAGATAATAGAATTCACACAATTCGCTCGGTGGCAAAACGCAATTTACGAATCACTGACTTCCTCCTTTCGAATAGCTATGGTTTACAAGGGTACTGCTATCTTTCTCCGGTACTCAGAGAAAACCAGAAAACAAAAATTTCAGGATATGCACATGTTCAACAGGTCTGCGGACTTAACCTATGTCCGTGGTTTCTTCCGAATAGACTTCGGTTTGGACCGTCGATAGACCCCATTCTTCCGCGGGCGTCAGACCGTTGTTTGTCAGTCCGTTGCCGGCTAGTATGACGGATCGCACAGTCTCGCAGAGTTCTCTTTTCGGTTCAGCTCTCGTAACGGTTTACCGAGGAGTGTTTGCAGACGGGGCAAGGAGCGTGAAGCGATTCTATTATTGAAGGGCCGGGATGACTGCGACCATCGTGAGCCTGGAAACGGGTCGGCCCCGGGCCCTTTCTGCATCTCGGGTCACGTCCCGAATGTCTTTGGTACCGGGGTGACTGCCCTCGAACCTGTGAGAAACAAAATCACCGATGAAAAAATGTGCAGATCCTGACGTGCCGGTGGTGAAATGTCGTTGGAAAAAGCAGGCTAACACGTCTGATGGCTAAAAGAAAAGCCAGACGAGCCTGAAAGACCAAGCTCTTTAATTATCTGTGAAACGCAGAAAAAAACCAAGCAGATAGTACCGTACTTTGAATCTTTAACCCTTTTAAATCAGTATTACACTATTTTAAAAGTAAACCGTCGTTTGTTTCCATAATTTACCGTCAAACCTAAATAAAATAATGCAATAAAAACATGTAATTAAACATTTTAACATTTATTTTGTGATGTAGTATTACGTTGAAGAGCGAAATCATGTTTTTGCGCTTTTCGAGTTGATGATTCGTTGTCAACAATTTGATCTTTCGTGTTCATCCGACCTCGCTCTTTCTTCCTAGTCACGATTTGGCTTCACGGTCAGTCTTCCACCGAAACACGTCCGCTTCAATACTAATATAAAGACCAGTCGGGCCAGGGAGGTTCAAAGTTGACTCTCTAATGAAACAATTTATGAATGAAAGTTGGCCATTTTAAACTTTTAGAGAAATTCGTACAATTAATAATCTGACCTTTCCGGGCAGAATCGAGTTTATCATTTTACTACTCGCACGCAAAACCCCTAGTTATTTTTATTAGTAACTTTAGAAAAAGATTGTTGTTTTTTATCATAAAGTAACCAAAAACGAACTACCATAAGAGGAAAAACGCAAAAAAAACATGTAATTTACATTAGAAATTATATTTTGCTTACAATGCACTTTAAGTCTTGTAGAAACATTTCTCATTAAACTAATTATTAATATTAATGAAAACAAAAAATTATGTTATTTGATCAGTCAATAAAATGAAGAATGGCCCTTGTATTGACTTTACTGACTTACTAGTGACTTATCAAAAGTCCTTCAATTGAACTAGCTAACTTGCTACTTTCTCTTAGTAGAAACTTCTGCAATTGGCAAACATGCCAACATAATATCTGAACACACGCATACTTTAGAAATAGAAGGTCATCTATTAATATGAACTATCTGCGCTTGGTTTCAGACAACTTAAATGCTAAGCCTAATTTAGCCTGAGTAGGGCTTTATCCATCTACTACATTCAAACTCATCAATCCAATCCTAGGTTTTGTAAGTTTATGGGAACCAATTTACTTTAATGTAGGAAACACTAAATGTAGAAATATTCTCTCCTAATCAATTTTGAGAGGAGTAGTTAGACAATCTGACAAACCGTCTCTAAATGTGTTAAATAGTACAGATTTCGTACATAAATAATTATTCAAAACTTAATGTTAAATATAAATCACATATTTTCACTAATTTCGTGGTCCACTTGACCAATTAATATATTACAATTAATTAAGGTTTTTTAGTTGAGATAAAAAAAGTCAATGGCACGAGCGGGATTCGAACCCACGATCTTAGGCTAGATACGCTAGATAAAGAGGGAAAAATTCAAAAGGTGGGGTTGAGATGGGAAGTTAGTGTCCGAGTGGGTCGCAGTCACGGTAGCTCAAGTGGTAGAGCAGCGACGTATCTAGCCGAAGATCGTGGGTTCGAATCCCGCTCGTGCCATTGACTTTTTTATCTCAACTAAAAAACTTTAATTAATTGTAATAAATCACATATACCAAAGCGTATTTTAGACAAATAAATTTAAATAAATATAAAATATTGAAAACTTTTAAACAATTTTTGTGGTTTTGGACAGTTTGATTATAGCAGTTTTGTTTTATTAGCCTTTTCGCCTCTAAGGTATCCTCAGAGTGGGTTCCGAACGGTCGTAATGTTTATTAACAGGGAGTAGTTTCATATAATAATTGGTATTTTGTATAATTTATATGTATACAGATGATAAATACGTATACATACTTTTATTACTTAATCAGGCTTATTATTAAGTCATGTCGGAACTAAATGGCATGCATATGAACATACCGGGACAATTTTTGTAACAACTATGTTTAAACCGAGCTAACAACTCTTTATTTGCTGTATTATTTATGTAGTTTACAAACACACTCATCCGGCCCGGATGACCAAAAAGGCGCTTTTTGTGAATATTGTTGTCTGTTGTATTCTTTCGCAACCGTTGGTTTTACAAATAAGCAATTTATTATATAGTGACTTAGTTTTACAAGGCTAACACTGATAATCGTGATGCGCACAGTTTCACTATAGTCTCCCAGATTCGCCTGTTTTGTTTGACAATGTTGAAAAATTAAGACCCTTTGTAGTTTGTCTGTCCTCACAGAGTTTCAAGCTGGCAAAACGAATTCGAAAGTACACGCATACCTTAGAAATAGAAGGTTATCTGTTAATATGAACTAGTAGGGATTGGTATTCAGACAGCCTAAATGCTAAGCCTAATTTGGCTTGGATAGGGCTTTATCAATCCACTGCATCCACCCTCATCAATAGAATACTAGGTTTTGTAAGTTTATGAGAACCAATTTCCTTTAATATAGGAAACAGTAAATTTAGAAATATTCTTGAACAGGCTATGCTGCAGAACCAAGATTCCTTGTCAATCAGGAGGGCAGTAGTTAGACAATCTGACAAATCCTCTCAAAATTTGGTAAATCGTTTTCGTTCATCAATAATTATTCAAAACTCAATGTTAATTATAAATCACATATACGAAAGAGTATTTTAGACAAATAAATTTGAATAAATATAAAATATTGAAACTTTTTGAGCAAGTTTTGTGTTTTTGGATAGTTTGGTTATAGCAGTTTTATTGTATCGCCTTTTCGTCACTAAGGTGTTCAGGATTGGGTTCCGAACGTCGTAATGTTTATTATTTGGTAGTAGTTTCATATAATAATTGGTATTTTGTGTAATTTATATGTATACAAATGATAAATACTTATACTTACTTTTATTACGTAACCAGGCTTATTATTAAGTCATGTGGTAACTAAATAGCATGCATATTGAACACACCGTGGCAATTTTTGTAACTATTATGTTTAAACCGAGTAAACTAACAACTCTTTATTTGCTGTATTATTTATGCAATTTACAAACACACTCATCCGGCCCGGAGGTCCAAAAAGGCGCGTTTTGTGAATATAGTTCTCTCTTGTATTCTTCCACTACCGTTGGCTTTACAAATAAGCAATTTATTATACAGTGACGACTTAGTTTTACAACGCTATCATTGATAATCGTGGTCCGCACATTTTCGCTCTAGTCTCCCAGATTCGCCTATTTTGTTTGACAATTTTGAAAAATTAAGACACTTTGTAGTTTGTCTGTCCCCACACGGTTTCAAGTTGGAAAAACGAAGTCGAAAGTACACCGGCAAAGTTATGTAAGGGGGACAAAGTGGGTCAGCACTTGACTGTCCTTGTACGGCATTCACTGTCCACTGTGTGGCAAGGCCGCAGGCAAGTACACCACAATAGACGTTCCACGGGCTACGGGCAAACCTGAGTACGACGTGTTTAAAGGGGAATAATATTAAAAAATAATTTCTAGAAGGTTGCACGGGAATCCACACATTTCACAAATAATTTCACCAATTGTTTCTATATAACTTTGAATTAAATGTTTATTTTAAAATAATAATAGCAATTAGTAAATACACATTAATTAACAGTCACTAAACACCACACGCACACACACACACGTTTATCTGAAGTTTCCTTTCAAATATTCGCTTTAGGTTTCTGTCAAGGTTTGTTCAATCTTTTGAAATTGAGACTCAACATATTTGCAGATAACTTAACCATTCAATTGTGTATATACACAATAAAATGTTTTTATTTAAGAAAAAATCCTGCGGTGTTATAATTTTGTTTTTATTTTTTGTTTCAGGTATGTCTAAATGAAAAATTAATCCGCCAATTCCAATGTATTCAGGTGAATAAAAATTGTCAAAATAAAATATGTAAGTACCTGTTGCCTGCTACTTACCGTTTAGCGTTGGTGTTAACATTAAACTTCAGACTGAGCTTCCACCTGCGTTTTTTCGCCTCAGAAGAAGAGCATTTTTTGACATTTTTATGATGGTTATGAAATTTAACATGATTTGAGGACATTTAAAGATGTTTTTACACTCTGGTTTACTGGTTTAGATTTTGATATCGTGAAAAGGAAAATGTTAAAAGATGGTTGTGGAACTTTGCCTGACAAATTTTTATCATCGTTATTAAACGCTTAATATTCATTTCAAATATTTTATAGTTTTAAAACGCAAAATAAACAATTTATTTGTTGATGCGAAAGGAACTTGTTTTACAAGAAAGGGAAAGGTACCTTTCACTCAATTTCCAAACGGTTTAAGACGTTTGTTATAACACCAGATATTTCGATTTTCTACGGCGCTTTCACTCTTTGCTCGACCTTTGGCTGACAAATTGTTCAATTAATAACAAATGTATTTGTAATTAAAAACCCTTCAGGGTTAGGTTTTGTAAACTTTAATATTGTTAATGGGTCGAAGTTTATGAGGTTCAGAAACATTTTGCAAGACGATTTTGTTTAGACCCATTGGCTTTTTCTTTTTTGGAGGCCTCGTGTAAATTCGAGGTGAAATAAACAGAGACAATAAAGTATGTGATTAGAAAAATTATCCGGCCGTGACAAGGAGGAAGGGCTCAATGTCTCCGGGGGCCAATTGGTTTTGATTCTCACCGGCGTGATTGGCCGAAAGGCGACCTTTTTGATATCGAACCCGGAAGACGGTGGATCTTTTGAATTAGCTTCCTCCAGTACTCGGCCTATCCCTGGAGGAAGTGAAAATGGGGAACTGCGTGAGAATTAGTACCGCGGATCTTGGTTAATTGAGATGAAATCCAGGTAGTTAAAGCACCTAGGTTATCCTACGATCTCCTGGCGCGAAACCCGTTAAATTTCAGCGAAAAAGTGAATAAATTTTTCAATGCAATCATGCATCTATTAGTATAAATGAAATAAAATGACAATTTTCACTACTTGCTCTTTTAACAAGAAATTTTTTCGGCCGATCTTCCATCAGTATTCTTCAAAAATCTGTACAAAAATTTTCTGATTTTCTGGAGAGTTCTACGTTAAAACCATAAAGAATGTAAACAGAACGCTGGTTATCACATAAGGAATTCTACAGTTAAGTAATTAAATTATTGAACAAAACTTGCCACAGCTAATTTTACAAACATATTTCTTATTATAAAATAATTTTTGATCAAATAATGGAGAATGATGAATATCGTACTTCATTTGCATTTTTACTACTTCTACAACAAGAAATTGAATTTTTGAAGAAATTTTACAATGAAAATGATGGAGTCAATAAGCCAGTTCATTAATATTCTAATCAGTAATCAGTAATCAGTAATCACCAACGCCTCGACAAAAACCAAATGTTTAATAAACAATTTCAGTATTTTATTAAAATCACAGACGTAAGTTCATTTTGAGTTGGAAAGAGATTGATTTTGTTTGTACGAAGTTTAATTTGATTTGGTTTTGTACAAAGCTCAATTTGATTTTCAATGATTTATTTGGTTTTGGAAAAAAATTAAATGTCATTTGGGAAGAGAATTTTCATTTTTAGTTTGTTTTGAAAAAAAAGAAGTTCAATTTGGTTTTGTTTCCAAAAAATTTGCTTTATAAAGTTTGATTTAGTTTGGAATAAAGTTCAGTATGATATAGCAAGAGATTGATTTGGTTTCAAAAAAAGCTCCATTTTATTTCGACATTTTGATTTAGCTTTGAAAAATCTAAATGGGATTTGGAAACTTTCAATTTGTTTAAAAAAGCTAACTATGACTTCAGAAGAGTTCGATTTGGTTTTGAAAAAGTAAAATTTAATCTTTTTAAAAGCTCAATATGATTTAGAATGTTTGGTTTGGTTTTGCAAAAAAAATGTCATTTGATGTAATTTGATTTTGTATGAAAAAAATACAATTTGATTTGGAAAGTTGGATTCGGTTTTGAATACGGTTCAACTTGATTTAGAAAGAGATTGATTTGGTTTTGAAAAAAGCTCAATTTTATTTGCAAAATTTGATTTGTATTTGAAAAAAGCTATATTTTATTGAGAGGTTGGATTAAGTTTTGAAAAAGCTCAATTTTATTTGCAAAATTTGATTTGTATTTAAAAAAAAGCTATATTTTATTGAGAGGTTGAATTAAGTTTTGAAAAAGCTCAATTTTATTTGGAAAATTTGATTTGTATTTTAAAGAAGGTACATTTTAATGGGAAGTGTGTTAGTTTTAAAAATGTTCAATTGAGTTTGGGAAGTTTTAATCGGGTTTTGAAAAAAAGCTATATTTTATTAGGGAAATTTGATTTAGTTTGAAAAAACCTCAAAGATTTGGAAACTTTGAATTGGTTTAAAAATAGCTAAATATCTTTCGAGAAGGGTTTGATTTAGTTTTGAAAAAAGCTAATTTTTATTAGGGAACGACAAGACTTCCTAGGAAAATTGCTTCTTTTGTGAAATAGAAAATAAAAATCTGGCCCGTTTTATCAAAATAAATTGTAATGTAAATTGGAACAAAAGACTGGGAAAAAACTGGTAAATAGTTTTGAATTGTTATGTTATAGTTCATTTTTATTGTAGACAATTACTGATGGACATAACAATCTGACCATAAGGTTCCCTAATAAGAAAGCTAATATATTTTTGTCATTAATTAAAGAAGTTCTGAAAGGTCCTTATTATACGCCAGATATGCTATTATGTACAATTGATATACCAATTTGCAATATATATATATATTATATTACTTAGATACTTAATATTATATTACTTCTTTAGCATAGAACAAAATCCGGCCCGGAGGACCGAATATATCAGAATGACCTGTTATCGGATGGTACAGAAATTAAAATTTGTTCAAAGATTAGATTTCATGCTTATGTCTTAGATGTCAATAAAATAAAATCTACAAAATACGTTTGTAAGGTGGTCGGCCGTGGAGAGAAACCTTGTTTATTTTTGGTGTGCCGCGGAACAGAGAAAAGTTGTTCAAGGTAGGGCTTAAGTTCAGACTCGGCCGGTCACTGCCTGAAACCAATGCTGAAACCCATTTCTTGGTCCTCGGGTACAAATAAATAAATCTAAGTAATATTAGAGATGTTACCAAGAAGAAAAAGTAGGGAAGAAGGTAAAACGACCCCCCTGCAGTAGATCAACTTTTTTATCGAGGTAAACATAAAGATTTAACTTTTCAAAAACGAGAGCAAAGTGAATGCTGACAATCATTGAAACATTTTTTCATATGGAGGTATAATCATACTATTTTACGGGATAGAAGAAAAATCCGGCCCGGAGGGCCATGTGAGTGATTATAAACTGTTAACCTACAAACTGAAATCTGTATACGATTGAACGGTTACCATGAAGGATATAACTTGAATCACAACAAAATATATTGTTTCTGTCCTTCTTCACAGCTTTAATTATAGGTAACTTCCAGGAATGAAATTATGGAGTAAGAAGGTCTATTTTTAACGAAGTCGGTCATGTCATGATTAGCTACTTAAATTAGAAAGTATCTGCCAGAAGCCTTTATTATTCAAAGCCCTAGATAAAATTGGCAATAAAACTTTCTTTGTGAAACTTACAAGTGCATCATGACTTGTCAAAACGCCAGGGTTCCCGTCCGACCCGGTTTTGGCCCGATCCAGAAACCAGTGCCGGGCGCATTCCAACCCGAATCTTCTCCGAATAAAACATATTCGGTGACAATACACTTTCACCCTCTGACTTTCGAAAAAAATAAAGGCTAGCCCGTTCAAAAACGTAGCGACCTATGGACGAAATACGTCTACTCTTCAGGAAACCTGTATAGAAAGGGATCACGATAGTGTAATTTCCATTTTCTAGATCATCTGCTTTCCCCGCCTCGTGTCACGACCCCGCCTGGCCATAATCCCGAGAAATTGTCTAGATATGGTTTGCAACGGAGGAAAATCATTTGGTCGGGAACTGTCCTTCCGTCCGGTAATCGCTACGGTGGTCACGCCATCCTAATTTAACCTTATGCAATGGCAATTTCATCTCATAATCTTTCGATATCGACTGCTGATAAGTGATATAACCGCAACCGACCATCAACGAGTTTCCAAAAAGAAACGTCTGTTCCAATCTGTTTACAATTTTATGTCTATATAATCTACAATATATATCAAATACTGTGTGAACATCTTACCAACAAAATGCCATCGAATGTCTTTCAAATCATAGACAATTAAAGCAGTTTTACGAATAGGACCTCTCACTCCAAAAATAAATCATAATTTTCACTAAAAGGAGTTTTCATCAACGCTCTAAGTTGCGTAATGATAGGTGAGTTAAATATAATAACATCTTCCGCACCAAATAAGGCCATAAAGGTTCTTCGGACCATAAATATTTATTAGAAGATATGTAATATCGTATTAAATAGATGAACGGCGATAAGCACGAAAAGGCCCCAGGGTGATTTCATCGTCGCTGTATGAGTACAACAGTCAAAGATCATCTGGTCGAGAAAGTTCAAACGAAAGTAATCCCCTCGGGGCTCCGTGTCCCTCCGGTTGTCATGATTTTCTATTTTGTTCTTTTTAAAATTTGCGACCCGGGGCCGAGAAAGAAATGACACTTTTGCCTTCGATTCCATTAGGTGTGTAATTTAGTGTGCGTGCGGAGTTTCGTCCATTTACATCGTCCAACGCCCCCTCGAAACCTTCAGTCCTTGCAGCTATTTATGGCCAGTAGTGAACCCTGACGACACATAATAAACCAGCCACCTCTGGTACTCAATGTGAGGGATTAAGGAGGTCTCGTGCGCATCGACGTTTAAGGTGGCCGAGGTACAGGGTTGGGGAATTTATACTTCGGATGACCATCCATAAACCATCGTGAGGCAAGTGAGGTAGTAAGAAGTCATACGTCTTGGCAGGTTTACACGGTTCACGTTTTATACAAGCTAGTTGAATTTTTATGGTCAAAACAGATTTCGGTCTTAAAAGTCTTTGTAGTTGTTCAAGTCTTCTGTTAAGCTGATGTGTTTTATGTTTTGTGTGTAAATTGTTTATTTTTCTACTACCTAGGTATAGTGCTGGATATCTGACGAGTGGAAGTCGGTTACCCCTTCTTGGGGCTCAAGACAAAAGGAATGCTATGGTTGTTGTAGATAGTGTAATTGGTGAAGTAATAAAGAGCTATGACAATTTTCTGATGACTTTTGAGGGAAGAATTGGTTCAGCTGGGCGGAACCGCACAGTTCCACTCCGTATATCAAAAGCCAGTTTTTTGGAATGTGTGGTCGTTGAGGATAGTGAAGTTGGGAAGGTTTTCACATTTCATCTGAAGACTTTGATGGAAGAATCGGATGAGCTGGCCGGAATTTCACAGTTCCACTGCGTCCAAAGCGATCGAAGTAATGAGTTGTATAAAATTACACTTGTTATATTATTTATTACGATAAAAAAAGATTGGGTCCTAAAAAAGTCTGTAGTTGTCCAAGTATTTTTTTAAGTTGATGTGTCTTAACTTTTATGTGTATGTACCATGTCAGTCTGCTGTCTACGTCCTAGTAATAAAGAATGAACGTGAATGAAACTACACTCATACAGTGTACATACATGTACAAATGTATATGACTCAGTATTCACTACACAGTGAAATATGCCGATGGTGAGTTATACAAATGTATACATGATGGGACCAAGTCTGCTTTCTTGTTGAACATCGGTTTATTTTGGTATTCGTTATTCGTGTATTGGTATTCGCATTTCATTGTGAAGCAGAAGTCAGTAAGGATTATCGGATCTAATTTGGAGTTTAGTTAGAAGTGTTCTTGGTTGGAGCTTTCTTGGATAGGATTTGGGTTGGAAGACTAAATTGCGGCATCATCCGCGATGGTGGTATTGGTATTGGGGTGTATAGTGTATAGACAAGTCAGCAGTATAATTAATATACATACTTTGAATTCTAAATCTGCGTATACTTCAAGGCTTCACACTATCTTCAATAAGAAACTTTCTGATCTATGAAGCTGGCGTGAAGACGAAACATGTTTGAGTGAACATCAACTAGATGAGTAGTCGGACCATTTAAAGTCGCATACCAAACTTCAAACAACTAGAGTTCTTCCTTGTCATGATGTGCAGTGTAGAACAAGTTTTTTCATTTATCTATGTACATTTTTGTTTTACAAATTATGCAACATGCTTTGATAAGCTCAGTTTGTTCTTGGATGCTAGTCTGGCTTAGAATATTATATCGTTATATCGTCGTCGTGGTAAGTCTGCAGTGTTAATGGATACATGATGGGGCCAAGTATGCTTCGTTGTTCTATGTTGCTTGTTGTATGTTCTAAGTAGATGACATGAGTGATAGTCACTCCAGTACAGGGCGTGTGCAGTATCTTCGTTGCCACATTTCATTTTGAAGGACCAGCCCATTCCCAGGCGGTGTTTGAGTCTATAGAAGTTTCCTGTCTTCATAAACATAAATATATTATTTATTTATTTTTTAATACTGGTCAACCGCAGAAGTATTTCTTGCAAGTGGAAAAAACCTCGTCAGGGGGTCTTCAGATCGTTTTCAAACCGCAGTATTTCCATTCTCTTCCCTCTTTCGACAAGGACTTGCTAAAGGGAACTCAGCCAGCCGATATAAATAAATCAAACCGGAATATGGCCGTGGCGTTTATCGTGGAAAAAACACGAGTCGGCCCTCACAAATCGTTATCCGTTGTCGTTGCATAATCTGAGAAAGAAAATGAGAGAAAGGCCTGAAACAAATAAAAAGGAATTACAGTATATTTACTTAATTGAACTCAGCGTTAGGGCTTAAGAGTTCTAGTAGGGGAGTTTCCGAAATCAAAATTATGGCAAACTGACTTTTCTGATCTTCTCTGATCCATCGACCTTGCTGAACTTGTCAAACAAGTCCATGAACAACTGCGACCATCAATCAATAAACAATTTGTGGTCAAATAGTATTGATAATCAAATAAAACTCGGAGTACAGAACGTGTAAAGATAATAAACAGTACTACAGTGAAAAACTATATTTTTGGAAAAACTATTTATTTATCTCTATCTATTTTATCTTTATATAAAGTACGGCTTTCTTGTACCTGGAAACTCACATTTTAGTTGTTTATGTTTACTCTTCATCTGTATAATCATCTCTCTGAAGAAAGTCTTTCAAACATTGTATTAAAAAGTAATCTAGGGTAAAAGGATATTTTAACTTGATATCAAGCTAGGAAAACTGAGAAGAATTCATGATGCACGTATATTTTCACGTTTAGTATTTTAAAATAGAATCCTAATAGCCGATTTTAACCATTGTTAAGCTAAAAATATATGATTTTGTGAAATTTCATAAGTCCTGAATAGACACTTATCTCTTTTTAATAATATTTCTGATCTGAGAAGGTTTCGTACCTAGTCTAAATATATGAATTATATAAATTTTGATTATCCTCTCTCAGATTCGATTTAAAACCAATATATATACTTGATATGTCTGGTAGAGTGGAAGATTTTGTTATAATATTTATAGTTGGCCATTTATGGATGATTTTGTTTTGTGGTTTTTAAATTATCGATAATATAATAATTTTCGATTCAACAAATTTTCCGAAAAAATTATGTTTTACACAAATATTTTCGAGAAGTTTCTTGATTACAACAGTGATTATGATGAACAGTTGTTTGCCACTTTTCGGCCCCATTTCGGGATCGTTTTAAAATCTCGATGTTTGTTGTAAATCTTTTCTATAGAATTTATTTTCAATTTTACCATAGATCGTCATTGTAAAATTGCCTGGGTTTGAACAAAGTGTATGATGAACTGTTGTCAGATATGATAGACGACCGTCATAATTCTTAGCCACTTGGGTCTATCGTCAAAAATAAAATACGGTCAACGAAACAAGTTTTATGAAATCATCGTGATGATGTAGTACTGTTTGACCTATGCCTATCTCCGTATTTCAAGTTTGCAAAATTGATTTATTTATGCGAAATTTATGAAGAAAACTTACAATTAGTTCGATTTGCCATTTTTTATAAAAGTAAATTTTAGTCCCACGATTCTCTTTCATTTGTCTGCTACATGCTGATTCTGAATTATCACCGTGCCTTATACATCATTAACTTGATTGTCAAGTCATATTTATGTTTAATGAATTGCAATAATCATATCGTTTTTTGATCTAAGTGCACGATGGACTGTCGGCAGATACGATTGGCCATTTTTGGACCTCGTAGAATCGCGTGTTGTTAAACAAGTTTCGACGTAATCTGCTTCTAAACGCGGCGTTTAATCGGACGTTCACCGGCTAATCCGAATTTTATTAAGCCATTAAAAAGTTTCGACGGTTTTATTGTCTGGTTTTCTGGTTTTGGGTCGTTCGATTTTTATATTGTCAATAATCCGTGGATCACTGTTGCTTCAAAGCCCAATTCGTTTTGTTTTAAATATTTAAATTATCAAATTTTCCTAGTATAATTCAAAAGATTAAAGGAAACGGACCTAGACCCTTTTCAGTGCAAAGTTTTTCAAAAGTACAACTTACTACCTTGATATTCTTCCCCCATCACATATGTCTACACCCGGATCGCATTGAATTACATAGGTTTTTTCTCGTTTAATAATTGAATAAATTTGGAAACAAAACCGACGAGGAAAATTCCATTCCTGACGAGGTTTTCTAGAAAATCTAGTATAAAGTTAGATAATTTCTTACGCTATTAATTTAAATTAAGCCAAAATCCAGGAAAATCAAATGAATGTTTTTCTCAAATACTTTTTATATTATGAAATTTTAACTAATTTATCCTAATATTAATCAAAATTAAATTGTATAAAAAACGTTTTCTACTTTGTGTTTAATGCACACTGACCTGCATTTAAAACCAGGGCAAGTAAAAAGGGGGAATTTTCCAGCACAATATTAACGTGTCTGTCCCTGAAATTGAACACCGTTTTTTGTAGTCTGAGTCAAAACATGCGCAAAAATTCCACGTGCGATGGAATCCAGCTGACAGCCTTGGCATCGACCTACACTCGGTAGCCTTGTTTGATTTATTTCCCATAAGAGTAATATCGCAGGTTGTAAATTATATTACAACAATAAAATATTTTATGGACGGCATACTTCAGAAATCGAAATATTCCGAAATCCATTCTGTAATAAAAAAATAAATAAATAAATAAAATGAACGAGCTTTAAATAACGTATAAATCCAACATGGCACGCCATAAATCTTAGACTTTTAAACAAACTAAAAGAAAGTTAACCTTTAAACACGTTTCATAACAATTTATATTTTATCTATAAATAATATTTTGTATTCACGAAAGAGAAAGAATAAAAATAGTATATTTATGTCAATTTGGGTCCATACTTTCTTGGAGAAAAATTGAAACATAAGCCCTACAGAATCTTCAATCCTGTATAATTATGCTCATTAGAGTTGTGTACGATTTTTTATGACTGTTGTGTATTATAAAATAATAAAGTTAATATGTACAAATAGTTTATAATATATTAGACTCGACAAATAGAAAAACGCAATATCAAAATATTGTGTAGAATATAAATATATTTTTATTTTATCAGTAATCAAAATAAATAGGTAATCTTTGCAATCAAGAAGAATTTTCAAAATTTCGCAATAAAAAATGTATTTTTTATAGTTAAAAACATACAATTAAAAACCTAAAACCAGGCCTTGCGAGCAAAATAACAAACAAAAGAGAGTCAGTTACTGTACATGTAACATGTACAACTTAACTGTAAAAACATGATAAAGAATTAGAAGAGATAAAATGAAAATAAATGAGGCATGGCAATGACAAATAAAAACCGGATGTTTATTTGCATATTTCAACTGTATTATATATATTTCTTTTAATAGTATTTTTTGTAATTTCAAAATTCTACTATATAAAGAAGCTAAAAGCGTTTCGCCTCTGCAATGTTTACAGAAACGTTTTTTTGTAATGATGGAGGCTCTGGTTGTCGAGTTGTCGATTTGAATTAAAATTTTTCCTTTATTTTTCAACGCCGTTCGTTTTTTTGATACCGCTCAGATTTGACAGTAAATAAATTATAGACTATTTAATATTATTTTTCATTATTCTATTTTCATGAAAACCGGTTAACGCGCCCGTTTAATTTTTAGAGTTTTCCTAGATTTATCAACTTCATTTTCGCCATATTTAGATTTTTGCTAGATTCATTTGGATTTTATTTAAATATAACTTCACTAGTTTTCGTGGTCCGCTTGACCAATTAATATCTTTCAATTAATTAAGGTTTTTAGTTGAGATAAAAAAGTCATTGTCAAGAGCGGGATTCGAACCCACGATCTTCGGCTAGATACGCCGCCGCTCTACCACTTGAGCTATCGTGACTTCAATCCACTCGGACACTAACTTCCCATCTCAACCCCACCTTTTAAATTTTCCCTTCTTTTTGCCATTTTTTAAATGTCGTGTAATCTATTTGATTCTCGGCGACAAATGAAACGGCCACGGAGAGCTTTAGTGAAGGATACTTCATTTTAAACTTATTAAATTACTAGTTTCGTGGTCCGCTTGACCAATTAATATCTTTCAATTAATTAAGGATTTTAGTTGAGTTCAAAAATTCAGTGTCACGAGCGGGATTCGATCCCACGATCTTTGGCTAGATACGCCGCTGCTCTACCACTTGAGCTATCGTGAATTCAAAAGGTGGGGTTCAGATTGGAAATCAGAGTGGATTGAGGCCACGATAGCTCAACTGGTAGAGCAGCGCGTACATAGCCGAAGATCGTGGGTTCGAATCCCGCTTGTGACACTGACTTTTTTATCTCAACTAAAAGCCTTAATTAATTGTAAGATTTAAATATAACATTGGAAAGGGTGGTTCTTTGTTGAGGAATTTATAATTGTATGCTAGATATTTCAGAAAATATGATAACATATGTTGTTTTATGTTGGTAAATAAGTTGGATAATGTCATAAAAATTCAAAATAGCAAATGATTCTCATTCAGGAGTTGTTCATATCAATTTCTGTCTGAATGGAAATGTGCTTTTTGATTTTTATGCTCTCCGCTTGAATTTTTTATTTGTTTTCTAAATAGACTTACTTTCTGACAACAGTTTGAAAACGGTATCACTCATTAGCACAAATAAGCCGTGCTTATTTTAAAAAAGAAATGAGCTGTCCCCCTTTACTTTCCGAGAACCGATTGAAAGAATGTTACCGGGTGAAAAATCCTTACAGTCAAGCCTATCATTTTGGTCACTCGCCGGCGATTTTAGATAATTCGTTTAATTGGGGCGGGATCGTTTTGTTTTCAAAGAAGGACTCGGTCTCCGTCCTGGCCCGATACCGGGTCGCCTTATTCTCCTGGAGGAATCCGGGGATCCGGTTATGGGAGTGGTCACCGTGCACCGCTCCGGGCTACACGGGCCGATCACAAAAGCTAGAAAGTACGAACTTGCATCAGGCAGAAAGTGAACAAGGTCTTGACTTTAAAAGAATTGCAGCATTTATCAAATCAAAAATTCATTTTTGTAAATATTCAAGCAAAATGGGTAAAAATTATTAAATTAATTAAGTTACATATGAATACGTTACAGTTCTCAATAATGTAAACTACAATAAACGAGGGGGGCGTCGGTAGCCGCAACGGTCTAAGCGTTGAAACGGGGCCATCACTGTAAGGTAAAAGTCCCGGGTTCGAATCCTACGGCTCTGCATTACAAATGGGCGTTTTTTCAAAAACACCGCACCCTGAGGGTTTATATGACCTGTACGAAACGAACACAATCAAAGATGGCGAGGATTTTTAGATAATTTCTGATTGGCGTTAGACCCTGATGATTTGGGCATATATATGGTGAAAATGACCTAACCTAGAAAGTGACCACCTTTTCACTATCTCATCAGTAATTTTTTTTTCTTAGTTGTATAATACTTCAAAATATTGCAATATCCCAACCATGCGTGGAATTATTTGAAAGATGTCGGTATTATTAGTTTCAAGTTTAACGGAATATAACCAGTGAAAAGGCTTGAATTCCGCTTAAGGTATGTTACTTCCATCCCCTCAGACCTGATGTCCTAGTCAAGTGTGAAAATTTCCTTTCTCCGACCAAATTATTCAGTTTCGTTTTCAGCATACTGTGAGGTGTGCTTCGTTGTGGTTCTGGCTCAATGGGTGTGACTTCTTCTTCTTTTGCACGTTTTTCATCTATTTCATTTACCTCAAACCACTCATGACCTGTCATCCAGATCTGGGTCACCTTGTTATCTTTCTCCAGACATTTGAGAGTCTTTAAGCTCCAGACTTGGAGCTGATATTAAATATTAAGTTTCATGTATCCCCGATACATCTCAGAGCTTTGCAGCAGAGAAATTTGCTCTTTTTCACCAATGAAATTTTTTTCAACTTCTTGAAACTTGTTGTTTTCAACCTTCAAGCTTAGGTCGAGAAAGGAAGAATACAGACGTCTACCAACAGCGCCCATGATGATGTTAATGTTCATAACGCCACATATTTTATGTTTAACCATCTTTCTAATTTCAATCCATAAATAAATATCCTGCATTGTTCACTAAGTGTAAGAATTTGAAACAAGCACTAAACGAGCAATGACCTCTTGCAAAGTTTGACCCCGACTTGCTCCCAGCCATTTGAAAAAGTTATTCGTCTTGCTTTGTTCCCATCTCACTTTTGGAAAAGTCTTGTCGTTCTTTGCCCATTCTTCATCAGTAGTGCCCAGTCGGAAACGTTTTATGTCCATTTGATGTCGTCCCGCAATATGACCAGCCCAATTAAAGTTTTATTATGTCTTCTATTCTCGTTTTATTTCGGATTTCTTCGTTTGTGTTTTTATGCCGTCGTTTAAATCCTAATATGCTCTTCTCATACTTTTCTGTGTTATTTCCATCATTTCTGTTATTTTATTAATCGGAAGTGAGGGCGTAAATGAGAGTCAATGTGATGCAAGAAGTGAAACAGGAAAACTTTTCCATTTGTAACTGCTAGGATTTTGGGAGTTTTCGTTAAAAAATTATATGTTCCAATATTCTTTCCACGAACGCAATTCTTCCTCAAATTTTTTATTAGTTCTGTGATCAAAACGTTCCTGGATAAACTGTTTCTTACATCCAGTCGATGTAAGTCATGGCTTTTATACCTTGCTTTGGACATTTGTCATTACAACTGTCTTTTTAGTACTTATACAGCTCTGAATTTTCACTATGTCTACTAAAAGCAAAATA
Organism: Cimex lectularius; assembly: GCF_000648675.2. NCBI lineage: Eukaryota > Metazoa > Arthropoda > Insecta > Hemiptera > Cimicidae > Cimex > Cimex lectularius. The sequence continues at coordinate 1,075,821 of NW_019392722.1, forward strand.
AAAATATTAACTTTTTTTTTGGAAATAGTTTGGATATGCTTGAGAAGCTCTTGGGGTATGTTGAAAACCTGAGTTTTAACCTGTAATTTGGAAGTTTCTGAACATTTTATTCTGCCTTTTCCAGAAGAACATAAAAAAATATCGATCGCGATGAAAAATTTTTAGGAGATATAATAAAAAATAGAAGATATTAGAAAAGTAAATATATGTATAATGATTGCAAGAGATCATTTATGCAAATTCAAAAAGATAAAAAACTTGCAAAAACGTCTGGTTAATCTTCTTACTCGGCCCTGTCTTTCTATTTTAGAATTTTATAATTAATATTAATTTGTGGTAAAATATTTAAAATGGGAACTTTTGCTGTTGTTACACAATGTCGAATGTTCTTTTCTTTCTGGACCTGCTGGAAAAGGGTTTATAATCTGACTTCGGACGAGCAAGGAATTCGTTGCCGAGTAGGATTCTCCGGGTCCAATCTCCATTGAAAGGAGAGAAAAAAAAGGTAAAAGGATAAAAGAGCGGATTCCCTTTTAAAACAGACTTCGTGAAGCCCGGAGCGGTATCGTCTACGTATAAATATATCCACGGCAATTAAACTGCCTCGGATATTATAGCTTAGAAGGATAATGCGGGGCTTCGGAGATTCTCATGAGATCCCTCTGAACGCGAAATCGGGTTCTGCGCTGCGGATTTTTTCATTATCTTTTTTGTATTCTTTGCTTAAAAAGTACTTACCCTTTGGTGGGTAAACGACACCGAATCGTTGAAACGTTGTTTCTTTCTTTTGAAATCCAATTCATCGAGTTATTTCCGCAAATTTGCCATTTTCCAACTCTGCCAATTTACACGGTTTATAATAAGATTTACAAATTTCTGGTTTTGAAGGCAACCTCCAATTAGTTTGTTTCCTTCCTTCGCTCACCGACCTTATTTCCGCATCCTCCCTCATTGTGTACGAGTTGGAGGCGAGAAAGGTTACACGCGATCGGAAAAAACGATATAGCCGAATGAGCTGATGACACGATTCTGTTTTTACGGAAAATTACTTTGTTTTCGTTTAAATGAAAGGATAAATCCTAGACAGAACCCAGTTTAAATTGACCCCAGGTCACATCAGAATATATGTTTTCTATGTCCACAGAAAAACAACACCCGGGTATATTATACTGCGCCTTTTAAGAGCTATTGTATCCCCCGTTCTCTGCCTAAAGCACATCGGTGAGTCCTATTTCATCAGAAATGTTTCAGTGGTTGAAGCTCTTCTATAGTCACATTATACATCCCAAAACATTTTCTCCTGCGGGCTAATGTAGCTCCGCAGTTTGTAAATAAATGTGTTGGTGTCTCTTCTGCATCCTTGCAGAATCTGCATGTGCCATCTTGGATTGTTCTAATTTTCTTTAAGTGTCCATTTAATCTGCAGTGTCCTGTTAGGAATCCTGTTAGGATTCGCAGTCTGTTCCTGCTTTTTATGACACATTCTGAGATTTCTTTCTTACCAAAATCGTTGAAGATTCTTGGATTGCCTATGCCCAATGAGTGAATTCCATTGTTCCTTCATTTTCTTTTTGTCCTTCTGTCTGAGATATTCGTTAATAGTGTGGATTCCTATGCCACAGAAGGATTCGGGTCCTATCAGCGGTGTGGCAGCCCCTGTCCTTGCAAGGGTGTCCGCTTTCTCGTTGTGTCCTGGGACCCAGCAGAGGCTGACTTTGTTCTGCGTACCTATTTGGTTTTGCAGTTCAGCACCATCCTTGAACTAATGATACTGGAGCTTAGTGCTTTGATGGCTGCTTGGCTATCTGACATGATAGCTATATTCTTGTTTTTGTACCCTTTACTTAGATTGAATTGGGTACATCTTTCAATTGCATGAATCTCAGCTTGGAAGATACTGGTGTGTTTTTCCATGGGCTCTGAGTATTTGGTTCCGGGTCCTTCCCCCGTACCTTCTTGTGTTCTAGATCCATCTGTGTACCAGAGGATGGTGCCATTTTTACACCATATACCTGACACTAGTTCAGCACCACTGATATTGCTTAGAAAAATAATATAAACCAATAAAATAGTCAATAAAGATTTCTACACAGTGAACTGATTTTTTTCGTGTTATATGGGAGTTTTAACTACATGAGTCAGCATGCACAATTTCTGCAGCAAGAACAACCATACTTAAAACACAAATACTCGTTCATTAGCATTGATATATCTTAGAAAACCCATAAAAATCAATAAAATAGTCTATAAACATTTGTAGAAAAATGAACAAAATTGTCTTGGGTGTTTTAAGTAGATTAATCAGCATGTACAATGTTTACAGGTAAAGCAAACATACCAGAGACGGCAACGTCAGTTCATCCGTACTGATATCTCTTAGAAAAATGCAATAAATAAATTCATTAATAGTCAATGAAGACTTGTAGAGAACAATGAACAAATCATTCGTGTTATATGGATTTACTGGTTTATTAGACATGTACGATGTCTACAGCAAGGACAATCGCAAAGATCACATCATTAATTCATCAGCACTACTACCTATGAGAAAAATAATAAAAATAAACAAAACAGTCCATGAAGACTTCTATACAACAATGAACTCACTCTTTTCATGTTATATGGGCGTTTTAACAAGATGAGTCATCATGTACAATTTCCACAGCAAAAAGACCCATACTTAAAACGCTAACACTAGTTCATTAGCATTGATATTTCTTAGAAAACCTATTAAAATATATAAAATAACGAATAAAGACTTGTAGAGAACAATGAACAAATTTATGGTCATGTTATATTGGACGAGTGGGCATGTACGAAGTGGAATGCAAAAATAAGCATATCCGGGTTAGCATACCATAAAAATTAATAATGTAGTAATTAAAGACTTGTAGAAAAGAATGAACAAAATTTTCTTCATGTTATATAATTGTTTAAGCAGTTGAATCAGCGTGTACAAGTCTATAGAAAAAGCAAACATGCGAGAGACCTCATCAGTTCATCCGCATTAATATCTCGTAGAAAAACTATATAAAAATAAATATATATACTATATAAGTATATACTATAAGTACATATAAATATATATACTAGTCATGCAAGTACTTTATAGAGAACAACGTTCAAATCATTCGTATTATATGGGTATTTAGTGTTTTAGTAGGCATGTAAGATGTCTATAGTAAAAACAACCAAGTAATGATGACAAATAGGATATCAGCAGTCTACCTATGAGAAAACTAATAAAAATGAAATGTGTAGTGTTTAGTTTGTGGAGTTTTTTTCAGACACTACATGTATTTGTAAAATTTAAACAATGTTTATAAATCCTAGGCCCTGAAGATGATCTCAATAAAGGTCGAAACGTGTGGTGATTAGTGACCGTTAATCGATAATTATTCAGAAGTCGTGAGATGCGGTCTGGTGTGATGTAGGTTTCAGAAAAACATTTTCTTTATCATGCCAACGTTTCGATCTTTATTGAGATCATCTTCAGGGCCTGGGATTTACAAACATTGTTTACATTTAACAAATACATTTAGGATGAGGAAAAGTGAATTTATACAATGCAAAATATAGTTTTTATATTCAATCAAAGTATTTCTACTCACTCAAAGAGTTTGTCTTCTGTGTATGTAGATAACGTACATATATCATTACAATTAATTAATGTTTTTAGTTGAGACAAAAAAGTCAATGGCACTAGCGGGATTCGAACCGACGATCTTCGGCTAGATACGCCGCTGCTCTACCACTTGAGCTATCGTGACCTCGATCCACTCGGACACTAACTTCCCATCTCAACCCNCAAAATGTAGTTGTTATATGTAAACAATGTTTGTAAATCCCAGGCCCTGAAGATGATCTCAATAAAGATCGAAACGTTGGCACGATAAAGAAAATGTTTGTCTGAAACCTACATCACACCAGACCGCATCTCACGATTTCTGAATAATTAAAGATCGAAACTTTGGGACGATAAAGAAAATGTTTTTCTAAAACCTACGTCACATCAGACCGCATCTCATGATCTCTAAATAAAAAAATAAATAAAACAGTCAATAAAGCCTTCTATACTGGTATGAACTAATTTCTCCGCTCTTTGTAGGAGTGGTTTAAAGCATGTACAAACTTCACAGCAAAACCAACCAAGACTTCACAATTAGTCCATTTATCTTTTAGAGAAATTATAAAAGCAAAAATAAGTCAATAAGGATAGAGAACAATGAATAACTTTTTCATCGTGTTGTATTGGTGTTTTAAGAGGACGAGTAGTCATGAACGATGTCGAAAGCAAAAGTTAGCATACCCGAGACGTTAATAGTAGTTCCCAGCACTGGTATCTTTCAGAGAAAACATATATGCAAATAAAATAGTCAATAAAAGCTTGTAAAAAAAACAATGAACAAATTTTTCTTCGTGTTATATGGGTGTTTTAAGTGCATGAGTCAACCTGTACAATTTCTAAAGTAAAAACAACCGAACTTTAAATACTTTAATTATATCACTAGCACTGATTCGTCATAGATAAATCATAAATATAAATTTAAACAGACAGTAAAGACTTGTAGAGCGCAATGAACAAATCATTCTTGTTATGTGGATATTTAGTGGTTTAGTAGGTATGTAAGATGTCTACAGTAAAAACAACTAAGTGAAGATCACAACTAGTTTATCAGCAGTACTTCCTATGAGAAAACTAATAAAAATAAATAAAACCGTCAATAAAGCCTTCTATACTTCTATGAACTAATTTTTCTGCTCGTTGTAGGAGTGATTAAGTGCATGTACAATCTTCACAGCGAAACCAACCAAGACCTCAAAATTAGTCCAGTTAGCTTTTAGAGAAACTATAAAAACAAACAAAATAGTCAGTAAGGACAAACAGAATAATGAACAATATTTTCATTGTGTTATATTGAAACGTGGTATATTGTGTAAGTAGGCTTTCTCTTCCTTGTAATCTCGTTTTACACATTTAGCCATGTGTCCGTCATTTTTAAACGATTTACCCAATTCTTCATCGCGCTTTCACTATTTAAATTAATTCGTGTCAAACCGCCGGCGGGTCGGAACGGCTGCGAAGGGTGATCTGCAAGTTTGTGCCTCACAAACTTCCCAACCGCATCGACTTAAATGGACCGGTTTTTTTTTACCCTCGAGATCTGGATGCACTGGTTGAATTGGCTTTACCTACATAATCACAGGAGGTGAAGAAAGCCGATGATACGCCGTTCTGTATATTAAGAACAAGAATACAACAAAATAAAAACGATGTCACGACAAGGTAAAAAATTATCAAGAAGTCTGATGAAAACTTATTTTGACTTGTACGTGAAACCTGTGCACTCAGGGCAATTAAAAAATTGTACGAATTAGGTCAATTAGTTCCAATTAGGTACAATTAAGACGGAAGAGTTTTAAGGACACACCTTAACACCCCTACTGTTGACCATACTCGTCTGTACACATTATCCAAGATAATTATTAATTTTAATTATTCTAGTTAGGTTTTATTTATTTCATTCTTCCAAAAAAGTTATCATTTTTTACCTTTTACTTGTTTCAACAACTTTCTTAAAGAATAATTTTTATTAAAACTATCAAGCCAGTGATAAATCAAGTACATTAAACGTCCCTCGTTAGAATAACAATTATTGTTGAAAAATTCATGCCTCATGTTTTAAATTATTTCTTAATGTGCAGCCCATAAAAATATACCATCTGCATAGAACAACGTATTGTGAAAATTTCATGAGGTATGAGGTTTTATGTTATGTAAGTTTTCGAATTTATGAGATTGCGGGCAACTCGTTCTGAGCTCATGTGTCGCAACATATCGTTTAAGAGCTTTTCATTGTGAAACTTTGTTGATCCTCAACTTCATTCTTCTTGTTCTGTTTTGAGACCGCAACTAATTACCGTCCAGGGCCCGAATTTGGCTGGGTTTTTTTGTGCAACTGCTGTTCTCGTCCCGTTTCGGCATGTAATAAACATCTGGGTTGCTGTGTTAAAATTCCAGCAAGTGATTATGTCGCAATAGAAGACGAATCGTCTCGAGGAAGAATTGGAAGAGAACAGTGATTTACGGTCCTTGGCAAGTACAAAATTGAAGGAAGCGAGTTCACCGTAGCAGAAAAACTACGTATCCTTGTTCTGTTTCCGTTTAGTTTAATTTTTGACTTTAAGTTAGTTGCAGTTGTCCCGTGCAAACACAATACACAGTAGTCCCGATACAACGATATCGCGCATAACAAACCACAAGGTTTTTGGTACAGTTTACATCGTCTTTATTAAATCATCGTTTAATTATAGGATTTACCATTTTTCGTACACACGCTCTCTCTCTCTCTCTCTCTCTCTCTCCCTCTCTCTCTCTCTCTCTCTCTCTCTCTCTCTCTCTCTCTCTCTCTCTCTCTTTCTTTCTTTCTCTCTCACTCTCTCCGCTTTTCTTTTATCTCTTTTACTTTTACGCGCTTTTTCTCTCACACTATTTCTCATTAATTGTAATAGAGGTCGTTCCCGACTTAAAATTGCGAAATGTTTTTTTTAAATACAATGATATTCATTCTTTCTTTCGCTCTCACTTTCTCTTTATCACTCTCTCTCTATCTGTCTCTCTTCTTTCACTCTACCTATCTCTTTATCTATCTCACATTCTTTCTCTCTCTCACTCTCTCTTGTTTCTTTTATCTCTGACACTTTCACTCTCTCTTTCTCCCTCACTCTTTCTCTTTATTTGTAATTTTTCTTCTTCAACGATTCTTTAATTGTAATAAAGGTCGTTGGCGACCTAATTTTTTTAAAGCATTTTTTAAATACAGCGATACTCATTCATTCTTTTGCTCTACCATCTCACATTCACTCTGCCTTACTATCTCTTTATCTATCTACTTATATATCTACGTACTATCACTTTATTTATCTATATCATATCTTTATCACTCACTGTTATTCTCTCTCTCTCTCACTCTCTCTCTCTCTCTCTCACTCTCTCTCTCTCTCTCACTCTCTCTCTCTCTCTCTCTCTCTCTCACTATCTCTATCTCTATCCTTAAATATTCTTCTTTAGGCTCTTTCAATATCCCTATTTTCCTTATAAACTATACAGGAAGCTTAAGAATTATGTTGAGCTCGGTTGTTATTATATTTCACATTTTGAAAATAAACTTACATATAATGTTTCCAGATAAATAAAGTGACAGATTGAACCCAGAGGTCAAATTGACGTTCAGGTCTAATAATTTAAAGAACCAAAATAATGAATTAACAAGTAGAATCTGCATCATGATTGTTAATCACGGCATCCGTCGGCATTCGTGTCAAGTTGACGAATGAAATTTAAATGCTTTGTGCTTCACAAAGGCGACCGCCGCCGTCGCAATGCCATTCTTGTAAAACTGACATCTATCATCCTAGATCAACCTTGGTGGATGGCATTAACGCGCCGGGGCGTTTTTTTTCCTCCGTCCGCCCTATCATTTTATCATTTGATAAAAATCATGATGATGGGAACGATCCAGTCGCAGAGAGACGATGGAGGTACTGTTAGAACTGGGCTTACGCTGATAATCTCTCTCGTGATCAAGACGTGATAGAAGAAGAAAATATAAAAATGTTAGATGATTCATAATTTCGCGTAGGCGTCTTTGTTAAGTACCTCACCGTTATCTGTCATCCTGCATACCGTTATAATTTCGTACTACAACCGGTCTAATTTTTTCCCTTGCACTTAAACTATAATTTAAAAATTACTCTCTTTTTTTTTAATCGTAAATGAACAAATAAACATTCTGACCATGACTGGTAAAAAAATAAACAAGAAAAGTGAAACAACGTGGGTGGAAGCTCATCAGTATGACAAGGAAGTATACATTAACATTTTTGAAAGCTGAAAATTGCCTTAGTGACTGCCAAATTAGTTGTTTTTTTCTTTCAATGTGCCGGTGGTAATTTTGCAAACCCTATTTTAAATACAAACAAAGCTGTCAAGTAAACAGTTCTTTTCTTGTAGAATCTTGTTGTTTATCCGCCAGAATTAATAACAGTTCTTGGATTTTCGCAGGACCTCCAGAACTCTCTCCTCCTGACCATGGGTATTATAAAAAAAATAGAAAGGAAGTTAATTTGGATTAATTGTACTTTCGGAAAGTGCAGTTAGCAACTTAAATCTATTTGCTTTAACGATCAGTCAATTTTAGAAATTACCCCGAGCTATGTAGATACCAGTCCTTATTATCCTTAGATGAGACGAGGAAATATTTCAATAAATTTGTAAATTTTATGGGTGCTTAAAAATTCTAGTTATTACAATTAACTAAGGTTTTTAGTTGAGATAAAAAAGTCAATGGCACGAGCGGGATTCGAACACACGAACTTCGGCTTGATACGTCGCTGCTCTACCACTTGAGCTATCGTGACCTCGATCCACTCGGACACCAACTTCCCATCTCAACCGCACCTTTTGAATTTTCCCTCCTTTTTGCCAACTAAAAACCTTAATTAATTGTAATATAATAATTGGCCACGAAATTAATTGAATTCTAGTTATTCTTATTCCATGGATCACTATGGTCAAATTTTGTAGTTTTGCACAAAAATCTTCTTGATGCATTTTAAAACATTTTGTGGGCTTTAAATTGTAGATTCTCAGCTTTGTACTCGTCATCGTCAGTACTTTTTCCTTTTAACCTGTTGGTTTTTAGTTTATTTTCTTTCTTTTCATCTCCAATAAAGGAAAATATAGTATTGATAATTATAAAAGTAATATATACAAACAGATTAATGGCATCAGCATAATAAATTTTTACACTTCAAATTGAATCATCGAAGATTCCGTGCGTGCAAACTTTTTTTTTACAATTATTGCCAAGGTATCATCAGCACTGTTTAAGAAATTGCGATTTACTTGTTCTTACGTGGAATGGTTCTGCACCCAAAAGATTTCCGTCATTTTCAACGAGTTTCGATCGTGTTGGAACGCCGGCCCATTATGTTGGTGAGGACGGTGCCTTGTAATTATCTCCCCTCGTGAGGGAATCTCCCGGTCTTATTTTTATTTCGATTAATTGTGAGATACCTGATTCTGCGAGAGAAAGGGTCCTGCGATTGTTTATTTAACATTGGCTCCTTATTTTCACAGTGGTTAACATACAAATTTGTCTTTTTTTCAGGCGTACAAAAAGGCAGTCGAAGGAGGTGGTAACGTCGAGAACTGGCTGGTGAGGGAGCCAGGAACTGAAATCGCCCGGACGGGCCCCAGGATCGTAGGGCACAGTACAAGCAGGCGTAAAGTCACAGATACAGAGGACACTCTCAAGAAAAAAGCTGTAGATTCCAACGGGCAGGTCGTCCTTAATACCAGCACCGTCAAAGAACATGAGGAAGTGTGTAACTGGAATAAGTTGACAATTTATTTTATAATGTTAAGATTATTACTAAAATTATTGAAAGATTTAACAAGCACAAGATGATTCAGTGCACAAGCGTGGAATTTTCTTAATTACTTTAATGAATTAATTATTGTATGCGAATGGAAATGTATTGTTATATGAATATATTATAGCATGGATTTAGACTATTAGCAAGTGTTATATAAGTTTAATTTTTTACAGGTGATCGAGGATCCGGATGGTGAGGACGCTAAAAAAGGAAACGATAAAAAGGAGCTGCATTATTCGAACACCAAGGATCAAGAATTTGTCGATTACACCGTGAATGGTCAACCGGCGGCCAGAGAGATGAGGTACGATGCTGAAACAACGGAGGTCACCCGGCACGGGGACGGTGAATGGGACAGTCTTTCCGCCAGGCTCCGCAAGAACAGGAACAGGTTCTTGAAAGGTCTCGAAGACGATAGGAAAGACGCGTTGACCAAACGTCCCCTGGACTTCCATCAGGAGGAACGGACAAGAAAGCTCGAGACTTCGAAATGGCTGGAGCACCATTTCGGCAGCGAATCCACGTCCAGGTCGAGCAAGGACTCGGAGGACGAAGGACCCCAGACGAGCTTCATTAACGTCACCATGAAATCGGCCAAAGACCCCAAACCGAGCAAGGTCTTCCTATCTTCTCCCGAACCGGAAAAACAGTATTTCAAAGGAGTGAGCGAGTGGAAGAGCGAGGAAAGGAAGTTCACAAAATCTCCCAAAATCGACGGGGGTGTGCAAGTCTTGCCGACCGGGCCGAACCACACTTTCAACAGCTCTCCAAGTCCTCCGTACGCCCCTAGTCCTCTCAACGGGCACATGTCACCCAGTCCTGCCCTGAACGGAACGAAGTCGCCAAGCCCGACTTACAACCGTTCAAAGTCTCCGAGTCCCCCTTTCAACGGAGTCAGCAAAAAATTTCCGAGCACCCACAATCTGGAAAGGAGCAGCCCGCTGCACGGTGAAAAATACACGAAAACGACTAACTACTACAAGCACGAACGAACCACTTCCCCGATCGGAAGGATTTCGCCTCAGTACAACGGTCATTCCAGAGGTGGTTCTCCATCGACACATTTATTAACTAACGGGAAAATTACTCCTACCCGTGATTACACCCCTCCATCAATTTCGCCACCCCCAAGAAGGCGACATCATAAAATTGAGGTAAGTTGATGGATGTCCTAAAAAAAACTTATTTACATGCATTCCTCTTTTTTATTTGTATTTTATATTGTATTTGTATTCTACAAACACTGCACACAAACCAACTACCTAAAGAACTTTAGAAAAATGGTTAATTCTTCTAGATACTTCGGCAGGTCTGAATCTGTAGATGGCGAAAACCATTCTGCCACTTTTAGTTTAAATAATTGCTATATCACTATCATTTTTTATGGTTAAACTGCTAAGTTAGAAATCTATTCTAACGTAATTATTTGTTTAATAATGGCAACGGTCAATATTGAGTTTAGGTTTTTGGTAAATTTTTGTGTATATAGAATTTTCGTCTGTTTATAAACAATTACCGAAAAATTTAATCTAAAAACTCAAAGAAGAAAAATAAATAAAGTAATATATAATATTGAGTTGTTGCTCGATGTATATCACAAAATAGAGGCGTGTCATGCTCCATACAGAGTGCGTGTAGGCATGTTGCCGGATTTAAGAATGGTTCTCGGACACGGTAGCGAATTTCAGCGTCTTCTGTTCCGCTTTTTAGGGGAATTGGGAATTTTTTATTATATGTAACTGTCAAATAAGTGTTTTGTGTTTCTGTGTTTTGTATGGGTAAGTGTATTTATTAGAGTGATTGGGGAGTGGCTGATGGTTGAATAGCATCCCCATCGCCCTTCGAGCTGTGTACGTGACTTGGTCGATGGCGGAATATTTATAAAAGTACCCCATCGACCCTAATTAGATTAGTTATTGTATACAAGTCGATGGAGGAATGGTCATACAAGTCGATGGTAGTACTCCATCTACCAAATAGAATGAATGGAATTTATATAGATGTGAATGTATTTATTTGTGCGAATGAGTATTGAATATGTGATGTAATATTTCGCATGCGCTCGGGGCTGAAATGACCAAGCTGTCGGATGCCTCTAAAAAAAATAGTGACTCGTTAAAAAAATTATATTAAAAACTAAATAAACAGTATTTTATTTATTTGTTTTACAGACTATAATTATGACTGATTATGTGATGAAGTACAGACATATTGAAACAAATAATAATGACCACCAAAGCTGTTTATCTTCTGTAAGGCCCGTGTTGGATGTTTTTCACACAATATATTTCTTGTTTTGTTGCTTAGAATTGCTAATTCAGAAACTCGGAATAGCTTTTTCCTGTACAAGCTTTATTAACAATAAAGAGGCAGTAAAACCCTGTTTTCTTGACAACTCTCCGAGTAATTCTTTGCCTAGAAGAGAATTATTCCTGTTTGTTATCTATTTTAAGATCTGATGTCATTGTTTGTCTTGAACATTGTTATGGAAAAATTAGGATCTGTGAAATTAGCCTTACTTTACTCGGCTGTCGCAAAAAAAAAAAAAAAGGCACCGTTTGACGACATTTATACTTTTTAACACACACATAGCTAAGTATTTCAGCCGCCAATTAATTTTTAAAATTCATTCTGGTGTGATAAACATTCCTCTATCACTTTTACACATACTACATAACTAATCTAATTGAGGATCGTTTGGGTACTCAGTTTTACAACCATCGGCTCTTTCGTACTATACATTCACTCTAATAAATATATTCACTTTCAGAAAACATTAGGAAACAAAAAACATCATACGTACCAAGCACTATATATAATAAAAATGGCCTGTCTCTGTGAGTCAATTACTCAGTACTGTGCTCAACTGCTTTAGCATATCGGGTTACATTCCTTATGCTCTCTATTTTGATAAATCAGCTTTTGCATTAAAAGATTTTACATTTAATGCAACTACTAGATTTATTTACTTACTCTGCAATCTAATACATGACTTGACAATATTCGAACGAACAATTATATTTTATTACATAACTGTACTTTTATTGTTAACGGAAATTGGAAAAAATAGGAATTTTATATAAAGTTTGTGTCTACCTTGAAGATTTTGTTCGATTGTTATTTCTTTCAGACCTATGTAAATATCCACGTAGTTGGGTAATTATAAATTTTAGTAGGTTTATGACATAACTAATGGCAGCTAATTATTAGATTGAGCCACCCTGGTTATTTATTTAATGCTTGTGTGGGTCTAATATCTTTATAAAATAATTAAAAGGGGTTTATACAATTTCATAGTACAACTAATTAAAATTGTTAATTTGTAAAAAATTAATTGTCTGATATTTGATTCTTTATTGCTTAGGTATTTGTAAATTGAGACGATGCATGTGTTTGTATATGTCTGTGTCTTTGGTTGTGTATGTATAACTATTAGTTCATAATTAAATTTTTTTGTACTATTTCTTCGTACAGCTTGTTAACATCCTACTCACTCTCAACACAACACGCAAGAATGGCACAATTACACAGAAGACAAACACTTTGAGCCCTGAAGATGTTCTCAATAAAGATCGAAACGTTGGCACGATAAAGAAAATGTTTTTCTGAAACCTACATCAGACCGCATCTCACGATTTCTGAATAATTATCGATTAACGGTCACTATCACCACACACTTGTTAACATAGTTATAATCATTACGCTTTCAAACATCTACTGTATTTATTTTATACAATGCGCGTGTTTGTGTGTGTCTGTGTATATATCCTCATAAATTAAGAAAACGTTTCTTTTTATAATATTTCTTAGTAGGACTAATTTACATGTTAAATAATATTACATTGTGTGTGTGTGTGTGTGTGTGTGTGTGTGTGTGTGTGTGTGTGTGTGTGTGTGTGTGTGTGTGTGTTATCCTACTCCAATTAATCCTTTTTAATCGAAGTTTCTAAGGGCCCATTCAGATCACAGGTGTTACAAAACAGTAATTTCTGCTTAAGATAAATAATAAATAGAATGTAATTTTTATTTCTTCATTCTCTCGTTCATTTCGATTATACTTAAGTTTGAAAAGTGCTAAGTTATAAAGTTAAAATTTATTGGAGTGATATAATAATTATTAAGGAAATTTGTAAGTGAACCAATTTGAAACCTACATTCGTTAACAATTTTTTATAGTTGATAAAACTGTTAAAGAACAAAAAATATGCCTAGCAACTGTCTTTTAATGTTACTAATTTATTTCCATTCCCTCTTAAAGAATGTACTAAATTAATAAAACAAAAATGGAGAACGAATTGGTAAAAACTGATATAATAGAACTCTTAAATAAATGACTAATTATTGTAAATTTAATAATGAATTTAATGAAATGAAAAAACCAATAGGCTCTCCATTATTCCATTGTGCCGAAATATTCATTGATAACTTTGAAAAAATATTTTCAAATCAAATAACAAATTTATTAAATTTGTCCATTTTCTCGAAACGCTATTTAGACGATATTTTATGTATATAGTCGGGAACAGTAGAGGATCTAAGTGAATTTCTTCAATTAATTAATTTTTTGCACCCTAGTATAAATTTTACAATGGCAATAAGTCAGATGGTTGTTTAAATTTTTAGACTTAAAAATCTTCAAAATAAATAACCTCAATGAAATAAAAATATATAGAAAACCCACAACTACAGATTCTATGATACCAGCAGATCACCCATGAAACGAAAAAGCTGCTGGATCCATTTGGCTCATAGACCCTATGTTCAAACTCCCATGTCCACTTGCTAATTATAAAAAAAGAATTACAAATAATTAAAACCATAGCGGAAAACAATCACCATGAAATATTTATCGATAGGTTGTCAGTAAAATAATCTAAAAAAATGAATTTTAAAAGAAGCAATAATCGGACTCAGCCACTCCACCAAAAATGTATCATAGTTTTTTTTCTTGCCATAGAATAGTGAACTATCAAAAATTAAAATTAGAAAATATTCCCTAAATTCATAAGGAAATGGCCCATCTAAGGCAAAGGTTTTCACATTTATCAGCTTCCTTACTTCATGCATGAGCAAAACAAGTGTGTGTGTGTGTGTGTGTGTGTGTGTGTGTGTGTGTGTGTGCGCGCGCGTATGTGCGTGTATTTATATATACTATTTATTGTTATTTTTGAAAAATAAAATTATTAAATTTCTAACCCAGAGTTCTGTTATATTATTAAACACAGTGAGATTTTCGACAACTTTGAAGAGGTTTTCATTCTGCAGTTAATAATTAAAATTATTTATTAATAAATTTATTTACATTTTTATCATTTGAAGTTTGAATTTTGCATATAGATAATGATTTATATTCATCACATTATTATATTACTTGACCATTTTTTATATCAAGGGTGAAGTGATCACTTAATCTGTTTGTTTTTGACAAATTTCCTTAGAATAAGAAAATTTTTTTGTAAAGTATATTTTTTAATAGTTTAACTTAAAAAAAACGATGAAATATAAATAGACATACCATAAAATTACCTTTTTCATTTACAGTTCTCCTCACAATTCTGACATTTTTTTTTAAACTTTTCATAACAAGAAGCGTAGAATTTATAGGACGAAACAGTAAGAAAGTGTGGTTTTGCATTTTCATAGGGCGAGTTTTGATGTGGACAGCCACTTAAGATAGTTCTGGGCCTCTGAAGCAGTAAAACGGTCTGGCCATAAAACGAAATGACTGTGAGAGTGACCCTCTCACAGACATAGTAAATTTCACCCATATCATCACAGCAAATAACGGATCTCGTTTTAGAACGGAACGTCTTTTATGCGTCTGCTTGCTAAAACGAATCGCAATAAATTCAAACTGAAATCGGTCCAAGGTTTTCTCTTTATTTTATCAGTAGTAACGCATTTTTGATCTTCATACCTTAAGGTACACTCGATATGATTTCACTCCGAAGAAAAATTGATGTTCTGCGATATAATTGGAAAGCGTTCGGAGTGATTGTATGCTGATGCTCGTCGAGATAAATAAGTCAAAGAAAATTAATGTCTTACCTGCTTTATCTAGGGTCAGGTTTTTTCCGTATTTAAAGACCCTTTGTCATGGGTATACCTTGTAATTATAAAACAATACTTGAGACTCAAGTATGTAAATTCACAATCTATATGTGTTTAAGGTTTATTAAAATTCATAATACCATCCTGATTCATTTCAAGTCAAAAGGAGCACGGATCATGAAATTGTAATCTTTCACCGGCCGATATGAATTGGCAATTGTCTTGTCTAAAAATTGGTGGGCGGAGAATGTCAGCCACAACCCCGAAATTGCAAAAAAAAAACTTTGTTGAAAATTCCAATAAGACCCCATAAATAATTTTAAAATTAACTATTAAATAAGCAACAATCGGACTCAGGGACTCCACCACAAATTAATCATTTGCTGGTCATACATTGGGGAACTATCAGAAAAAGTAGGTAAAATTTGTATACGAGGAGGCTTTAGAGTAGATTTTAGAGGTGCGAGATCACTTAGAAACATCCTCTAAAAACCCAAATACAGGGTGAATTGCTACTCGTGCTACAAACTTCTCCAGTAGATTCTTCACCCTAAAATGAACAAAAAAGTTCATATTGTCCATGGTCCGATTCTCAACCATTTCAGAGTAATTTCGCTTTTTATCGATTNTTATAACAACCTTATGCCTTACATAAAGATTATTTAATTGAAAGAAGTTATTTGGTCAAGCGGACCACGAAATCTAATGGATCTAAAAAAAAATAACTTAATTACATGTCCTCATTTTTATTTGTATTTTACATTGCATTTGTATTCTAAAATCAAAGAACACAAACCAACTCACTAAAGAACTTTAGAAAAATGGTTAATTCTTCTAGTTTCCTCAGCAAACCATTCTGCCACTTTTATCTAAATAATTGCTATATCACTACCATTTTTTCTATCACTTTTTTTCCATCCTTTTTGCCATTTTTAAATGTCGTGTAATCAAGATTCTATTCTCGACTACAAATGAAATGGCCACGGAGAGCTCTTCACAAGATATACTTCGTTTTACTTATTAAATGGAGAGAAGGGGAGTTGGTGTCCGAGTGGATCCGAAGTCACGATAGATCAAGTGTTAGAGCAGCGGCGTATCTAGCCGAAGATCGTAGGTTCGAATCCCGCTGGTAACATGGCTTTTTTATAACAACCTTATGCCTTACATAAAGATTATTTAATTGAAAGAAGTTATTTGGTCAAGCGGACCACGAAATCTAATGGATCTAAAAAAAAATAACTTAATTACATGTCCTCATTTTTATTTGTATTTTACATTGCATTTGTATTCTAAAATCAAAGAACACAAACCAACTCACTAAAGAACTTTAGAAAAATGGTTAATTCTTCTAGTTTCCTCAGCAAACCATTCTGCCACTTTTATCTAAATAATTGCTATATCACTACCATTTTTTCTATTGTTAAACCAAGCTAAGTTAGAAATATATTCGAGAGTAGTTATTTGTTTAATAATGACAGCAGTTAATATTGAGGTTAGGTTTTTGGTAGATTTTTGTCCAAGCTAATGCGCGTGGAAAACGATCACGATATTGTTGCAAAGCTTGTGAAACTACGACCGCACTCAATGAAAATGTCAACCGTATGAATTTTCTGTTGACGCGAGGACACCTTTCGAGGCATGGTGAACGAAGGAGAGCAAACAACTAAACTAATTCCACACAATAATGCATTCAAAACATTTTCATCGCTGAGAGTCACTCAGATAAGAAAGGCCTTGTCCCAACAAGAGTTTGGAAACGAAAAATAAACAGGTTTAGTTCTTGCATTTTGCTATTTAAACTTTTTATTCCCAGATAGCAATAGTTATGATTAATTGTCAACTCCGCTGTGGCTGGTCCCAACCCCGGTTGAGAAAGGGGGTGGGATTTGAACTGCAACCAAGGTATTTCGGCGAATGAGTCTCGGCAACCAATGGTCGGTGAGAAAAAAACTATACAAAATACAAAATTTATGGGAGTTGGCAGGAAATTAAACTTTCTGACTTTTCTCTCTACTTTGGCTGATTTTCCTACTCCTCTTCAAAATATTTGCAGTAGAAGGCAAAATAAAGTGGTTTCGACCTAACGCACTAGAACAGCATTCCGGCTATTTTCAAAAAAATCATATCTCCAGTTCTATTGGACCGATTTTAATAACTCAGTGCTCATTTTTTCTCGAAAAATGTGGTTTCAAAGAAAAATGTAGGTTCGTGTTTAAAATTAAGAATTTGAATTCGACTTATGTCGAATCGAGGTCGGAAAAAATAAATCGACCTTATATGAACAAACTACATGAAAAATGAAGAGGAGTCTCAATTCATACGTTTTTCCTATCAAGAACTGCAAAGGAAAAAAATGGGGTGTGTGCATTAGCTTGGACACCCTGTATATAGAATTTTCTTATGTATATAAAGCGGTAGAGAAATTAAAGTAAAAGTTAAAGAACGCACACCCAATCGAACACATTTTCTCAATTTACGGACTATTTAAATGAAACGACACAATTTCAACATAACATTGTTACACAGTTTCAACAAAAGGTACGTTATGGCACAACAGTTGGGGGGCGTCGGTGGCCGCAATGGTTTAGGCGTTGACACGGCGCTCATCACTATGAGGTAAAGGTCCTTGGTTCGAATCCAGCGGCCCTGCATTCGAACCCGACATACTTGGGATTTTTTTTCAAAAACCGGCACCCCGAGGGTTGATATAAAAAAATGTAAAAAAACAAAAATAAATACAGTTAGCAGACCCCATACTGTGCAAGTGTCCATTATGCTGTAGCACTGAAATAGCACACTGGTGTCAGAAAACGTTTTAACTTTATCGTTATTGGTTTTTTTTTGTAGATTTATAGTCAAAAATTTCAAACCCTTATAAAATTTAGCTAAATTATCTACGTAAACTTTGTACATTTTTTAAAGTCGTAAGATCAATGTTTATGAGAACTGTTTATAATTTCAATGTATAGAAAATTCGACAAAAAAAATTCATTTTCTTAGATTTCTTGGCAGTTTGTTTTCAACATAACATGTATTAATCAGATTAATCTGTATTAATATAATTAATCAGATCTATATAAAGTTACTTCTTTATGATTAAGCTTTTATATAAATTACTTTATTTAAAACGAAGTGCATTAATGTAATTTTTGTCATGCCCTTGCTTGATTAGGCATGACTAATACGCGTTGTCCCCGCCGAAGGTTAACAGCGAAGCTAGGCGCACCCCGATTTTCCAAAAGCAGCGGACGACCGCGGAAAAGCGTCCGATATGCAGCCAGTTTTCCTCCAAGGCCTTAGTCCCTAGCACGATTATGAAGGTGTGGGCAATTTGTGTTACCATTGTGAAATGTTAAATGGTTCGACCTTCGCTCTTTATAGGATCCTCCTCCGTACTTACGGCCGATCCGTTTCCCTTTTGATACGAAACAGCGCAGTATCGCTATCCCTACTCGATCGGTTCGATAAGTTCCGAGGGCGTCAGTTACAAACGAGTCATGTCAGGCAGACGGCGAAGTTTCATTTTCAAGTGTCTTCTATAAGGAATGGGAATCTGACAAGTATCGGGAGCCGGCGGTGGACCGTGAAATAACCGTGTACGTCACACCTCATCGCCACCTCCACCTCACGTTTGAATTTCTATTCAGTTTTAATCCAACTCATGTCTAAATATCACAATGGCTGGGTAAGTCGAGAATCACAAACGACGTAACTTATCTCTGTAAATCTTGTCGACCTACAAAGAAAAAAAAAACATTTGACATAATACTGTGTGTAAGTAGTTAAGAATTGAGTTTATAAACAAAGAATTTAACAAACAATCCAAATATTACATTATCTTTCTTTTTTCAATTACTGTTTTATTTCCAAGCATAAAGAAGACTACAAAAAAATTTATTTTTTCCAGAGGGAAGAAGAAGTTGAGGAACCCGCGCCTGACTACTCTCCCACGCCAGAGCCAAAATCAAGGCACAACACACCACCTCCTGAATCAAAAAAGAAGGTAAACAAAATTATTTTTCAACATCATATGCTAAAAATATGCCATAAAATATATCTGAATAATAATAGAAATCAGCTAATTTTACATGTAGCATAGATTTGTTGATTTTCGATCCAATGCTTTATGAATTGGTGTTGTTTAAATATATGTATAAATGTGTGGTGATTAGTGACCGTTAATCGATAATTATTCAAAAATCGTGAGATGCGGTCTGGTATGATGTAGGTTTCAGAAAAACATTAATTTCTTTATCATGCCAACGTTTCGATCTTTATTGAGATCATCTTCAGGGCCTGGGATTTACAAACATTGTTTACAATTAACAAATACATTTAGGATATGGAAAAGTGAATTTATACAATGCAAAATATATTTTTTATATTCAATCAAAGTATTTCTACTCACTCAAAGTGTTAATTGTAATCAAAGTTAATTATAAACAATGTTTGTAAATCCCAGGCCCTGAAGATGATCTCAATAAAGATCGAAACGTTGGCATGATAAAGAAAATGTTTTTCTGAAACCTACATCACACCAGACCGCATCTCACGATTTCTGAATAATTATATGTATAAAAAAAACATTGCTTAAAATTATGAATCTCAGAAGTTTAGAAAGCATCGTTTAGCCATACTTTACTGCTTACTGACTTAAAAGAATTGATAAAAGCTTGATTTTTTTCATTATGATGTAATGAGAAAGGTCAGCGATGATTGAATTATGTGATTACCACTGATAATCTAACTTCTCGATGTCAATTCCTACTTTCTGGCCATCCGTAAACGGCGTTATTGCAGTGTGTCTTCAGCCAACCGTGCTCTACCCATTATTCGAAACCTAGGGTATTATTAAGTTTACGAAAATTATGCCCCTTTACACGGATAACACACTTGAAGTCCTTGCTCCTATTAAAATTCGTCTCGCTTCGTGAGGCACATCCTTGGCGGAAGAAGATTCGCAAAGTTTGGCGCGTAAGTCCGCCCATTAAAAAAAAAAACTCGCAGATTTTATACTTGAAAAGATACGTCTACTTGCAGCATCTGCTACCTGCACGGTGACACATTGAAAGTCTTCAGACGCGATGTCGGCAGGAATTCGCCTGACCGCACACACAAAAAAAAGAAAATAATTTCGCATAAACATTCCGATGGTTACAGTCTGGTCGCGAACGCTTCGCAGTTATTTTTCATCCTGCAAGGTTCTTTGTCCATAAAATGACCAACATTGAATTTTTATTACATTTACTCAGCGTTTAAGAAATGTGAATTGAACACCTACATTTTCTCCAGTACAATATTGTCTTTGTTAAGACTTGGTTCGTTTTGGCCATTTTGGCCAGTTGAAACTACATTTACTACAGTTTTCTGTTTTTCCTATTACACTTTTCTCTTCGTTTTATTTTGTTCATCTGAAGTTTATTTGTTTTTGTCACCGAGAGGAAAACGTCATATCATCTTACAGTCAGGTTTATATGAAATTTGACAAAAATTCCAAAGAGTAGTGTTGAATTGATAAAAAAAAATAAACTAATAATTAAGGAAAACAACTGGAGTAAGCCATTGTCCATAAATGACATTGAACAATGGAGTAAAATCCAATATTAATAATATTATTTAATTTTTAATCCTATATTTAATCCACATTCATGCCTCCCAAATCTTACAATTAGTTTATTATAAAAATAAAAAACTATAAAAGATTTTAATTATAGTATGCAATTTTTTTATTGTAGCAAACATGAAAATCTAAAAGCTATGAAAAATCTTATCGTTTCTAAAATTTCATAAGAGTAGAATGAGAAACAAACTCAGCACAATTATATATATTATCTTATTGTTTTTGCTATTATTTTATTTTACTTAGATTTGTACTTAATTGCTGTACTTAACATTGATTTTACATTAATTTAATTGACGATTTATTGGGAAGGCAAATTAGTTTCTGCTCTGACAATTTTAGCAATTTTTGTAATTCTTTCTCCTATTTAATTTGGGACCCATGCTTTATTGTACTTTACAACGATTTTTCCAATAATTTATTTCAAGTCTTATTGGGAAGCTTTTACGAGCTAGCCAATACAGCACTTTTTATTATCTTCTCTTAATTTATTTAGGGCTAGATTTATTGAACTTCAAAGCTTTTTAAATGCATTATTTTATTTCGCGTTGTGTTGTAAGATCTTTGTGAGCTCATCTGAGCTCCTTTTCAGCCAATTTTGGCAATTTGGTAAATTCATTGCTTCTTCTTTGGGGAGAAGGGCTGAATGCTTTACTGAACTTCACAGCGCCTTTTTTCAAACGTAGATATTTAGATAAAATACTGTAATTGGTTTTTTAGCCAGTGAAGCCATACTCACTACCATAAAATCAACCTTGAAGTCTGATTGAGTTGAAACCCGACTATCATTTATAACTGTAGTGCTTAGAAATACAAATAAATTACTGGAGTATACTGTTGACTATAAATGTCGTTCAAGAAAACATGAATGCAATAAAATACAGTATTATCGTATGATTAAGCCTGTCATTTATCCAATTTTATAAAAGTATAAGCTTTCAAGACACGTAATTCGTCAAGGATCAACATTCATGCCTGCCAAATCTTAGTTTACGTATGAAGGAAATAAGGACAGCTCCTCTGAGCTCTTAATCAGCCAATTTTCTGTTTTTTTATATTTTAAATTCTTTAAAATCCTTTTATTTTATTTGATATCCGAGCTTTATTGAACTTCACAGCGCATTTTATATTCATTTGTTTCAGTTTTTGAGAGAAGTCCTTTTTAAGCTCCTCTGGGCTACTTACCATCCATTTGACCGTTATTTTAACAATCCTTTCTCTTATTTTATTTGGCATCCAAACTTTATTAAATTCACAGCGCTTATTTCAAGTTCAAGCTCCTCTAAGCTCCTCCTCAACCAATTTGGAAGTTTTTTTAATGCTTTCTTCTATTTTATTAGATTTCAAGCTTTATTGAACTTCTTGGTATATTAAGTTATTGCTCACTTTGTAAAGAAGGCTTTTTAGATCTCTCATGAACTCTTCCTCATCCAATCTTTTTTTTATAATCCTTTCTCCTGCTTTAATTTTCAATTCGTCCTATGTTGAAAATTGCAGTTCTTTTTACATTAAGTTACTTCTCATTTTGTTGGAAAAAAATTTTTGACCTCCTTTGTGATCTTCCTCTGCCAATTTTTGCAGTTTCCTTTCTCCTACTTTTTTCATAACGTGAAGCGGGTAGATTCGTAGTTTATTGAACTTCAGAGCACTTTTAATAAAACAAACTTTAGTTGATTTTTGTTATACATCCTAAAACACAAAAATACAACTACGATATACGGATAAGTCATCCGTTTGACATGAGAACTGGCAGTGTAATAAAAAAAACGTTATATAAATTTAAATCAATTTTATTTATAAAATAAATATAAAATTGTGGTGGTCATAAATATGAATGATTATGAGTAACATTTAATTGTATATAATAAAGCTTATTGGGGGCGTCGGTGGCCGCAATGGTTTAGGCGTTACTGTAAGGTAAAGGTCCCAGGTTCGAATCCAGGGCCGCTGGATTCGAACCCGACATACATACAAATGGGCTTTTTTTAAAACACCGGCTCACCGAGGTTTCATATGATCTCGTAGTTAAAATACCCTCATAAAAAAATAAATAAATAAATAAAACTTCAGTCAGAATTTTTGGTTTCTTTTTGAAAAGTTATTATTGATTAATAACTTTTCTATACCGACTACATTCCCCACCCCTTCAAAATCCAACGTATATAAACATAAAACAGCAAAATCTCACTGGCACTCTCAACACGACACGCAAGAATGGCACAATTACACAGAAGAAAAACACTTTGAATGAGTAGAAATACTTTGATTTAATATAAAAAAATATATTTTGCATTGTATAAATTCACTTTTCCACATCCTAAATGTATTTGTTAATTGTAAACAATGTTTGTAAATCCCAGGCCCTGTAGATGATCTCAATAAAGATCGAAACGTTGGCACGATAAAGAAAATGTTTTTCTGAAACCTACATCACACCAGACCGCATCTCACGATTTCTGAATAATTATTATCGATTAAATTGTTCAATGAATCGAAATCTATTTTGCCAAAAAATCCCGCACGTAACATGCAGGTTTACAGTTTTTAATCATTCCTGATCCGTAAAAACTGAAAGCGAGAAAATATTGTAAGAAAATCC
Organism: Cimex lectularius; assembly: GCF_000648675.2. Lineage (NCBI taxonomy): Eukaryota > Metazoa > Arthropoda > Insecta > Hemiptera > Cimicidae > Cimex > Cimex lectularius. The sequence continues at coordinate 1,099,532 of NW_019392722.1, forward strand.
GATAAAAATTGATCATTTATGCACAAACTGAAAAATTTAACCTTGAGTGGATAAAGTGCACAATTCGTTTGCCTTAAATTTCCAGGGTACACGTTTTAAAAATATTTTATGACTACGCAGTTTAAATATATGTATAATAATTATATGGTAAATGACCCTTGACGATCAAATCTTTCAATTGGTTATAACTTGGATTATTATTTATCTAAGCTTAAACGTCGTTGTTTTTATCTCTTTTCTTAATTTATTTGAAAACTTATTCCACTTATAAATCTTTTGTCTAACCCAACACCAAATTTGTTCATGACCCTTTTAAAAGTTCAAAATAATCGATATTATGAGTAAAAGTCTCTAATTTCAGCCAATTTTCTTGACAGGTTGAATATAATTTAATGCGGAAATGTAACATTATCTTTTTTAGGTGCAATTAATCGATTAAATTAATATAAGTCCGTAAAGGCCAGAAATTAATTGGTTTTGAATTTCCTTCAAAGTGATTTTAATGGTGGTAATAAGCGGTAGTCTTTTGTTCCAGTACATTTATTTTTTTGTCAAAAATGTTTGTTTAGTTTTTTTATAAGGTATAAGTATTAATAATACCTTTAATTATTTCCTGAAATATGTTGGATTTAGCTTTTTGTCTGATTTATCTTGGGATTGGCACAATGAACGTACTTGGTCGCATGTTTCAATATCAGATAATTTTCACAGTAATATAAAATCATAAATAACAGTAAAAATACACAAGGCTTTGTATTTCCGCCTTATATTATTCTATTTCCTCAAACTATTTTGGTTAGGAAGCCGTTCCATTCCCCAGTATTCGAAAGTGTGCGAGTGCGGTTAACCGCAGATACGCCTTTATTAAATTTTCCACCGGGCAGAAATTTTGCTTTACACGATACTTTCATCTCTCGTAATCGAGAATAAAAAGATTAATTAAAAATAATTTTTCAATGGTAAAAGACGTACACAAAAGGTGCGTTTCGGGCGTAGTTACGTTTCGAGAAAAAGAGGAAAAGGTGGGCCTAACGGCTTTTAAAACACATGCACACACCTCGCATTCCAATGTTTCTTATTCAAATAGGAAACGATACTTGCCTACACTTTTTGCCATTCTTCATCTAGACGAAATTATTCCTTTAGATTCTTTTAAGACTCAACGGGCAGGTTTTGATATTGCAGTTTCATAGCATGTCGTTTAAAATTAAGTTCTGGAGTAATTAATTTCGTCCTTGCTAATGCGTACATAAAGAATTGAACTGCATTCTTTCCCAACTAGTTTTTCTGTTGCTTTTTTTTCATTGATGTAATGTTATTGATATAAATCTTAAAATAGTTTTTCTGTTGCTTTTTTTCGTTGACGATGTAATGTTATCGATATAAATCTTAAAGCGTTTTGCTATTTTTATGGCTATGTTAATTATGCCATCTACATAACTCGCTTAGTAAACTGTAGTAAATAAATAATAAAGATTACATTTTTAAAATTCTTTGATCGTTCCATTCAGATTCGATATAAATATAGCCTGTCGCATAGTTGGTTACCAGAAGCTGGTAATTAATTTTAATTTTTTAAATTTAAATTAAGGCCGTAGCTAGGCATTCATTTTTTAACGTTAAAATAAAACCATTTGAAACTCGCCCCAGGAGATCCCGAGCTTTAAATTTTTAATTGTTTTTTAAACGAGGGTTCGCAACAGCAGAGGTCATATAAACCCTCAGAGTGCCGGTGTTTTTGGAAAAAAAATTGTAAGCATGTTGGGTTTGAAAGCTGGGCTGCTGGATTCGAACCCGGGACCTTAACCTTGCAGAGATGAACGCCTTGTCTATGCCTAAACCGTTGCGGCCACCGACGCCCCCTGAGCTTTAGAGTTGCTTCAAATAATTTTTTTTAAAGTTGCGAATTGAGTGATCCGGTGTATCTTGACGAACTCACAACTCGCCATCCTATATGCTGTTTAGAGTGTCTTGTGTTTTATGTATAAACCGTATTAAAAACTACCCTCAAAACTAGAACGTCTCAAATATTTCCTACGAAACCTTTTTAACGTTTTTTGAGGCGTGAATTGGATGGGAAAGGAAAAACCGAGCTCGACCAGAAAATCACTTCCGCTGAAAAGTGGTATTTTTCACCTTCCGTACACATTTCTCCCATGAGTTTTGTAAAGTAATAATTAAGCCTTAATAATAAAGCCTAGTTTTATCGACTAAGGTAAAAAAAAAAAACACCCAGAAGTTGAGAAATATTGTTTTTTGTATAGAAAAAAGGTGTAAAACTATGTCAAAAATTTAGGTTGTCGAAATTGAACGAATTAGCTATATTTAAAAAACCCTCACAAGTTTGTAAGATGCCAAGGAAAATATAAAAACATTATTGGCTGTTATAGACCAAATCTATAATAATAATAGGTTTATTGACAATTTATACATGCACATTCAGAATTTAATGAAAGGCTCTTGCCTGTATACACCCTAACATAAAATTAACAATAATTACAGTGAGTTATACTAAGACAAGTTTTAAGTTTGTTAAGAAATATAAAAAAATCTTTACTGAATAATTTAAATATTATTGAAGCGCGATGCCTTTTATACAAATTTTGTAAAATACTTTCCATTTAAAAAATTTCTAGAAATTCCAAAATTGATCGATTCTTTCTGGAGATATTGAAGTTTTCCTTCAAAAGTCGATAATTTCCATTTATCGTTTCACTGATTGTTGTTAATTAAATTAGCAATACTAACTAAATTTTAAGTACACACAGTATACGGTAAATTGTCTTTTATCAATTTCTAAGGAAAACTTCAATATCTCCTGAATAAATATAAGGGCTTGGGAGTTTCTGTAGCATTTTTAGAATATTTGTTTCAAAATGTGCGAAAAAATAGGGTATTACTTTTGAAAAACAAATTTGGTCATGAGATCAGCTTAACTAACGCACCAACTTATTCTAATAGCACCAGCATTAGATTCTTCCAGAAAAATAACTTTAAGCACAAAACAATAAAATAAGATTTAGTTTTTTTTAGGTTTTTTGTTTTAGGTTTACAAGAAAATAGGTAACTTAAAAATAAAAGGCTCTTTTTTAAAAACTTACATGGCATACACATAAAATAATGTGTATCTTTGGTACATTGCGAAAACAGGGGGCGCGTTGTTTAAATTTCGACAATTCAAACAAAATTTTGGTTTTTTCAGATATAAAACTTAGCACTATTCTAGTTCCAGTGTGAAATTAACATTGTCATTAAATCTACTCTAATTTGAACCCTTTACGCCGAATATACGGACGTTTTTAGTCTTTCAAACGCCTACATGTCGGACCGCGAGTACTACTTTGTAAATTGTTAATAGGCAAGTAGGAGTCACAAAGAACGGAATAGTTTAAAACGATGATATATATTCTAAACTGTAAACCCAGTTTTAGCGCCATTTTCGCAGATCCACATAGCCCACGCCTCGTCCGAATACCCACGTCGTGAGAGCTCCCTACACAAATTCCATCTTGTTTTCAACCTTGTTGATAAGATGGTACACACTGAATCTAGTAAGACGATCGTAAGATTGTAAAAAAAATTAAAACTGATTTACAAGTGACTTATAAAATCATAACTGCACTCTCACTTGGGATCGTCTGAAAAATCACATTTGTAACATTCAATCTCTTTCATGACAAAAATAAATATGCATAGGATTTTTTCATTTTATTCTAGGAATATTTGTTTCTGTTTGCTTCACAAAATCAATTAATTCACCATTTATGCGCAGTTTTTATAAGAAGAAACGTTTTAATTGGTCTTCTTGCATAAAACTTTGTGGGCGTTTGTTCATTATCGACGTCTCTCCATTAATTCTGAGTTATCGGCTACCGGTTTTTCACCATTCCTCACCATGCTAATATCGAATCTGAACTTTTATCTTAAACGAATCGACAATTCGAATCGAAATGGCTCTGAACACTTTGGCTTTTTAAATTGATTTTCCTTGCTAAGAACATTTGTTTGCTAATTTCAAGGCTACGATACAACAACTAAATCTTTTAAAACTAAAATCTTTTTTTCTGTCTTTTGAAAATATACTAGAGGGATGTACTAAGAAAGTTCATCGTTATATTATCACTGAATCCCTTTTAAATAACGTTATATGGATATTTATCAAATCTATCTATTTATTAAACTTCACAACCTCTTTCTTAGTTTTAACTTTTATTGCCAGGTTGTGAAGTTCAATAGTTATCCCATCACATGCTAAATTCAACATCAACCAAAATAAAAGGAGTTTGTATATATGAGTTTCATCTTGTATATTTATTTATCTTTTTTTTTGTATCAGCCTCTTCTACCTGCCTATGTTTTGCCTCTTGTACTCACTCTCTCTTTTTATCTTTCTATTGATTTGTTTTTATATTTATCTATTAAAATATTTATCTATTTAATTATCACTTAATATATTTATCTATTAATCGCTCCTTGCTCTTTATCTACCTCTCATTTTTATATCTATGTATTTTTCTATCCAACTCATCTCTCTCTCTCTCTCTCTCTTTCTCTCTTTCTCTCTCTCTCTTTCTTTCTCGCTCACACTCACTCACTATATTTAAAGGGTGAGGGTTAGCATATAAATATGAAACATTTCATGAAATCCTCATGAAATCAAAAAATATACATCATGGCCCGAAATCATCAAGCATCAGTAAAACGTTACTCGAAGCAGTATAGATAGAAAAAACTATAAAATGAAAAATTTCTCTGCAGGTGGACAATTTTGAATACAACAACTTTCTTGTGACTCAAATGGTTCACAGAAATAAAATGATCTAAAAAATGCAAAATTTTATAAAAATCTACTTGTTCTGCGTATCATTCCATTTTATATGTATGTATCTCTCTATCCATTTTCTCTCTCTCTCTCTCTCTCTCTCTCTCTCTCTCTCTCTCTCTCTCTCTCCTGTCGTTATTTTTTAATTCAGAGTCCTATGGGTTTTCTTTCTTTAGCTCTTAACCCTTATCTATTGTTTGTGCCCATCTGTGCTGAAGGTTTTCTTTTTTTTATGAGGTAGAGAATTCTTTTCAGGAGTATGGTATCTAGAATTGTATTTAGCTCTGATATCTAGATTATAGTTCAAGAAAGGCCCAAGTACCGTAGCGTTTACATAGCTATTGCGGGGATGTTCCATAGGAAATGTTGTGTCGTTTATGTCTCTTTTCCTTTCCCTGTACCTTACTTATTAATTTATTTCTACAAACCTATATTTTATTATCTGTTTATCTCTAGCACGTACATGCTGTTCCACCCATTCTCTCTCTATCTCTCTCTCTCTCTCTCTCTCTCTCTCTCTCTATATATATATATNTATCTATCGATTTATCTCCATTTGTCTATATATTTATCTCTCCCATATTCAGCTCATCCCATTGTAACGTTAATTTATTAACTTATTTAGAGGGGTTCGAGTTCCTTATAAGAAAATAATATTCTCTCTCTCTCTCTCTCTCTCTCTCTCTCTCTCTTTCTTTCTCTCTCTCTCTCTCCTCTCTCTTTCTTCTTCACACAGAACTTATATAACTATCTCTATTTATCAATCAATCTATGTACCAATTTATCTCTATATTTAACTACTTCTATTTTGTTATCTTTATATCTCTCGCTCTCATACTGTATTCTCTCTCACTATTTACCCATTTATCATTTTGTCTATCGTTTTTTATCAGTTTAACTCTCTATTTCTGTATGTTATGTATTATTTATCTATATTTCTATCAGCCTGTTCTACCTGTTTACTTCTTGCTCTCTATTTAATCCTCTCTCCCTCTATTTGTCTGTCTATTTTTCTGTGTATCTCAGTTTATATTTTACCTATATCATCACTATCTACCTTTCAAAATATTTAAAAGATATTTAAATATCCGCGCGTACAAACTTGTGAAAAATTTGAAATAAAATGTGTCACCTGATCAGTAGCTCATATGGTATTCCATCATTTTTAAGACGCTTGAAACTATACAATGAATGTAATTAGAATTGGTCCTGATTTGAACATAAAAAGTTTAACATTAGTAATTTTTGTGTAACAAATACTAGCTCATATTCTGTTAGATAGAACACATGAAAAATATTGTAAAAAAAAAATAAATAAAAAATAACTTCAATTTGTCTGCATCTTAATCTTGATCTTGTTCTACTATGGTCGCTTATGCAATCGGGATAATTTTTACAATTGCCAGACAATAAATTGAATTGATGACGAAGATTAAGGCACAGAATAAATTTTATTTTTGATGGTTTCAACCGAAAAACCAACAGGGAGCATCGGATGATGGATTCAAGATCGATTGGGCTGTGGAAATATCCTGAGGAAACAGGCGATTAGCCTGAACAAAGAACAAAAGGGCCACTTTCCTCTATTTTATTAAAATCAATTGAATTAATGTTTGTCATTCAGGGGGTGGAGGTCTTGCAGATTAGCTTATCCGCACGGGTATCATAGCATCTCGTCCCACGGTGAGCCGGCATCCGGGTCAACGGGATGCAAATTCAAACCGGCGCCGGTGAAAATATCGCGGATTACCGGCACGTGGAGTTTTCTCCACTCATCCAGGCGCAAAAGTTCGATTATCCATCCCAGTGGGCGATTATTCATTAGTCCCGGTCGGTTATTAATTTCGAATAAATGGGCCTGGCTTTTCTTGTTATCTCTGGGGGCGTATTTTGCATTCTTTATTAATACTAATCATTGCCAATCTCAGGGCCTTTGTTGTCGCAGGTTGGGAAGATAATAGCAGTGAAAATATGCCCACCAGAAGGGATCTCTTAAAGTAAATTGGCTTCATCAGGACTAGGTATCAAAGAACTTAAATTCAACATGGAAATTTTAGAACATCAAACTTTATTAAATATAAAATTATTTCAATTAATTATTCTTTTTATGTAAGAACTTGGTTGAGATGAAAAGTGAGTGTTCTAGTGTGTTAGTGTTTCTATACAAAAACCAATATTTTTCAACTTCTGGGTGATTTTTTTTTATTAACCTTTATGTAAGGTATTGGTTGAGATAGAAAAGTCATTGCCACGAGCGGGATTCGAACCCACGACCTTTGGCTCAATACGCCGCTGCTCTAACCAGTTGAGCTATCGTGACAATCAAGCGGTTAGAACAGCGGCGTATTGAGCCGAAGGTCGTGGGTTCGAATCCCGCTCGTGACAATAACTTTTTCATCTTAACCAAGACTTTACATAGAAAGAAAAATTAATTGACATAAGTAATTCGGTCAATTAGACCACTAAACATAAATGGATTAATATAAAAATTATGTTAGCTTGTATTGTTGTTGTTTTTCTATCTCATAGTGTTTCATGAAAGTGTGCATTCATAATAGCTGAATAAGGGGGAGTGTTAGCACCCCGAAATCGATATTGTTTTAAAACATAAGACTACTTTTTATGAAAAGTGTGTTTTTGGTTGTCTCTGTCTGTGGAATTCAGTGGCAAGGATAAATAATTATTAAATGTAATATGCTAATCCGATGTCTTCAGAAATGTGTTTAGTAAACAAACACATTATTTATTAAATCAATTAAAGGTTTAATAAGCAAGCTCAAGAATAGATAATTTACTATAATTTAATGAAAAATGATGTTAAAACTTTCAATTAATTAATAGAAATGATGAATGGTGAAGTGAGTGCGGTGATAAATTTTTTTAAAAAGGTAGTTCCTTAGTTAGTTTTTAACTCATCATTAGGTTGAAGTTCTACAACCTGATGATGAACTAAAAGCTCGAAATCCGGATCGTTGTAAACAACTTACTGTGAGTAGGAAGTATCTTTTTAAAAGGATTCAATTAATTTTTTTATGTAAGGAGAGATATAAAATTCAGCGTCACGAGCGGGATTCGAACCGACGACCTTCGGCTCAATACGCCGCTGGTTTAACCAATTAAGCTATCGTGATTTCGATCCTCGCGGACACCAACTCTCCATCTCAACCTACAACCGTTCGATTTTCTCTCTTTTTACTATTTGCAAAAGTCGTGTAATCACGATTCGATTCTCAGCGACTTATGAAGTGGTCACGGGGTTTTGTGTTCTTTTACTTATTAAATATTAATCCATTTACGTTTTAGTTGTCAATTGACCATTAAAGCGTAAATAGATTATGTTAAAATTGAAATAGTGTTCCGGTCAAAATCGAGATGATGGGTTATTTTTCATTCACAGGCTGGATTACACTTTTTTTTTTTTTTTTTTTTTTTTTTTTCCTTACCGTAGGTATTAGCCATCAGCCAGATAGTTTGTTGCTTATTTGAGCTATACTTATTATACATATATACATACGCGTACACACACATACATATATATACACATACACACACATACAGCTATTGCAGCGAAATAATATAATTTATATAATATATAAATACACAATTCTACACATATTCACATATATATACAAATTATACCTACATATGTACAAACGTGCATGTACATAAAAATACCTATTCACATATAGACACACTAATATAAACCTGTTTATATTTACATAATATAATTTAATTTTGATTATTCATTCTGCAGATTATTATTTATATTTAATAATTGATATTGGAACATTGTATTTACATTTATTGTTCTGGATTACACTTCAATCGCACAAAGGCTGTAATTATCAATTTTCCCTTACTTTCTTCTTTTTTCACTTTTTCATCCATGTTTGGATGCGAAAACGGGTTCGAACCCGATCGAGAAGTACGATCATACTCTGCACAGAGAGGATCAGTTTCCATCAGGCAGACAAGATGTATAAACTGTAATTATCTGTTTTTACGTTTTGTTTTCCCTTTTCATGCTGGCAGTTCCTTGATTGTATGGATACATCTTACGTAAGAATTATGAACATGAAAGTGAAAACGTATTTGATTAACGGTAATGATAATGTCTGCAGCCCTTGCTGTTTATCGGCGATCAAATGCCAGCAAATCACTCAAATATATGCGAGAAGTGGTTGATGTAAGATTAATAGGGAAGATTAAAGCTGATTTATTTTTTCGGATATGTGTTTTCCCTGTTTTGGTTTTTGATTTCTCTATATCCATTTTTATCGGGTTAGTTTTGAAATAGCGCATTCAGCATCAAAACTGCTTTTACCGAGGTTTCTAATGGGTTTTGTCTTTGACCCCTGCAGGTGTACCAGAGGACCAGGTTCGCCGCTGACATCCCTCCGGCGAAGAACAACGTCGGGAAGGAGAAAAGGAGTGGAGGGGGCCTTGGAGAATCATTCCGCAAGTTAGTCGGCAAGCTCAGAGGGAACAAGAAGGCAGGAAGCCAAGTCGATTCCGGTACCCAGACCAGAGGTGATATGACGACCGTCCACAGGTACTACTTGGGCGAAGATCCTTTTTCGACAAGCCTCTACGGAAGGGAGAGCGAATACCCGAACCCGAGCTACAGACGTAGCAAAAAGAAAGAAGAAGAAAAGTAAGCTTGCAACTTTTCATTTAAACTTTGTATACAGTCTCATTTTTATAGCCCTTGTTTCGTAAGGATTCACGTGAATATTAATTATTCTACTTTTAAACGGAAGAACAGTATATTTTTTTTGTCATATTAAATATCATGAAATATCAATAATTTGGATCATGAATTCTCAAAAAAAAAAAAAAAAAAAAAAAAAAAAAGACAATTATTTGTTGAATCACCATAAATATGGTATAATGAGAGGTTTGTGAGATCCATAGAATTTTATTGGAGAGAATTAATTAAAAAAACGTTAACAAACGTTTACATATTTAATATTTAATTAATACGTTAATATTTAATTTATTCTTTCATGAAAAACTACTTCTCTCTCTCTCTCTCTCTCTCTCTCACTCTCTCTCTCTCTCTCTCTCTCTCTCTCTCTCTCTCTCTCTCATCCTCTAACTCACTCTATCTCTCTACTTATATCACACTCTTCATTTTCCTATCTGTTCATCTATCCCCATATACAAGGTGTCCTTTTTAGATGGCTCTGCTGAATTTCTTTTGAACCAATGATGCTAACGAAAAAAAATAAAATAGGTGTTTAATATTTTTTATTCGTTTCAAATTTTTTGGTTTTTGAGAAAAATTATACAGGTTACCACAGAGGCTCAGCTCAACTTTAAAATTTCAAATGCGAATATACATCCTGATACGGAAAAGGAATTTTTTACGCTGAAAATAATGGTGCAATCGGATTTTAAATTGGCCAAAAAATGACAAAGTTATGACAAAAAGTTTGAAAAAAAAAGAATTTCGTTTATTTTGTTGTTAATTCCAATAATTTGCTCGTTCATTAATGTAAACCTTAATTACCTTCATTGTTTATATTCTATCATTGTTTGTCGAACTCGCATTAGTATTATTATTACATTCAGTATTCCATTCAAAATGAACCGAAGAGCATATTTTTTCGATCAACAGCGTACCACTGCTTTATTGATAGAGGTGGTATTGCGCGTCGTGTAGTCGAGTTGTTCTCTCAAAAATTTCCTTATCGCCACACAAGGTTTATTCGTGTTGCTCGCAATATGAGGAGATACGGATCAGCTGTTCCATCACCAAGAAACCGGGAGCGTAATTTCGGCGAGGAGCTGGATATTTTACTGTTTGTTCGCGAAAATCCAAATTATCGCTCTCATCTTTTCCAGTGACTTCTCTGAATCAGACAGGCGTCTAATGCTCCTTGAACAAATGTCGATTTGGGAGGCTGAAGAAAACGCTCTTCCATACATTCTCTGGACTGATGAATCCAAGTTCACCTCAAATGGCATACTTAACCGTTGGCATTTTCAAAAGTGGGCAGAGGAAAATCCGAGAATTTTGTACTCTTGTCATCATCAGGCGGTTCACAGTATTAACGTTTGGTGTGGTCTTCTCGGAAATTTAATCGTCACTTATTACGAAAAAAATTAAATGGCGCTCAGTTGCTCAATTTTTTGAGGGAGGTTTTACCAACACTATTAGATCATTTTCCTCTGCAACAACGACAAAGAATGATTCGCCAGCTTGATGGATGCTCGACACACAATTCTTGCAGGTGAGACGTTATTTGAATCGTCACTTCCAGGATGAATGGATCTCATGGCCCGATCTGTTGGCGTCCTCGGTCACAAATCTACTTGGCTATTTTCTGGGAGGCTATTAAAAAAAATAAAAAACAGTATCTACCCCAATCATAACCCAGCAACCTCAGAAGAAGAACTGCGGCAACGGATAGAAAATGCTTGTCAATCCATCTCCCCTGACTCTATTGCTCTGAGCACCGGTGAAGTGTGGCTAAAAAGAGCAAATCTTAACAACGCAAGGCAGTTCGAACCTGAAATGGATCATTAAATAGCGAACCAAATGACCAATTTAACATCCGATTGTTTTCAGCGTAAAAAATCCTTTAAAATGATGCGTCAGGATGTATAGGGTTGAATATAAAATTTTGAAGTTGAACTGGGCCTGAGGCTTAAAAATTGAAACTACACTAAAAAATATTAAACTCTTTTTTTTGTTAGCGTTTTTGGTAGAAGAGAAATTCAACAGGTCCATCTAAAAAGGACACCTTATATATATTTATTGGGTTGTCCGGAAAATAATGCAGGATTTTAAGTTTTCATTAAAAAAAATCTATATAAAATATTCTGTTTACGTTTACAGGATTACTCATTTGTCCTCTTCCAAATGATATTGTTTGTTTACCTCTGTAGCATTCCGCTACTTGGAAATAATTCAGTCATCCTTATAATGTCAAAGCGAGAATTTCGTACGATTTTCTTTTACGAGTTTAAACTCGGCCGAAGCGGAGCCCAAACGGCTAGAAACATTAACCAAGTCTGGGGCGAGGGTTGTGTTAATGAGTGCACTGTGCAAAGGTGGTTTAAAAAATTTCGGGAGGGAGATTTCAGCCTTGAAGATGAAGAAGGTCGTGGAAGGCCTTCCTCTCTTAATGATGATGTTCTGCGATCAGTGGTGGGTGCAGAGCAACTCAAAGTCAGTAAAACGACCGTCGCTGACCACCTCAAGGCGATTGGAAAAGTGAAAAAACTCGAAAATTGGGTTCCACACTCATTAAACGATCGCCAAAAAAATCAGCGCTTTGATGTTTGTGCATCACTTCTTTGTCGAAACAAAAATGACCCATTTCTGGCCAGAATTGTTACATGTGACGAAAAGTGGATTCTCTACGATAACACTAGACGTTCTGGACAGTGGCTCGACAAAGGAGAAGCTCCAATACATTTTCCAAAGCCCCCAACTCATCAAAAAAAGGTAATGGTTACGGTATGGTGGGCTTCATTTGGTTTAATACACTACAGCTTCTTAAATCCTGGCGAAACCATCAATGCTGAATCATACTGTAACCAAATTAATACCATGCATCAGAAATTGGCAGTAATGAAGCCCTCTTTGGTCAATCGGAAAGGGCCCATTTTGTTGCATGACAACGCTCGACCACATGTGTCACGTGTAACGTCACAAAAATTATTGGAGCTTGGCTATGAAACTTTGCCTCACCCACCCTACTCTCCGGACCTCTCGCCTACTGACTACCATTTTTTTAGACACCTGGACCACTACTTACAACACATAATATTCAAAAATCAAACGGAACTGGAAAATGCATTTATTGACTTTATCAATTCTAAAAATTCTGAATTCTACTCAGACGGAATTAATAAGTTACCAACACGTTGGGAGAAATGTATTGAGAGTATGGGAAATTATTTTGATTAAAGAACATTGCTTTAAAGTAACTAGTTTCTTTTTTTTTGTTTAATACCAAAATCCTGCATTATTTTCCGGACAACCCAATATCTATTAATCTATCTGTTCCTTCTATCTATCTATCATTTATATTTGTCTTTCTATCTCTTCCGTTTTTATTTATCTATTTTTTCGATCTGTATATATCAATTTATTTATTGATTATAAATATATCTATCTACATATTTATTTAAAACATCTATTTACCTGTTAATCTCCCGTCTCTCTTTTTCTATTTATAAATTATTTATTAATGCTCTCTCTCTCTCTCTCTCTCTCTCTCTCTCCGCTCTCTCTCTCCTCTCTCTCTCTCTCCTCTCTCTCTACTCTCTCTCCTCTCTCTCTCTCTCTCTCTCGCTCTCTCCCTCTCTCCCTCTCACCCTCACTCCCTATCACCTTCTCACCCTCTCACCCCCTCTCAACCCCTCTCACCCTCACACCCTCTCACCCTCTCACCCCCTCTCACCCCCCTCTATCTCCTCGATCTTGTTCCCTATCTACCCATCTACCTTGCAATCATTATTTTATTCTTTGTATCGTTAAAATATTGTAACAAGAACGTCAATCGAAATTGTCCTTCAAGGTGAACGGGAAACAACGCCCAATTAATTTTTGACGTTGATATCCTCATAGTATGAATATCCATTTCTTAACCAGTGCCTATTATTTTTAACACTGACAGCCATTGACACCTTCTAATTACGTTGATTAGCATGCTTTTTCACTAGTCTGATATTCTTTTTTTAAGTAGGATTAAAAGGGATTTTAAGGCGCTAGATGAAACAGAAAATAGTTGAGTTTCTTTCAAAATGTTAATTGTTATTGATGGTTTGTAAGGTCTTTGTTTATTTGTTCGTTTCTTGTTTGTATGATTTCGCGTCTTTTAAATTTTATTTCCTTGTCGCATATTTTCAACATGTCAGTTATAAGTAGTACCTATGATTCAGACTTAATTTCTTGGTAGTGTGATAATTTCTTCTTGGATAATGTCTTACGTAACCCAGGACGACGTTTTAGGGACAACGCTATTTAACAATTTAACCAGCGGTGTATTGCTCAAAGCCCTCTGAAAAAGTCGAACTACATTTTCGGCTGTCTTATTTAGTGTCGACATATCTGCTTTCGTTTTTTTAATTGGGCGATTTTTTTACATAACGGTGCGCCAAAACGGGCGAAATTTCCCCCGCGCCTTTTTATGCAAATGGCAAGTGGTAAACTATGTTGCCGACTAAGTGGCCTCCTCGAAAGCGTATGGAGCAGAGCTTGATTTTGTTTCGCCAGAAACGGCGAACTTTGATGAAAGTGAAGTTATGTTTCAACAAAACTGGGATTACAACAATGCGGGAACATATCGGGCTATATAACAAACACCTAAGTCCTAACATGGCAAAAATGTACGACTAATGAATTTAATAATATCACTCCTGTTTGAATAATTGAGATTCATTGAGAGAAGGACATAAAGAAAAACCCAAGGATATACATTTTTATTAGATGTAAGTAGTATGCTAAAAATAGATTTTAACATCGAGTAAAATAGAGCACAAATAACTCGTGGCTGCACTAAACAATCATACCTTTTTATGTATATATGTAAAATACATACATATACTATGTAAAACGATCATGCTTCTATTCTTATTCTCCACAAGAGTAAATATTTCCAGCTTCCCCATAGATATTATTATTCTCTTCTTCAGAGGGTGAAAAGTTTTGACAATATTTAATATTCACTACAAATAGTAAAAAAAAATATAAACCAAATTTTGTAATCAAAATTTGTTCTGTTACACTAACAGCGTGGAAAAATTTATTGCTAAATGACAAAATGTTATAAGTAGGAAAAGATAAAGGACAAGTTAAATCTGATAAAACCACCAATTTTTAAGCTTAAACTTAAAATCATGTTTCTTGATATTAAAGCAAACCGAATCACTAAAACTTGAGTCCGGTTGAATCATCACCACCTAAATTCGACCCAATTTATGCTGAAAAATGTAAATTTTATCGATTTGACTACAACAATGACAGAATTAACAAATATAGAAAAATGAAATTAAGTTTTTCTTTTAAACATTAAATAGATATATTTTATCAAATAAACTGTACATAGATGTTTTAAATGTTCTTTTGTTTAAATTATTTTAAATTATTAAATAATTTCTCCTTAGTAATCGAATAATAAATCATTCAATACGACTGTCTACTGTCTTACAATAATTTGCATCTCTCTCTCTCTCCCTCTCTCTCTCTCCCTCTCACTCTCTCCCTTCTCCCTCTCTCCCTTCTCTCTCTTCTCTCCTCTCTCTCACCTCCCTCTTCTCTCCTTCTCTCCTCTCCTCTCTCTCGCCCCCTCTCCCTCTTCTCTCCTCGCCTCTCTCTCTCACTCACTCTCTCTCTCTCTCTCTCTCTCTCTCTCTCTCTCCCTCCCTCTCTCTCTCTCTCTCCCTCTCTCTCTCCCTCTCTCCCTCCCTCTCTCTCACTCACTCATTATTTTTAAAGGGTGAGGGTTGTATATAAACATTTCATGAAATCCCCTATTATATTTTTAAGCAAAATAGATATATCATGGCCCGTACGCATCAATCGAACGTTATTCGAAGCAGTATAGATATAAAAAACTCTACAATGAAAAAGTTCTCTGTAGACTGGACAATTTTGAATACAACAACTTTCCTGTGACGCTATTGGTGCACTGAAATAAAATGTTTTTAAAAAATCCAGGCTTTTCTAAAAATCTAGTTTTTCTGCGTATTCGCCGTTTGTTTGTGTATTTTTTGCGTCAAAAAACATCCTTGCGAATATAGCACAGCCTCCCTAAAGGTCGGCAGTCCTCACTTCCTACACATCTGACGATGATGACCAAGTAGAGCGACTGCACGTATCAAAAGTCTTCGTTCCCCTTGACCCCGTTGGTGCCTTCGCCGATCGCGGCCCATACCGAGGCGCGGTGAATCATTCAGCTCTATATCAGGAAGTGGGAGAAAAAAAAAGGCTACACGGAATACAAAATGGTTTGTAAAAATTTCAACCTCTTATAAGGCGACATGACTCATTGTTTCCCATAGAACAACGTTTGATGGCGAAACGAGCTTATTATACTCTGAAAACCTTGCCATTTGCCTGTTGAAAAAAAAATTGTTCGTTTTAACTTTAACATTCGTAACATGCATTGTTTTCGCGTTAACAGTAAAACTGTACAGTAGCAAAATAACGTATACGTAATACATCTTGACTTCAAAAATCCTTTTTTGTTTTTTGTTAATTTCAGTTCACACTACTTTACTTGTATGAATGAAAAAAGTATTCAAAACAGGTTTAATCAGCACGAGGTTTTAATTTGTTCTTATCATTAAAGCAATCAGTGTAAAAATTGATGGAACATCCCTGGGTCCGCTCGGTATCGCGATGACTTGAAAAAATTCAATCTATAAACCTCGAGTCGGTTTGAAGTCCGTGACCCGACAGAGACGAAAATAAAGAATATGGCAAAAACTTAAAGACAGATAAATGTATTAAGTTGGCGTATCAGGTGGGATGTTTAAACCTTGGTCGTCCAAATATAGAACTAGGCCGTGGTTGTGCGGGGGTTACAGTCACAACAATGCCAAAGGACTCTTTAATGGGACCAATCTTGGCACAGTTGAATTCCAGGGGCTTTGATTTTTTTTCCAGAAATCCAATAAAAAGCCTCGTACTGTCGAGAATGGCCTTTTAAGATTCTTTAACGCCGACGATTCCTTAAGTGCATTCTTATTCTAAGCAATTACTTCAGAAAAATGTGAACAAAAACGAAAGTTTAAAACCTTTTCCTCTTTGCTGCATAAATTCATAAGACATCACATATCATAAAAATAAATTAAGCCACCTGTTTCTTTCCTAGTTCTATAATATATTGATAATTGAAGCTATTGATGATAAAACTTCCTATTAAAGAGTAAATAAAGAGATAATAGAAAAGTCATGACATTGTTTTTGTTTTAAAATTAAATTATACAGAATTTTTTTTAATAAACACGTCAATGTGGTCTATTTGGATGTGGTTACTTCTAGAATTTACAACTGCTGGTCGATCATTACTTCCTTACTAAGTCCCTATTGACCAAATTCTGAATTGTAGTTGAGAAATTTCGCTGTAAATATACTTCAATCTTTGACAAGTTTTTTCCTTAAAGTCCCTCGAGCCTCGCAAAATCTTCATTTTACAGCAATCGCACCGTTGGAAAGAGCATTGAACCTGTGAGAGTCATTTCTTTTATTGTGACATTAAGCAAACAAATTCAAAATAGAAGATAAAATTAAAGAGTTTTCAAGTTCTTGTCTAAAATTTACGTAAATGATTGTACAAATACTGATAGATATTGTACTTTTAAAAAATCGACTTTACTAAATAAGCTTTAAACATATGTAATTATTTTCTGAAATATCTAATCGTCTTCAATTTAAAATTAATTATCCCATGAGCAAACCCATACATAAAAAATCATGTTGATGTAGTCTCCGTTTACGTCAAAATTTGGCCTATCTGTTTGACAACGGTTTATAGCTGCATAAAATATTGAAATGAATTTGTTGTTTTTGGAAAATAAAGATAATATTAACAAACTAAAGTAAAAATCGGCAGACAAATATCGACATAAAAAATGCCAATGTTATCACTGGAATCACAGATAATTCAATTGAACAGACGAATCTCAATTGTAATTGTAATCAAATTTACCGTGATCAACTTTTTATGAGACACAGGGGACTTGATGGAAAAAGGATGTCAATGGTTAAAGCAACCTGAAAAGAGAATTATCTCAAAAACTTGGGAATCAGATTTTGGACAATGGGGACTTTTCAGTCTAATTTAAGATTTAGATTAACCTACACGAGGAAACCCTGAAAGCTAGAAGCTTTAGTATAAATTTGCGATGACATAGTTCCACTTAGAAAAAGTTTGTCATTAAGCAGTCTTGTTATTATACTTTCTATTTGTTCTTAATAATACTACTTTAAAGAACGAATATTATCTGAAAATCCGGATAGTTTGATTTAAAATTTACTCAATCATAAATAAAAGGCATTGCGACTTCCGTGGCCTAGGGCGCTACGCTTGTGGTTCTGTGTTCGAATTTCTGCATAGCTGGTCAAATTTTATTTGGAAATAATATTAAAAAAGTATTGTAGAGTGGTTTGACTCTTCATCCCCAACTCCTTACGGGTAGGTGAATGTTAAACCTATATGACAAAAATTGCTTTACTTTTGTGCCTTGTATTTTGAGGCAAAAGGCAAATATTTATTAATCATCCAGCAATTTCCATTTCTTTCACAATAAAACTTTTTCTCTCTTATCTTAATTTTGTTGTATAAAAGCCGAGGTTTCCAGTCGACTCAAGACTTTGTTCATTAATCAAAAAATCAAACAAAAAAACACCATCCGCGTAGTATAAAATTTAAACAAACGATCAATTGAGATGTTCGCACGTTTCAAGGCATTTTCAACTTGAAAGGACTCGACTTGAACGACAAAAATATGACTGGACCAAACTTGAGCCCAACTCTGTTCAAATAGATTTCGTTCAACTTGCGTTTATCAACAAATGTTGAATCGTGAGAGCCCGCCTTTAAATAACTTGAAAAATAGTAATCCTATTTGTTTTCTGCCCTTTTTATATAATCTATTTCTAGGAGGACTCATGATTAATCTTATTATCTACAACGAAGAAAGAAATACAGGTTGACGTCAAAATAATGTTGTTTGCTTTACAATTACCTTTTCTTGATCTTTTATTAAAAGTAATAATTGCACTAGATTATACAAATTATAAAACCTAGAGAAACTTACTTGTTTTATAATAACTTGTTCAGGACGAAATTACCTCATTTAATAATACAAATTGTATTTGAAAGCAGTTTTTAATCCCTAGGGAAATCCCTGTTTATTAATTTAATTTGGTGTTTGTTATTTTGCTTTCATTATTATTCAATTTATTCGTTAAGAGAAGAAAAAACCTTGTTTATTTTTCCTACAGACTATGTATTTTAACCAGATTACGTTTAAGTGCATTTAAGTCAAACTATTACAATAAAATTTTAAAATTGATTAAATTTTAATTAGATGTTTTTATTAAAAAAATCGTATGTAGGCTAATGATTATTTGGAGATCGAGAGATGCGGTCTGTTGTGACGTAGGTTTTAGAAAAAAAATTTCTTTTTCGTACCACGTTTCGATCTTTATTGAGATCATCTTCAGGGCTCAAAGTGTTTGTTTTCTGTGTAGATGTGTCATTATTAGGTGTCGTTATTACTCTCTCAACACGACACCCAATAATGACACATCTACACAGAAAACAAACACTTTGAGCCCTGAAGATGATCTCAATAAAGATCGAAACGTTGGCACGATAAAGAAAATGTTTTTCTAAAACCTACCTCACACCAGACCGCACCTCACGATCTCCAAATAATCATTTACTAACGGTCACTAAACACCACACACTTGTAGGTATTAAATCCATTTTATTTCCTGTTCCGATTGACCAGATAACTTCTTTCAATTAATTAATGTAAGGTCTTGGTTGAAATGAAAGAGTTAGTGTCACGAGCGGGATTCGAACCCACGACCTTCGGCTAAATACCCCGCTGCTATAACACTTGAGCTATCGTGACTTCGACCCACTTGTAATGCTAACTTTTTCATTTCAACCAATACCTTACATAAAGATTAATTAATTGTAGGCATTAAGTTCAATTTTCAGTAAGCAAACGTTATACAAGGATATACAAACAAATGATATACAAAAAGTTGGAACCCGCATGACGTACGCGTTGTGCGAAACTGTTGCTTTCGTTATATACTTTTTTTTATTAAAAAAAAAACATTTTTTAGTCATAAAGTTCACTTTTCAATATGCAAACAAGGATATGCAAAACGTTGGAACCCGCATGACATACGAGTTGTGCGAAACTGTTGCTTTATATCTGAAGTGACCGTAACATCTAAATGAACGTTAAAAGGTTCAGATATATGTTCAAGGAATTTTTTCCTGACATTCTTTTCGGAATTTATTTCGTAAACTTTTTGATGACTTGCTCCACGTTTAAACAAAACAAGTAGAAAATATTCTAACAATACAACCCAAATTAATAATATTTAATTAATAGTTTAAAAATAAACCTTTTGCTTCAAAATGACAAGCCGCTGGTTTGTTCATAACAGTCCATATCTGGTGCTTCGTCGGTTACATCATGGCAACACTGATGATGCTGAGTGCATTCATCTCACACTAATACCCATTCGGGAGAAAGCAGCGGGAAAATCAATTTCTGCGGTTGTAAAATTGATTTTTTTTTTGCCAAATCACGTACATTTCTTTTAGAAACAATGACATAATTTTGGCATAAGGCGAAAATGCTAGATGTACGTCGTTTCCCGTTTAAACTTTTTACGCTTTCTGATCGTTATCGCCTCGGAGATGTACCGGGAAAGTTTTTCTTACGATTTTTTTTTTTTTTTTTTTTTTTTGAAGGGTTGTCCAGGGTGATGGAAATCCGCCCACTTGCCACAAGTGGGAGTCGCACGCCCATCGGCGCGTGGGCAAGACTTTCGCATTCGCCGTGCCCGATTGGCAATTTTCCACAAATCTTTTATAATTGTCAAATTTAAAATTACAAAATTCAAACGGTTTAGTTAACTTTCTTAATCGGTGTTGAAACCAAAACGCCATCTTGATTTATTATTGTAAAAAAGCGGTCAAATTTGCATAGAATAATAATAAAAACTTTTTTTTTATTTTTTAAAGGAACCAATCAAACAGCAGCACACTTGGGAGGCTGAGCAAGTCGACGAGCAATGTAAGGCACGCGCAAAATGGAGGGACGACCACTACATTCTACAGTGACAGAGGAGGTGTGCAGACCTTGCCAAGAAAGCTTCAAGAACACAAGGCCAAGAAACAGGTTGGTATTTTTCCATAAATTCATAAATCCTCACCTATTTAATACAATTAAATATACCGTGTGGCCCCAATCGATTCAGCCACACTTCCAGGTCTTATAGGAAATTGAACGCTGGGTAAAAAAGGTCCTATGAACCTGTCTCCGCAAACCCTTCAGTTCCGAGCTACAGGCAAAAAAAAACCATGAAAAACAACGTTTTATGACCTTATTCGTGAAATTGTTAGTAAACCGTTAGCCTGACCGTAAAACAGCTCGAAACAGCATTTGTAGAGGATTAATTTCTGCGTCGAATGAGATTAAACCCAGCCTGATTGGCCGAAAATTTCATTTTTGGCGATTTTTCGAAGTTAGGAGGTGAAGGGGTATACAATATTCACCATTTCTGATATTTTTATCAAAAATTCACAACTTGAACACCGTAGCAAAAAATTCTTCAAAAAAACTAAAGAAACCGATTTTTATAATTTTTCAACTTGGGTCACTTTTCTGGGTGTGCGATATAGTCTTGCAGATTCTCCTCTGGTCATTTCCAGGAATTTTGGCCTATCAGATACATTTCAGCTTCTTACGAAGAGACCCACTGCTGACATGGATCAATTTGGATAAAATATATAAGAATTTACACATTACAAAAGACAACTGCTAACAGTTAAAAATTTCTTCATTTTCTTTACAATATCAAGATCTAAAAATAATTACTAATTCAGATTTTTTTACCATTTGTAATTTTTCAGGTCTATGTCACTAGAAGCAATGGAGACAGCACATACTCTGATCGCTATAAGCTCGGAAACAACTCGAACAGCATGTTCAACGTGTCAATTGTGAACAACGTGAGTCCTTCGGGTCCCACAAAGCCTGCAAGAACATACCGTTCCAACCTTCTCAGGAGCAAGAGCTTCAACGTACATGCCGGAGACAGCTACAGAGACAGTAGCAGGTACACATCCAACCCCCATCTGAGCCGATTGGATGAATCGACAGAGCTGAAGAGCCCAGGGCTGATCACGAGCATAAGCCGCAGCACAAGGGATCTGACACACGAGGACTCATTCAGAAAGCCTCTCGGCACTTATGATCAGAACCGTTACACCAAGCATAACGGCTATTCTCGCTCGTCAGTTGACACTAAGAAAAAACTCTTCATGAAAGGTCTGATGGACCGGGCTCCAGAACTATACAAAACACTACATGCAAATGAATTGGATGAGAATAAAGTCGAGCCTGTGAGAACAAGCACTCCTCTTAAGAATGGAAAACTTGAATATAGCACATCTTTCAGATCTAGCAACACGAGCTCACCCTTGGATGGCATCCAGTCGCCGACTTATTACCCTTACAGGAACGATTCGCCTGATGTTAACAGAAGTATCGTGAGACGAGGAAGTAACGACTACACAGAAACAGTCAGTTATGTCACTAAAAATAATGATCCAATGCGACCTTCAGTGACCAACACTGTTCAGAGCTTCACGAAGAAAGTCGTCCCAATGTCTGGAGGGAGAAAGGAGAGAATCGAATCGACCGAAACGAAAACAATTACAAAGAGCAAATTTCGAAGTGGAACACCCGAATTACATTTTGACAATGGTAACAAGTACTCAAATTCAAACGGAGGTGTAATAATAGAAGTTAGAAATACTAGAAAGTAAAAGAGGAAAATGCATTTTTATTCAACATTGTCCTTGAAATATAGGTAGATCGATTAGAATAGATTATGGAAACTACACTCTGTGCCATTGAATAGCACTGTCATAAGAAAACTAAAACCTTGAGACAATTCATTCTACTCTACCTACCAATATTGTACAAATACATGTAAAAACTCAAAAATAACAAGAATAATGTACAATCCTTTTCCCAAAGGAATTTATTAACTTTTGTTTATTAGTATAATATTTTTCTTTCTTTCATTCTTTATTATTATTATTGAAACTAGTGTTTTGTGTGTTTTGGCCAAGATAGAATATTTTACTAAATGTAGTTTCGTCTTTATTTAACTGCAGTTCGATTCTGAAAGTGCAAGTATGTATCAAAGGATTTACATGTAACTATGTTTTATTTAATTTATCAGAAATGTGAACCTAAGTCATACAATATCATAAGACTTTAACAAATCACATTATAAATTAGTTTAACTCAACTATTTCTACCACCTACTATTTTTTATATCATGTATTTACTGAGTAATTCAATATAAAATGTAACATATCCAGCCAGTTTTATTCATCCCTTGTGCGATTCCTCTACTTATGTGCTTACGCCCAACTTCTAAACGTTAATCTATGTTGAATTACAGGTTACAGGTTATTAAGTTTTAATATAGCTAAAATAATCTTATCTTGCAAATCAAATGATGAACACTGCATTTTATTAAATTTGTTCTCTTATATTTTATACCATTTACCACAATCTCTTTATGCAAGTATAATTAATAGCAAGTAGCTCAATACTATAATTAATAATTATATTGCAGTATTTGTGGGGGATAGCTTGGGTGTGTTTTATGTTTGGCCAAGGAGATAAACTTTGTACTCAAGTTTTTCAAATCCTACTCATAAGATATTCAATATAAAACCTCAAGAGCTTACAATTCATGTAGAGAGACATATTTGTAACTCCTTCAACCTGAAGATGGGCATTTGCTTGAAATCTGGATCATTAAACGACAAATGTGTGAGTAGAACCATCATTGACAAAAAGTAGGTTGTGTACACTTAGGTATAAGGACAGGTTAGGGATAAGAACAAGTTAAGTAGGGTTAAGGATTGGAATTTAAGTAGGGTTGGGAATAGGTTAGAAATGGGGATGATTTGAGTTACGTTAGGGATAGGGACAAGTTAGGTTAGATAGGATTAAGGATAGAAATGAGTGAATTTAGATATGGTTAAGGATAGAGATGAGTTAGGTTAGAACTAGGGATGAGTGATGTTAGGCAAAGTTAAGGATAGGAAGAGTTAGGTTAAAAATGGGGACAAAAGGTAGAAATAGTGACGAGTTTGGATATGCAGGGTTAAGGATATATGAATGAATTAATGTAGGAGAAGGGATAAGGACGTTAGGTTAAGCAGGGTTAGATGTAAAGAAAAGTTAGGTTAAAAATAGAGGCAAGTTAGGTTAGAAATAGAGACAAATTAGGGTAGGCAGGGTTAAGGATAGAGAAATGAGTTTAAGCAAGAGTAGGGATAAAGACAAGTTAGGGTGGGGATAGGGATGAGTTAGGTTAAAAATAGGGACGAGTTAGGTTAGCCAGGATGGTTTTTTTACAAAAGTGTTATTTTCAAAGAGCTCCCAAAAGGCAGACTCACTTCTTTTATTAGGGCCTTGTAAATGTTTTTCATTGATATTGTTGTTGATAGAGACGAGTTAGGTTAGAAATGGGATGAGTTAGATTAGGAACAGAGACGAATTAGATTATATTGGTTAAGGATAGGAAAAAGTGAATTTAGGCAGGGTTAGAGATAGGGGCAAATTAGATTAGAAATAGGTATGAGTTAGGGTAGGCAAGGTTAAGGTTAGAGAAACATGAATTTAGGTAGGGTAGGGATAAGGAAAAGTTAGGTTAGGCAGGGTTAAGGATAGGGACGAGTTAGGTTAGAATAGAGACAAATTAGGTTAGAAATAGGGGTGTTTGGTTAGGCAGAAGGGATAGGGATGAGTTAGGTTATGTAGGGTTAGCATTTACTAAAAAAGTGTTATTTGCAAAACGCTCCAAAAAGGCAGACACCCTCTTTTTAGGGTTTTTTAAACCTTGTCAATAACATATTCTGTATAGCATATAGCTATGAGGAAATAACATCATTTACTCTTTTTTCCCTTATGCTAAAAAGGATATCTCACCAGTAATAAATAAACCCAAAATAATAAATAAGTCAAGAACGTATATTGCTGAATTCTACAGTAATTGGTGTTTAAACAAACAATACATCAATTCAAGTAAAATACACTTAAGGTGGGAATACAATAAACACCAATAATGAAAAATTTGCTTTTACAACTTTATTTTCAAAAGTTTTAAAGTATTTTTACTGTGTGCCCCCATTCAAGGAGGATGAAATATGCAATATTTAAAATGCAATCCTTTTTGTTTTTGCTCTGTCTTATTTTTATTTAAATAATAATAAGTAAATATACCTAAGGTAAGTATAAAATGTAAATAAATATAAAATCCTATTTAAAAATGACCAAATTTACATTTATTAATGTAAAAATAAAAAGGATTATTTTTTAAAGCAATAATATAAATGGGATAATAAAATTTTATAAAACTAAAAGAAATAAGTCACTCCCTGACCAAGTAGTTTATAAAGCAATCCACTCACCACTTTATTTACCTTTAAGAATAAAAACAGCGGGAGTTGTATAATCACAACGACAAATTATTTGTTTCCTTGTACACAGGGCACACATTATGATTAAATCGTTACAAAAAACAGGGTTTTTTTTCTTTTAAATAGTGACTAGAACTGAAGTTCCCTAATTTAAATATTTAAGATATAAAATAAATTAATCACAGTGTCTTTTAATTAATTTATCACTTTTATATAACTCATTTAACTTTATGTAGTAGTAAATATGTATTTATTTCAGACAGTATAAATATGTTTGGAAGATTTAATTAAAATAATTCTTTTAAAAATGAAGAATTACATACAAAAGGAAATGTTAAAATCATTTGTTTAAAAGAATCATCCTTTCACAGATGTCCATATCATAGAATTTCCGGGCTTGCACTTTTAAAAACAGCAAAATTCAAGAATGTACAATGTATAAGTACAAAAAATAATAACAACTAACAAAGAATGTTATCAGTCTTATTTATGCTAACAATGTATATTGAATGTACTGTAAAGGTAAAACTTTGATTTTTTTTTTAAACTGAATTAAACAATAATGAAACGTAAAAATGTCAATAGAACTCTTTTTAAAAATGTGTACAAATGAAAATTTTAAATTTTAAAACACCATTAAGGAGGATATAATATGAATACAAATAAACAAAACTAAATTATTTGGCTTTACAGTAAAAAATAAATAAATATAAACCTAAGTAATACCATGATTTACAGAAAACTCAATGTTACAGTCTGTCAATTTGACATGACATTAGCTTTAAAAAAAAAAAATAATAATAATACTTTGATTACAATACTCTTTCGTTTAATTATGTACAAACCTTCAGCCTCAAGTTTGTGAGGTGAAGTACAAAATATACATTTACACGTTATCGTGTAGTATTAAATTCATTTTATAAGATACGTACATAATGTATAAAATTCCGTTATAATATACTTAGTTTATACCCGATGGGAAAAGAAATAAATCTTGAACTATCGAGGACAAATCTAAAGAGAATGGTTTCATCACAGTCTTTTTTTCACCTGTACACTCGTGTCTACGAAGGCTGACTTCGTCTGGAAACACTTGTGAACAAGATTGGCAGGGCGATTCCTTGGCTAAATCGTGAGCAAGCATGTGCAGTTCTAAATCAGTTTTACGTATAAACTTTTCATTGCATATCTGAAAACCAAAATTCGATATTTTTTTCTGTGTGTTAAATTTTGGAGGATATGTTTTAAAAACAAAACAATAATACTAACACTGCAATCATGTAGTTGTTCTCCTTCTTGTCCATGGCATTTTTTCAAATGTCTATCATAGTTTGCTTGTTTGAAAAATATTCGATTACAAAGAATGCACTCAATTTTACTAGTGCCCTGTGGAAAAAATAATATTAATGCAAAGTTAATAATAAAAATTGATAAATTAAACTACTGGTGGTTTTAAAGGTGGGACGACGGTTGTAATTTTCTCCTGGAATTCTATTGTGCTATCCTGTATATTCGGATCGCATTCTAGATCTGGCAGTATCCCCTCGACATCAGGCTGGTTTTCGAGTGCTCCGCTCATCGACAAGATCGTGTAAGCTGACTTTTCAAGGTCATTCGTGAGAAGACCGCTCTTGATTGCTTTCGCCAGAAAGTCGACTGTGGGTGTCGTGTGGCTTGACGTGTATGGGTGGTTTTCATTTAGCGTCAATAGGCCATCCATTGACAAGACATACTTTGTGGCTTTCACCTTTTCAGCACTCAGGGGTGGCGGTTTCTGTTGTCTAATTTCAGCAGAGCTTTCCGAAGGCATTTCACTCATGCCAAGCGCTTTGAACAGCTCAGACTGCTGAATCCCTTGCTGCTGTGAAGCATGTCTGAGGTGTGATATCAAATGGGCTTTTTTATGCCCTGATGTTCGGAATTTCGCTTTGCAAATTGGACATGAAAAAGGTTTTGACCCTAAAAGTAAATATAAGCATCACATTACAATGCATTAAAATTAGACAAGAAATAACCTCACCAGTATGAAGTCGCATATGCAACTTCAGACTACCAGGCGATGCAAATAACTTCTCACAAATATGACACTTAAAATAATTGTCCTTTGTGTGCGTTTTTATATGGCAAGCGGCTGTCGATTTTAAATTAAAGCTTTTATCACAGTCAGGGCATTTGAAAGGAAGTTCTCCCGTGTGGATCCGAAGGTGACGCACAAGATCAGAGGGCTTTTTGAAGCTCTTCTCACAATGTTTGCATTTATTTCTATGCTCGACGGGAGGTACAGCCTTTGGACTCTCCCTTCCCTCTCGGCCCTCTTCATCCCCATTTTCCTGCTACACATCAAAATTTTATTAGTAACCAATTTTAAAAGTATAAGTAAAATGAATAAAAATATAAAAGTACATCTTTAATCCGTTCATATTCCAAAATGGCTTCGTACAGGACTTTTTCGGAAAATGTTGATGGAGGGGCCATTGTTGCGGCTTTTCTCTCCTCGTCGGTTAATCTCTTCACATCAGATCTCTTCCAATTGTGTTTCTTCTTTTTCTCAGTCGCACCAGTAAAAGTATCTCCTGGGCTAAAATATGCCGACAGACATTAAAATCACTTTAAAGTTTTTAATCAATGTTGTTAGGCCAGCATGTTGTAGCAGTCCAATTGTAATCAAAAAAGAAACAAGGGGAAAAAGATATTACGCCTGGGTATGAGTGTTTGAAACATCCCAAGCCAAAAAATCAATGATTTAACTAATTTACATAATATTTTTAAAATACGATTTTCTACTTTTGTTGTGCATGTTTTGAGATTATTATATATTAGTTTTAGTTGCTTTTTTTATTTTTTTTAATAATAATAAATACGATAAGAATATAATACACAAGATCTTATTAAATAAATAAAATGAAAAAACAAAAATCCATTTTCACTAAAGTTGCCCAGTTGCCCAAAATATAAATTGTTTCTGGAGAGGGGAAAAAAAGTGCTTGCAAAATTGTATTGTTTGGTCACAAAATAATAATGTATTGCAATTTTTGCTCTCAAAATTTTTGGTATTCCAAATGGCTCCCATTTTTTATTTTATTTATTTGTTATTTACTTATTTATTATTTCATTTATTTTTTTTATTATTGTTATTATTATTAATTTTTAAGGGCGTTTTAATGGTCATTTCACGCCCTAACATCCCAAACCTTCTATCTTAGTTTAGCTATATCCCTTCTGAGTGCTAAAAAGCTCTGACTCCAAACATTCACTCGTAAACTAATTTATCCTATTGCCATCCAAGCTTTAATTTATCCTCTTAAAATTCTTAATTTGGAAGGCCAAATGTATGCAAAAATCACATTTTAAATTATATATAAAATTTATTTTTTTAAAATTAGAATTCTGAATTTTCGTTCCATAATTTAAACATTTCCCATAGGCTTGTATGGCTAATAATAATAATAATAATGGAGTCAGACTAGCAACAGTCTCAGCATCAGTATAGGCTCATCCTTATTATTTTATTCTTCCATTCAAATATGATAAATAAACTAATTCTACATAATGACAATAAGAAACAAAACAATTTTTTTTTTTTTTTTTTTTTGAGGGAGCTTTCTTATTTAAATTGCGATTTTTGGCATTGCAGTTTATTACCCCGCAATTTGTAGTTTCTTCCATTTCATTTTTCCGCTCCGGCAGCCTCAAAAATTTCTGTTTTATTTTTTTAATATCAGAGCTGAAATTACTGCATTGTCGGCACCCTTAGGGGAAAAAAATAAAAAATTGGCAACCGAGGCTCCCCTTATATGTTAAGCAGAAATCTTATTTATTTGCCACATATTTTCTTACTCAAGTTTCTTCCCTTTTGGTAAATATATTTAATAAATGTAAAAAATCCTCAGTAGATATAATTTAAAATAAACTAAAAAATTATACAAACTGCCAAAAATAAGAAGTATAAAACTAAGAAAATTAGGCAAATAAAATAATAATCCATCATCCTCAGTTACCTTGCAATAATGTTGTGCATTTTGCAGTGTTCTTCAATTTGTTCAGGAGACTGGAAATTTTCATCGCATATCCCACACGAAAACCAATGGTTTAAAGTGTATCCTTTGCTATCCTATTAAGTTACCGGTAAAAAAAATTAGTTTTTTTTTTTTCTAGAATATGTGCATAATATTGAAACTAGCCTGGAAAATTTCACTCGCCTCGAACGGTTTGCTAGGCAAGCTCTGCTCGACGAAGTCTGCCTGGGTCCCTTCCGTAAACTCTTGCTCATCTTCATTCGACTGGTTCAAGCTTGTATTTATGAAAATGTCGTTCCTAGTAAAAACACATAATTGTTTACCATGAAAAGACAACTGATGTAAGTTTAACGTCAACCAGTGCAAAACAAAACTTACACAGTAAATTTCAGTCTATTTAATATTTACATTTTCAATATCTGTCGATTAAATTAATATTTCACTTTATATAATTATTTATAAAGGTTAAGAAAGTTATTTTTTGACCTTACCACTTCTCGTATAACATTTATGTAACCTTACTCAATCAAAAAGTAAACTTAATTTAATTTCTTTAGTAAATTACCTGTCAATGTCTATTAGAATGTCATTATCTTGGGCAGCAGTTTCCATTATTTTACTCTCTTCGCTCTAGAATAGTATTGACACTAGTTCAATATTCTTATTTATATTTTTTAAAACATAAACTAAACAATTACATCAAAAACGTTGCTTCCTTCTAATTTACTGTCTAAGTCGAGACCCGAAAGATCCGGGCTTTTTTGGACAAGTCCAAGGGCGACCAGATTGTCAAGCGACATTTGCGAAACATCACATCTATAAACGAAAGCAATATTTAATTCATTTAAACACCATCAATAATTGGTGTAATAATAATTATATTAAAAATCAGTACTTATCAAGGTTAGCCTCAGGTAAAATCTCAGGCAAGCTATTTTCAATCACTTGAGGTGTAACATCCATATTATCATTCTAAAATTATGAATAGTTAAAAATAAGTTGTATATAAATTAATTTTAAAATTGATTTTTAAACAAAATAAACCAAAAATTTACCTGAAGAAAAATGCAGCCATCAAGTTCGTTATTTACGGTGATCAACTGATGGTTATCCGAATCGTACAAACTCTGGGAATATGTTTTAATTAATAAAAATATACATTAAATTAAAATTAATATATAAATGTATATAAATCATACTTCGGATGTAGTTTGTGGTGCAGGTTCAGGCTTATTTGAATCGAAAAGGACTTCTCCATTTTGACCTGGTGCAATTTATAATATAAATAAATTTAAAAAAGACATTTCCCATAAGGTATTTATTGTAAAATTGACAATCTGATGCTCACTTGGGATCATAAATTGTTGCCCCAGTTGTAAGGATTTGATGAGTTCGGTTAGATCACTTTGGAATGAATTGACATCAGGTTTCGACAGGGGTACGGATTCGGCATCGGGTTTTTTACCTTCTTGCTTTTCTTGTGGAACGTTCACCATTTCAAGCTGGTGGATTTCCAAGGATTTCAAACTGGCCTGTAAGTGAAATAATTCAATGTCATACAACCACTGAGTATTTGTATTTTAATAAATATAATTGATTAATATTGTGTGTGAAAATTTAATATAGAAAAGTAAAACTGTTTTGGTCTAAATTCATTGTTATACTCTTCAGAAAAATAATACACTTTGTTTTAATAATATAATTGTTATTTACTTCACTCTTATGGATTATGGCGTTGTCTAAATTACAGATAAAAATCAGCACTTTCTCTTGAGTAATTCTGACTCTGTTCATCCGCCTTCTACTAGTAAAGAATTAATTTAGGAGGTTCTTCACCCCCTTTTGCTCTATTTTCCTCCTCATTAAAATAACCCTAAAGTCACTGAGTTTATTTTTTTAACCTCCTCCCATTTACAGAGATGCATTTACTGTTTGTATATAATTTTATTCATGTACAGTGTAAACCCGTTTATCCGGAACCGTTTGTTAAAATATTTTTTATAATTTTTTCATATTTCTCAATATATGAATATTAATTTTTTTAAATTCATAATTCAACTATGGGACCTTTAATTCGTTGTTCGAAGTTCATAAAGGCCACCAAATCAAGGCCCTTTCACTAGTCAGACGATCAAAGAGGCCAGAGAGGGCGACAGTCCCGTTTTTGTTTTAAATAAATAAACAATAAAACAAAATAAAAAAGGTGTATCTTATTTTAAAAGACTAGAAATTGTGGTGTCGTGTTATTCGTATGTTGGCTTTCATTTGAAAGGTTTTTTTATTACATATATTTTTATTAGGCATTTTACGGATAAATCTTTCTTAAACTTTGACTTAAAGAAAAAGAA
Organism: Cimex lectularius; assembly: GCF_000648675.2. Classification (NCBI taxonomy): domain Eukaryota; kingdom Metazoa; phylum Arthropoda; class Insecta; order Hemiptera; family Cimicidae; genus Cimex; species Cimex lectularius. Next base: position 1,130,946 of record NW_019392722.1, read on the forward strand.
AACTAATAAAAATTATGTATTACTTTAAATGTAACTTGATATTTGAATAAGTGTTCACTTTCATATGTTTTTCTTTTTTTCCGTTTTTATGACACGATACTAATAAAATCACAAATTTTCAGATTATCCGGACAAGTCCCAGTCTCTTCAAGTCCGGATAAACGGATTTCTACCATATATCAAATTTAATATTATTAATTTTCAATTAGTTATTCTTTTTATTTAGGCTGAAAAAGTAAGGATGCGGAAGGTGTCATTCGATTACTACCTAGGTGACTGGTAAACATTGAATACAGCCCAATAGATGCCGTGAGGGTCCAGCTAGAGCTGAAATAAAGGAGGAAAAAAATATAAGAATGTTATAACTCGGTACAAGGCCCGAATAAGTTAGGCTTAAGAGGTTTTTATCAGATCCCAAAGCTTTTTCAAGAGCTTCCACTGTATCCTTCAAGCCTGGGCTTTTCCTCTCCCAAGAGCAATCTCAGCTTGTGAAGGCTGTCACACTGAGGACATGTTTCTTCTTCTTCCCGGCCATTGTTCTATACAGGCTTATATCTATTCCTCTTATAGATATAGAGTTTATAGATATGCCCCCCTTTCTAACCCTGTGATGTTTACCTTGTGTTCTCTCATACATTTTCAAGATATTGTTAATTAATACAGTTACTCTTTGGGTTAATTTGATGAATAATGCACGAACCTGAGAGCTGTGTGTGGTAATGTGCTTTTGACAGGCAGAAGAACTGCGGTAAGCCCGTCCGCAAATTGGACAACAGTGGAGATACTGGAACGTATGGGTTTCCGCGTGTCTTTTCAGATTGCTCGCCGATGAACAGATACGGCCGCACTGCTCGCATTTCAGCTCCTCTGCATTGGTATGGGTTAAGGAATGTGTCCTGAGCAAGCTTTTACTAGAGAAAGTCCTTTAAAAAAATTTAAAAAAGTAAACAACGGTTCAATTTAAAAACAAAAATCTTGAAAATTTTAACTCACTTGTTGCATGTGTCACATTTAAATGGTTTTTCTGTTGAATAATGCACCTTCATGTGTGCCGTGAGAAGTTCGCTTGAATTGAAGCTTTCCTTGCATTTATCGCAATTATAACTCACTTCAGGTTCAACATTCTGCGAATTTCCTTCAAGAACGCTGTTATCTTGAAACAATTCGATCAATCCTGTTTGGCAAGAATAAATATTAAGAACTTACAATTGAGTCTTAACGACAATTGGAAAAACACCCACCGTCAGGAGATATGACAAATTTAGGATCTTCTAACGTCATGTTATCAAGAGAGAGCAAGGGCTGATCGTTTGAAACGATGATCGACGTTGTTTCAGTCTGGATATGTGTGTTCCTTTCGTGGTTCTCTTTATCGACAAGCGAGTCAAATTTAGACTCGCATTTACTACAACTGAACTGTTCTTTTACCTCAAGTTCCTCTACCAACATCTTTGAGCTAAAAAAAATTATAACATAATCAAAAATTAACTTAAAATGGGAATACTGATCTTACTCTTGTTCCATGGTGTAATCACAGTTTATTTCATTTTCTTTTGTACTGTCAACTAGCTCAACTTGATCTGAATGAGACAAAACATGCTTCAATAATGCAGATTTCATATTGAACTTCTGTGGACATATTATGCACTAAAAAAAAAAAATAATAATAATATTTTTATACCGATGATTAAAAAAGTTATGTCTTGCACTACCTTGAAAGATCTTTCTTTGATGTGGATTTTTGAATGCCTCTGAAGGTCTGAAGCTCTTTTGAACTGCTTCTGACAAACTTCACAGGTGTGGGTCCTCGATGGTGGTTTCACTGTTACTACTGCGATCTCTGAATTATTTACATCTTGGACCGGAGCGAGGTCAACTTCAAAATTGTGAAGCAAGATCCCATCCAGACTGTTGTCCTGCAGTGGTGTCTCGGTGAGCAGTGTTTTCGTACCTAAAAATCAAAAGAATGAGATGTATCACGTGTTTCATTCAATTTCGTCAACTCACCACTGGATTTTATGACTTCTAATGATTCGGCTTGCTGGGTAACTTCTCCTGTAATTATAAATTTAATTAATATAAAATCTTTCATGAGCTTTTTTTTAATCATACCAGTTTTCAAGATTTTTGTTGGCTCTTGCACTGTTTTCTCATCTTCTACAATACAAAAAGCAAATAAAAATTAACAGTAATGAGAAAATGGAACAATTTTAAAGTTACAACTTTTGGAAATGTAAGAAGTGAGTTCACCTTTGATTGATAAATTTTTGTCAAGGTCCTGCGATTTCTGGAATAAAAAAAATAAAACGATAATGAAGGAAATGAAAATAATACAGAAGAGGAAAAAATCAAATTATACAAAATTATGTATAGACGAAACCCCTAAAGTGAACGAAGGAAATGAAACAAAGCAAGAAATAAAAAAAAGACCAAAATATAAAAAGAAAGATGTAAAAAAATTCTACCTTAAAGTACTGTTTCATGTAAATATTGTGAGCTCTCAACAAGTGGTTATTCAAACTTCCCACATTTCTGAACAGACATGTACAATGATCACATTTTAACCTCCTACCTTCTTCCTCCGACCCCTCATGAAGACGGTGAATGTGCGCTTGCAAATTACCTAAGGGATTCATTGAAAAATTAGTCATTTACACCACAAACAAAATAATAGTACAATTTTTAAATTTAAATATTGATAATTACCTTTCTGACTAAAGGTAGCATGGCACTGCTGGCATTCGTAAGGCTTCTGCCCACTATGCTTAAGCATGTGGATTTGCAGAGAGCCTTTTTGTGAAAAGCCTTTTGTACAAATTTGGCACTAAAAATATAAAATAAAACAGTTATAAATAAATTCATAAAATAAACAACCGAAAAATTGCTTTTTCTTTTTACCTTATAAGGCTTTTCCCCTGTGTGTATTCTTTTATGTCTCGCTAATTGACTAGGTTTTGCAAAATGCTTTGGGCAATATTCACACATATAAGCTTTGTCGTAACTTTTTGTAGGCCCTCTGAACCTTTTCTTTGCATTTTTTGTTAACTTGTTCTTAAATAAATAATAAATTAACCAATGATAATTTTAACATATATCAAGTTGTAAACTAAGTTCATAGCGTTTCTTGATTAATTGGGGTAAACTCAATGAAAATTTCAGATACTTTTCAATAAATTTAATCAACAATATATTAACAGTTGGTTCCACAACCTGTTATCATCAATGTAATCTTGTCCTCCCAGAACTTTACAGGTTTTTGAGCGATGAAATTCTGGGTATTTTCTATGGTAAAAAAATTATGTATGTATGAAACCCCCAAAGTGAACGAAAGAAATAAAACAAAGCAACAAATAAAAAAGACTAAAATATGAAAAAAAGAATGTAAAAAAATCTACCATGATGTACTGTTTTATGTAAATTTCTGGAGGGGAAAAAAAGGTGAAGGAAATGAAACTGATACAGAAGAAGAAAAAATAAAATTAAAAAAATTATGTATGTATGAAACCCCAAAAGTGAACGAAGGAAATGAAACAAAGCAACAAATAAAAAAGACTAAAATATAAAAAAATTCTACCATGATGTACTGTTTTATGTAAATTTCTGGAGGGGAACAAAAGGTGAAGGAAATGAAATTGATACAGAAGAAGAAAAAATCAAATAAAAAAAAATTATGTGTGTATGAAACCCCAAAAGTGAACGAAGGAAATGAAACAAAGCAACAAATAAAAAAGACTAAAATATGAACAAAAAGGACATAAAATTTTCTACTTTGATGTATGTATTATGTAAATTTCCGGAATAAAAAAAGAAAATGATAATGAAGGAAATGACAATAATACAGAAGAGGAAAAAAATCAATTTAAAAAAAAAAGTATGTATGTATGAAATCCCCCAAAGTGAACAAAGAAAATGAAACAAAGCAACAAATAAAAAAGACTAATATATAAAAAGAAAGATGTAAAAAAATTCTCCCTTAAAGTACAGTTTCATGTAGTGAGTGATGTAGAAAATTTTGTTAATAGAGTTTTGCAGAGCCCTGAATAAGTGAAAATTTTAAGAAGTAAATAAGGTGAATGGGGGTACATATCCAGCCAAATTCCAACAATTTTTGGCGCATTTGCAAGCTGGCAAGTGTAATCTTGATCAAAAACAATCCCTTGTGATTCATCAATGCTGGTTGTTTTTGTTCAATGCTGACTTTAATCGGTCCTGTTTTTAGTATACACTAGAATTAACTGTTTGATTGGGTGAGAAAAGCTCGTAACAAAGCACCCTCTTCCGGTCCCACCAAATACACACTGCCGTTTTGTCATGTAAACCGGCTTTTGGAATCCTTAACAATATGTCACTGCATTTTACCTGGTATTTTCAACTCTGAACATTGTTGTAAAGGACTTTTTATCCCCAGATATGAACTTTTTAAAAATGGTTAATTACATTGCGCTTTAGAGGGATTCGGTATGCAGTATATATATAATTTGGATATATAATTTTTGTCAGTCAACCCATAGAAAAATGCATCCAGCTGCTCGCAGATACATTGCAATGCTTGTCTCATGGTGAATGTTTTTTTTAATGAAAAGTTTGAATGTGAATATAGGTTTAAGGACAAAAAGGCTTTGCATCTTTCAAATTAATTTCCACTTCTCGACCAAGCAAACTATTTACAATAGGTTTCTCCTAAAGAGGCATCAAAAATTTTCCTAGCAGGCTGAGCTGAAGTTTTCCCTTTGTGGTAATAAAAAAACATTAAATGACAAAAATGAACTAGTTTTTCCTTTATTTCAAACCAAAACCTTATAAAAAATTAAGCTCTCAAAAGAAGCTGGCAAATAAGCAAATAAAAACACTTTAATACCTTTTGAGAGTGTGTGAACAATAATAACTTAACAAACATTGCTTCAAAACACAAGAGGGTTAAAATCAAATTATTGAAAAACGCTATGGATTTATTTTACAAGCCAATAAAATAATTTTTTCAATAAATTACCTTATGCTGAATGTCTTTACAGTGTGTTTTGAAAGCCGCTACGTTTTCAAACTTAAGGTTGCACTGCAGGCACTTATAAGATTTTACCTTTGAGTATTCTCCATTTTTATGTTCTAGAGCGTGTTCGTCCAGTTGGATCTGAAACAAAAATCCGTTTAAGAAAATATTTCAATCCCGAAGTATCTTCGCTGTGTTACCTGGCACGTGAACTCTTCTCCGCACTCTTGGCAAAACAGGCTGTCCTCGCTTTGGTGGACCCATATGTGCGCTTTGAGGCCGGCTATCCTTCGAAACTGTTTCTTACAAACAGGGCAAAAAGGGTTTTTTATGTCATGCGTTGCTAAATGCGGTATTAAATTATACTGAAACAAATTTTAAATAAATTAAACAAAAAGTATAAATGGATGTGTGCAAACTGTACAAGCCATCCACCTCATAATTGAAAGACTCGGGACATTCGGGACACTTGAAAGGTTTGTCCATAAGGTGTTTCGATTGATGCTTCCTATAATGTTTTTTATTTTCAAACTGCTCCCCACATCGATCACACCTAAGTACCCCCTATGGAAAAGCATTAGTAATAAATATAAGAAACATAGAATGTTATGGTGCATATTTCTTTAAATAATTTTTTTTAACATAATTATTATTACATTTTCTTTTAGAGAGGTATTTTCTTGAACTACTTTTTCTATATTCGTTTCTTCCACCTGACCTTCCTGTGAAATTCCTTTCTGGCTGTTACTCTGTTGAACATCATCCGTTTTCTCCCTGAAAGATGAGATGAATTAAAATTAATATTACACTTTACAATACAAAAAATGGCTCACTTGTTTGCATCAGGAGAATTAGGATTATTTAAACACGACTCAGGTGAAATTTGATTGCTAGACGTTTCATTTAATGCTGTAAATAAATTATCTTGGGATAGAAGAACTTGTTGATTGATAATCGGCAGCTGGATTTGAAAAAAATAAATACAATTTATACTTTCTCTCAATAAATAAAGTGCACAAAGTAAAACAAAATACTTACAGCCTGATTACCATCGATAACATAACTAACTAAATTTTGACTCTGTAGGTCTTGTAGAACGAAAGGAATGGCAAGGTACGTAACTTTGTTCCCAAATACAGAAAATTGTCCAGCTGAAAATAAAAAAATAATAATAATTACAAAAAGATAAATGTCAGGATGAACAGAGATCAAACCTGTTCGGGTGGTAACATTTTCTGTGTTGCTTCTGGGAAGATCAGTGCCATCAGTGGTCCTGATTAAATTGGCGTCAAATGGAATAGCAGTGTCTATCAAGCCAATATCAGTCAAAGTAGTTGCCTCCATTGAATATGATTATAGTTGTAATAGCATGCGACTATAAAATCACGTGCAATTGATTTCTAACTAATTCTTCGATAATTTTGTATCAACTTACAAAAATTATTTTAAATCCCTGAAAAAAATCAAAACTGATTACCATCATACAAAAGAAATGTAATAGAAATGATGGAGTGAGTGCGGTGTTCAATCCTTTTTAAAAAGATAGTTCCTACTCACAGTAAGTTGTTTTGCAACGATCCGGAATTTGAGCCCTTAGCTCATCATCAGGTTGAACGATTTCTACAAACACGTCTCTCAACATGAATTGCAAAAGTTTCTTTACGTGAGACGTGGTTATATAAGAAAAGAAATGCAATGTTATATATTTGTGTATAAAAAATAGCAAGTATCTAACTGTTCGATTCCCTTTCTTCTATTATCTAAAATTGTGGAATTGATCCTTCTTTATTTACATACCCCGGAAAGTGCACTACCATTAAGCTAGTTGAGCACTTTCTGTGGTACCTCTTTTCCTTAGGCACCTATTCTGGCCTAACGCTTAGCAGTCACATAGGGCATATGATTCCATTTTTGAACCACATGAACCATTTTTCCTGGTTGAGATGTTAAGGAACTTCTTTGGTTTGCATCTGGCGAAATCATCCAATTTGTGGTCATTCCGAGACCAATTAAACAAGTTAAACTAATTAGCCAACTCCAGTTGTAGGATTTTGTAAACATGAATGGCAATACAGATATTTTTATGACAATGAAATGAATATTTAGTGCAATTAATTGTACTTTTTATCTAAAATCTTGGTTGAGATAAAAAAGTTAGTGTCAAAAGCGGCATTCAAATCCATGACCTTCGGCTCAATATTTACTTGAGCTATTGTGACTTCTTTCCATTCAGACTCCAACTCATGTCAACGTACAACCTTTCTAATTTTCCCTCTTTTTTCCATATTTTTAATTCAGTTTGAATCCCGCTCATGAGACTAACTTTTTCATCTCGACCAAGACTTTAGATAAAAATTACAATTAATTTAAATAATTAAATATGTCAATTATGACCGCTAAACAAATAAGGATGATAGAAATGATAAATTATTGAATGATACAATGATTGATAACGTCTCATTGGCCGGGGGACCGGGGTTTCAGTCATACAATCCATGCCAAGAGACGTGGTTGTAGAACTCCTTCAACCTGATGATGAAGCTCAAAATCCAGATTGTTGAAAACAACTAACTGTGTAGGAACTATCTCTTTAAAATACATTTAGTGTTTGTATAATTTAATTTCAATTTGTTTCCTTTATTACTGTTCTTATTTTATTTATTCACATTTTTAGTTTGTGGTTATTTTTCTCTTTTTTTATTTTTCTTTGATTTAAGTTCTTTGGTGGCATTTTTTTTTTTTTTTTTTTCAATTCACATTTTCTATCATTCTGCACTTTTGTTGTCCTGCTTATGCATTATGCTTCTGTACACATGCCTCCTGGTTTTTTTTTTTTTTTTTTTTCAATTCACATTTTCTATCATTCTGCACTTTTGTTGTCCTGCTTATGCATTATGCTTCTGTACACATGCCTCCTGGAGCATCACTTGCACACAAACTTTTTTTTTTTTGCCTTGTGCAACCACACATCAGCCATGCCGTCAATCCGGGATGTCAAGTGGGGGAAACCGACGGGAAGAAACCGCCGCGAACACAAACTTCAACAAGTTACTAGTGATCAAAAATAGGTTTTTGAGGTTTGTCACCCCCTGCCCAAAATGGACCAGGATTGGGTCCTCCACGAGGTGACCAAAAGGAAGAAAGTTGCCATTGAGATGAAGTCAATAACGCTACGCTTCTTCAGCAGATGTGCTACCAGAAGGAATGCAGAGTAATAGGAGCCTATGACCTTAGTAAGCATTGATGTGTAAAGAACATTCTGCTTCGAGACTGAGCTGTGATTTTTATGACATTTGTGATAATCCTGTGTGATAATAGTGCTGTGCTATTCCTACAATTTTGGCCTGTAAAAGTACATAATCCTTTTAATTATTAACTTACTTGAACCCTCAAAATCTATTTTGTGACTTTTTTTAAATTACTTTTTCTCACTTCTCAAAAACATCACTGTAACGAAACTGCTCAAAAATGAATAGGGATATTTATAATTTGTTCTTATTCTATTAATTTTAATTAAATTAACCGATATACTCGTTAGTTGGATAAAATAAAATAGACAATACAAACAAATAATAAACTGAAAAAAATTAATTTTTGAGAAAATAAAAATAAGTAATCCTAATTTTTAATAACAGATTTACTTAAGAATGGTAAATACGGTTGGTAATCATCAGGTAAACACCGTGGTATCCCAGGCATTAGCCCAATTCTGAGTGACTGGAAGTGCCAATACGAGGCCTGGTAGTGGATCTCAGTGCATTACGATGCTAAGGAAGGACAGAAATATTGTCACTGCAGCAAGACTGAACCCTTTCCATAGTGCCCACCTGATTTTAAAAGAAGTACAAGTTGTTTTGGCAAAGCAATTATCAATCCAAATGATTCATAATGTTTGTGGGAAGTTGGCCTCACATCATATGCCCCTTTGATACAACCTGCAGCAGTGATGTAAAATATGATGCAGCAAGTGCCTGGAAGAGAATTTGAATGCTGCTATGTTTATTGAAGAGCCACGTTTCGGTATGTATAGTGATAGCAGGCGTCAAATAGTCTACCGAGGACAGGGGATGCATACAATGCTCCGATTCGTACTCCCTTCAGTGCACTTTGGATGAGGCGCTGTAATGGTCTGGGCTAGGATTTACACTGGACGATGAATTATTGTTGCAGGCAACCTCACTGCAGTCCATGATGTCCAAGAAATTATCTACGAATACATCCCTCAAACCAGAGATCTCATTGGCAAGGCTTTTCGATTTCTGGATGACAATGCCAGACCTCATAGAGGCAGAGTTGTTCATCAATGTTTAGAAAACCTGGGAATTTCTCATCTGCCCCTTCCCACCATTGCCTCCAGACCTCAATCCCACTGAACACGGATGTGTTGCAGAGAAAGCTTTTCGATCACCATTTGACCTGCAACAACTGAGTGCAGCGTTGCACCCAAATTAGTGAAACCTTATTAACTGTGTGCCTAACAGGTGCACAGAGGTTATTTTGCGCAGTATTAATTGCTTCAAAAAAGTACTCTGTCCTATAAATAAAATTATGGAATTAAAAACTTTTATTGTTATTTTTTAAAAATCCCTTAATTACATTTTCCTTCAGTAAAAACATAATAATCTCTAATAAATGTTAATGAATTTTATTATAAAAATAAACGGTCATTAATCACCACACATTTCTACACAAGAAGAACAAAGAACATGCGATTCTATGAACAAATAAAAATACTAGGAAAAGGAAATGCCACAAAATTGTCAATATCCCTAGTCATTTTTGAGCATTTTATTTACCACAATTTAAACAATCTAAAGACTTTCTGGCTGTAGATAAAGTGGCCCTGCCACTGTCACCCTTGGCAGATGGAATTTTCCATGCCGAAATGGTACTAATTTAGTAGCTGTAATTTAATTGTATATTATCGGATTATAACAAATAAAGTGTCTTTATTATTATTATTATTATTATTATAAACTACAAAAACACTAATTTAGTGATCGTGGGATCTCTTAAATCGCATCATTTCGTTTGATTAGTTGTACTGAACCATTAATTACTGTAAAGAAGGCTCAGCATCTGCACCACCGATGAGTTATTGGATCTACAGAAATCAATACAGAGATAAATGATTGTTTATACTATCAGTTAAAAGATAGACAGGGTTAAGCAGAAAAATAACAATTTAGGCCTAACCAATAATGTTTATAAATAAGGAAATTAACTGATTGTATATTCACCAATTAGATGTAATTAAAACAAAAGGGAGTGTGGACAGATTGAAGTTTGTAATGAAGTGATAAACTTAATCAATTGTTTTTATTAAACTAGACTTAATCCAGTGTACTTTTACACTTTTTATCGGACTTTTTTTTTAAATAGAAAAATCCTCTCGGCTTACCTGTTAATTTGAATTTGGCTGTAATAACGTTAGCATTTGAATTCATCTTAGGCGGAAAATTTCCAAACCGGAGGCGGAGGATCGGCAGCGGGTCGGAGGCTGTTCTCGGATGATGTACCTCGTATGTAAAATAATAGTTCGGCGGCTTCCGCCTTGGGCCTTTTCCACGGATTTTCCTTCCCTGTCCACTTTTCTGGAAAATCCTCCCTTTTTGTTTTTCCTCTTTTTGTTTTTTTGTTTTGTTTTGTTTTTGGTTGAGGTTGTCCCAAAACATATGATGATCAACCGAAGCAGACACAGAGCGAGCTGCGGAGAAGAGTGCAACGCAGGCACAGCCTCAATCATTCCAAACTCGACAAGAGTGACGTCACAGTCTGGAAAATTTATTTATTTATTTTTTAATATTAGGATTAATTCATTTTAGCAAATCTAATTTATATCAAATGAATGTTATATAAAACGCGCCATTATGAGTTATTTGGTGTTATTCACATTGCACACAGACTATACAATGATCGTAATTATAATCAATCCCTTCGAAATTGAATAAACTAGCTTAAAAAATAATTAATTTTGCTTAGGAATGATCATAATCAATTATTGATGAATTGATATCAAAAACTGATAAAGGTCTGTGTTGAAGATAACCAACAAGAAGGTTGTGTTTAACGTAAAGTCCTCGTGGTTTTCAAGTGTCAACATTACCATAAATGCTTTTACATAATAAACTCTATTTTATCTTTTGACACAGACATATCTGACCGAACATGTCGAGGATAATCGTTAAAAACCTGCCTGATTTTGTAAGTACAGAATTTCATTTGCGTTGGACTCCGTTTATAGACTGTTGTACCCCATTTACAGGCTGACACGGCTCAAATCAAGCAGAAATTCCAAGAATTAGGTAGAGTGACGGACGTCCAGCTCAAGTACACGAAGTCCGGCAAGTTCAGGAAGTTTGGCTTCATCGGCTATGAAAACGAAGCGGATGCCAAAGCTGCGATCGAACACTTCAACAAGACCTACATCGGCACCTCGCAGATACAGGTGGAACTGTGCTCTGACTTGGGTAATTAATCTTATTATGATTGTTTTCTTTTTGTGTGTATTTAAAAAAAAAGCCCATTTGTATGAATGTTGGGTTCGAATAAAGGACCACTGGATTTGAACCTGGGACTTTATCATAAGCCTAGTACGCACTGAGATTCTTTAAATTGATTCATGTTGTGGGGCAGAGTTGGGCTGCGTAGATTCTTTGTTGCGATGCAGCCCCGACTCTGCTCCCCGACAAAGAACCATGTCCAGACCAAGATTCAGTTCACATTCATCAGTGCCTGTGAAAATTACGGAGGACGCTCTGTCAGGAATTTCCCTTGCTATTTTCTGCATTGTATGTAGTGAATCCAGTCGGAGGTGCATTAAAAAACGCCCAAAAAGATGGTGGGTTTGACAAATATTTCACGGCGGGAATTAGCACGGGAAAAATCTTTTGGACATGTTGAGATTAAATGATGGTGCAGGGTTCAGAAATTTTTTGAGGATGTCCCCGACCGATTTCGAAACCATTTTAATGAAAGTTGGAGGTCAAATTTCCAAGAAAGATACCAACTTTCGGGAATCTATCTCTCTGGCCAACAGATTAGCTGCCACTCTCCGGTTCCTAGCAAGTGGAGACTCGTATACAAGCCTCATGTACACCTTCAGGATTTCAAAACAATCAATACCAGATTTCGTTCTAGAAGTGTGCAAAACCATCATTCATCGTTTGAGAGAATACATCAAGGTAAGTAAAGAATTGCAAGCAAATAATCAAATATTTTTATGTTTGGAAATTATATTGCTGTAGGTAAGTAATAAAAGTGTAGATAAAAAGGTAAAAATATATAATATAATTATATTGTAATATAATGAAGCAAGAGCGCTTGTTCTGATTCACGTTCGCACTGGCAATTGTTGCGCAACATTGAGTCAAAGAATCCCACATCAGGTGGAATTCAAAAGAGTCCGAAAATGCTAGCGCGCAACACACCAGATTCATCGCAACAATGAGTCGGGGCAGCCCAGATTCAGGCTAGCACAGCCGAGACTTTCCGGAGATTCAAAGAGTCAACTCAAAGAATCCCAGTGCATACTAGTCCTTACTGTGACTGTTGCAGCCACCAACACCCCTTGTTTTTCCTTTAACATTGCTAATAAGCGTACAAACATCTATGAATTCAGTCTGTTTCTATGTTTCTAAAATATATTCTTTAACACTGTTAAGTAAGATTCTGGGAAGGATTATTGGCCTCTGTCTGGTGTTCTCCAGGGACCTCATTCGGGGCCAGTATTGTTTCTTATTTTTTTTCAATGATGTTGGATCAGTCATTAACAACTCTAGATTTTCTCTTTTAGCTGATGACCTGAAAATCTTTGGCCCAACTTCCTCATTTGAAAAATGAAAAAAAAAATAAAAATTTGAGCTTCATTAGAAGGCAGACGGAAGATTTGAAAAATGTACATGCCATAAAAATCCTCTACCAACTACTTGTTCGTTGTCATTTAGAGAATGCTTCATTCAGTCCATCCCTGTTTTTCTTTCTAATCCTAATTCATGAAAATATTTTGCTAGATGTCAAAGTTTTGCTTCATAAGTAAGAATATCTACATTAAGTTGGTAGAAGAATTTTTTTCTTTTTAACAAGGGTTCGCAACAGATGAGGTTATATCATTCCTTGGAGTGACAGTTTTTGAAAAAAAAATTCCATTTGTAAGTATGCCCAACGGTCCCTGCATTCGAACCCGGGATCTTTACCTTAAGTGATGAGCACTGTGTCTACGCCTAAACCATTGCAGTCACTGACACCCTCTTTCATTTTATATTGGAAGGCTATTATTCTAAAGCACAGAATGAAGCATCCTTTTTGCTTTTATTGATCTTCGGGGGAGGGGGGGACTTGTAAGATGGTCGGTCAGAGCCAACGCAAATGTCCATCACTCTGCATTGACTGAGCCAATTCTTGGTAAGAGATATTTTAAACAATGTGGGAAAATATTTGTTTAATAAGTCCTTTATTAACCTCAAAAGGAAATGACCTACATGAGTTCTAGATGTAGGTTTTATACATCTATTTTATACATGTTTCCTTTGTCCGGTAGCTGGAATCCTTTAAAGTTGGCCCCATTTTTCATTTAAGAATATTTACAAACACACACACTATCTCCAGGTCTATAAAAACTAAATGGAGTTCTAGATCTCTTTTCAATCATTTTCTTCACATTGAGTAACAAATATTTTTATTTACAAAACAACGTACAACAAATGTTTGTTATAATCTTTTACTAGGGGGCCGCAGTAGCCAAGAAAACAGCATGGTACACTCTCAGCTGTAGACCCCTTGGTAGTAGGTTCATTTCCCACCATCAACCTGGCCCTTTTTTTCACACTACCTCCCCCCCAACTGCATATATAATATATGAAGAAACAAACATGTACGTACTCTGGCTAATATGTGAGTTCATAAGACCATTAATTAAAAAAAAAAGTTTAGCTGATAATTGAAATACTTTTTTCTCTCTTATTAGGGTTGTTTATAAATTTGTTGTTTCAGGTGACACTAACAAGCCAAGAGCTTGGAGCAAATATGCAACAGAAAGTTCAACATTTAAGAAATTGAACCCAAATGAAAGTGCAAAAGAAAATCGTGCTAAGGAGGCCAAATTAAAGGAGAAGAAGGAGAAAAAGAAAAAAAAGGGGCCAATTCAAGATGAAGAGTTAGTCGAACAGCTTAAAAAAGTATGATTTAAAACATTTCATTTAATATTAAGGAAGTACTAACTTTTCTTTTCTTTTTTTTAGCACAAAGATGACCATGAGTTCATGCAATTCATGGAGCTTCATGGCAAAGTGGACAAATTGGTCGGAATCGATTCGGACGAGGAAGAAGAAAAGGAGGTAGAAGAGGGGAAGAAAGAAAATGTGGATGAAGAAGAGAGTAAAAAACTAGCTAATGACAAGGGGCTGTCAGATTTGGAGGTAAAATAAACATATTCTTTCATCATTGATACAATAATAAATCAATAAATCTCTGCAGTACTTGAAAGCAAAGATGAAAGGTACTGCTATCCTAACAGAACCTAAGCAGGAGAAAACAGAAGAAAAACCTAAATTTTTCACTTTGAAAATAAGTAACCTGCCGTACAAGGCAAAGAGAAAAGACATAGAAGAAATGTTACATTCAGTTCACATTGATTCATTAAGACTACCTAAACAAAAAGGAATTGCTTTTGTTGGGTTCAAGACGGAAAAACAGATGAAACAGGCTTTAATCTTCAACAAAACCTTTTTAAGTATGTTTATTCAATGCATATTTTTGTTCTTTTTTATTAACTTTTTATGTTGTTTTGATACTAGATGGTCATAGAATACAGATTACTGAGCACAAAAAGAATAAAGAAGAAGAGGTCTCTTCAGTTCCAAAGAAGTAAGTTTTGACAATTTTAATTATTTAAATTCGTGCTGTAATGAATTATATGTTTCTAAGATGGCAGAAACAGGAATCCGAAATGGACAGCGTAGAAAGCATCGCAGAATCAGGGAGGATTTTCGTTAGGAACCTTCCGTATACGGTTTCAGAAGACGATCTTCAAGCTGCTTTCGGAAAATTCGGCCAAATATCAGAGTTGGTCTATCCGGTTGATAGAACGACGAGGGAGCACAAGGGGTATGCACTCGTGACTTATTTATTTCCTCAAGATGCTGCCTCAGCTTTCGGGGAGTTGGACGGAAACGTCTTTCACGGCCGAATGCTTCATCTTCTCCCTGCAAAGTCCAAGGATGATATTGAAGAGGCTGAAGGTAATTTTTATGTACAATTATTCAGAAATCGTGAGATGCAGTCTGGAGTGATGTAGGTTTCAGAAAAACATTTTCTTTATCGTGCCGATGTTTCGATGTTTATTGAGATCATCTTCAGGGCCTGGGATTTACAAACAATGTTTGTAGGCACTGAAGATGATCTCAATAAAGATCGAAACGTTGGCACGATAAAGAAAATGTTTTTCTGAAACCTACATCACACCAGACCGCATCTCACGATTTCTGAATAATTATCGATTAACAGTCACTAATCACCACACATTTATGTACAATGTTCAATAAACACAATTAGCTAAAAATTTACAATAAATTGCAGATGAAAGTTCTAACTTTAAAAAGAAAAAGATGAAGAATTTAAAGAAGCAGTCTGGATTCTCTCACACCTGGAATTCCCTTTTTCTAGATATTAATGCAGTTGCTGATGTAATTGCTGAAAAGTACAATGCAACAAAGGAAGAAGTATGCTTTTCAATATGTTTCTGGTTTTAAAAATTTTTCCAGTTTTAATTTTACAATCTTGGTCAGGTTCTAACCGGTTCAAATGCGGCAGTAAGAATGGCTCTAGCTGAAACCCAGCTAGTTGCAGAGACAAAACAGTTTTTAGTCGATAACGGCGTTCAACTCGACTCTTTCAACCAGGAAGTTAAAAGTAGATCAAAAACAGTTATTCTAGTTAAAAATCTACCAGCCAAGACCACTGCATCTGAAATAAGGGAGTTATTCATTAAATACGGCGAGCTAGGACGAGTCATTCTTCCTCCAAGTGGAATAACTGGTTAATTATTTCATCATTTCTTTCACAAGAGAAACACAACAATTAAAATTTAATATTTTTCAGGCATTGTGGAGTTCCTTGAGCCATCAGAAGCAAAAATTGCTTTTAGAAAATTGGCCTATTCAAAATTTAAGCATCTGCCTCTTTATTTGGAATGGGCTCCTGAAGATTCTTTAAAAGTTAAAGTGAAAAGTTAGTATTTTAAAATATTTTCTTCTGTAAATTTTACTAAATTTTGTTTTCAAGATGAAAAAGACGAAAATGAAGACAGCAAAGTAAACGTTAAAAAAGAGGAAGATGAAGAAGAATTGATACCAGAAGAAGATACAGTTTTATTTGTTAAAAATCTAAATTTCGATGCGACGGAAGAAGATTTGAGAAAGGTATTTCCCTTTTTGCCCTTTTTAACAATTGGATTTATTTTTTTATTTTCTTTAAAGCATTTCGAGGAAGTCGGGAAACTCGCAAGTGTCACAGTGGCGAGAAAGAAAGATCCAAAAAAACCTGGAGCGACTTTATCAATGGGATATGGTTTCGTGCAATTTTACCACAAATCAGCATTGGACGAAGCGTTGAAAAGACTCCAAGGCACAACCCTCATGGGCCATCAGCTAGAATTAAAGCGTTCTAACCGCACTTTGAAGTACATACATCATTTTGTAAATAAATTTATTTAAAATAATCAATTTTATTGTATTTGTTTTAGAGATACGGAAACTGTCAAACGAAAATTTACAAATATGTCCAAACAAACTGGTACAAAGATTTTAGTAAGGAACATTCCTTTTCAAGCTACAACTGCAGAGATATCCGAGTTGTTCAAGTATTAAATTCCCTAATTTATAAACATTTTCATTGCTTAATTCGTTCAAATTTTAGAACATTTGGAGAACTTAAGTTTGTGAGGCTTCCAAAGAAACTAGTTGGTACCGGATCCCACAGAGGATTTGCGTTTGTTGAATTCATGACAAAACAAGATGCAAAGGTATATTTTTAAATATTTATTCTATATTCTAGAAACATTATTTTACATTACTTTATTAATTCTATTGACAAATTAGAGGGCGATGGAGTCATTGGGACAGAGTACTCACTTGCTTGGCAGGCGTCTTGTCCTTGAGTGGGCAGAGACAGAGGAAGACGTTAACCAATTGAGGATCAAGACAGCTAAGCACTTCCATCAAGGTTGGTTTTCAAAATTGTATATTTTTATAAATATCTAAAACTTAAATTTTTATCTTTCATCAGATTCAAATAAAAGGATGAAATTTGATAGTGCGGCAGGAAAAGAAAGAGATGAAGAGGCTGAAATGGAATTTTAGATTATATTTATTATTTAAGCATGTAAATAATTCAATTTGTACATATAACTTGTAAATATCAAATCAATTATGATTTATTAAATTTTAAATAAAAAATTTTAATTAAATAAAAAGACAAAACTAGTTCTACTTCTGTATAAATACCTACTGTGTACTGAAGAAGATGGTGAAATACCAAATGTGCTCAACAGACAGAATCAGTGAGACTAAGCAGACCAGGAAGATTGGGTATTAGACAAAATAATTAAAAAGGAAAAAGCAAGAAGAAATAAACTAAATATTTTAGAATACTTACTTCCTGTCCGACTGTAAAAAATTTATGTACAAAGTGCATAATTGATAAAATTACAACATAGACTTACCAATGAAGAGAGCGAAGCATATCTAATAGAAAATAAGCACACACATATTTTCTCCACTTCACGGAAAAACATTGAATCATGGATATGTAATCTTATACTAATACCCCCTACCTAGCCTTCACCTACTATATATAAGCTAACTAACTAACCTAACTTGTCCCTACTATATACTGGAGGGCTAAAACTAACCAAACCTAACCTATCCCTACTTTATACAGGAGGGCTAACCCTAATCTTATCTAACCTAACCTAACCCATCCCTACTATAAACCGAAAAGTTAAACCTAACCCTACCCAACTATATACAAAAGGGCTAAAACTAAACTAAATTATACTCTAATATATACTGAGAGTTAACCCTAATCCATCCTTTTTAAACTGCTCAAAAATGAATAGGGATATTTGTAATTTATTCTTATTCTATAAATTTTGATTAAATTAACTGATATATATTCTTATTAGTTGGATAAAACAAAATAGGAAAATACAAACAAAACTGTTAATCCTCCTTTTAATAATGGATTTACTTAATAATAGTAAACTTGAAGATTACTTATTGTCTAAACAAACACTTTTTCTCGTATTTTCACCATTTTAATCCATTTTATTCTCTTTAACCATGGAGAGACATCATCTTTAACTAGAAGTTTGCAATATTATTGTGAGAATGAGTTATTGAGGTCACTGGCAAGTGGGTATCGCAGAGGCAGTTAGTGTTTCTCATAGCATGGTCTCCCACCTTTTAGCCCAATTCCGAGAGACTTGATGTGCCAATTATGGTAGTGGATCTCAGCGCATTATGATGCTAAGGGAGGACAGGAATATTGCCATTGCCGCAAGACGGAACCCTTTCCATAGTGCCTGCCAAATGAAGTACAAAATGTTTTGGCCAAGCCTTTGCCAACATAAACAATACGCAATTGTTTGTGGGGAGTTGGCCTCACATGAAATGCCCCTTTGAGATGACCTGCAGCAATAGCCCGCCACCAGCAACTCAGAAGAATATGGTGCAGCAAGCGCCTAGAAGAGAACACCAATTGGAATGGATTATGTTTACTGATGAGCCATGTTTCTGTCTGTATAGAGATAGCAGGCTCCAAAGAGTCTACCGAGAACAGGGAATATGTACAATGCCTCAGTTCATACTCCTTCAGTGCAGTTTGGAGGAGACGGTGAATGGTCTCGGCTGGAATTTACACTGGAGGTTGAACTTGTCCTTGATGTCCAAGAAATTATCTAGGAATACATGAGGCAATTCCTCAAACCAGGGAACTCATTGGCAGGGCTTTTCAATTTCTGCATGACAATGCTAGACCTCATCGCAGAAGTTTTTCATAAATGTTTAGAAAACCTGGAAATGTCCTAGCTGCCCCTTCCCCCAGCGAGGTAGTCTTGACCCCTTGGGGCTGAGGTGCCTCTACACCAACACTGCGGCAGTAACACCCTTCTGTCATATAAGGAGGTGCGTCAGCTCTCATCTTGAGAATCAAAACATCCAATAAGGCCAAAAAGGCTAGGTGCGAAGATCCTCATTGTCCTTTTTAGGACGACTGAGTATACGGGAAAGCAATGCTCGTTTATACATAATTAATTGTTTAAAAAATTATTGTGTCCAATAAACAAAATTATGAAATTAGAATCTTTTATTTTGCTATTTTTAAAAATCCCTTAATTAAATTTTCCTTCAATAAAAACATATTAATTTCTAATAAATTTTAATGCAATTTATAATAAAAATAAAATAAACATCCTAGGGAAACTAAACTACAAAATTGGCAATATCCCTGTTCATTTTTGAGCAGTTTATATACAGGAGAGCTAACCCTAACTATACCCCAGCCACAACTAACCAAACCTAACCTAATTTTAAATGCAACGTGCCTTTTTAAACATCTTGAAAAATTATGCAAACTTTTTAAATTATTTGTTTCATTAGCAGTAAGTGAATTAGTGCAGTTATCTCACTGTAAAAATTATTGATTTTTAAATCAGTTTAACTTAACCTATTTTTGTGGTGCAAGACCCTACATTTCTCTAAACAACTAGATAAGTGAATACCAAAATTTAAAGATAACATTTAAAAAACATATTACTTCATTGAATCCGATGAAATGTCAGCTCATTGAACAAAAAATTACTACAAAAATTTAATTTGTACTAAAGGTCTAAACTTTAAAATCACTCTAAGTGAAATGTATTTCATATTTGCTTCAAATTACATGTATAGCTACATATTTGCCGGACATTTACAGGGAATAGTGTGTAATTTAGATTTAAGAACACTCGTTTGCTGCTTATAAATTTAGCTTTACGTCGTTATATGACCTGGGATTAATAGTGTTCAGTGTTATAATTTAAGTATATTCCTTCTTTAATTTAGCAATTTTGATTTTGGACTATTGTTTGTTTAAATTTACAAACTGTAACACTATATTTGAATCGGTTAAAACGCGATTTTAATCAATTTTCTCCTCTCTGGACGTCAATTTGTCCACACTACGATTCGAAGCTCGCGAAAACAACGGCCCGGGGGGCTTGGACGAAGGTGAAAAGTGAGTTTGGTGTCCATGGTGGGAGTCTTGGAGCGGTACTCCTCAAGATCTTTCAGTCTCTAAGTGGAAAGTGTTCTGTTATGACATACCGCAACCATTCCGACTATTAACTGACATCGTCGCCCGTTCACGTCTTCACAACAGGCAAAGGTGAGCCTGACAATACTTTCAGAATTATACCAATTCAAGCAATCTCTGATTTTTATTAAAATAATTAAGTTTTTAATGTCGACGCAATAAGATAAACATGATTCGATTATCTATTGATTTTAAAAATATCCCAAGTCAATCTTAATATTCAATAGAACTTAGACTTACACAAAATCTTCTATTTTTCTTTCTTCGTTTCTGATGTCCTTTTATTGCCTTCTTTATGGTTTGTTTAATTTGTGTTATTTTCTGGTCTTTACTTAAAGGTGTTTTCTATGTTTGTTCATTCGAAATTTTTTAAAGAAAATGTATAAATGTAGCAAAATTTATATTTCTTTTCTCGTTTCTCAGAATAAAAATATACGACGGCAAATATAATTTTATGGCCGTACGATCTTTTACAGAATGAAAGCTCATATTGAATACTAAGTCTAGATGTCTTTAAAAAATTTTCCAAGTGAAAACTTTCGTTTGAACTTTTTGGTGGATTCAAAAGATTTTCAACTGGGAATCCTTGCTATTTTTCGTTATTTAATCTTCGGTTTATTTAATTTTTAATTGTGGTCAGCTAGTCTTTGGCCTGATCATCCAGGTTCAGCGAGTACAGGCGGATCCAGGATGATCGAAAGATATCGGTGAGGTTCAGCCCTTTGGCGCATGTATCCAGTCCATCACATAAAATGCAATTAGTTCAAAAAAATTACTCAATTTTCAAGTAAACATCCTCTCTACTGTCTATGCTAGTTAGGAGTTATCAGACTACACACATAAAAAACAAAATATTTCTTTAAAATGTCTACAAACCTCTTCGACTTGGCAAGGGCACTTGTAAATTTTAAAAAATTCTAATCTAAATGGCCCGGCAAAAGACTGTTAAATAAAAAACATTATATATTTACTGTATAATACAAATTTATCATTTTTTATATTAATAATATAAAATATATTCATAAACATTTTGAACTTTAGATCATGTTTTTTTGACTGGTAAAAATTTAGCGGTTAATACGGCTAAAATATTACGTTTTTAAAATGCTTAGATCTTTTAGAGTATTTAATTATATCTCGTCCCTTACACATCATCTTCAGGGTGGCACTATTTTTTTAAATTGAAATAAAAATGTACTCTTTTGGATTTTTTTAAACAGAAATCAATCTTTTAATTACATTTTGCATCAAATTAACGGGCAACTCTCGTCACGAACGACTAAACTTACATAACTGTTAATAAATAAATATACTAAAAATTAATTATTACTTTCGATACGTTTAATTAATTAGAACCTACAGATCCATAGAGAACATTCGGAAAAATGCGTGAAAAATTACATAAAATCACTTCCATGTTGGAAAATGCCAAAGTTAATTACGAGGGATATCCATAAGTAGATAATTATTTTACTTAATTAATTAGTTAATAAGTAACAAAACAATTAGTTTATTAATAAACTATTTTAGAGGGGCGTCGGTGGCCGCAACGGTTTAGGCGTTGACACGGCGCTCATCACTGTAAGGTAAAGGTCCCGGGTTCGAATCCAGCGACCCTGCGTACGAACCCCACATACATTCAAATGGGCTTTTTTTTCAAAAACACCGGCACCCTGAGGGTTTATACGACCTCTGATGTTGCGAACCCTCGTAAAAATAAATAAATAAAAAATAAACCATTTTCATTTCGTAATCTATTGTATAACCGCTATGATTGTTTACGCACCTTTGTTGTAAATTCTGTATCCACTTTTGTTTGTTCTGTTAAGAAATAAATAAGTCAACGTTAGTTATGATTGTTGGATTTTTTCGGTGAAACTTTATTGTTTATTGATTGAGTGTATTTGACGGTCGCACAGCGAAAGCAAACGAATGTTATACAATTATTTTATTTCTTTCAAATGACCATGGACATACTGGACCTTGTAAAAAAATTAATTTATTTCGAACGAATCTTATACATGATCGTTTATAATTTCAAAAAAATAATTTATCCTTTTCCGCTCCTCTTGGAACTAATATAGAAGAAAGTTTCCGACCTGTCCACTCCGAGTGATTAGAGTAAGTTTATGGAATACGTAATAGGATAAATGTTTATCATCCCCATTAGTACTTTCACCTAATCGGTAATTTTTCGAGTCGTCGGATGAGACAGCTTTTCGTTGTGCATTATCAATGGTTTAAAAAATGTAATAAAATAAATTAATGGATGTTGAGTTTATAAATAATTGTAGGTACAAAACAGCCCGATGTTTCAGGTTGGAAAATAGACATCTAGCCAAATGAAATTACCTCTAAAGGATTATGAATATAGAAATATTAAAATTTTAAATAAGACCAAAAGTAAATATTTATTCAACAACAGCCCACAAAAGACATCACTTGATTTACAAACTTTTATCTATTTTATATTGATCAAATACAAACGCCATTATTCTAATATTGAAAGTTTACAAAATTTATACCTAATTTACAATTCGAAACATATACACGTTTTAATGACACCAAAAAGGTTTTCTTTAATAATCATGGGTTGGATGAACACCATATGATGCTGTTAAACAAAACATAAGTTTTTAATTAAAAACTAGTATACAATTTTTGTGTTTTTTATCGTAGTTTTCAATCAATTGAATTGTACGAATCAATTAACTTCAATTTTGATCAAATCAGGGTCACAGAGAACAGGTTTCTTCTTTCAAGACTTTTATCACAATCATATTTTTGTTATTAATCCTCGATCTACATCATAATAAATAGTTTTGAATATCCACACACCACAATCAGCTTTTGGAGACATCACAAATTGTTGTTTTTTTTTTACAACACTTACCAGTAATCACAGGAAAATTAGGTTTATGTTACCTGAAAAAAGGCCAAATTTTCTTAGTTATCTTGAATTTTTCTTAAATTGTGCAGGCAGCAAGTTTTACGTACTACACTATATATTTTTACGAATTAAAAATGGAAAAAAGTATTCATAGTGTTCACATATAGTGTCTCACATTCCAAAGGTATATTTCAATTATATTGAGAACAATTTATCAGCTTTGATAATAAATTAATTAAATGGCCAGTCCCAAACGAAAATATCGTCTATTATCCCTACGAAAGATTTACATTCAATATATTTTCTCCCAAGCACAATAGATTTATACAATTTGACACCTACGTAACTAACCTTTTTAAACTTTACATAATTCTTAACAGTGAATGCTTTCACCTGTTATGGATTAACATAAAATAGATTGATTAGACTGTTAGATGAAAAGTCTTTTTAATGACAGCATTAAGTTTAACAGTTAATTGTATTTTTCCCTCCATTCCGTATTTTGGGTAACACTGGGGGCAACACTGATTCCGGAAAGGGAGGTTGTGTAGTTTAACGCGTTAAAATTCTTTCCAAGAGCGTTAAAAACCTTTTTTAGATTTTAGAATAATGACTATAAAAAATCCATTTTGTCTCCCATAGGATATTTTGATCGAAAATTTGCTTATGTACATTTCATCGTCATATTTTTTAAACCTATAATAGCTTAAAGTTCGGCAAATATTTGATTGGGGTATCCATTTGTACAATTTTATTTTTTACCTCCAAGTTTTAGTAATGAAAACCGATATTGACAAAATATTTCAGTGAATGTTTGAGAATCACCTAATTCCAGGCAATTTGGACAAAATTACGAATAAAAATTTCTATCAAAACCAGCAAACGAACCAAGAAAAAAAGAAACTTCATACAGGCCGTTATGCTGTCCGCAAATCATTGTAAAATTGAAAAGCTTATCCTTTCAAGATATTTTAATATCCAAAATTTTATAATAGAGCTGCAGCTATCAAACAGGCAGTATCTATACCACAGTTTTTATATATATTATATATATTTACATATTGTGTATTTTATTAATTATCAATAATTTGTTTAGGTCAAAAAATTTGGATGATTTAACACTAAGAGTTTTTATAGTCGTGTATTTTAAATTACAAAAACAATTCAATGTATTAAGTAAAAAATGTTACTTTACGGAATCAGTGTTGCCTCCAGTGTTGCCTAAACATGGGTTGGTGGGAAAAAAACGGTGTTGGGAATGTTAATAGAACAAACGGCACATATTCAAAATTGGATACCAATACGAATGTTGGAAAGAAAGTTAATGATCTTAGTTTTGTTCATCAAAACGACTTACTTGCCGTTAAGTCGCAGATATTGGGAAAATCATTAGATATGGGAGAATCCGGAAAATACTGGCTCATCTGTGATTTACATTTGCATTTATCGGTATGAAGCCGAGTGGAAATCGCAACGGGTACAATCAGTCTCGATCTATGATATTGAAGGCCAATAAACCGGTCGTTGAAATATGCAATTATGGACAAAGGCGCCGGAAGGTAACGGTGAAAGACATATAACTTGCGCAACAATTTTCCATTACGCAAATGGGTGGTTCATCTTCCATTCCAAACCATTCACACGTCCCTCCTTACGAAATATGAGGAACTTACGCACGTAGAAGACTCGTTTCCAAAACCAAATTTGTCCAATAGAGCTTCCGAGGGATCTCCTTCAAATGGGGACAGTACAAATGAAATTTAAAAAACAACGAATATTCTTCGGACGCTTTTCTAAAACCCTGTAATAAGCTTCTGTTAATAAGCTAGTTTCTAATTCCCATCTGAGTACTTAGAGAGTGGTCGGCTTCGGAAAGTTTTTTTTTTACCACGCAATGAACAGATCGGTTAAAAAGTAAATAGCCATTTTAATGTTTAAAGAATCTACAGACCAGTTAACTAAAATAATCATTTGCTAAAAGAAAGAAACTTTAAACGTCCAAAATTGAGTTTATTTCACAATTTTTCACATCTATATGAAAACTTGTTTAATATATACAAATTTAACATTTATAAAGTTTATAAACGAGTAATTTACTCCTATAAAATAAATAGTGTAATTACAAATACATTTGTTTAGTAATATGCAAAGTAATTAAGAAGATTAATCCTTGTGTAAGGTATTGGTTGAATAAAAAAGTCAGTGTCACGAGCGGGATTCGAACCCACGACCTTCGGCTAAATATGCCGCTGCTCTACCACTTGAGCTATCGTGACTTCGATCCACTCGTATCTCAACCAATACCTTACATAAATTCACTAGTTTTCGTGGTCCGCTTGGCCAATTAATATCATTCAATTAATTAAGGTTTTTAGTTGAGATAAAAAAGTCAGTGTCACGAGCGGGATTCGAACCCACGATCTTCGGCTAAATACGCCGCTACTCTACCACTTGAGCTACCGTGACTTCGATCCACTCGGGCAGCAACTTCCCATCTCAACCACGCCTTTTGGATTTGCCATCCTTTTTGCCATTTTTCAAATGTCGTGTAATCTATTTGATTCTCGGCCACCTTACATAAAGATTAATTAATTGAAGAATATTATTATGACCACGAAATCTAATGGATGTAATTAAGCAGATTATTGTGGATCAGTGTGTTGTTTAGCTAAATTTCCGTTCTGTATGGTTTTTGATTATGTGTAGTTCAAAAGTTCAAGTTTTTGACAATGATTTCCAATCTAATCCAAAAATGTTTAATTACATTTAAACCAATATTTTTATGATTCAATAAGCGCATGCTTATGGTAATAGCACTCCTATAGTCCTAACTTTTTAAAATTAAATTATGTAGACTATAATGATAAATTGCTTTACCTGTTAGGGTTTTTCGCCTCAACGGAACTTGTTTGTGTGTCATCCTCAATGTCTCTAATTGTTCTTTCAGTACAGTCAACAGGTTGTTTTGAGCGAGTTCTCGAACATGTTTCAAGGTTGGCACATCTCACTTATTTTTAGAGCACTGTCAAGAAACGAAAAGTCCGGTTAGATGATTCAAAAGGAGAGAAAGAGGAAGACTGTAAAAGTAAAACCTTGATCCAGACCCCGACCTCCTCCGGCCAGAGGCCAAACACGCTCATCATCCCGATTGCTCCGCGCTTCGACCCAGGTCGAGAACGATTGCTTTTGGACGCCTCTCAAAAATTATTCGAAGAATTGAATAATTCGACATTCCTTAAAAGAAATTTCGAAAGAAGAAACTGACCGTTTGACCCCAAGGCCTCGAGCACGAAGACAGATAAAAATTTATGTTGTACTGGGGAAGATTTCTTAAAGATTAACTGTTCACCTTCATCGTTGATTCATTTACAAAACGGGCTGCGTCCTTAGCCTCTTGCTTTCGTATTTTTTAATGGCCTTCCTGATGCTCTAGATTTCGTAATTTTCTGCTCTAATATATTAATTGAAATCTATTCTGAAGATTTTTCGGTATTAATTATTTATATTATATATATATTTGATTATTTTGTATTATTATTATTATTTTATTTTTTATTATATATATTTTTTTGATTATTCTGAAGATTATTGCGGTCTGGTGTGACGTAGGTTTTAGAAAAACATTTTCTTTATCGTGCCAACGTTTCGATCTTTGTTGAGATCATCTTCAGGGCCTGGGATTTATAAACATTGTTTATATTTTATAAATACATGTAGCATGTTAAAAAATGAATTTATACAATGCTAGAAATTTTAGATAAAAAAAAATTGAATTTATACAATGCTAGAAAATTTTAGATTCAATCAAAGTATCTGTTTTCCGTGTAGATGTGTCATCCTTGTCTGTCGTGTTGAGAGTGCACTCTTTTTTTAAATCTAAAATTTCCTAGCATTGTATAAATTCATTTTTTTGAATCTAAAATTTTCTACCAATGTATATATATTCATTTGTTGATCTCAATTTTCCAGCATTTATAAATTCATTTTTTTACCTAAATTTTCTGGCATTGTATAAATTCATTTTTTTGATCTAAAATTTTCTAGCATTGTATAAATTCAATTTTTTTAATCTAAAATATTCTAGCATTGTATAAATTCATTTTTTATCTCAATTTTCCAGCATTGTATAAATTATTTTTTTTAATCTAAAATTTTCTAACGTATAAATTATTTTTTATCTAAAATTTTCTAGCATTGTATAAATTCATTTTTTTAATCTAAAATTTTCTAGCATATAAATTCATTTTTTTAATCTAAAATTTTCTACCAATGTATATATTCATTTTTTTAATCTAAATTTTCTGGCATTGTATAAATTCATTTTTTTTATCTAAAATTTTCTAGCATTGTATAAATTCATTTTTTTATCTAAAATTTTCTAGCATTGTATAAATTCATTTTTTTTATCTAAAATTTTCTAGCATTGTATAAATTCAATTTTTTTAATCTAAAATATTCTAGCCTTGTATAAATTCATTTTTTATCTCAATTTCCCAGCATTGTATAAATTCTTTTTTTTTATCTAAAATTTTCTAGCATTGTATAAATTCTTTTTTACCTAAAATTTTCTAGCATTTTATTAATTCAATTTTTTATCTAAAATTTTTAGCATTGTATAAATTCATTTTTTTAATCTAAAATTTTCTAGCATTGTATAAATTCATTTTTTTAATCTAAAATTTTCTAGCATTGTATAAATTCATTTTTTTAATCTAAAATTTTCTAGC
Organism: Cimex lectularius; assembly: GCF_000648675.2. Lineage (NCBI taxonomy): Eukaryota > Metazoa > Arthropoda > Insecta > Hemiptera > Cimicidae > Cimex > Cimex lectularius. The sequence continues at coordinate 1,158,898 of NW_019392722.1, forward strand.
ATTGTAGAGTGCCTTGTGAGTTGAACACTCAACACGACACACAAGAATGGATCATGTTCACAGAAAACAAACACTTTGAGCCCTGAAGATGATCTCAATAAAGATTGAAACGTTGGTACGATAAAGAAAATGTTTTTCTAAAACATACGTCACACCAGACAGCATCTCACGATTTCTGAATAATCATTAACGAAGGTCACTGAACACTGCACATTTCTATTCTGAAGATCATTCTGGCCAGTTCTCCATTTATATTTTAAAAAATTATTGCTCTCATTAGAATCAATGAATTTAAATAAATCAATAATCATAGTTTTTCGTAGTGGACGCAGGACGGGGAATAGGCAGATCTAGTTCTTTTGGGGCAGACGGTCAGTTTGTTAATATCAGCGTTTTTTTTATTATTCTAAAATTATTTCATCTTCTTAATTTTTTACTCAATTACAAACTCTGCTTAAGATCCTTAGAGACATCAAGTAACATTTTATTCTTAAACGCTTTAAAGCTCCATCATATTTAATCCGGACAATCACGACGACAGACCAAAAATTACGGCAGTTGGAGTAATTATTAGCAAGTAATGCTGTTAGTTCTCTAGCCCAACAACCCTGAAGAACGGTTCTCTAAATCCTCGGCTTTTGAATCATACATTCGTTCCAGGCATTTTGAAAATTGCACCAAATTAGATCCAAAAAATTTCGCCCTTACAAGGAACTCAAACATTCATACGCATTTTTGACTTAATCAATAATAATCTACAGTTGTCTTCTAATAATTTATGATAGTTCTTCAAACTTAGGTGCGATCTTATCTAACAGAGATGATTCTGTAGAGAGCGGCTTATTGTGTAACACCTGCGCGAGAGAGGACTGGATGCCCTATTATTTCACAGTTTCGGGTTATTTTTTGGGGGTAGGTGAATTAGGAATTTTAAGAGCGTATTGGATCGCAAAACAAGATTGTTCAGTCCTTGTCAGTTTTGCATGGTTTTCACTGGAATACCGCGGTTTAATTTTGAATTTTATACCGGAAAGCGCTAGTAGTTTTTGATTTACTTTAAATATTTTCAATGTATATATGTTATATTCGAGTGAATTCCCCCTGCTACCATCTTCAGAAGAGTTGTAATCAATGCAGAATTTTTTTAAAACTTAAATCGCAAAGAATGATTGTGTGTTACATTAGATCAGGATTTTTCGATCTTTTTTCTATGCAACAAATGTTGAAATGGTTGATATCATGATTTTATTTTAGTCGAGACTTTCTTAACGGAATCTTTTGTCTTTAGTGAAACCCAGAACCCGACATTCTAAAATTTTCCCTATCCTTGGATTATGAGGAAACGTATAGTTCGTTAAAAAGATTTAATCATCAAGTTCATTAAAGCTTATTTCTTATTTGCTTTTTATATTTGCTTGCACCTATCCAAGTGATTTGTTTAATCCTGTGTGAATAACTTGATTCATTTTGCAATATTGCTTCTTTTTTATGGAGTTTAAAAGTTTACAGATTTCTGGTCCTTCTGGTGTTGCTTAAATACCTTGCCTAATTTATGAGCGGATTTCCCGTTGTCCCGTTCATCCTGAGACACAGATCAGATTCAATTCCTTCCTTATGCCAAGCATTTAACAAATCAGATCCATTTTGACTGACTATCCTGGAGTGTTAGTTCACCAAGTATGAGTAACTTGATCAATTCTGCAATAGCTACTTTTTTGTGGTAGTTTGAAATTGTACAGATTTCTGGTCCTCCTGGTGTTGATTAAAGATAATTAATTATTAATTTCTCTTGCCTAGTTTCTCAACATAATTCTTATGTTCTGTACGTCCTGGGGCACAGATCAGATTCAATTCCTTCCTTATGCCAAGCATTTAAAAATCAGATCCATTTTGACTGACTATCCTGGAGTGTTGTTTCACCAAGTATGAGTAACTTCATCAATTCTGCAATAGCTACTTTTTTATGGCAGTTTGAAATTGTACAGATTTCTGGCCCTCCTTGTGTTGATTAAAGATTTCCTTTGCCTAGTTTTTCAGCATAATTCTTCATGCTCTGTACGTCCTGGGACGCAGAACAGATTCAATTATTTCCTGATGCCAAGTACTTAACAAATCGGAACCATTAATCTCTACTAGGTATATTAGAGACTTTTTTTTACCTGCATCCATCCTAGAGATTTGTTTCACCGAGTACGACTAACTTGATTCATTTTACAATATTGCTTATTTTTTATGGAGTTTGAAATTTTACAGATTTCTGGTCCTACTGGAGTTGCTTAAAAACTTCCATTGCCTAGTTTATCAGCATATTTCTCGTTGTCGCGTTCGTCCTGGGACCATCAGATTCATCCTGGAGTGTTGTTTCACCAAGTATGAATAACTTGATTAATCCCTGTTAATGGCAGTTTGAATTTTAATAGAAATTTTTTAAATGAATAGAAGAATATTAATAAATATGTCCTAGTGGTGTTGCTTAGGACCAACCTTGTATATTCTAACAGCACCATTTTCGGTTGTATTCTGGGACCCAAACCAAAGTCAATTTTCCCTTATTCCTATTTCCCCCAATACTGTACAGTTTTGCAAACTGTCAACGGTTGAACTGATTTCATAGCAACGAAAATTCCAAATTGGTAGACAAAATAAAAAGCTATATGGATCAGCAAGTTTGTACATTAAGAAAACGTGTAAAGGATTGAGCGGAGTTTTACAAATTCAACGAAAACGTTTAAGCCCTCAGATGCCAAATGTAATATTTTTCATGTGAATCTAAAAGATTTATCGTATTTTATTACCCAAGATTGTGGGAGCTAAAAAATTTGCTTCACTTTTTATCTGAAATGAGTTTTTAAAACTCTCTTTTTTCAAGTTGTCCTTAATTAGCTAATTAGTTGTTTTATTGTGCCATGATGTTGCTTCTGACTGGTTGCATCATCTGGCTTGAATCAGCAGATCAAACCCAACAAAAATCATGACATCGACTGTAATTATCCTTGTACATTAAGGGATTTGCAAAACAAAATTTCTTCATCTGGTTCGTGTTTACTTCATTTTATCTTCAATCTACATTATTACACCTAGTTTTGTAAACAAGTTATTCAAACTTTCTGATTCTATTTTATCATTTGAAACGGCATTACATTAAAATATGTAATGATGGTTTTTAAAGGGTAAAGAGTCGTCAGTTGGCCTTGGGATTGTAAAATAAGGATTTTTTAAAATTTAATACAGGTGGTGTGTTGCTTCATGCTTTCATGACCTTATCCTCTCATTATATTTCTACTATAAAACTGTGAAATATGACTTTAAATCATGATGGCAAACTTCCTGTCCAATCAGCAGTTTTTAAAATTAAATTTGATTTAAATAAGGATGGGAATTACAATATGGAAATAATTTTACAATGTTTATAAGCATTTAAGCACGAGGCGTCAAAGTTTGAACGGTTTTTCCCTTAAAACGAGCTCTGCGTGATAAATCGGTCATCGTCAGGCCGAAAACTGGAAGGTTCATTAGAAATTCCGGTCGCGGCCCATTCCTGGGACTTTCGTTTTTCGCAAGCCCCCCGAGCTTTGCAACACAGCTGCTCCGGCAAGGATGAAATCCGGGCTGGGAGACTTTCCTTAGATCTTTCGACTCGAAGATCCGGGGGCCGAAAGAGGTATTCGCGAGGATGTGCAAAAATTTTGGCGCTCCTCCAGGAAAGCCCACACAGGGCGTAAAGACTGAATTCGAACCCGTTTCTAGATTTAAAACACCCGAAGGGACAAAATTGACCCGGCTCGAAAACATCTGATAAGAACGACTCGTTTGGTAATTAAATAAATTAGTCCGATAATCAGATATTAATGGGTGGTAAGCAAAAATAACCGTGAGAATAAAAATAAGCCAACCAAGGGCGTTCGAACTTCTGCTAAATGATAAATACTGTAATAAACACAATTAGATTAATTTACTGATTTAATTAATTCTATTTAAAAAAATGCAATAATAAAGTTGATAATTATTTTAAAACATTATCTTAGATGTTTGGTTCGATGTTAGCTTTAGATAAACAAGATTTATTTTGTGTATTATCTAACCCTTTGAAAAGCAATATTTATTCAATAATACATAAAATAAATAATTTCATTAGTTAGCAGTTTCAAGGTAGTTTTCCAAGCTCAAGTCAATGTTTTATCCCGACCTAGGGGAAAACACGTATTTAAAATATTAATTATGTTATCTATAATTATGAAAACTCGAAGCGAAATGTTAAATTTAAATTTTTCTAGAGGAGAGAAATGTGTTCTCGCTTCAATTAGTTAACAGGTGGAACAGTTTTTCATTTTGTATGTATCTGCCCAATTTTGAGGACTACAGAAAAACTTTTTTACATGCATTCGAATTAAATTGGAATACATTTCTTGAATATTTAAATCAATAAATCAATTGACGCAAGAATTTAATTATTAAATTAATATATTCAACTATTTATTTATTCATATGTTTGAAGTTACAATTTGTAATTGTAACTATTTATTCTTGTGTTTTACTGTTTGAATCTTTAACTTGTGTTGTGTGGGTATTGTTAATGGTATTCAAAGTATATTTACTTTGTGAATGTTAAATTGAGTACTGCATATAATATTTATATATTTATTAATAGTTGTTATAAGGTATAAATGGGTTATGGACATTTATTAAGCCAATTATGCGGTACATTTTAAGAAATTTTTTATATGTAAACGTTTGTTTATTGTATTGTTATTTTTTCTGTGTGGCTCTTTTAATTATAGGATTCAATGCATCTATAATAACAGTACATAATACTATATATATATTATGCTTGTCAACCTCAGCAGACCGTTGGTATCTCAAATGTATGCTTTTTGCACAGTTCATATTTGTATACAGTTTTTTGAAGAAAAAAAAATCAAAAGCATGTCTGTTCTATTCTATTCAATGTTTTATCAAAATTGCAATAATGGAATCAGTTATTTCAGTAACCCTATAAGTCATTATTTTTCGAAAATCAACTTTTATGCACAAATCGATTTTTTAGAGGTAGAAACACATATTTGAGGCATAAATCCCTCAAGTCAGGTTAGAAGTACTTTCTAAACAGGTCGTTGATGATTTCCTTCGCTCTAGGAATCCTAATAAGTCAGTGAATTTGCCAATCAAGGATTTTGCCATATTGAGAATAAAAATTACACAAAAAAAAGATCGAATATATACATTGAAAGTTGCGTTCAAAGTTTCTCAGCTTTTCCAAATGACCCATGATATGAAGAATCCGAGATTAATTATCGCAAAAAACTTCATTGAAGGGTTATCAACTCTTACGTTTCGACTAAACTACATTAACAAAGATCCAATTGCGCTATTCAAGCGGGTATCATGCCATAAAGAAAAACAGTATTGGTGACAACTTCTACTAATCTTTTATAAATCTTTAATGAAATGGCCAACAACTGTCTCAGTTAACAAAAACCAAGAAGAAAAAACTGCATTTTTGTAATTAATAATTTTTGAATCTGTCATTTTGCTCCGAAAAGAAAAACAAAGAATTTTGTTTGTTTTAAAAGTTCTTTTATAATAAAGAGCATATCTTTTATACATATAGTATCCAAATGATGTTCATCTGAGACACATTTTTGGACAATGAGAGGTACAGTTATTGGGTAAACTGTTTTAATCGATTTCTCAATAATTAACAGTTAGTGACTTATATTCATCATGAAGGTACGGTGGTTTTTTAAAAAATAAATTCATCCCTCTTTTTCACGAACAAAGATCCAACAATGGAGTACTGTACTATCACAAAGGACATAAGATTGAGGGTTGTTGGTTCGAAAACTTTCTTAAGAAAATAAAAACTAGAAGAATTCTTGAAAAACAAAGAGTCAAAAAATTTAGATTCTGTAAAATTCAATCTTCAGACTTAAGATATTTTTAATTTAGTAGGATCAGATAGCTAAGTGGCCTTTAAACCATCAAAACGTCAAATGTCACATCCAAAACAATCGGTGAATGCGTTCAAAACCTGGGGAAAACATAATAACCTGACGATATTTTGGGTGCCAAAGGTGGATCTGCAAGGTTTTAAATAAGCCTCGAACCAATACTTGTACAAGATCATACGCTCCTCCACCTCAGAATGGGTCCACAAAAAACATATGTAGAAAAGGACGTACAATGTACCTACATTGTAAACGCATGATTAAAGAACCAAAAAAAGTATAACACATTGGTACAGCTAGACAGGCTAAACTCAGGGTGTGAGTACTCCACGCCGATCACTGGCACCTGGGAAAACGCATAAACAACATGGGCTTATTCAACGTTGTCCTCATTGCAGTTTCTGTGAGGAGGAAGAAATGGCCACCCATTTTATCTTATTATCTTCAGATACGAAGCACCATCCTGGGTACTAAGATGCCGCAGGAAAAAGAACTGTAGAGCTGACAATCAATGACCTGAAAGTTCTTAAATGAAGCTGAAATGTGCATGATAGTGCAAAAAGCAGATCAAATGTCCATGCCTGAGGGGGATCTTACAATAATTACTAACTACTGCTACCATAACTTATAATTTCTTGTTCGTGCTATCAATTTTAGTGCATTTGTCTTGCTGCTATCATCCTTTATAATTATCCTGAAAGCTCGTCAGTGTATAGCTCAAAATATCAAAAATTTCATTTGTTTATGGAATTTTTTGGTCTATTGTCTCATTGCAGTTTGTTTCTTTCTGATACTTTAGATTGCCTATCCTTGCTGTTTTTGCCAGAGATGGGTCTTATCCAAACGAAAACAGAAGTCCAAAATTACTGGAAATGACCAGAGGAAGATCTACAAAATCAAACATAAACGTCCACAAAGAGAAATGGATGAACTCCAGAGGTGCCAGGGAAAGCAAATCCATGATTGAAGTATCCGCACCTTACAGGCATACATTGTGACAATTAGACAGGAGAAAACTCAAGAGATAAGGTTACCGAGCGCGGGAATGTGAGAAAACACTTCAATGATAATCCTGATCACATTCGAATGATATTCAATGGTCAACACTCCTTCTTAAGAGAATGATCGAGTCAATTGAACTGAATGAACTAGGTAAAGTTCAACAAGACAGAAGTAAGCCGTGCTTGGGATACGAAACATCGATTCCCATCAAGTAGTTTGCCTTCCTAAGATTCTTTTGGTCAACAGTTCCTAATTGACAAGGAAATAATTATTCTATGCGTTTTGAACTTTAACTAAGGAACTGGGACAAGTACAGTAAGCCACAAGGCTGTAGTAGTATCCTCTTCCTCCTCCTCACCATCATCATCATTACTCAATTTTTACTGTCTTTAGTGTAATCTCCAAGTTGTAATTTATACAAAAAAATTATATTACGTAGTATTAAGGGAGGGTAACTTAAAACAACATTAAACTATTTTACAGACAGAGAGTCACAATAAACCTAGCACGTTTGAGCTTTCAGTTGATCTATTCTTCAATCATTTCATGTAAAATATATAAAAAGTGTAATAATAATTGTTTTGCCTCCTGAAAGCAAGGGGAATCTTACAACGCTCTAAATGAAACACTTCCTTGCTAAACTTTACGTTATTCAAGTGTGCTATATTGTAGGAAAAAAAATCAACGAAACGTTCAAACTTCAATTCAACAGTTTTTCCTAATGAGATTATATCTGGATGTGCGTAACTTTTACGTAATAATGTATTCCTATATAATAAGTGACTGGTTTTTTTTTCTGTAATTGAGTGTTATTGAACACTTCCGTGTAAGTGCATTTCTTCTGACTGAGCATTGTGTTCCTATTATGTGGGCGAGGACCATGTGAAACGTGCAAGGCGGAAAATAATGGGCTCATAAGAAATTACTGAGATTCTTTAATCGAAAAAGTCCATTTTTCTTACGCTGTTTCAAATTCTCGAAAGAAGATGAGAACATATATTTTTACAATAATTAGAAACAATGAAATTTTGTGAACAATTAGTCAGAAACAATGTTGTGAGGAGAAATGTCTCATGTGACTCTTTTTCTTGATGATGATGGCGATGATGAGAGAATACTACGAAGCGAGGGGTTTCGTATACTCCCAGCGCTGTATCCTTTGGGCTCACTCTACTTTTCGAATTCACTAGTTTTCGTGGTCCGCTTGAACAATTAATATCTTTCAATTAATTAACATTTTTAGTTGAGATAAAAAAGTCAGTGTCATGGGCGGGATTCGAACCCACGAACTTCGGCTAGATACGCCGCTGCTCTACCACTTGAGCTATCGTGACTTCGATCCACTCGAACTATGGCAAAAAGAAGGGAAAATTCAAAAGGTGGGGTTGAGAAAAGAAAATTCAAAAGTTAGTGTTCGAGTGGATCGAGCTCAACGATAGCTCAAGTGGTAGAGTAGCGGCGGATCTAGCTGAAGGTCGTGGGTTCGAATCCCGCTCGTAACACTGAATTTTTTATCCCAACTAAAAGCCTTAATTAATTGAAAAGTACTTTTCAAAGTTTCTTAGTTCAGTTCAATTGTCTCCCTCCCTCATTTAAGATTTGAAGTCATTCACTGTATGTCATTGGTGCACTCATTTTTCCCCGGTCTTTTTGGTACTGTTAGTTATGTCCCCATTGAGTGGTAGCTTCGAATTTGAAGATAATATGAGTGTCTGCTTCTTCCTTCTCATAGCATAACCTACAATTAGACATTATTGAATGTGACCATGTCGTGTCGGTGTTTTCTAAAATGCCAGTGACCCTGTAACTCCTCTGAGTGTTTTTACCATGTTTAACTGTAGCAATACTCGCCAGTTTTGGTAGAGTTCTTTATCCTTAAGGTTACTATGCGTTGTACTGAAGTTCGTTTACTTCTTTTGTTTTTTAAACTTGGCTGCAGAGCTTCTTCAAACTGATGATGAGCTGTAAGCTCGAAATCCGGTCCGTTAAAAACAACTTACTGTGAGTTGGAACTATCTTTTTAAAAGATATGTTTGATCTTGTTATCCCAAGTGAAGGTTCTAGGGCATTCAAGATATTTGTCAGAATGTTATGTTTTCTCAGTTTTTGTATGCCTTGCCTTCAGTGATTATTTTGGATGTAACCGTATTAAATGATTTTATGAGGTTGTTTTTGTCAGTTAACCTCTTTTAAGGTTTTCTAAAGCATAACCGCTGAGCTAATCAACAGCTTAAAAGACCGATGTATGTGTACTTCCCAGCAGAGAATATACCTGACCTGATTACTTCACTGTGGTTACTCAATGTCCTTCAAGTTGGAGCCATCTGTATATATTTGTTTTTTTCCTGTTTTATTTATTTCGTGTTGGAGTTCTTTAAAATTTCATAGGATGTTGGAAAGAATATTTCCCTGGTTGTATGTCGAACTATTTAATCCCCATCCAATTTGTTTTTGGAGGCTGCATGAGCTTTTCCTTAATAATTTCCTATAATGCTTTAATGGTGTTTCAAAGTCAGCTGATGGAATTGTAGTCATTGCCCGTGTGAGGCATCAATTTGTTGATCTTTCACCAGATTTATGGGTCATAGAATATCTTAGGTTTTATTACTGTATAACCAATATGCCATATGTTTTAGTCAACCATATTTACCCTTAGGTTCTTCTTTTAGCGATTAATTATATTTTATTTTGGGTTATGATGTGTTGATGACGGGGTTCGTCTGACACATTTTGAAAATCTAAAAAATTAAAAGCACGAGCGATTCCACTAAAACAAAAAGTTTTTCTACTCAGTGTCCTGACCTAATGGATTGACCCTGGGCAAAGATTTTATTGTGGTAGTAATTTAAGACAGGACAATGAAGCACTTTGTTATAAACGTTTTTACACACTCTTTCACATGGTAAGATTTCTCTCGAGAACAAAAACCGTAATGGACAATTTTTTATATTTTTTACAATTGAGCAATCAACAAATTTTCACAAGTCCATTGTCGTTAATATGTTGAAATATCCCATTTTACGAGCGGACGCTTAATTCGGTTGGCCAATTGTCCTTACTACTTTGTGCCCCAATTTCACGTTGCTAGATGTTTTTGATTTACCGAGATCTGTTTGTAAATTATTTATGAGATCGAATCTTATCGATGCAAAGCTGGCAGACGCCAAGCGTAACAAGAACTAAGTCACGAATAACCACAGATAAAAAAATCGATATTTTCAAAAAGTCGAATACAGCAAATTGATTTAAATAGACGAAAAGCCAAGACAGTTGGTTGTAACAAATTTTAAAATCGATTTTATGAAAGGGTAATAGAAATGATATAAATTTTCAATGAGATTTTAAACCAAGCCGGCAATTTAAATTCTTAGGCGAAAGTTCATATAAATTATATATTAAGAAATAATAAAAAATAAGGAAAAGTGATAAATCATGTAAACTGATCGTATCAGGAGCAATCAATTTCGGTTCACCTACGCTTTTAAGACTTGTTCAGAGATGCGTTTCGCCTTCCTGCTCTACTTTACTCTATCGTGACTTTTACATAACATAAAACCATAAAACAGAAAAATATTGGATACCCATATGTGAAAAAATGCCAGCGTTAAACCTTCAATTTTTTTTTTAAAGCTGCATAAGAAGGGATTCAAATTACAAAATCTATCAAAAAAACGAGATTATGTTTCCGGAAACATCGTAATTACAAGTTCACGACTAGGTGTAAAGTACAAATGTGCCGAGTTAAACATATATTTTTCCGGTGTTACAAGCCGACAAAGTTATGATTGATGCTCTAGTCAAGAACGTGACATGATTTTTTGAAAAGAGAGTAATCTATAGGTACTTCGCTATATAACATGTCCAAAAGCCGTGATGCGATAAAGATAGTAATCATGAAAGTAGTTGTGAACAGGGTAGTAAATGGTCTGGTCCAAGGAAGCCAACAAAGGAAGAAGTCAATTTCGGTACGAGTTTTCTGTTTTTGCCTGATAACAATCGGGACGTATACAAAATTGTTCCGTTGCACAACTTCGCCAAATAGAAAAACGTGTTATTTTCTGGATGATTTCTACCAGGGCAAATATACCACTGTCGAATCGTGCCGGTCTCAATACAAAAGTAGCTTTTGTTTGTCGTTATACATAGAAATAATTGCAATGGGATTGGACATTTATGTATTATTTGGTTATTTACGATAAAACAACAACTGGAGATTTCCATCCATTTTCAAACAAGTTTCATATAAAGTAATTATCTATAAATATATATGTCGGTGCTAATTTTTGATGGTATAAAACAATACATTTTTAGGGTTTATTTTGCTTATTTTTCATCAGATGTTCTCGTTTAAAATTTTCTTGTTTCGTTTGCCTCCATGACAGTCCATATTCCATGTGTGATTTGGCAAAAATTCCAATATGGATTTTGACATGGAAGAAGAGCCTTCAAATTACCATCTGCTATGAATAAATTCAGAACTTAAAGCAATAATCAATATATTCGCCAAAGTAAACATCCATCATACTTCATACATCATACCATCGATTTCAACAATACTATGTTTAAAACAAAAAGTCTTATAATTGAAAATTGATCTTGTTGCGGTCATTTTTTTTAAATTTTAATAAATTGCTTTCTTTTGTTTGATTTTGTTGACTGTCATTTAATAATTTTTTAAAATTCCTTAATATAATTACCTTAATTGAGGTAATTACTTATTATAATTACTTCCCACATCATCTTCAGGGTGGCACTTTTTTTTTAAATTGAAATAAAAGTCTTTTGGATTTTTTAACGGAACTCAATCTTTTAATTAAATTCTGCATCAAATTAAAGTCCAGCTCTCGTCACGAATGACTACACTTACATAATTGTTATTAAATAAATATACCAAAAATTAATTATTACTTCCGATACGTTTAATTAATTAGAACCTACAGATCCATAGAGAACATTCGGAAAAATGGGTGAAAAATTACATAAAATCACTTCGATGTTGGAAAATGCCAAAGTTAATTACCAGAAATATCCATAAGTAGAAAATTATTTTATTTAATTAATTAGTTAATAAGTAACAAAACAATTAGTTTATTAATAAACTATTTTAGAGGGGCGTCGGTGGCCGCAACGGTTTAGGCGTTGACAAGGCGCTCATCACTGTAAGGTAAAGGTCCCGGGTTCGAATCCAGCGGCCCTGCATTCCAACCCCACATACTTACAAATGGGCTTTTTTTCAAAAACTAATTCAATATAGACTTTAGATCAAAAATAGACACAAATCTTTACAAAAATGACAAGTTTTTAGTTTTAAGTACCACAAGGGTGCAAAAATAATAATATTAATAGCCAGGCAGTTTTAAATTGCTCTTTATCAACCATAGAGACCAAAAAATTTGTCTGTAACTTCGTAAATACCCTAGAATGCATAAGTTCTAGCCTCATTATAGAAGAACTACAACCTCGGATTACTAAAGAATACGAAAAATACTGGAAACGTACGCTAGGGATGAGAAAAATAAAAAACTAATCGTAAAAACAACCCAACGGGTGAAAAAGGAAATCCTACTCAAATTAAAAATTCCAATGATCATTGTCAACTATAAAAGACAACAGGGCATATCCTACGCAACTGTCTTGCAATAGCTATGAAAAATGACAGTAAGAAAATCCAATCTTGGGCAATGTAGACAGCTCTTAAACACACTACACATCAAAAATTAACTCTGTACTTTGTTTAAAAAAAACACAAATCTTCCAAGAAAACTAAAAGGAGAGTTAAGACACCATAGACGAGTTCAAAAGGCTAAGTGGAAAAGTGGAAAATCCCTACGTCTTCAAAAGTAAAAAAACAGCTTGGGGATGTGAAACCTGTTTACCAATATACATTTTCGTACTTTAAAATCATCCTTTTAATTTAATGTTGTGTCCTTTAATTACCTATTTCAAATACAAATCCAATTCAAGAAATTTTGAATTGAATTTTTCTTGAGAATAGTCGCTAGATCGTTAATTTCCTTGTAAACGAAACATTTTTTTATAAGTGTGTGGTGATTAGTGAGTTAATCGATAAGTATTCAGAAATCGTGAGATGCGGTCTGGTGTGATGTAGGTTTCAGAAAAACATTTTCTTTATCATGCCAACGTTTCGATCTTTATTGAGATCATCTTCAGGGCCTGGGATGTACAAACATTGTTTACATTTAACAAATACATTTAGGATGTGGAAAAGTGAATTTATACAATGCAAAATATATTTTTTATATTCAATCAAAGTATTTCTACTTACTCAGTGTTTGTCTTCTGTGTAATTGTGCCATCTTGCGTGTCGAGTTGAGAGTCCAGTGAGACTTTGCGTTTTATGTTTATACACGTTGGATTTTGAAGGGGTGGGGAAGGAAGTCGGTATAGAAAAGACATTTTTGTATAAGGCGTCGGCTTCTTTGAGGTGAAAAGAGCCGACGAAGGGAAACAATGTGTTGGTAATGGTTCGGCATATTTTGCATTGTATAAATTCACTTTTCCACATCCTAAATGTATTTGTTAAATGTAAACAATGTTTGTAAATCCCAGGCCCTGAAGGTGATCTCAATAAAGATCGAAACGTTGGCACGATAAAGAAAATGTTTTTCTGAAACCTACATCACACCAGACCGCATCTCACGGTTTCTGAATAATTAATTTTTTTAATTAAGGTTAATCAGAGGAATCTAGTCTTGAGCAATATAGACCTCGTTACAACTAAAAATAATTCTGCACTTTATTTTTAAAAACACAAATCTTCCAAGAAAACCATTAAGAGAGGTAGGAACAATAGACGAGTTCACAATGCTATGTGCAAAACTGGAAAATGCCTACGTCTTCAAAAGAGTGGAGAGTGAAACCTGCTTACTAATACAACAGGTTTTTATAAGGCTAATCAGAGGACAGAGCATCGATTATATTTTTAACAGTTGTCAATAGACTAACTAGACTGGTTCATATCCGGCCCGGAGGACCAAGAATGTTTTGGCTGGATATAAAAATAAATTAAAAAAAGGAAATAAGAAAAAACGTAGGGTTTGGCGAAGTTGGGCCCCGTTGCAACACCGTAGAACGACCTATGGTTCAGGAAGTGATGGATAGGATGGGAAATTTGGGAAATATTAAAGGAAAATTTAAGGGGGAAATGAGAGATGCTCACAGGAGATGTTTTTTAGAAAAGAGGAGATGTGAGCCGAGAAGTGGTTTTTCAAAAAATTCGCACTGGGAGACGGAGAAATCAGACTGCTGGAAAAAGGACGAAAGGAGGTTTAAGAGAGGAAACAAAGGGTCAAGGTGCATCTTTTGCTCTGGCCAAAACATAGATCAATAATCTGAACCAAAAGAAAATTGACATTTAAAATAATGACCAACTAAATAAACACAGTGCTAATGAAACTAAATGCACATACGGAAGAATAATGAATCATTGATCAGAATTAGCAGGCATATTGTATGTTGTAAGTTGTATTCTCCCATGTTTTGTCGCAGTAAAAGTTGTTGCACTTAGCATTGAACGAAGTACCCCGTCGACCATTGCCGTACAGATTAACATAAGTGCAATCAAAACCAAATTAAAAATAACACTAAATAACACTATTATGTCTGTTAGAAGACAAGTTTACATAATAAGGGGTATCTAAGAGTTAAATATTTATATGGATTTGTAAATAACCGACTAATAAAAATCTTTAGCTTGTGAGATTTTTGCTTTGAGTGTTGAATTTGATATGATGATCTGCCTAGAGTCGCAGTTTTGGTCTGTCAGAAGGTTATTCTTATTTCCATGTTGGGTCTTCTTTGAACATTAAAAATACAGTTTTGTCGTTTCCGATCAACGTGGTCTGCATATCCTTGCTCGGTGAGACAGACCAGGATTTCTTAAAGGACTTAAGTCCTGGTTAATCACCCCATTCATTTCATCACTGGAAACCACACGAACGAAAAGCATCAAGGTTAAGCGGACCTAATTTATCGGAAATGACCAAACTACAACAATCATTTATATAGACAAAATTTATATAAATACACATTTTTTTCTGCGGAAAATGGTCAAATAAATAAAAAACTTTGCTCTGTTTAAAAAAATTTAACGTTACTTTCGTCTCTTTGAAAGGTCAGACCATTATGAAAACACCGATGAGATTTTACGAGTTGATCCAATTCCACATCGCATCCAGACCGTCAGTTATGTGATATTTGGCAAGCGAGGACTTACAATTATAGCCGTAACAGGTCCTGGGGCAGATTCCAAACTGGGAAATTGGTGACATAACTATTTCATTTTTTTTGCCTCGGGAATAGAACGTTTCCTAGCTTTAGCTGCGTTGGAATTTTGTACTCGTTTCACGGTATGTCACTATGCTTCTTCCTCAGTTTGGTCCAACCGGATTTTACACGAGACAGCTTGTCCCACTTCGACAAGTGTGACAGTAAGAAACTCCCGTGGTGTAAAAGGGGCGTAAATAAAAAATAAATATAAAAAAAAACAAAAGTTAAGGATCAACGTTTTTCTAAAATCGTCTATGGTCCTGACATGGTTATTTTATAAGCATTGCGCAAAAACAAGGAACAACGGCTTTCACTGGTATTTTCCGTAGTTCTATGTACTAAATCAAAACGCAATACACTAAAAAATGACAAAGGTAGTGATACAATTTGCTTCTATGTGCAATTTCTAAGGATCCAAGATTTTAGGTATGTTTTCAAAAAAACTCCAACCCAAGATCAAATGTAGATCCATCGTAATGCCTATCTGCCACAATCTAGTTTTTGCAGAAATAAGTTGATTTAAAAAACATTTAATTCCCTCGAAGAATTTTTTAAAAAGGCAGGACATTTTTTGGAAAAAATCCATGTAATTAAAAGTCATCATAAACGTTGATCATTTTGGGACATTAATGGGTCACAATGTATGTTGCAATATCAGACAAATTATATCCTTTCATTGGATGGAAAAAATTCTAAAACAACCTTGTTAAATAATAAATTAACAGATCGTGATTGTGTTATAAGGCTGTTACATTGAAGATGTACGGATCGATATTTCAAAACTGCAAGTGAACTACGAAAGCTTTAGAAACCAAGATGTTTTTCTCATTTTAATACATATTGTATTCCAAAATTCAGTAGTAATTCGGTCGTTTTCGATCATTTTTGTCTATATTCGCTTTTATGGTTGGTACAACAACCGAGGAAGAACCACTGTTGGGCGTCCGACTTGTATTTACCTCGCTGGGTCTGGGGTTCGAATCCCAGTATATACCATGGATTTTAGTTGATAATGATTTAAAAAAGTAGTTTAAAGAGGTTTGATAACCTTGTCCAAGGTTTTTTAACTCAACTAGGATTCCGACATTTTAAATCTTCTTGCGGTGCTCAACCGCAATTCAGATATCGGACTCGCTCTCTATATAGAGCCCCCCATTTAAGTGAGAGACATAGAGCTACCTTCCACTGTATGCCGGACATATTAGCGTCCTTCGGCCCGAAAGTAAGTGTCCATGTGTCACACTTGTATGGTTATTATTGTTCTGGAGAATAATTTCAACTTTGATCCTCCGAGTAGCTATCAATCGACCGTGCTTTTGATACTTACAAGCTTTTCTGACGCTCCCACATTTTTTAAAATGATTTTTAATGCATGCGCACGGCAACGAGTCTTGGGGTCAATATTCCGTTCTGTGGAGAACACAGGACTGTTTTAGTAAGAGTGAATGAATTTATTAGAGTGAATGTGTTATATGAGAGGGCCGATGGTGAAATATTGAGTACTCCACTAGAATGAGAGTTTTTTCCCTCCCTACAGTAGCCCTGCAGGAAGGAATTTTATTTTATCAAATCTACATGTTCCATATAACTATTGCACGTGTTTACTGCAGAGTAGAGCATATTAATTATGCATTAAATAAAAGTGAAATTTGAAATGATAGCTTTAGATTTTGTTTTTCATCGAAACCTGTGTTTATTAATTCAAGTCCAAGTCCAGTTTATCCACAAAACCAACAAACACGTTCTATCGCTCAGAAGCAATTCAGATGGAGGAACCGGCCAGCCTCTCCCTATACAAATGAAGTGCTGTTTTAGCTGACTCCTTTCTCTTTCCCAAGGTTGACAATGAAATACTATATGCAAAAAGTTTTGCTCAGCTTGACCATCACTAGGGCAGGAGGATGAAGGGACGTCCAAACCGTTTGCGGTAGGCCAGGCACTTGCCATGACCTGAAATCACTTGAATGATTTTGTAGTTGTCCGGAAAAACGAGCTTCCTCCTGATGGCCAGGGAGGGGACACACATCTTTGTATGGGCCGCCTTAGTCGTTTCCCGCCATGTTTCTTCCCATCTTGAAAAAGCTTCCTGCTCCAGTCTTTTCTGAAAAAGGCTCTTACGGTGTTTGTAGTAGGAGATTTCGAGACTTTCATCCCTTGACGCCGATTTTGCCAATTGGTCAGTTTCTTCATTATCGAAAATCCCGATGTGTGCCTGGACCCAATCAAAAATTACTGTCTTCGATTTGCATCAACTTCTCCCGAATATTATCTAAGATAGTTCCATGATTATTGGGGTTTGAGAGGGGGTTTGAGATCTTGGGCACCAACGTGTAGAACGTGTATAAATACCGCCCCGACTAAACCAGCGAGGTCATACGACTGGATGGTCGAATACGACCAAACTAAATTATCACTCAGCAGATGTAAAGAAGACCTCACAATTTTTGGATGTTAAAAATTTGTAAAATAATCAGTAATAAAATTTTGTTAATGGGAGGAAGATGATTAAAAAGAAGTCAGATAAGACATAATAACTTCCTTCCACTCTTACTAAATCCAAAGAAGACCTCTTGTTGTTTTCAATGTTTAATGCAGCGACAGTCTGTTTCCTGGCTATTAGAAAGTCGTTCGATCGGGAAAACCTATTTGTTAATATAAACTTTCCTGAAACCGCTTCGACCTGGAGTGCTGTGTTCGGCGAAACCATATAGATTTCAATATTCACTCAGGCAGGCTGTATAAGTAATTTCCTTTTCCGGGTCGTAAAAACAACGCTTTCAACAGGCAGTCGACCGTGTAAGATAAAAATATTTATTAATAAAATAAGATGACTGAGATGGGTTTTCAAAGATCGATCGACCCTCAAGTATCTATAACAATCGATTAAAAAAATTGACATATGCAGTTCCTGCAGAGGAAGATCGATAAGGTATGTGTGGCAGGTTTGATCTTCTTATCGGTCTGAGCGAGTCACGCACACGCATAGAGCTTTCTTCGTCCTTTGTAGTCGATTACATCCACAGTAACATAAACGTTTCGCAACGTGCCCTTTTACACACCGATTCCTTCCTCCTCCTTGTAAAAGATATGAAAATAGTCAAAGAAACGGTCCCCGTAAGGAGATCACGTCCAGGCCATTCCCATTATGAGAAGAAAGATGAATATCATTCCTTTCTATTACGTTTCAAGTTCAAAAGAGTGATAATTGTTTCCGATATATCCGAATATTGTCGTGGGATCCGATGAAGTTACGCAAACCTGTTACAACTCGCAATTGTTTTGTAGATATTACACAATTTTTATATGCAGCTGTTAATTGCCATTTATAGTTTTACCTTGAGCAAACTAACCCCCCCTCCCAATCAGTTATAAAACCATTCAATTATTCCACTTTACTACGTCATTAAATTCACTAATTTCGTAGTCCGCTTGACCAATTAGTATATTACAATTAATTAAGGTTTTCAGCTGAGGTAAAAAAGTCAATGGCACGAGCGAGATTCGAACACACGATCTTCGGCTAGATACGCCGCTACTCTACCACTTGAGCTATCGTGGCCTCGATCCACTCGGACACCAACTTCTCATCTCAACCCCACCTTTTGAATTTTCCCTCCTTTTTGCCATTTTTCAATTGTCGTGTAATCTGATTGGATTCTCGGCGACAAGTGATCTTTATCTCAACTAAAAACCTTAATTAATTGTAATATATTAATTGGTCAAGCGGACCACGAAATTAGTGAATTTAATTAATTAAAATGAACTATACTTCACTAAAGTGGCCATTTCATTTGTCGTCGAGAATCCAATCCGATTACACGACATTTGACAAATGGCAAAAAGGAGGGAAAACTCAAAAGGTTTGATACCATTGTAAAAAATAGTATGTC
Source organism: Cimex lectularius (assembly GCF_000648675.2). Lineage (NCBI taxonomy): Eukaryota > Metazoa > Arthropoda > Insecta > Hemiptera > Cimicidae > Cimex > Cimex lectularius. The sequence continues at coordinate 1,178,024 of NW_019392722.1, forward strand.
TCAAGTCGTTTAGGTTGTACACCGATGGTGAGATGAAATCCAAAAAGCCCCCCCTCCCAAATCGTTATATCTGGCCAACTCATCCAAAATGAGAAGGAAAGAACTAGGCACAATTATTGAGAATTTTACTACTTTTTTTAATAACAAAGAGAATTTTCGTATGTAAATGTATCGGTGTGTAAGAAATCGGCCACCACAACGTCCAAAATTCCTTTTACAAACTATTACACCGATCAGCACTATTTAAAAAATCGTATATTTCTTCCGTCTCACAGAAGAACATTACATCCTGGATCTGTAACATAACCCTTCCCAAAACAGTAACTCTAACCTAACCTAAAATAAGTACCTACCATACCCTTAGCCTACCTATCCTAACATTACATGCTTGACCTACCTCAGTATAAAAAGTTAATTAACCTTAGTTAAATAAAATATTAAACCTTGGTGGTTATATATTGTATGTTTGTGGGTTTTTTAATCTATTACAAAATTGGCTTAAAATGTATCATAAGAAATTGGACTTCCGAATGTTCAAAACTAATTTCTTTGACTAACTACTACGATGATCAACACTATTAAAACAAAAATTTTATATTATATCTATTTCATGCAAAAAGTTTGAATCATGGGTATGTAACTTAACCCGTACCTTATACAGTTGTTACAAAATTATTTTTTCTTTTTCTCGCATAAATTAATTTTCATTTAATATCAGTTTAAAATGTAAACATAAAACTTATTCTTCAAAATTCAGGCCATCAGTATCAACTACTTTAATCCATCTTTCTGCAAGAAGTTGAATTCGGTGGTGATACAGTCTTTGCTTGGCGAAGTACTCCTCACGCCCTTATTTGACATCCTCGTAGTTTTCGAAGTTCCGGCCTTTTAAAAAATGCGCCATTGACCGGAAAAAACCATAGTCAGACGGGGTCTTACCTGTCAGAGGGTGGGACACCCTCCATTTCTAAAAAAAAAAATGGCTAAACGTGAACGATTGACAGGACTTGTCTTGCTAAAATATCGCTTTATCCCGATGGAGCAAATCAGGGTCTTTCACTTTTAAAATTCTCGAGCTGTTCACAGTAAAGCTCTGCGTCAATAGCCCCGCCATCTGGAACGAGCTCAAAGTGCAAAACACCCTCATAACTCCACCAAACACAAAACATAACCTTTTTTTTCCAAATCGATCTTGGCGAACCTATGCTTGTACCTCGTGGCCAATCCTTTCGGTGAATAGGATTTTTTGAAATATCCATTTTTCATCGCTCGTTACAATTCTCATCCAAAATCTATCATCTTTTGGTTTTTGAAGCAAACTTTTACAGATATCAACTCGTTGAACTTGGGCGGCTGACAAGTTTTGAAGATCTGATCTGGGGCGAATATTTCGGACGTTAAGGTTTTTTAAATGGCCGCATACAGATTCCTATTGACTGACTAGCGTAATTCAGCATCATCTACCACTGAAGGGCTACCTGATCTAGACTCATCTTGAAGGCTGTTGTTCCCAGAATTGAACCGCCTGAACTAAAACGTTGCAGGATTGCGATGTACTACATTTTCACCTTTCACTGCACAAATTTTCTCGGCTGCTGTTTTCGCATTTAGTCCTTTTTTCAGTTGTGCCTCAGTAGACCAAGAATGACAATTTTTCTTCCGACATTTCCGTGAGATTTATAAAATGGAATGAAAAGTACAGACAATTGGTGTACACAATTAAATAAAGGATTAGTCAAAGTAAACAACGATATATGCATTACATCAGATTCGAATAAGGATTAAGACAGAAACTTTTCTATCAAATTAATTAATGCACAAAAACTTTTGTAACTACCTAGTATTAACTCTAACCTAACCTAGCCATTCCTAACCTAAACCAACTAATGCCCATTCCCAAATAACACAAAATCCATGACGCAAAATGTTCACGCAAAAGAAATTTGTATATCCAACTCAAACTCTAACCAACTTATGAGCACTCCACGGTAACCCGAAGACAATGATGGGAAATTTTCACGGAAAATATTGTGAATTCAGCTCAAAAGCCTATGTTAGAAAGAATCGTTTATTTTCCCGGTTTCACGGGAAAACGTTGAATTATGGATATAACCTTTATGGATAACCTTTAACTGAAAGTAAGTAAAAGTAAACCCTAACCCTACCTAATCTAACCTGACCTAACCCAACTCTTGCGCATTCCACCGTAACGAAAAATCCATGACGAGAAAAAACGATCACGCAAAAGAATTTTTTCTTCACGTTAAAATATACATACTAGTTAAATTGTAGTTTGTCAGGTAAAAATAATATAGTTATAGCCTTGGGGTATCAATTTATTTTGGAAAATTCGGGAATTTTTAAGTTGACTACTCTTAGCAATGGGAAATAAAAATAGTATTATTAAGAATATCAAATATACAATACAATATTTCAAAAAAAGTTAAATACAAAAAATCTGTACCAACAAAAACGTATTGGTTGGCAATAACTTAAGAATGTTTAACAATACATTTCGAATTTTTTCTAAATGCATCATTATCCTCAAATTGGCCTAATGTATTCCAGGCTGTATTATGTATTTAGAAGAAAACTTTCTAAGTTTAGAAATTTTACAAATATGAAAATGTAAAGATTAACTGATATTAATTTTTTCTTATTCTGGATGCCAAACAGGGTCACAATTGATAGAGTAAAACCAATTTTGAGCTGATATGATACAATTTCTTCTTTTAAAGAATATAATATGTAAAAGATATTTTTTTATGTTTTGTAGAGTTACTATTTCTTTAATAATCACCAATATTTATCTTTCTGTCACAGAATAAACGCAATTTTCAGATCTTAAGCGTACAGAAATAATACAATACATAATAATACATAACAATACATAATAATAATACAATAAGAAAAAATAAGAAAAAATTAATTGTATACATTAGATACAATCGTTAAAAAAAATTATGTTTTCAAAATCTCAGCAATACTCGGACTCGTCCTAATGGGACAACGACAATTGTGATTGAATTTGGTATTATGCAAAATTAATACGGCGGTAAATGTGAGATTAAGTAACGACCGTTGATCACTGACATTTTCATACGTGGTGTTAAGATTCCTGCAGCCGCAACCTGAACGAGATCCTTTAGATCCTTCATTAAAAAATGACTCCGCCGATATCGTGCGCCACTTAGATGTAATTTGCGGTTTCTTTTCGGCACCGACGTAACTGGTTGGAAACTGTAGAAATGCAATTTGAACAAACTCTGATCTAAATTCATGGAAGTCCTCGGAGTAAAGTTATTCAATGGTCTGTCTGTTAAATCATGAACGGTATTCACTTTAAGAGAAGAAACGACGATGAGAAGAATGGAGAAAAAAAGTCCTCATGTTAGTAATTTTAAATTGGTCTATAAAGTTTTATATATTTTAAAAATGTATAGACAGGCTAATAATAGTCCCTGTAAGTTTTAATTACTTCGCAAAGTTCATGTAAAAGGGGAGAAGAATGAACTTCTGGTTTTATTTTGGTTGGAAAACCGGTTTTCGCATGGAAGTCCTCGACATTTAACATTTTGGCGTCAACCTGCTTCTAGACGTTTTCCCTCGTTAATTCATTGTATTACTTAATATAAATTTCATGAAAAGTACGTTTCAAAAGACAAATTTACAATATAATCAGAAGCGTTTATGTGCGATGAGAAATACTGTACAAAATGTGAGAAAGGAGACAACCAGCCTTGTTCGTTTCAGATACCCAATGGATTCATGTGAAAATGTAAATTTGAATGTTTGGACACGGGTTGCGAGAACACTGGGAATGGCGTGATCAATGAACAATACTATCTCTCAAAGGGATAAAATGTAATTAACGGTACCGCATCGATAGGAGAGGGTTTGCTCTTTTGGGAATATTTGGCAATTTAGAGGATTGTTTTGCCAGAAGGGGGACAAGGCTTCGAGGGGGTTAAAAAGCGAGACCAGACGCATTACTATTCCCTAGATGAAGATGTCCAGTGTGAAGTTAGACCTAGCAATGACGTAATGAAAACAGCATTCCTCGCCCAGAGAAAGTGATCTGTTGACCAAGTCTGCTGTCCACATTGACTCGCACCTCTCGAATAATTTGCTCTTATTTTGATCTGTATGTGCTTTATAAAGTTTCCCTTGGGCACTTCCAGCATTATTTTTCTGTCACGTAACAGTATGATAATGAATGACACAAACTACTGATAGCTTAGGAGTTTTTGAAAAATAAAAACAAAAAACAACCATTATCCAATTTCCAGACAGTTATGAAACAAGCATTTTAAAACTATTATAATTTGATTAACTAAAAAAACAAGAAAAACAACAGTTATCCTATTCTTATCATTTAGTATATCTCATTCTTCTACCAGAATTTACTGTTTTTGAAATCATACTTTTCAGTTTTGTGCTTTCGAATTGGCCTTTTTCCTGATTTCAATGTGACTAAAATGTTATAGTTATATCAATTAATTATTCTTTTTATCGACTTCGTTGAGATGAAATGAATAATTAATTAAAATAATTAATATGGTCAATTATCATCTCTAAACTTTTATGTGTTAAAGTTATACATCATCATTAGTCAATTTATATTTTAGTAATTTATTTCTGCCAGAATCCCTGAAATCGATATGAAGAAAAAATATTTGTATAAAATTAAGTAATAATAAAGAAATAGGGGCGTCGGTGGCCGCAACGGTTTAGGCGTTGACACGGCGCTCATCACTGTAAGGTAAAGGTCCCGGGTTCGAATCCAGCGGCCCTGCATTCGAATCCGACATACTTACAAATGGGCTTGGTTGATATAGCCTCTGCTGTTGCGAACCCTCCTTAAAAAATAATTATGGAATATCAATTCATATACATGCTTATACATAAATACACATATAGGATTGAGTTTATGACTTGCCGCAGCTTGCCACTTATTCGAAGCTCCAGGTGCAGTCAACAGCTAGGACATTTTATACCCCAACTAAGTAGGGTGGTGGAGTACTCGATATTCATCAATCACGCACACGTACACTTCACTTTAATAAATACGTTCACTTTTAACATACGCGGCCGGAAACACAAAATAAGATATATATTATACTATAAGTACTGCATCAAAACAGTTCCTGTTTTCTCCAAAAGTGTGTCCTAGGACCCAAAGACTCATTGCACTGTTGGAGCAAGATTGTCATATCGCTCAAAAACCTAAAATTTATTATTTATTATTATCAATGCAATTTTCGTAATCATTTGACAAAAATTATAATTATACAGCAAGAACAAAACAACAGAAATGAAACGTTGGCAATATTTTTGTTTTTAAAAACATTTCTATAATTACATAAGTTCTATCTCGTTTATTATTTTATCTTTTATTTATGCAAATGTGATTCCGCCCAATTTAAATTATTTTTCACTTCTGTATTGCCAGTTTTGAAGGCTCATGATATCAATTCATCGATAACTAAAGAATTCGGTCAGCATCCAATCCATTAACCCTGAACCAGATTTTTATTATTATCTTTAATTTATTTTCCATTTAATATATAGCGTAGCTTTGGGGAGCTTAAAACGTATTACGTAGTATGTATGGAATGCTGTAATTTATCCCCAGGCCATTCTCTTATTATTTTAGATAAAATTGATGTTGGCTTTGATAGAAAGGAAGAGAAACCTACAAACAGCATCAAGTTCATTTAAAAAAAACTAATTTAAAACATTATATACCAAGAATTATGATAATTGGCCAAGATCATGCGTTGTGGGTTTTTGTAAGTTACACAATAAAACATTTATAATATTATTAATTAATTCTAAGTTTCTTTGCTTTACTGGTTCCTACTCATCCATGGATGATGCTGTTAATTTATTGAAAACTCCAATTTTTTCTCTTCATTAAAATAAATGCATTTTGGGCTAATTCCAGCCCTCTTCCACTATCAACATTGATATCTTTTATTACGTACATTTATATTCAATTAAAATCAATATTTTTACAACAAAACAAGATTAATGTGTTCGCCTGATATTTCGGCTTACATTCGTTTTTTTAATTACCTTTTATTTCTTTGCTAGTAGTTTACACTTCATTCTTTCTTGCATTGCCATATTTTTTTAAATATTTTTTCTGTATATATTTATTATGTTTTTTAATTACTAAGAATAGTTAATGTCTTGCTTGATATTTACGTAGTTGATATATACATTTATACATAGATTTTCTAACTAGTACAATTTATTATTTTTACGTTATTTTTCAACTACCTTTACATTTTCAGAATATCCTTTACGATTAGATTGAAATACATGTTAAAATAATCCAGCTGTCTTTTTTTCTATTTTATAATATTTAATAAAAAGTGCCGCCGAAAAAGTCAATTTATTTAGATGAAAGTGGTCAGTCCATCAGATATTTAACCATTTTAATGCATTTTATTTGGCCCATAATCACTGAGAAAATAATGATTAACTGTTAGGCAAATGGGCTAATACCTATCTAACTTAAATCTACATAAATAGATAGAATAGATTAACCTACTCAATCAAAATCATTCCTAATCTAATTTAAGTCTGCCTTATCATAAACCTACCTGACTTAACCATTCCTGATCTTGCCTAATCCTATATTATCATAAATCTACCCAACCTAACCATTCCTGATCTAATTTAAATCTGCCTTATCATAAACCTACCTAACTTAACTATTCCTGATCTTGCCTAATCCTATATTATCATAAAGTTACCCAAAACAGTAACTCTAACCTAACATTAACCCTACCTAACTTAACTATTCCTGATCTTGCCTAATCCTATATTATCATAAAGTTACCCAACCTAATCATTCCTGCCCTAACCCAAACCATGCGCACTCCCTGGTAACGCGAACTGATGACGTGAAAATGGCCAGGCAAAAAATTGAGTATCCATCTCCAAAAACATATACTTATATGTTTAAAAAAAATCTATTTTCCGTTTCGAAAATTCGCAAAACCCTTTAAATGCCTTGTTAAAAACAGATAAGAAAATATTACGAAATAAGCGTTGAATTTCAAGTATTAATGAAGACCACAAAGTAGAATGGAATTGCACATGTCCTTAACGAAAACGGTTCAGTAGAAAATTATTCTTCAACATTAATAAGTTAATTATTACTACTTTGACGAGTGAAAAAAATTCGATCGACAAACAATATATATGCAGATGGGAAATTAAACGAACAGGGATTTTTCAAGGCGACGACGCCCATTCGAAAAGAATCCAACTTGACACCCATTCCTTACAATTTTGAAATTTTTTACAACCGTCCTCACATTCATGACCTCATAAAGTCGTCTTGTAATAAATAAACATCTTGCCGAATATTGAACGAGAGATTTACGATTTATGTACCCTTCTGAGGAAGTTTTGTTATTATTACATTATTATGGTGATTATTACAATTACAAATTAGCTGTCGTAAATACAAAAACAAAATACTAGCCACGTTAGACGGAAAAAAATGTTTTATTGCCTAGTTTGATAAGCAGAGGTAGGGCAACTTGGTGACAGTAATTTTATTCTTATGGACTATTACAGGCCTCGAGGATCACCATGTTGGCAGTCCGAGGTAAGACCTCGATCTTATACATTTAGCCACCGAGGTTGGGCTCCAAAGGCCATCCACAGCTAGGTCATTTCAGCACCTCTCCTCCACCACTCTCTCAGTACACACAAAAAACACAAGAGATATCCATAAAGTCCTATATAAAATAAGCTAGTCTAGTTTCGTCTAAGATCATAAAATCTGTCTTTATAATTATCTAAACTGTAAAATTTTATTCTAATGTCTTGAATTGAACAAATGAACTGAACCAAGTAACTATGAAAAAATAATAATCTAGGAGGCTGCAATGCTTGGAAAATACCAAACTTCGGCTTCCGAGTATTCTTTTTTCTCTACCTCCTTACCACAGTAAACCTTCATTATTCACCAATAACGTATTTATAAGAAAACTAGTCCAATGATTTGTAAAAAATCAAAATTTAAAACTGCTAAATTCACAAGATGGTTAAGAAGCACGATGATGGGAAAAGTGGCAATGGCTGTATTTAAAAAAATCCTAAAGCCAAAACATGATAGTAAAGTTAAATCAGGTGTTTACTATTTCTTGATTGCTTTGTTTCAATTGATTGATTGTTATCCCAAAATTATTCTCTCACATTATTATAAATCGATCCTTTCTATGTAGATTTAGGAGAGGTTCAGAAATGGTGAAGACATAAACTCAGCTCAAATTTATATGGTTCAGCATCAAGCACGCCAAAATTGCAATCTATACTTTTCCATCAGCTAGCCCTTATTTTTATGGTTCGTTCGTGCGCGACCAATCAGTAGATAAAAGTTAGTTTTGACCCAAGTTTTATCCTTTTGAAGACTTGTATTGTACTAAAGAAGATTTGAAAATAATAGACCATATTTCAACGTTAATAAATGTAAAAGTGTCTAAGTCTAACATTATGCAGTGCTGACCCAAAATCAATTTATCCAAATAAAACTGGACAGTTCGTTCATCCATTTTATCCTACCTTGAACCAGATATTTATCGTTCTTTTCATTGCATTTAATTGTGCCATAGCCTCTGGGAAAATATCGAATAATAGTGAGCAAAGGGTTATTTCATGGGCAATCCAGATTTTTATTTATGTTTTAGAAACGGGCTTAGTGAGAGTGTAATTAATTGGCACACCCATTCATGTATGCGAATTTGAGACTGGACTTTCTTTTAATTGAATCTTTATTCAGAAAACGGGCTAATTTGTTCAATTCGGTCGTGGCTCGACTGAACTTTTCAAAATCGAAACGGGTATCGTGTAAGCATAGTGGAATGTTGGAATTGGACTTGTTTGAAATCGGTCAAATAAATAAAATAATACGTGAAAATGTTACTTCATCTAACAAAATAATTAGATATACAGCAGGAAAACCAACTTTTACGGTCTACAACAAGTTTTATTACTTAAAAATTCTGCGCAAATTTAATTTATACCATCCAATACATATATTTACAATAATATTAACATTTGAGGTAGTGGACATCAAAGTAGGAATTATCATACTGAAGAAATAGATTTTTATAGCAAACCGAGGAAAACTTACCTTGTTCGTCTTTACCATTTTTTGTAATGTGAGAATTTTTTATTTTCAAATTCAGCAAGGCTTACCAATTGGGAAACAGTTCTGACACCATAATCTAATCAGTTTGATAAATAATATATCAACGATTTTAATCATAGTTGTGTCAGTTACATATAGTTTTCTATGTTTCATAAATTTTAATGTAAGGGTATGAAGTTATGAAACATTTATATGCTGGATGCTTAAGATAAAACCCGCATACCTATTATAACAAGAATTCATACAAAATATTGTGCCTAAATAAAAAAAGCTGCTTTGAATTGATACTGGATCGATTTTATTGGATGACAAATCCAAATGGCAGTTGAGTCAGGTAGGAGTGGCTATGTAAGGTCGTGTTTGACTTTGATCGCATTGTCCTACTTTACAAAACATAACTATCAACTTGAAATTTCCGATCCAAATTTTAAAGGTCCCGCCGGTTACACGGGAGGAATTGTTTTATTTTACTCGCGCGTGACAAGCAGGAATTGTGATGTTTGTCTAAAATTGCATAAGCAGGATTTTTTCTCGGTTTAACCGCTTAAACTGGCTTAATTTGAATACTTGTTCTTTTTTTTCTCTCTGGGGACAGTGACCCAAATTGTTATTATGAGATCTTCAGACCGCAACATTATAGTAGTTAAGAGGTTCGGATTAACATGCGCTATCCGGGCCGTGGAAAAAGGTCCGTAACCATTACATAAGGGAACCTCTCTTTCATCATTGGGTGTGGCATCCTTAGCGCTTATTTAATTTTTTTTATTATGTTTTCTTTTCCTTCTGAAAAGGACTAGAATGTCACGCTATAATATTCTGTCAAAGCAAGCCGAAAAGCCAAAGGTTAATTGAAAACCGTGGAATGTTGGTTGGCTAACGCAAATCCCAATCCAAATAATTATTTCTATTTATTACTGGCAGATTATACAATTCGTAACATACGCTAGTCAAAACAGTCGTGAATAACTTGTTTGTTAAAATCAATTAGTTTTAGGATAACAAATCTATATAATAAACTTTGTCTCTGAAATGTCAAAAAGTAGTTTTTAATATAGGGGTAAAATTCTAAACTTCTATATTTTAAAAATATAGATAATGTAGCGTATTTTTTTAATTTTCTGTTGTTTGCTCATTGCATTTCATACGCAACTCTCAAGGAAATTAGTAAAAGAGAAAAATTATTGAATGATCTGGAGATTTGAATGAACAGAAAAGTAGAAGCAATATGTCAATAATTTAAGTTTTATTTAGTAATAAATCCAACGTCTATAGTCAAAATCAAGTGTTTATTATTGTTATCTTTCTTGTTGTTTTTATGTTCGCCCTAACACAAAGAAGAAAAGAAGATTTTGACGGACACACGACGACGATAGGCAGATCAATCGGCATAGTTTGATTTTTTTTAAATCTACTAATTAGTACATTTTTTCTCATTTTACATTGGTATATTACAGCTTTCTCAATAGTTTAGTTGATTACGAGGTTTTTGGGCCATCTCTGTATCAGTCTGGGTGTAGGGGTGGGTTATGCAGGGTAAATAGGTTGGGGTAACGGTATTACTCCTAAGGAAAATTTCTTTTTCTTGGGTGAGCTATTAAACTGAAATAAAAATTAATGGAGATTAAAAAGAAAAGTTTAGAAAAGTCGTTGAAAGTTTAAAAAATAGACGAACTAAGTCATATAAATCGCTGCCCTACTTCAGCAAAGACAAAATCTGAACGGGCCAGATAAAAAGATGATGGAATAGCTGGTTCGTGAATCCAGTAATGAACACGTTTATTCGGAGAATAGATGGATGGAACGTGTTTGATGAAAATCCCAGGCCTTCTCTATGAATGAGGTTTTGAATAATTAAGAAATTAGCAAAACAAATGTATTAGCCGAATTTAATGAAAGCTTATTTAAAAATAAAAATACATAACAAAAAATAACCAGCTGGTCAATTCATGCCGACCATGTTTGTCACCTCCTTGAACTCTATCGGCTAACAGTCTGACAACACTGCTATTCGATTCGACTTAACATCAACACAGAACCCACCCTCCGGGGATTGGGAGAGCAATGTTAAGTAGCCATACAACATACCTACTTTTCCTCGACCTAACACGACTTAACAGAGTTAACAAAGTTGACAACGATCGTGTGATCGTGGGGTTTTCATTAGCCGTTAAGTTAGCTTCAATCAGTTATTTGTTGACTGTGTGACTGGAGCTCTTCCGAAGCAATTGAGAGTTTAGAAATGGAGGATAACACAGTTGTGTCGCTGAAGAAAGCAAATAGGCTGCAGAGAGTATAAGGGATATGTGTGATGTAAAGAAGAATAGGATTGGTCCTAGAACACTGTCCTGTGGCACTCCTACTCTCAGATTGCAGTATTCGGTATCCTTGGCGATCTCGAAAGAATCGTTCTCTGAAGGATTAGGTACAAACTATTTGGATGAAAGCATTTTAGTTTGCGCATCCGTTTAACGGATGTAACACGTCAAGAAAGGCCCTCGAGTTCCTCAACGTGAAGCATATGCTGAGGGGAATGCTCAGGGAAAAACTGGTGATCCAGGAGAGCTTAAGAGAGCTTAGTGTCTGGATCAATTGTTTGAAAAGGATGAGTACAAAACAGAAGACGGTTTAAGCTGATTAGAAGCTATTTGTGTGTATTTAACAAAAATAATGTAGCCTAATGAAACATAAATATTATAAGATTGAAGCTTTTATTGAATTTGTTACTTAAAATTTACTACTGTTTACTATTGTATTTTTTTAATGTTGATTTTATGTTAATCCAGAAGTCTTTAATGTATAGAACTAATTTTAAATAATATACTGCGTATTTTGGAAACATTATTGAAAAAATCACGGTTTGATCAATTCTCCACACTTTTAACAAATAACGCGAGGGATTTCAACTCGTAGAAAGGCAGACTTCTGTTTGAAACGGCGAAACGACGAAAGTTGATAAATGTCACTCGAAAAGCTATAAGCGCGGACGAGATAAAAATCTCGATTCGCCGTGTAATCGGCTCTAAGTTAAAAGGAAGTAAGCTGTTCAACGCTTGCTTTCCCTTTCATTTGCCGAAAAAGACAGCCTAAGTGTTTCTAAGCAACCCACCGAGCATTGGGGGTTATGCAATTATGAGATCTGTCTTCATATAACTATTCTATTTTATAACACCAGCCGAGGCTGGTCATCGGCGTAAAAATAACGTTTTTCGGTTTACAAAGGCCATATTTTATTATTTCACTCCGTCCTAGTTACGAGGGACTTTTCGATTCCTATTCCTTATACTCCTAGAGTTGTAAGAAGTGCTTTCATCCTGCATATACTTCTGTGTCCCGTAGATCGATCAGCCATTTCTTACGTCTATTTTCAAATTAAAGTTGTATTTTTTTAAATGAATTTAAAAAAGTAAATAAGTTTTACAGAACGTTCTTGCCAAAGAGGAGCCGAATTTTTTTTAAAGTAATTTTTTGAAATATATTTTCCTGAATTTGTTGTGCATGTAAGTTTATTATATTTCATTCAGTTCTTTTTAAATCTACATTGAGAAAATAATATACAGGATTGTGTTAAATTATATACATTAAAAGTTAATAAGTAAAAAAATAGGTTTATTTTCAGTATCCTTTAAAAGCCAATAAATACAAATTTTCTTAAAATTTTGCTAAAACAAAATCTAAACCATTCTTGAAGGAGAAAATTTTGAGATAAAAGATCCTTTAAAAAATTTTTAATTTACAAAATTGTATTCAGCGTTTTTTCGGGTTTCAAAAAACGAATATCCACAGTTCTTTGATAAAAAAATATTGTAACCTACTTTGCTATATCGTTCATTCACAAATTGATTTTCTTCGTGATTTGCGAAAGTAGTGAGACATCTATTAGGCCTTTTAGCAGAGACACTTCCCATCAGAAAAAAACCGACCATCTGGTTTTTGCACGAAAAAAATGTCAAATTTTGGAAATGCTATTTTCTCATCCTTTTAAGACACAGATCTGCGGTCTCATGTTTTAGAAAATTTTACGTGTAACCAGTTGGCTTGTTTAAATATTTTCCTAGTTTCAGGCATTCGTCAGTAAATTCTTTGGGAACCTGTTAATTTTTCACTTTTTACGAAAACGTTGAATTGAGCTGTGAAGACAGCAAGTCGTCCTGGAGTGGCACCCTATAGCCGTATAAAATTTTAATAAGCTTTCAATTGATCACCTTCCACTTTGCCCGATTTCTCAACCGTTTTCGAGTTATTCGCGATTTTTAGGCAAAAAAGTGATTTTTTTTAAGTGCTCAGGGAAAAAACCCATCTCTCTCTACCGATTTTCAAGTGTGCTTAAATTTTGAACTGTCATGTTTTCGCAAATTTTACGCTCTACGACTTTTTTCCGAGGTCTTTTTCAAAAAAGTGAACATGGAAGCGAAAATTCTTAATTTTTCTTACTTTGATCTTGTGGCATACGGAATACTTCTGCTGTCGATGACCATTTGTTTTTAACTCATCACGGAAATATAACTTTTCCTTACCATTTTGCAGACGTTGTGGCAGTTTGGCTTCGAATAACGTATTGAAACAAAAGGTTTATGCATAATAATAAAAAAGCCTACTTGTTCAACGTAAAATTTTCCAAAACATCAGCAGGTCTGTCTTAAAAAGCTGAGAAAATATGCATTTCGAAAGTAGGCCATTTTTTCATAGAAAACCAGCTGATCGGTGTATATAATTTGTTTATAATATAATTGACCACCATTATTTGATTGTTTATTTATTAAGACTCTTTTCCCATTTTTTTTCTAAACTATCTTCTGGATAAGAAGATAATTAAATAATTGTAAAGTCGTTTGTAAAAACTGCTTCTATTGGTATGCCACTTTCAATTAAACAACTATACGGTAATTCTACGTTTCATCTGGCCCAAAGAAATGTATAAATTTGGAGAAATTGTACACCCTAATTATTCAAATTAGAAAACGTGTCGTAACGTTAATTGAAAAGATTTGCCAAACCTGCCCAAATCCTGTTACATTTCAAGCAATCTGGAAATGCAGAGGACCTTTTCCAGATCTGATTTAAATAGAATGGATCAGGTTGCAATACAACCTGCACACTGTTTTGAACAGTTGATAAGTGCCATAATTTCACCTTATCTCCATAATATTCTATTGAAATTGTTAAAACAGAATTCTTTTTTCTTTGTTTTGAACAGGCAGGATTGTGTCATACGCCTTTTACCTGTCGGTAGAATAAAAGGAATACTGATTGCGACGCGACCCTTTGCACTACGAATAAAGAAACTAGAAGATTATGATTAATGATCATGTACAAAAGGGTCGAATAAGTCTGTGTTATTTCCTTTGTCCTCTTGCCCAATACGGGAGCACTCGTCTGTGAAACGCATCTTTCATAAAAAGGGACGGCCGTCTTAATTCTTGTGGAAGGACAAAAAAAAAAGAACCAACTCCTCTCCAGACAAAGCGAGAGGATATTCTCGTCATATGTACCGGTTGATTTATCTATTGGTCAGGTTTCAAAAATGTTAATCGACCGTTTGTGTACAAGGCTTCGGTGAAAGGTACTGCTTAAAATTTGGTTCAAATATATTGTCAGGGTGTAATTTTCATAACGAATTTTGATTGATGTAGCCTGAAAACAGAGGCTTGACTTCAAACGTCTCTGTTTTTACATAATAATTACAAAAATACGCATTTTTGAGTAAAGGAAGTCAAATATTTTTTTCGATGTACAAACACAGAATAATACTGCATAAAAAAATTAGGGAATATAATATGTTGTTTATATAATGGTCAATCAATTCTAATCATAGAAGAAACATTATGCAAATAACATTTTCTCCCCAACTCCCTGTGAATGTTTGATTCTCGTTCGAAATCGACCGAACTTTTGAAGGACGATGGGTGGGCGAATTAAAACAATTAGGCGTTTGAAAATCCAAAACAGAGTCGGTTTCTCTTTGCTTTCTTCGGCAAATCTTGGAATAATGTCATCTAATTATATGTAGTTAGCCTATTATTAAATTATCGGCGAAACTCAAGCAGGGGAGTCTTCTGTGAGTGTGCTTCTTAAAAATAACAGTATTCTCTTTGTAAGAAAAAAATCGAATTTAAGGCCAGCAGCATTCTTTAATAATAGGCTTTATTTGAATTTTGTTTTGAAACATTTTCCTCGTATATAATTACATGCCATGTAGCGGGAGGGACTAACGTAATTTGAGAGCTGTTGTGTGTAACTGAAATAAAGAATAAAATATACTTACTTAGATAATATAATGTAAATAGATTAGATTATATAATATTTTATAAATGAAATTCTTATTTTTTTAAATCACAATTCGATAATTTTTTGCCTTTCGAGGATAATTTTCAACAAAAGTCAAATATGTACAGTCTTGAAGATCAGACTGCGGGCAATGTATCATTTTATCTATCTGCCAATATACCTATTTATCCATCTATCTATACGTTCTCGTTTTCACTCTTCCTCTCACTATGTCTCTATTTATATCTTTGCGTCCCATACTTACACACTTTCCTGCTCTCTCACACTCTCTCTCTCTCAATATCACTCTCTCTCCATCTATCTACCTATCTGCCTGTCTATATATACTCTTACATTTTCTCTCTACTTCTCTGTCTCTATTTATCTCTTTATCTCTCCCTTTCACTCATTTTTTCTTTCATACACACACTCTCTCTATTTCTTTCTATATGACTATATTTTCTCCTTTTCACTGCCCCTCTCTATTTATTTTATACCTCTCTCTTTCATTCGCGTGCTCTCTTTCACTCTCTCTTTCTATCTATTTATCTATCTATCTATCCAGCTATCTACCTATATGTCTGTCTATTTACACTCACTCATTTTCTCTCTACTTCTTGATCTGTAGTTTCTTTTTACCTGTCTCTTTGACATATTTTTTTCTCTATTACACACACTCTCTCTATCTTTCTTTCTATCTGCCTATACTTTCTCGTTTTCACTGTCCCTCTCTATTTATTTTATACCTCTCTCATTTATTCGCTTGCTCTCTTTCTCTATTTACCTTTCTATCTATTTATCTTTATCTCTATTTCTCTAGGCTTCAGCCTCTGTTTTCACTCTCCCTCTCTCTTTCTCTCTATTTATCAATCGTTATCTTTCATTTTCACTGTCTCTCTTTCTCTATTGTATATTTATCTCTCTCTATAAATGCATAGAATAAATTTTTATACTTCAGCCTTTTACGATCAACCTGGTTGCTCGCTGTTTTGTTCTGGTCGAAGCTGAAACTCCCAAAGTACAGGGTCATCACCCTTCAGATTAAAAAAAAGCACGATAAGTTCGACTTACGATTGGGCAATTTCATTATTTTTTTTAAATCAAATTTCATAAAACATTTAATTTAGGTATTCCTAAAAATCTGGTTTTTGTGGTCTTTGATGTCGTTTTTCCCGGTAAAAGTGCAAAACGAACTTCAGATAGCGATAAAACTTTTGTAGGATTTATTTTCTCAGACGTAGTCGTAGACCCGCTTACGGTCTTTAACCCATATATTTTCCTCTCATCAGCCCTAATGACTTTCTCTGGTGAAAGAGACATGACCATGGCGCGAATCAGTCTGAGCTTGCAATCGCAGAAAGTAGGCGTTCTTATTAGTATTAGACAGGTTTGAAAAGAAAGGAGTTTCTTCGATTAAGAAATTTTTTCGGTTTCAAGATTAGTCTTTCTCATTATATTCCTGTTATCTTCAATGATTGTGACATGCTTTAAAACGTTTTCTGTTCTTTCGCATGTCATGCTAAGATGAATGTATTGAAGTGCACGAAACATTAATTTTAAAATAATGATTTTGTTTAAATATGATTCATTTTAAAGCTTCGTTACGTTGACGAATAGTTGAGTGTGATTTGTTTAGTATTTAAACAGAATATGATGATCAAAGATGTTATGATGTGGTTTAGGATCGCAAAGTTGGAGGGATTACTTAATCGTTGAAGATGATCTTTCTATGCCAGAATATCCTTGAATTAATACTTTCCCATCACACCGCAGGTTGTTACAAAAATGTACGATAAGTTATGTGTAACTGCAATTTTTATCCTCGCTGGCCTGTCTCTGGGCAATAACCTTTTTCTGTGAGACCCGAGGTTGTGTTGAGAATGTTTTGATTATGTCAGAAGGTTTTTTTGGTTTGTCAGAAAAGTTTCCCCACCTTTGTGTTGAATCTGCCCGTATTGTCTGAGAATGAAAACCGGGTCGTTAGTTATACGATAGTTCGGGACGTAACGAACCGGTCGGTCCGGCGGGGCGAATAATCATCCCGTTGCCCAATCCCATCGGAGGAAAATAAGACTTCGATTGCTTCTGATTGAGGCTCAAAGGACAACACGGTGCCCTACGGACCAGGGTTAGGGCGTTGTGCAATTAATTGTCTGTTCGCCCGGCCCGTCTCGCTTTCTTTCATGTGGGCGAAGATGAATTAGAAGAATTACGTGTTCGTTACACAATCGCGGTGACATATGCCGACTGCCCTCTGCGAACTTCCTCATTCAGGGGCGAAGTTAAAAAAATGGAGATGAAAAAACAAAAATAATATATTTCATTTACGAAGAACGCTAAAGAGTAAAGCCACCATTGTACTTGTCCACATTCTTCGTTGCAGCAAGACTTGAAGAAGTGTCGTTAGGAAAAATACGTTTTTTGGTCAAAGTAAGATTTAAATCCACTTATGCAAGTAAAATCCAGCAAGGATTTTAAAACAACTCCTTAAAAAAAGGATATCAAAAGTTAAAATTAAGCAAGATTTATATTAAGTTTGGTTGCTTTTCCACTCTTGGCCAACAATCGTCGAGTTACAAAAGCGTACCGGATTTTATCCATCTCCTTTATATTTTATAATATGATAAGACCTCGTGCCGGGAGTACAAAAGATTTCTCAACAGCGCCCGCCTATTACGACGGCGGGCAGAAATCTATTATGGTCATAATGTAATTTATCTATCAATGGCCGGAGCTGGACGATCGGGCCGGTATTCTGGGAAATTTAGCTTTCTTTGACGACACCAGAGCTTCTCTTTCCTAATGTAGAATGGGTTTTCCTTACTTTCGACTGGCTGACCCGATTGGAAAAGAAACAAGGATTTTTAGAGGTGAAATTTCCCAATTGTCTCACAATTGAAAAGCTAAGGTCACGACTGTTTTTATTTTTACCTAGCGTTCGAATAAAATGGAAGAATTTTGATCTCTTAGGTTACCATCAAAATTGTCCAATTATATTTACACAAAATACTGACCAAGCTTCCACATCATCCTTCACTTCAAAGATGAAATTTAAACTTATGTTTCTATACATTTTGTATTTTAAATATATAATGTGTCGTAATTTGTATATAAATACTTACTAGTAATGTTCACAGTACGTAATTCATGTATTACACACACAATAAACATGCAGTATTTAATACATACACATAAAGTTTCATACAGTACAAGAGTTTATTTAAAACGTCCTTGTGTATAAAACAGTTTTGGCCCAAAATAAGACATCATTTTTGAAAATATCTTTTTCGTCCACGTACGATTTGAGTTTGGACGCTTCCTTTTGGTTTCCAATTTAACCTAGGCGATTAGTCAGAAGTTTTTCGGCTTCTCGACATCTTCTGTGGTGATGTTTTACAGGTTAGGCTCTGCTCTTTCTTGTATATACGTTCTATTGGTAGAGAGGTTCTCTATCACTCATTCTCTTTCTTTCTTTTTCTCTCTCGTTCTCTCTCTCTCTCTCTCTCTCTCTCTCTCTCTCTCTCTCTCTCTCTCTCTCTCTCTCTCTCTCTCTCTCTCTCTCTCTCTCTCTCGCCTATCTACCTATTTATCGTTGTATATACTTTATAATTTTTTTGCTATCTCAATTCACCTTTTCAGTCTCCCTCTCTCTACCTCTCTCTGTGTCTGTCTTTATCTTTACCTCCCTCTTTCACTCATTCTCTCTCACTGTCTTTCTTTCTTTTTCTTTCTCACACACACACACACTTTTTTTCTCTCTCTCTCTCTCTCTCTCTCTCTCTCTATCTATCTATCTATCTATCTATCTATCTATCTATCTATCTATCTATCTATCTATCTATCTATCTATCTATCTATCTATCTATCTATCTATCTATCTATCTCTATCTATCTATCTATTTATCTGTATATTTATCTCACATAATAAATCTCACTGACTTCGAGTTTGGTGACGTTTTGGTACCTTACGAGTTTGATCTTCTCGTTATGCAAGGGAACTCCTGTCAGAAGATGTTTTTCGGCTTCTCGCCATCTTCAGTGGCTGGATTAGTCTGAGGCCTACTGCGTCCACGAAAATGGTGGGGACGTTTTGCTCGAGATTTAGGCGTCCAAAATATCAACACTGAGCATGTCAAAACGACAGCTAAAACAGCGGTGACAGGCAAAGTAGGAGGATCGAAAAGAACCAAGGTTCATCATCTCCTGGCCAAAACAGTGAGGATATGTATTATTTTGTCAAACGTGTACGTTTTTGCGATTAAGCCGACACCCCAAGATAACCACACAAGATGACGAGAAGCCGATTTCACAGTTTAAAACAACATGGCTAGACAGAACAGACAGAAACAACAAAACATCCCAGACCACAAGATTTGACATTCATATAGTTTTAAAATTAGATAAAAACGAGCATAATAATAATGCGTGACGTCGGGGTTTAAGCAGGGCGAGACGACACGCTGACTCCCTCCGTTTCAGATTTATTTTGTCTCGGTATTTCTTTGTTATAACTAATAAAATAGGTGCATTTCACTTTTAAAACATATACGATTTATCGAACGGTTTTTATTGGCTGACGTCGCTCTGGGCTTGATCAAACATTACTATAATATTTCTGATTTTTTTTATGATAGCATTTAAAGCACTATTTGAAGACTCTCTCTCTCTCTCTCTCTCTCTCTATATATATATATATATATAACNTGTGTGAGAAATAGCTTGTAAATTTTCGGGTGAACTATTAACCAACTAAACATCATCTGTCCTCGGAAGGTGACTCAATTTAAGTTCTCCTTGAAGGATGGTTTTTCCAGCACCAATTCTTTCACTGGTTGTCTTTTTGTCTTCCCAGTTATATTTACAAGAAAAGATTCAAGCTCATGTTGGTTGACGGTCCAAAAGACTTCTTACAAGAAAAAAACTTGTGGTTGAATAGATTCAAATGGTCAGGGAAAAGTTTCACAGATTGGATATTGTCATCTACAAATGCTAAGAAGCCGTATCAAAGAGGTTTCATACTTGCGGATTAAAAATGTCATTTTTAGCCGTTCTGGTTTCCGGGCCGACGAGAAGAAGAAAACCGCCCGGAACAAAGGAGAGTGTGCCGGGTTGACCATGACTCCGAAAGGGATGGTCATTCGTGACCGCCGCAACCGCACTTTCAGCCTTCCAAGTTTCGAAACCGTTCTGCCAGACTATCCCCGGGTTTTAAAACTTGAGCTTCGCACGACTGTTGCAGAAAATAACCTAATTGCCTTTTTCCGACCGGGGCAATCTGTCCGGTTATGGTTGCAATGCGCCGTCGTCGTGTTGCAACATCCTCATAAGAAGTTCACATTTTGACTTGTTTGACAATTTCTGATAATATCTGTCTATCTTCGCCGTCTTGATCTATCCAAAGCGTTTCAGCATTTTGCCGTCTTTACAAAGAACCACCACAGAAGAGTCTGACGGATAAAGAGAGCGAAGTTTAGCAGAACCAACTGGCAGATCCCAAAATATATTAAATATATGATATTTAAAAATATCATGAACAAAAATCTACTGAAACGCAACCAACAATACATATACAATTAGAACTAGACAAAGAAACAACTTGGTTATTAAAGAATTTTATAAAAATAATTTAATAAAGAAGAAGAAGTAGAAAATATGACCTGAAGAACGATTGAATTGGTCGATAAGTTAGCAGTAACTTTTATACAAAACTCTATCTCTGTAAGCACGAATGTTTTTGTATATCTATTATTTTATAGTAATTTTTATCCATGGTAACATCAATAATGCTTATTTTTATTGTTTTACATGTTTCTGTTACAAAAACACACACACAGACACAAACATCTTCTCCATCATTTTCTCTCTCTCTCACTCATATACATTATCTCTCCATCACACACTCTCTCTTTCTATGTTCCATTCTTTCTATCTCCATGTCTCTCTCACTATCTCTTTTTTCTCTCCTTGTCACTCTCCCTCTATTTCTCTCTCTCTCTCTATCTCGCTCTCTCTCTTTCTGTTTCCCATTCTATCGCCATCTCTGAATCAATCTCTTTCTTACTCTCATACTCTTTTTCTTTTTCTATCTCCCACACTCTCTCTCTATCTATCTATCTATCTCCCATTCTTTCTATCTCCATTTTCTCACTCATTCTCACTCTCTCTCGCTCTCTCTCTCTCTCTCTCTCTCTCTCTCTCTCTCTCTTTCTTTCTCTCTCGCTCTCTCCCTCTCTCGCTCTCGCTCTCTCGCTCTCTCTCTCTCTCTCTCTCTCTCTCTCTCTCTTTCTTTCTCTCTCGCTCTCTCGCTCTCGCTCTCGCTCTCTCGCTCTCGCTCTCGCTCTCTCTCTCTCTCTCTCTCTCTCTCTCTCTCTCTCTCTCTCTCTCTCGCTCTTATTCATTTTCCTAGTCCATAGTTATTCGTAAAGGCATAAAAACAGTCAAGGATTCTTTTTAATTTCTAACCTCTAATCTAATATACTGAAATAACTGGAATATTACAGGAAATCGTTATAATCCTAATGAAAATCATTATTGCCACTAATTAACTTTGCTGTCTATTATAACGACTGTTTATTTAGGCCGTCCGACCTACTTTTTTATATTTTTTAAATAAAAATTAATGCTGCCAGACAATAGGTATTGATCTCCTCCTAGTTCTCACATATTTATACCTTATTAAGGCTAACTCTACCGTAATGGAGAAATAAAGTGTGAAATTCCTACATAATTATACAGACTATATCTTACCGAATTTAAATTGAAAAATAGTGTGCAGTAGTAAAATGTTAAAAAATGTACAAAGGTATACAATGAGAGATGTGAATCCTTATTATTTAGCAGTAGTATAGTAGTATAGTAGGGGTTAATTTAAAGTTTAGTATTCATTTCCACGGCGCAGACAAAGAGTGAAATGGACTTTTTTTCATTCTGGACAATAAAAGCTTGTAATCCATTTTATTTTCTTTCCTAGCCTCCTTTTACCTTATTGAGAAAAATTAATTCACACCGCTTTCGCCGCATAGAAGGGGTGGACGGGAGAAACCCGCGAAGGCGACAATAGCCACGTCTTCGTCATTCAAGGGTCAAGTGTCCGGGTCACATTCTACGTTAACCAGAAGGAATTCGCCCTTCCCCTTTCTCCCTACTTGTGGAACCCAGGGCTAATTCAATTAAGTGGATAAAAAAGATAACAGTTTAATGGAGGGGAAAAAATAAGATCGTTTCTCAAATTACCCTTGACGAATGGGAAATGATTCTGTCAAAAAGTGACAGTGTATAAAAGGAAGAATATGCACACGACGTCCTCATAGAGATGTTTTTGTGTTGTTATACGTGATAAACTAATTTACACGTTTTGATAGTTACAAGTTCAATAAACAATATAAATGTTATAACAATTCATGAAGACATATACGATCTTTTCCTCTTTCTGTGTATCTACCTATCACCTTCGTCATCATCATCTGTCTCTCTCTCCCTCTCCTTCCCTCTCTCTCTCTATCACTCTCTCTCTGTCTCGGACTCATTATCACTATTTTTATGTCTCTATCTATCTAGTTATTAAATGATTGTTGGATTTCATTACCATTTAATGCCTATTTCTCTTCCATCTTGCTCACTCCCTCTCTTTCTCCGTTTCTATTTCTCGATTTGTCTATCTAAATAATAAATGATTTTTAGATTTATTTCCCATCCAATAGCTTATACTCTCTCATCTCTCTCTCTCTCTCTCTCTCTCTCTCTCTTTCTCTTATTATCTTTATGTCTCTAACTCTCTAACTCTATCTATCAATCTATCTAGTTAGAAATATTTTTGGACTTAATCCCCACACATTAGCTCTCACACTCTCCCACTCACTTTTTCGGCCTCTCTCTCTCTCTCTCACTCTCTCTCTCTCTCCTCTCTCTATTTCTCTTTCCTCTCTATATATGTTTTTGTATGTATCTACGTCTTATCTTATTAGTTAATAATTTCTGATTATATACTGTTTAATGGCCAATAATTCTCAATATTTTTCTTTTCCTATTACTTATTTTTTGTTTTCTAATATTATGTTATGTTGGTGGCTATGATTCACCATCATTATGATAACCTCTAATTATTTTTATTGGGTTGTCCGGAAAATAATGCAGGATTTTGGTATTAAACAAAAAAAAAAGAAACTAGTTACTTTAAAGCAATGTTCTTTAATCAAAATAATTTCCCATACTCTCAATACATTTCTCCCAACGTGTTGGTAACTTATTAATTCCGTCTGAGTAGAATTCAGAATTTTTAGAATTGATAAAGTCAATAAATGCATTTTCCAGTTCCGTTTGATTTTTGAATATTATGTGTTGTAAGTAGTGGTCCAGGTGTCTAAAAAAATGGTAGTCAGTAGGCGAGAGGTCCGGAGAGTAGGGTGGGTGAGGCAAAGTTTCATAGCCAAGCTCCAATAATTTTTGTGACGTTACACGTGACACATGTGGTCGAGCGTTGTCATGCAACAAAATGGGCCCTTTCCGATTGACCAAAGAGGGCTTCATTACTGCCAATTTCTGATGCATGGTATTAATTTGGTTACAGTATGATTCAGCATTGATGGTTTCGCCAGGATTTAAGAAGCTGTAGTGTATTAAACCAAATGAAGCCCACCATACCGTAACCATTACCTTTTTTTGATGAGTTGGGGGCTTTGGAAAATGTATTGGAGCTTCTCCTTTGTCGAGCCACTGTCCAGAATCCACTTTTCGTCACATGTAACAATTCTGGCCAGAAATGGGTCATTTTTGTTTCGACAAAGAAGTGATGCACAAACATCAAAGCGCTGATTTTTTTGGCGATCGTTTAATGAGTGTGGAACCCAATTTTCGAGTTTTTTCACTTTTCCAATCGCCTTGAGGTGGTCAGCGACGGTCGTTTTACTGACTTTGAGTTGCTCTGCAAGTTCTCGAACAGTTGTTTTGGGGTTTTCTTCCACCACTGATCGCAGAACATCATCATTAAGAGAGGAAGGCCTTCCACGACCTTCTTCATCTTCAAGGCTGAAATCTCCCTCCCGAAATTTTTTAAACCACCTTTGCACAGTGCACTCATTAACACAACCCTCGCCCCAGACTTGGTTAATGTTTCTAGCCGTTTGGGCTCCGCTTCGGCCGAGTTTAAACTCGTAAAAGAAAATCGTACGAAATTCTCGCTTTGACATTATAAGGATGACTGAATTATTTCCAAGTAGCGGAATGCTACAGAGGTAAACAAACAATATCATTTGGAAGAGGATTAATAAGTGTTGACATTCATACAAATGAGTAATCCTGTA
Organism: Cimex lectularius; assembly: GCF_000648675.2. NCBI lineage: Eukaryota > Metazoa > Arthropoda > Insecta > Hemiptera > Cimicidae > Cimex > Cimex lectularius. The sequence goes on from NW_019392722.1 coordinate 1,202,762, forward strand.
AACGTAAACAGAATATTTTATATAGATTTTTTTTAATGAAAACTTAAAATCCTGCATTATTTTCCGGACAACCCGATATTTGTCTATTTACCCTCCATTAATGCTGGTAATAGTTTTTGTCATTCTGTAGTACTCTTTTTTACAGCAAATGCCCGCATGCGGTTCGTTCACGAACTTTTGTAGGTTCTGAGATTAGCCAAATGAAATGGTTTTTGTTTTGGTTTTGTTTTCCTACTTCAACTATCTTTACGTTTATGATTATTTTGCATACGTTGAATGATAATATGTAATTGAAACGTATATTTCTTTTTATCACTTTTATACGTTTTCCTACTCGTACATATTAAAACTGACGATACGCAGAACAAGTCATTTTTTCCATAAAAGATAAAGGTCAATGTTATGCAATTGAAAGGCGAATTTGACCTAGCATGATTTATCATGCCTTACAGCACGTTGGAGAGGTTGGACCGTAGCATGATCTTCGGCCCTCTGCTTTCACCGGACGCTTGTTATTTATATTGTTTCGACGTACGATCCGGGGGGCTTCTTACTTTCCAATAGGGCTGTCAAGCTCAAAGATCGACTTCCTCGTCCAATCGCGTCGAAAACTTTTGTAAATGACAAAAGGAAGCAAAAGACAATAGGCGGTAGTATTTTAAAAACGGTTGTTAACAACAACAAAAAATTATTTTCAGTTTGTTTCTGTATTTTAGTTATCACAGGAGCAAACAGCTTCAATCCCCTTGATCTAATACATAAAATTATTTTCGTTCTTTTTTAATTATCGCAAGAGCAACAGCTTCCATCCCCTTGATCTAATACATAAAATTATTTTCGTTCTTTTTTTTAAATTATCACAGGAGCAAACAGCTTCCATCCCCTTGATCTAATACATAAAATTATTTTCGTTCTTTTTTTTTAATTATCACAGGAGCAAACAGCTTCAATCCTCTTAGTCTAATATGTAAAATTATTTTCACTCTTTTTTTAAATTATCTCAGGAGCAAAGAGCTTCAATCCCCTTGGTCTAATATATAAAAATAATTTCGTTCTTTTTTCTTTTTCTTCTTTTTTTAATTATCACAGGAGCAAACAGCTTCAATCCCCTTCATCTAATACATACAATTATTTTCGTTATTTTTTTTTAAATTATCGCAGGAGCAACGGCTTCAATCCCCTTGATCTAATATATAAAAAAAATTCGTTCTTTTTTCTTTTTCTTTTTGTTTTAATTATCACAGGAGCAAACAGCTTCAATCCTCTTGGTCTAATATATAAAATTATTTATCTAGTTTCATCGGTTTTCTTCACCCATCGATTATATTGAAATTAAAACAATCTTAAAATTTGTAATTAAAGAAGTTTATAATAAAGATTTTTTCTCGATAAGATTCGATTAATAACTTGCAAAAAATATAATGAAATCCCATTTAATATTTATAATTAGAACGTGATATTTAAGCAATATTCTTGTTTATTTTTTGTGGTGTGTGTTTAATTTAGTCAACTCATGTAATTATCTTATGATAACAATTGATTAAAAAGGTATATATTTTTTGTGCCTCGTGTCGTGTAAAGCGCTAGTGAGCTGGGCCTTTTGAAAATCCAATTCGTCGGATAAGAAACTCATTATAATTTCACCGATAAATAAACGGGTTCGCACTGAATTTTGAAACAGCTCAGTCCTTAAAAGACGTAAGGTTCCCAGCCCATATTAAACATGTGAACCACTGTTGAAAAAAAAACTGGGTTGCCTTTTCTAAACCGAATATAATAGTTCATAACTGGGTATGTTAGAAAGCAGGATACGCCGAGGTCCGTCGTATGTACAACCCGATGCACGTATAATCTTGCGCCTTGATGACACGTACTTCCTTCCAAAACGGCATCGCACGTCGGAGGAATAACCGGCCCTTTCTTTGAAGCTGGGCTTTTTCCACAGCATATTTGTGTGATAATATTGAACAAGTTGGTCCTTTCTGGGCAGGACGGTGAAAGCTGAAGTAATCACCTTGTTAAAGAGCCGCTTTTACCCATTTTTACAGCGATCTTCTGAACAAACAGAAGACCGAATGAATGACTTGCTTGACCAATTTGATCCGTCCTTCGATGACAAAGAACACCTTTTTCCATGAGCGACACCCTAAGACATGTACGCCTTCTAATTTTCTTTTCATTCACTTAACTGTGATCTTGTAAAATATAACAGAAACAAAATCAACCAAGAACTGAAAATTGTAAATTTTTTATGATATTGTGTTTACATTATTAACTCAGAACTTATTTAAAAGATGGCTCGAATCTGAACTAATTCAAACATTAATGTGAATATCCAGCCATTTCTGGCATAAAGAGAAGAAAAACAATGAATTTTTTAACCTTCAATTTTGGAAGCATTTTTTAAATTTTTTTTTTCATTAGTATTAAAATATTTTGTAAATTATCAACTTGTCCCTGCACACTTCAAATAAGGCACTCACTAATGTATTTATATTATTATTATTGTTTTTATTCAAATGAAATGATTTTTCTCTTAGGTGTATGTTATCAATTAAATATAAGTTATATAACATGAAGTATCAAAAAGCACCTTATGTGTGATAACTACTGATAATAACTGATCAGAAAGGAAAGTTAATTCATACGGCAGACTACTTTGTTTTGTATGTCGAGTGCTCTAAGCTAGAATACGCGATAGATGTTCTCCAAATAGAAACTGTATAATTCTGCTATGAGCTCAGGCCGGAATTTAGTTCTGTTTACACTTAAGGGAAGATGGACGAAAGACAGACTTAAAAATAGGCTAAATAATAGTCATACAGGTAGATAACAGGAAGATTCCAGGCTGTCCTTTAGACTTCACACAATGAAGATTAGAATGACAAAGTGTCTGAGCGAAATGAACAACATTGCAGGTGTAAGCTGGAAAGCTCAATCAGAAAGATTTCTGCAGCACTATAAAGCAACATTTTACACTATGGCAGGGCGATATAGGGCAAAGCAAAAGGGTATAACTTAGAGGGTCTATACTGCTTACAAAGCACCGCTATTGGGATAACTTTGTCATGAAGCATTACTGGTCGATGTAAGCAGCTTTGGATTTAAGAAGAAAGTGGCTTAACAATAAGCATTCATTAAAAACTATCGTATAACACCTACCCGCTTCATCATATTCTCAAAATCGAAATGCAGCAAGAAGTAGATGGATTTGCTTAAACAACTCAAGAAAATTATTTGAAAACTGCCAAGATACGGAAAGTTCGTACAATTCAGTATTAAATAATATCACCTCCAAAATCTTTAGTTGAAAACCTCATCGTAAATGAAAAGTTTGGAAAACGTAAAATATGCAAAACAAATTCCTTAGTCACCATAACACGAAATGGGTGAAATAATGGTAATTTTTACTGGCTCCAAGGCTAGCTGTATACTGATAAAGAACGGGTTTTTGAGCAACTCAAAAACTACATAGTTTATAAGATTCTAAATGCTATAGAAAATTCTGTTCAGTTGGTCTTTGGTATCTGTGGATTGTTAAAGAGCGATGAAGCGGATAAAGCGGCCTAAAGAGATCTCCATAAATTAGATAATAATTGGATCCCTCTGCAGAACTGCTCACTAATACAAAAGGCCTATCAATAAGTTACTACAGCAGTCTATTAATAAGAGAAATTTCCATTTTAGGTACGTGACAAAAGTAAGTCGTTCGTCGTGATTGAGTTGGAAGCATTAGGCGGTTGAAATTGACCAGGGTGAAAATAGGTCACGGATTGGTCAACATGGACCTGAAAATGTTCACCGGCATTGATTCAGAATCAGATAAATGTAGCTTATAACGTCGTCGACACAGCGGTACAGAAAATAGCGAATTATAGAAATCTGCAGGAGAAAAATGCAAAGCAATTACTTTCAGGTCGAGAAGACAAACGAAACAGACAATCCCATTCCAATGGGTCCAATTCCCAGGAAAACACATGTCCATGAAAATCTGGTCTTTTCATTGATTAAAGCTATAATCAATGAAAACTCTCAGTTTAAATACGTACAAAAAAGCAAATATATTTCTTTTAAAAGGCGTTCCAAGTGACGGCCTCTTTCAAAAATTTATGTATATATTTCTATCAAATATTTTTTTGATGCAAAATCAAGGATATTTCTAAACTATTCACTATTTCTGAGTAAAAATAGTTCATGTATCGAATGAATTTCACGGAAAGCTAATTATAGTTCGAGTATAATTCATTAATCATATAATTTTCCCTTGTATTTTAATGGTTTGTGACAATTCCTTTCCAAAAGTTCATAAAACACCTGTCCATGAATATCACCCTCTTTCAAAAATTGATGGTAGTTGATGTATAAATATATTTCTTTTGTCAATTTCTATAAAATATTTTTTTTAGTGGAAAATTAAGGATATTACTCAACTATTCACTATTTCTGGAAAAAAATAGTTCCTGTATCGACTGAATTTCACGGAAAGCTAATTATAATTTGAGGATAATTCATTAGTCTTATAATTTTTCCCTTGTTTTTTAATGATTTGTGACAATTCATTTCCAATGGTTCATACCTGTCCATGAATATCGCCTTCTTTCAAAAATTGATGGTAGTTTATTTATAAATATATTTCTTTTGTGTATTCCTATCAAATATTTCTTTGAGTGGCAAATCGAGGATATTACTCAACTATTCACAATTTCTGAGGAAAAATAGTTCCTGTATCGGCTGAATTTCACGGAAAACTAATTATAGTTCAAGTATAACTCATTAGAAATAATTTTAAATATCCAATTTTTCCCTTGTTTTTAATGATTTGTGGATTGTCTCAACCTACTGTACAAAATTATTCTGTACAATTATATACAAATTTTTAGTTGAAAATATCACTATTTCTAAAGTATTTGATTAAAAATATAAATTTAGGTCTGTACTCGCTTTTGCAATGTCGACCCACAAGACTTAAAAATGACGTCACTGAAGGATGTTCGGTTGTTATTTTTCCTTTTGAAAGGTCGACCTTCCACGGGGTGAGTCTCAGGAATCCGGGTACCTTTCAAGCCGTCTGTCCAAGAAAAACAGGCCCCTCTTAATAATATATTTGGATCAAACGCAGCTTTAGGTTCAAAGCTGGCTCATGATCAAAGTTACACAAGTAAAAACGTTCCAGACCGACGATAATTTAAACTTTCGTAACCCTTTTACCTCTGCCGGGCACTTACGCGTGCACACTCAGCGGATCCTTACGTTTAAGGACCTCCCGGGAGAATTGGGTGAGAAAATACCGAGACGGATTCAATTCCAAGGGGGCCAAAGTGGCACACGTTGCCTGCACTTAGGGCTGACGTGACGTGACGCAAGTGCGAAATGTGAACTCGTAGAAGTTTGAAATCGAATTTCATAAAACAAAAACCGAAAGTCAGGATGCCGATTTCCCAACGGTTTTTTATAGATACATTTCAAAATTGTTGTTTTGTACAGAGCTAAACTTAGACGCATGCAAGCTCAACAATCAACAAGTCATCCAAAGGGGAAAATATCATATTTTTAGCGAAAAAGTACTAGTGATTTCTAATGTTTAATCAACCCGAGAATAAATAAACGACCTTTTCTACTAGGCAGAAAAGATTAGACGTTACGACCTATGAGCCTAAAACGAAATATTTTATGTAATTACTTATTATTTAAAATATATTTTTCTAGCTTTGTCTTACATGTATTGCAAAGTTATTACATATCAGTAGATTTTCTTATCTAGGATCCTACTAAATGTGATTAAATGTACAAAAAGTTAATAAACCAAAAAATGCTTCGAGTAAAATAGATTAAAAAACAAAACAAAAAAATTCGGATTCGTTTTAAAGCACCTATAATAACATTAATAAGAATTTTAAACCCAAGAAAAAATGCACTTTAGTGCTGGAATCGCAAAGGGCAATTTTTGCCTCCGATGTCTAGTGTTTCTTTCAAAATTCATAACTTTTCTGGATTCTATCCAAAATCATTGTTATTACGTTGGAAAGCAGAAAATTTCTTCTTTCTGGTTATGTCAATAGAAGTTTAGATGTTTACATGTTTAGACGTTAGGTCAAGAAAGAACAGGATTTTTTTTTAACGAATATATAAACCTGCAACAGCAGAGGTTATATCAACCCTCGGGGTGCCGGTGTTGCTTAATGGCAGGAGAGATTAATTTTTTTAAATGTATAAAACCATTTTTGTTCTTCCTATGCAAATACTACTGCTAAGGAATACAATTGAACAAGTAATTAAATTGGGAAAGATAAGGAAAAGTCATGTAAAAGAAATTGTATAAAACGGTATAACTGGACAATAAACTTGTTTGCATAAATTTCCTAATTGATAAATTTTGACCAGCTAAAACTTAAAAATTATAATTATTTATTTATTTTTTTAATGAGGGTTCGCACCAGCAGAGGTCATATAAACCCTCAGGGTGCCGGTATTTTTGAAAAAAAGCCCATTTGTAAGCATGTCGGGTTCGAATGCAGGGCCGCTGGATTCGAACCCGGGACCTTCACCTTACAGTGATGAGCGCCGTATCAACGCCTAAACCTTTGCGGCCACCAACGCCCCTAAGAACATGATTAAATCAACAACACAAACTTTTATGTTTTAACTCAAGTTCTAATTTATTTATTTAGGGCAAAGCTATGCCAAATTATGTCACTACATGTAGTTTGGAGGGTTCCAAATGTCTAAAGTTTCTGATAAACTGGTGAAGTGGTTTCAAAGTTATCGCTATTTTTGTGGTTTTCAAAAAAAAAAAAGTGATATAAGTAGTTCGGTGTCTACGTAAAAATTACACGGCTAAAACGACCTACCAAATTGAGCTAAAATATTTTTTTTCGACCACAAAACCCATAAATAAATTTTTTGCCTTAAAATTTTCCCTATCCAAATTTCTTAGGTTTTTTAAATCACAAAAACAGTGATAACTTTGAAACAATTCCACCGATTCCCAGCAAGCATTAATGAGATTTAAAGCCATATATATAGCACGCTATGGCACAAACTTCGCCTCCTTAAATAACTTAAAACTGGAGGTAAAACTTAAACGTTGAAGGAGTTTTAGTTGATTTCACCCTTAATTTTCTCTTTACAACGGCATAAAGTTGAAACATTGTTGGCATAACCTAAAATAAGATAAATTAGGCTTTCCGACGGTTGTAATAATTCCGTTGAATTTAACCTAATCAAAAGTAGTTATAGATTTTTAGGTGGAACTTCAGACATCGGCGGAAAAAAATTGGCCTAGGCGAAACCCGCCCAAAAATGTCTATTTTGAAGTGCTATGAAAATTAGTATTTAAATGGTTTAATAGGATGCTTAAAACGAATTTGAATTGATTTCTTAAACCAATTGTTTTGACGTACTTTCTCGAAGTCTTTTTTTCTTGTCGTTTGTAACTGTTTATGTATCTAATATAATTTAATACAATTCTGCATATTATTTTCTTATGTTACGCAAACCAAACTGATACATAATAAACTTGAAATGCATGTACAGCAAAGGCAGAAAAACATACTTATAATAATTAGTAAAATTAAAAAAAAAATTCTCGGCTCCTTGGCCCTATTCGCAAGAACGCACGGACACATGTGTAATATTTTTCAACTTAGTATTACTAAATTAAGTTCCATTAAAATATGTGGTCCCTTGCTCATAATGTCCCCTTGTTACACGAACAGATACAGATTTTTGTTTTTGCCCTTTCAATTTTTGGGTGATCCAATTGGGATTTTTGTACCTTTGAGAGACGTTACTACCCAATCCTGAAAGCTGTATGTATACTGTAAGCTGTATAATTTTAAACATAAGGTTTGAAATAGTACAAAAATAAAACATTAGAAGCATCATAACCTTTAAATGTAAATTAAAATATGTAACGCTGTAACAATGCATATACCATTTTAAAATCAAATGCCTTAACCTTAACATAATTAAGAAATCCATCACGACACTGAGATTTTGACAGCATAACAAAATTTCTATAATTTATCACCCACTGGCATTCCAGGTCCGGATTTCTTAATCTACTTAATCCTTCAAGTTTACAGGCAATTTATATCTTTCTTTTTGATTTTTATCAGTCTTTCAACTTCAAAACACGTAACAAGAATCTTTCTCCATTTCGGCACGATTAATTAAATTTTGAATTATTTTTTATCGTGATTTTAATAATTAAATGAAATTAATACAATGAAAATCTAGCGTGTTACACATAATAAGAGAACTCAGCAGAGACACTCCCATAAATTGAATCAATCAATCATTCAAGAAATCTCTCTGCCATAGCAGCTTCAAACTCCTTTAGGATTTCCAGGAATAGTGAAACCAGAAAGCTGCTAGACAAATTGATTAGTGTGAAGGTTTAAATTTTTGTGGAATTTTTTATATCAGGATTTAATCATGTCAACTACAAATAGAATAAGGCCCTTGGGGATTTTTGATTGGAAGTATTGAATTTTATAGGACTTGGATTCTTTCGTTGATCCGGAAACTTCAATTTATGTCCATATCAATTTTAAAAGTGTTTTTTAGAAATAAACTGACCAGTGGATTTTCGCAGAGAAAAAATTATGTGGTGGATTTATTTACCTTCTATGTTTATTCTCTATTTACGGGATGAGGAAGGTGTGAATGGAGTTGGATGTTATGACCGCAAAGAGCATTAAATATTGTCAGAGAACAGTCGGCATTTTGTAAATAGGAAGGCTCCTAGGATGTTGTCCTGGGGGTACACCCGCTTTAATGAGAATATAAGAACAAAAGTAGTCTCCTGAGAGATGTTGTCTGTCAGATAGAATTTTATTACTTATTAAAAGGTTAGGGCATACGAATCGTATTTTCGACGCTCGGGATTCTGGGTCCCAATTACGGTAGAGCCCAAGGCTTTATATAGCATGAAATGTATTGTAAAGTGGTTTCACCCCTCATCCGCAACACCCAATGAGTATTTGGACGTTAAGTCTTCTTGTATCACAGGAAGCCCTTGAGCTTCCACGGCAAACCAAGGTGCCATATCCGATCGAGCTTGAAAGCACCCGAGCAATACTGTTTCGCTCAATACATGATAATATATTACCCCAACGTGATAGTGGTGTTATATGAGCGGAAATTAAACCGATGGTGATGATATTAGCAGTTTCTGATGACAGGAAGGAAGCCCTTGAGCTTACACAGCAAACCAAGGTGCCATACCCGATCGAGCTTGAGATTCGAGACACCCGAGCAATACTGTTTTGTTCAATACATGAACAAATTTTCCACAACGTGATAGTGGTGTTACATGAGAAATTAAATTGATGGTGATGATATTAGCAGTTTCTGATTTATAACAATAATTTTAGGAGACTGGCAGGACGGTAGGACCTTGAATGTTGGGTAGGTTTTTTGAGTTTTAGATCCATTTTAATTACGGAGTATTTCCACTGAGTTGAGAAGTACGTTGTTCTTACCTCCTACGTTGGTCTAAATATAATTAATTACAAAAACAGTGTACGTTCATCATTTAAAACAATGTAGCTCCATTTAAATAAGAACAGTTCGATAGGAAGACATGATTTCATTATATTCTATTAATGGCCACGTCTTTTCTATGCACGTCGTCAAGATTTCACGATATCGATCAAGAGGACCGATGTCATTTGTTATTTGATACGGCATGGTATTCGACTTGGCCCACATACAACTATATGCATACCGCACAATGAAATTCAGCCGGTGACTTTCTCCGTCGACGATTTTACCAGCACCTAAGCTCCTGTGGAGCTTCGACGGACACGTTTGTTTAAGTTTGATGAAGTTTTGATTTTAGTTCAGCTTGAACTTGTTTTTGTTTTGCTCAGTGTGCCAGTCAAAGGGTGCCAATTTTTACAAAATATTCAATTTTGAATATACATGTTAAATATTCTGTCATGAATATTTTGATACAACGTTTGACATTTAATATTTGATATCTGCAGATTTCCCTTATACTGATAGCCTGGTTAACCTGGATTTGCAGGATGTGAAAAGCCCCAACATAATCAAATGTCCAGATATTTAGGCCTACCGTTTAAATCTTTTGAAATATATATTTATATAAATAAATTTTATATTGTATTATTTGTATATAATTTTATAATATNTATTATTTATATATAAATATGGGGTAAAAATTTATTTGACAAGTTAAAAAGAATAGAAACAACTCAAACCTGATAAATGAAAAAATTATAAAAATTATTAAGGACTAGAAGTAAAAGAAACAGCAAGATAAAGTGTAATAAATAGACGTACACACATAACGAACACTAAATTTCAAGAATTAGATTCTTCCAACAATATTTTCATTTTTAACGGGTTTTTTTCTTATTCAAAAGCTATAGAAATAGGATAGAAGTGTCATTGAAAATTTTCCATATCGTTCTCATTTTCAGCACGTATTATGACGTATGTGATGTATGTCACTCTTCCAGCGAAAAAATTCAGAAGACCTTTTCGACATAGTAAAGATGACCTGATTGAACAATGCAAATAGTTTCCCCATCGTCAGTTTCTTTGGCAATCAAGATGAACCTTCAGTGATTGAATCTTTAAAGATTTTCTTTATCCTGTGTTAAATTGTCGTCCGATTGTTAGGAAAACTTTAATATATTTCAGTAATATCAAGGGACATCAATCAGCTGATTACGATAAATTAACTAATAAATTAATAACTTTATGAGGATGCAGAACGTTCTGTAAATGATTAATTATTGTGACATCCATCAAGTGGAAAAATAGTCATATTTTCAGCATCAGTGATGTTTTTATTTATATAAACAATCACTAATATTAAGTAAAAACAAGGAACAATGTGTAAATTAATAATTATTCCAATTAATTAAAGTTTTTAGTTGAGGTAAAAAAGTCAGTGTCACGAGCGGGATTCGAATCCACGATCTTCGGCTAGATACGCCGCTGCTCTACCACTTGAGCTAAAGTGACCTCGATCCACTCATTTCAACGAAAAACCTTAATTAATTGAAAGATATTAATTGGTCAAGCGGACCACGAAAATTAGTGAATTTAATAAGTTTAAATGAAGTATACCTTCACTAAAGCTCTCCGTGGCCGTTTTATTTGTCGCCGAGAATCAAATAGATTACACGACATTTAAAAAATGGCAAAAAGAAGGGAAAATTCAAAAGGTGGGGTTGAGATGGGAAGTTAGTGCCCGAGTGGATCGAAGTCAAGATAGCTCAAGTGGTAGAGCAGCGGCGTACCTAGAGGAAGATCGTGGGTTCGAATCCTGCTCGTGAACTGACTTTTTTATCTCAACTAAACACCTTAATTAAATCAAAGATATTAATTGGTCAAGCGGACCACGAAAACTAGTGAAATTAATAATTATGCTGAAAATATTAAACCCATATCAATCTCAGAGTTGATTTTTTAACTGTTGTGTTTGTGAATAAATAACTTTGATCTGTATTTACTCCTTAAAAGTTAACTTGCTAGAGAATCGATATTATTTTTGTCAGGTAGAGGACTTAGTTCGATTGTAGTCTTTGCCCTTGGAATTTTCCTACTCCTTTCCTACTCGTTAAAGTCTCCTGGGTAACGTATAAAACAATAGGGCTTGGCTAATTTAATTATTTTTCATCATTTCTCGCTACTTATTTATATTAACGTTTATACTTTTTAAATAATTTATGTTTAATATTAAAGGCAACATGGAAAACTGTAAACTTCATCTTACAATATTGATAACCTGTCAACGTAAAGGCGTAAATATATTGAAACATGGTTTTCATTATTTAAAACTCAAGACAATTAGAGGAAAAAATTCAAGTATAGTCAAAGCTTTTAGCAATCAATTCTTCTTGACCTATCGATGCTTTGATACACTGCCTAAAAACACAGCAGAACTCTTATCCTCCGACATGACATACCACCCCACAAATCCTTGTAAGCCATTAGTCACAATTTGAAGTCCGTGTGCCAAGGTTTCCGGAATCTGGGATCCTCAGATCCACGTTCTCAATGTCGCACATGCCACGATCGTGTATCACGATCAAGCCGCCGGCTGTTATCTCGAACAGTTAATAGACCCTTTCGTTGTTTATTCTTCATTTTTTCCAGACTTTTTCACTTGAAAGCCGACAAAAAGAGGACGATTGTCATGAATAATGACGGAAGATCTTTAACAAAAAGAAAACCCCTAATCGACAAATCAACAGGTGTATTTCGCATTGATGATATACCACATGAATATATTAATATTTTGATTTTTTTATCCATCGCTGGTCCGCATATTCTACCTGATGGTCTCCCTAATTGACGAACTCTAAACTATTGTAATGTCATTAAAATCCAAACAAAAAACACAAAAACCTGAAATTCGTTCTTACTTCAAGGAAATTTATATATAAACTTCCTACCAACTATTATTATTAAACGATTATTGTTAACTAGTTTCAATTCACATTTATTAAGGCTTTAATCGATAGAATCTAAGATTAGGCTGACAGGGCAAAAAGCTGACAAAAAAGGCTGACTAAATGACAATAGAAAGAATTATCAATAATCAGACCACCCAAAGTTTACGACAATAGAATATAGGTTGTTAATGATCAGGGATCAAGCATTCAATTTTTCAATTTCATGAAGTCCCTCGTATCTCATAAAATGTTAATCCAATGTTGATGTTAATCCTAAATTCACAAGTTTTCGTGGTCCGCTTGACCAATTAATATCTTTCAATTAATTAAGGTTTTTAGTTGAGATAAAAAAGTCAGTGTCACGAGCGGGATTCGAGCCCACGATCTTCGGCTAAATATGCCGCTGCTCTACCACTTGAGCTATCGTGACTTCGATCTACTCGGTCACTAACTTCCCATCTCAACCTACCTCTTTTGCCATTTTTCAAATGTCATGTAATCAGGATCGCCAACCACCTAGGAATTGATTTTTACGAGGCTCCAAAATTACCGTCTAAAGTTTAAGTAAGATTTTTTTGGTACTTTTAACACTGACAGATATGAAACGTACAGAAAGGTTGCCTCTACAAATAAGCATTGAACACGAGTACTTTATTTCTTAAAGGTCAGTTATCACCAATAAAAAATTAGCGTTTCATTGCTAAAAATTTGATTTTTCAATTAAAACTGAACTGTTTGAAGTTTCTATTAAAATGTAATAATAATGTCCTATATTTTCTAATAAAATATTTATTACCATCTGTATAAAATAATCCATTTTGTGATTTTATGTATTTTATCATACATATTTACAAAACACTATGCCTTAATGGGAGTTAGAAACTATATAACAGTAAGTAATGCAAAGTTGGCTTGCAAAATATATGGCTGTATTTTTTTTATATAAAATTAAATTATTAATAGGTGTTTATTTTTCTCATTAGTAGGGGCAAGTTTTCTCTAAGCGCCGCATCCGTCAGTATTTAGAAAACCAAGAAAATCGTACTTAAACTTTAGAAAGAACTTTGCCAACTCGTGCAAATTTATAATCTAAATGATTTCGTATTTTGTTAGGTTTAGTTTACAATAAAAACACGAGTGAATCTCATAGAGTTTCCGATGTTTTTTTCATTGGTGCATTCAAATTTACAGTAGGATTAATGTTTTATGATATGGGAGGGGATGGAATAATGTTGTGAAAAGTTAACCTGAAAACCGAATGTCTCGAGTACTATAGAAAATTAGTCTTTGGATAATAGTGACTTTTTAGACCACTTTTATTAACCTTTTTTTCACTGGACATCCTTTACATAATAAACATTTTGTCATAAGGTCACATTAGACAGAAAAAAACACGCAAACGCAAATATATATGTCAACTTACTAGGACTACCCCTGGTTTTATCAAAAACGAATCAGCCTAGGAAAAAAAAAGAAAAAGATTTAAGTGACCTGAAAAGCGAAATATATGGAATACAATTGCGACTGAAACTTTAGATAATATTTTTTTGGTTTGACAATGTGACATGTAGGATAACCCACTCTGTTCACAAGTCATCCAGTATGTGATATATTCACAAACACGTTTAATGTATAGATAAATATTTTATTTATTTTTGTACACGTATATTTAATATATTTATGTAATTTTTTTAATTTTGTGGCTAATTTGTTGTTGTTGTCTTTTCCAGGTGGGTGAAAGTGAATTGGGATTGCATGAAAGACCGTGAGTTTTATTCAATTATAAAAATAACCTTAAAAATATAATAATTTCAAGAGGTAAAACTAATTTTATAAAAGGTAACGGTTAAATATTCCCATGATACATAATTAAAGGTTCAGAAAACCATCAGTACGCACCATCGAACAAAATGAGTACAAAAACGAAACATTCAGAAAGAAAAAACATCTCGAAGTATCCTTCATAATAAGAGCGTGAGACTGGAAAATAACAGGAACAGATTTTCTCAATGTAAACGTAAAAACTTTCACTTCCTTTTTGTCTCACACTGCAGGTCATGTTCTTAAAATAATTCTGAATTGTCTTAAATAAATTATAACTGGAAAATTGTGTAATGTTACATACTTTTGAGAATCCATGTACTGTATAGGAAGAATAATCAATTCTAAGATTTCAAAAGATAAACATTTACCCTCGTAATTCTTATGCAAACGAACACTTTCATCCCTAAATGATTAGCATAAAACACTATTATAAAATTATACACCATATATCACTACTGAGATGGCAAATATGATAAAGAATGTTTCAAATTTGCATAAACTTGGGTATCATTTTTCGTTCTTTTAATTCTAATTTATCTGATATATTTCTTGGAAGTTAAAGTGGCTAAGCTTACATGAAAACTTGGCACAGAGAAAATACCACATTGAGCATTTGATTATATCAAAGATGATGATCATGAAGTGTTTTGCTATAACAATTTTATTTTTCATTTGGTAAAATTCTAAAATGTCAAATTTCACTACGTACTTCATATGAAGGAAAGACTTCGTTTCATGTTCAACTTCATTCTAATTCCCGTTCAATCTTCATTTACAAACAAATCTTTGTTTCGATTTTCTTTTTGTGTTACCTCGTACGGTAAGTGACAACAGTCGGCAAAACGCCTTTTCAAAAGGAATCTTAGTGCTTCTCCATTTCACGGGAAATAGATTGAAGAAATTTACATCTCAACCGATGCCACGCAAAGGTCAAATGCAAACTGTCCCTCTGAGAAAGTAAAACAGAAATCGTATAAGTAGGACGAAATTTACAAAGCCGACGCTTTCCATTCCGCCTGATCGACAGAGCCGGATAAAGTTACTTACTGGTGGTTTACTTGAATACCACGTAGATTATTAAGTTTTTAAGCAGACACTTATAAAGGATCGGGTTGAAATTTAAATTTCGTTAGACGTTTAAACGCGTCTAAATTTAAATTTTTAAAAAGTTAAAAGAACGCTGGACATGACTGAAGATTCTTATACGAAAGGAATTACAATATTCTCATACACACACATTGTACTTTTAAAATTTACAATAAAAAAGTATTTTATAACAATAAACAAAATTAGTCCCCTATAAAAAAACAAGGATTTTAAATGAGAGTTTTTCCCAAGATTGCTTATATCAATATGTTTTCCATTGTTTCATGTTTGAAAGCAGGAAATAAGCAATAATTTTGGTCATTCAAGTTTTGTCAGATTGAACTGAGGAAGGGGGAGTGAGTGAGAGAGGAAGAGAAAGAGAAAGAGAAAGAGAGAGAGAGAGAGAGAGAGAGAGAGAGAGAGAGAGAGTGAGAGAGAGAGAGAGAGAGAGAGAAATAGATACATAGATGGAGAGACAGAAAAGTAAAAATTGTGAAAGAGGAGAACGTAGGAAAGGGGACATGTATAAATATCCTAGTTTTTTCGGAGTTCTTTTATTCCGGATTATTCTTTTATCAGTACGGTATTAGATATTTTATGGAGACATAGAATTACTTTGAAATCTGACCAAAAACTATCCAAAACTAATTAAGGTTGTTAGTTGAGATAATATATAATATAATAAAATATAATATAATAGACAGTATATAATAATATTATATATAAATATTGTATATAGCACTCAATTAATCATTCACGAAATAAATAGGCTTTGAATACCATTAACAATCTCACACAACATTAACAAGTCATAGACTCAAATAATAAAAATCGAGAATAAATTAATAGTTGAATAAATAAATAGTTAGATATATTAATTTAATAATTAAATTCTTGTCAATTGATGTCAATATTTTAATACACATATAACATAATTGTACAGTTCCTGCCAATTTCGTCCATTTAAATATTCGAGAAATGTATTACAATTTAATTCGAATATATGTAAAAAAGTTTTTCTGAGTTCAGCAGAATTGGGCAGATACATACAAAATGGAAGACAGTTTCATCTGCTAACATATTGCAGAGATTCACTAGTTTACGTAGTCTGCTTGACCAATTAATATCTTTCAATTAATTAGGGTTTTTGGTTGAGATAAAAATGTCAGTGTCACGAGCGGGATTCGAACCCACGATCTTCGTCTAGATACGCCGCTGCTCTACCACTTGAGCTATCGTGACTTCGATCCACTCGGACACTAACTTCCCATCTCAACCCCGCCTATTGAATTTTACGTCCTTTTGGCCTTTTTTCAAATGCCGTGTAATCAGATTCTCGGCGACAAATGAAATGGCCACGGAGAGCTTTAGTGAAATATACTTTATTTAAACTTATTAAATTCACTAGTTTCCGTGGTCCGCTTGACCAATTAATATCTTTCAAAATTAAGATTTTTAGTTGAGATAAGATAAGATATTTCGGCGTATCTAGCCGAAGGTCGTGGGTTCGAATCCCGCTCGAGACACTGACGTTTTTATCTCCACTAAAAACCTTAATTAATTGAAACATACAAACATTCTTAACCTAACCTAACCCAACTCAACCTTAACTGTACTTAACCTATCCATTTCTAACCTAGCCTCACCCAACCCACTCACGCTCTCCCGCAACGCTACGACCATGAAGCGAAAATAATCACGCAAAAACTTCTTGATATTTCGACCTTTAGCCCTAAATCGGACTGTCCTTATTTATTAAAGGGTTTATATTCACCTATTTTTCCTTGAACAATGGTTCAAAAAATGAATTAACTCAGTACCACGAAATCCGATTAAATATACGAATATGAAAACTAGTGAACTATCCAAAACATTGATAAAATGGAAAATTTGACTTTTAATTTTTTGTTAATTGTTGTATCAATCACAGTACTTTTTTCGGATTTTTTCTTCCTTTTCTTGACGATCGTCGAAACCCGATTACTAATAAATTGCGAAAAAGCGTTAACATATGTCTTAATGTCCTTTAGCCTTGTTTCCTATTTCCTAACAGTTTTATCGAATGAAAAGATAGCATAAACTGTATTATTTTGTGGCATTTTACGCAATATTTAATTTATTAGCATTTTATATACATTTTCGACTGGTATATTTTTAAAATATAAAACCTGGAATAGCTCGGAGATGAAAAAATAACATCAACGTTTCAATCAAATAATTAAATTGTAAAAAAACTTCTAGTTAATTAATTATCAAAATACTTGATAATAGGATATGAAAATAAACTACGTGATTTCCATTACATATACATTTATCATTATTATTAGCATTCCAGCAATAAATTTCACACTATTGTAAAATATCGATTCTTTAGTGTTCTTCCTGAATTACGTTACCATTTAATAAAATCCATATACGTATTTATTATTTTAGATAATTATACTTTTTATCTAAGGCTTTGCTTGAGATGGAAAAGCTAATGCCATTACCCTTAGAAGGTATAATTAACTTAAAAACAAATTTATTTTATCCCAGCGATAAAATCTTTTTTTCATTTACATACCTCCGTGAATTTTACAGTGACCGGGCTGCTGTTAGCTTTCGAAAGTGAATTACAAAGCTTTGTAGAAAAATTACACCCCGGGCCCCAAGGGCGGAAAGAGAAAATCCACGGCCACTTTTTTCATCTTCACGCACGTATAGGCGCGTTGCGTTTACCAGCTGAGACAAAAGTGTCCCTCTGGAAGATTAGGATTACGTTTGGATTGGGGGGAAAAAACTCCGCGGAGTCGGCCTCCAGCGAGGTTCAAGGTCACATAGAAAGCCGGTGACATAATGAGCAATGAAATAGTGAAAGTTTTCTTTCAATTGTTCATCAGCTTCTCTCTCGCGCCTCAATTAGAAGATTGATGAAGGGCCATGAGAACCTCGGCTTCTTGTTTGCCCAACGAAAACAACCGCTAGCTGACAAAACCGAGGGAATCTCTGTTTGCATTATTTTCACAAAGGAAAAAGCGCATGGGGGAAAGAAATTTTGCGGTTTTGGAAATGGCAACACCAAACTCTCAACACATCAGGCACAGTATCGTTAAATATCAACCAAATCTTACTTTCTACATTAATAAAAAACACATAAACAACGCAATTTAAGGTCGTTTATATAAAATAAACAGTAAAAAGTAAATAAAAAACAAATCCTTTGGCACTAAATACTCAGTACTCAGCTTACTCAAATAGGCAGCGTTGAGAGAATTTTTTTTTTTTTTTAATAAACGTTCAAAAGGTGAAGTTATCAAGTGATAGCATACTTAAAACATAGATTAATTATAAAACTCTCACTCTCCGAAAGCAGGTCATGGTGCCACTATCTTTTTAGACGTCGAAGATGATTGTTGGGAAGCTTTTCGGAGGAAAGTTATTGTACGTGAGATTGGATGTTAGTGTGGAATTTTTTGTAGATGGATTTCGCAATATCTTGTACAAAGGGAACATTTAGACCCATATGGATGGTGCGGTTAGATACATAAATTGTTAACAATGATCTAAGGATTCGTGATTGAAAGTCTGAATTCTCCGGAGATTGGATGATTGTTTAATGCTTCCATGACGTACGTTCATATTGATTTCAGTATTGAGTCATATATGCTTATTTTGTTATCAAAGGATAGTTTAGATCTGTCGTTTAGCAATATTTTCAATAATCCGTACCGAAGGTTCAGTTCTTTTCTTTTAATCCGTGTCAGTTTTGTCTAGATACACTTCAAGGTATAGGATGACGTTGTCCGTAGGAAAGGTGATGAGGTTTTAGTAGAATGGAAGGTTATGTTTTCAGATCTTGAAGTGTTAAGTTTGATTCAAGTTTATTCCATATTCATTTTTTGAACCGTTGTTCAAGCTGAATATGGGTGAATATATACATTTATGATAAATGAGATTCAGTTCGGTTTAAGGAAAAGATCGAAATATCAAGGAAAATGCATAGGTTATGTTAAGTTAAATTAGTAATGGTTAGGTTAAGCAGAGTTAGTGTAATGTAGGGTTGGTTTAAGTAAGGTTAGGAATGATTAGGTTGAGTAAAGTTAGTGGGTAGGGCTAGGTTAGTTGCGGATTAATGTAGGTCGTGTTTTGTTAGGTTAGTTGGGAATCGTTAGACTAAGATCGAACCTTATTACTATACTTATGAGGTTAGTGTAAGGGCACCGTTAAACAGAATTTAATGAAAAAATGTCTTCTTTGGGTTTGAAATGAGGTTGTTATGGCTGTTAGAAATTTACCCAAAGATCCTAAACTTGACTGACTTTCCAAATCAGTCTTCTTAAATGTGTTAACTGAAGACGAATTTCGGTTGGTATAATTTGTTTTCAAGCATTAAACCATCCTTACAAATCTTTACGTTCAAATATCATCAGATTTGAAGATTAACATATTTTAACAATTGAGGTGTCTGAAGGGTTTAGCGAGCTATAACGTGGTCGGAATTCTGGAATAGGATGAAAATGACATCAGCGAATTTTATGGAATCTGGGCTGAAAGGGATATCAGCAGTATAAACCAGGCACTTCTTTCCCGTATACTCGGTCGTCCTTAAAAGGACAATGAGGATCTTTAACGTCCGCACCTAGCCTATTCGGCCTTATAGAACGTTTTGAATCTCGAGATGAGCGCTGACGCACCTCCACATACGACAGAATACTGCCGCAGCATTGGTGTAGAGGCAGCTCAGCCCCGAAGGCCGAAGACAACCTTGCTCCCTTGTGCTGCTTGCCCATTCCGAGTGGTCGGGTCTCTGCATTAAGCATCAGACCGTATGCCGCGAGCATAGGGCTACCTAAGCCGAAATACTCACTAGATAGAGAAGGCCACTCTATCTCCCAAAGTATTGGGGCTTCTCTAGCATAGAAACTACCGGATCCGCTCCGGCCGCGGTTTTGTTTCAAGTGGAATTGCTAACTACCCACTAGAGGAGACCGCCTACGATAAAAAGCCTCCAATCGAGCTCAGCCTACACCTACGTGTAAAGCATACTAGAGTAGGAGCTACCGATTCACTACCCATTCCCATCCGCCACTACTCGCGCATTCGAGGCTTATGATTATACTTTTCAGCATAATCATAGCGTCCTCAACGCTTATACGCTGCCGTCCGATCCGCCGTATCCCGTGAGGCCGGGTGTATAACAGTGGTCATACGCAAGTTTCGTGCGAAGGTCACAGGTAGAAGACAGCCTCTTCTCTAAGTTCTCGCCAGGGGCGTCGCCACATACCACTACGAATCTATACCCAGTGTAACAGGGGCTGGATTTTGGAACATTTCTGTTACCCCGTAGTACAGATGGATATGCACCCACCCCCGTCTATGCAGACAGGATCTGGTACCCTAACCCTCATATACTGGTACTGTAAAAAACCGGGACACTACCTTGAGTGATACTCGCGTTCAACTTGTACAAAGGAGAGTGTGATCCGACAAACACTAAAGTACCTGCCGACCACTTGAGGATGAGAAATTGTGCAGAGTGTAGGATGCCCGTAAGTTTCCAAGGCAAACCCAGGTGCCACACTCGATTGAAATCCTTTTCGACATCGAGGAAGACCCCTTTGCATTCCTTCATCTCAAGGGAGAATGCGATGATGACCACAACATGATGCTGACTGTTTGTTGACGCCTAAAACCAAATTTATGGTGCGGGATTATACTGAAAGATTCAAGGAGTTTACCAAGAACTGACAGGAACCTGATAAGACGAAAGCAATTAAGAAATTGGTGTGGTTAACAAAATTGTAAGGACTTAAAGTTTGGACCCAATGTCAAGTGTACTGCATTTAGACATTAAATATACAAAGAACTAGATTTAACCAGTTTTTTTTAGCTTTTTAAATTAATAATTAAACTTTCAAAGTTTAATTGCACTTATATGCATCAGGGGATATAGTCCTTTGAAGCTCGACGTAGGAATTATTTTTCTCTACTACTGGTCTTATCCTTGTTTCTTCTTTTCTTCTTATGTTTTATTAGGAGTCACAGATTTAAACAGGCTGAATCGAGAAAGTTTATCAAAATTTAATTCTTAAACAGTAATTTGGAAATATGGTTTTCACAGCATCTTTCTATCAGTTTGAAGACAAGTTTATTGTCACCGTAATTGAAACGGAATCACTGGTCCGCTCAGCCCAGTCCATTTTCCTCGCTTTCTGTGTGATGAAAAATTCTTTTTCCCAAAACGTCCGTGTTGTCAAGCCGTTGTATCAGAGATGTTATCCGTCCATTTGATTCAATGTGACCGAGTAAATGTTCGCCGTTCTTCTTCCAGACAACAGAGCGATTAGCCTCGAATAGGGAAAGAATGTTCCGCTGATGGAACATCGCCCTTGGACCGTGCCAGATCTAACAAATACAATGATTCTATCTCTGCGTGGATCGCGGGGAGTGCAACGAGGTTGCCAAATGCAAACGAGATACAGTGGAAGACTTCTTTTTCCATCATTTGCAATCAGAATTTCTACGGTGGTAATAGTCGTGTTAGTTAAAAGAGTGTTAGTTTTAGCATCATCTATTTTCGATTATTTTTAGTTTGCGTATCCTCGCTGTTTTGCTTTCCCAGACGCGTTTTGGTTTCTCGTCAGACCAGATATATCGGAACTTAATCCAATTGTACAACCATACGGATTTTAATGCGTCCCTCCTTTCAATAAATATTACCATCAAGCAACAATAGTTAGATAAGGATATTAGGGTTATAAGTAGGAAGAGTCAAGACGGGCTTTAAATTTATTTGATTTGAGTCGGTATTCAAAGCGGTGCAATAGTGATTTTCTGATGAATTATTGTTACATTAATCGCTACTGAAATTTACAACAAAAAAAGTTATTCAACATCATCAAGTTGTATTTCATGAGGCATCTTGTCAAAAATTGCTCGTAACTAAGATTTATAGAAATTATATCAAAACTCTTTCTCAACGTCTTTAGAAAAAAAATTGTGTCAAAAAAAGTATAATTTGAACATTAACTGTTGTAAAATATATGATATTTACGCTTTTTATCGCATTATATATAAGTCAAGAATTCAACGAATAATGCATTCCAAATAATAATGGAAATTATTAGGGATATATGGTATAAGTGAAGCAAAATACTGATTCCATCCAGTTCTGCAAATTTCTATGTATCAAACATAAACGTTGTACAATATTTATTGGGTCCATCTTCTCTCGACAGTTCACGTTTCACTCAAACGCGTTTCGGCTTCACACCACCTTCAGTGAGGATCTGAGATCCGTTACACCATCCCTAATCATATCCGCGAGGCGTTTAGTGATGATAAGTTAGTTTCGTACATAGACATAACGCCTCACATAAACTTCTCACCCGACCGTTTGTACAGAGGCGCTTGTTCGAAAAATAAGCCGCTGAACGGAAAAGTTAGAAGTTCTTTACAAGGCCAATGTCAAAAGTTCAATTTGTATGACTTCTTTTTAAAGATAGCCATTTTCCAAAAGTAGTGTCCAGATAAAAGATACCAATTATGAAAGTCGAGATTTAAGGATGTGCTGCATGAAGTTATTGGGACGCGGCCTTGTCTGTGACATAATGTACTCACTTTCTACCAGACGGGGAGTTATGATTCATTGATGTGACATTTAACGCACCAATCCCATATTCAAACGATTAACGGACACCGGAGCAATTAGGGTTTCACATATGCCCATGGGAATGCAGTTATGGTAAAGCATGATCCTTGGAATGTCTGGGTATCGAATTGTACTTTATTTCCTAAGTGTTGGGCGTGTAGGAAATAAGGCATTTGTTTTCATGTTTAGTTATAAAAAATTGCATTTTGCCAAAGGGTATTTGGTTAGAAAATTAGTCTTTCTACTTATTGGTTTTTCGATGGTTTAAAAATTGCGTTCTTTCTTATTATATCAAAAAGAGAAAATTTGCAAGCCCCCCCTTCATATTTATTCCGCATGTACGCCGCGGGTATCCATTTATTTACGGAGTTTGAATAGAAGTTCCTAAATGCCCGTTGGGCCTGGGCGTTAAATTTGTAAATTCTAAGATTAAGGCCCTCACAACAGTGCGGAGGTGGCAGAACAGATCCGAAATTGGAGGTGGTTAGAGTCGAAGTTGAACACGGCGATGAAAAATCAACTTACAACAAGACAAAGTGTCCCTATTATCATTAAACAATGAAACAGAATAAAATGATAAAACTTACGAATTTGAACAAAGTCCAGTTAGGGAATGTTTCACCGAATATAAATTAACGTTCAATTTGCAAGACTGTTTTAAGGTGTATTTGTCAAAAAACATAAGCCTATACTTTCTTTATTGTACTTATATTATCTCCAAATCTAAATTTTCTTTTCAAGTAGAAAATTTTAATCATATATGCACAATGAACTTGCTCACCCCCTCTCTCTCACTCTCTCTCTCTCTCTCTCTCTCTCTCTCTCTCTCTCTCTCTCCTTTTGTATCACTCCCTCTTTCTCTTCCTCCTCACTCTCTCTCAATCTATCTCTATACTCCTCTATCTATCACTCTATTCCTATCTCTCTCTCTCCGCTCTCTCCGCTCTCTCTCTCTCTCTCATTCTCTCTCTCTCTCTCTCTCTCTCTCTCTCTCTCTCTCTCTCTCTTTATGTTTCTATCACCGTATGTATATATCTACCGTATATCTACCTGCCTAGCGATCTCTCCTCTATCCCTATTTAGTTCTCTTTATATCTTTCTTTCTCCCCTGACTCTCCCTATCTATCTCCCTCTTTATATGTCGCCATGTCAAGCTAATTATCGCTATACAAGCACAAATCTGTCTATCTAATTACCTTTGTCTCTTCCCCTTACGTCTTCTTTTTTTCTATCTTGGCCTGTATCGATCTATCCATTTAGCTACCCATCTAAATCTATTCTATCTCTGCCATTGGTTGAAAAGCCTTTGTGAGCAAGGGATAAAACAAACTACGAATTAAAATATCCTGCACAAGGCAAACATTTAAAAAAAATATATATTAAAAATAAAAATAAGGAACACTTCAAACATAAAAATAATTTAAAATAGGCAGCAACGTTTAAATAAATGGCCTAAATATGTTTCGAATTAATTCAATATGGCCATTAGTTTGAAAAAGTTATGTACAAAAAAACTCTTTATTTCAGGAAATGTGTAAAGTAATTTGCAAAAGGCTATAAAAATATGCAAAAAAGCCAAGCTTTACATCATTTAAGTAAAAAAGAGGATTACTAAAACAATTAAAAACGTTTCTAGTGATCAGGAAAATTATAGGTCTTATAAATTGGATAAATTTCAATTTCCTTTACATTACATCGTCAGTAACAGAAAAAGTGATGCTTTAATACGAACTTTAAGGTTGAGGGAAAAGAGTAATTCGTTACCTTGGCGGTAAAACAAATTAATATACGACTCAAAGATTAAAAAATTAGTATTTATATTGTCGGCGTCGACATAATCCTGTAAAATATGTTTTAGTTAACTATTATTACCATGGCTATTTTAACATCAGATCGAGCCATTTGTGGAAAATGAGTCGGGCTATAAAAATTGAGATAAATGCGAGAACTGTCATCACCATCAAACAATCAAACAATAGAGAAATCCTTTAAATCTTTTAAATAAATGCAAGAAAGGTTGCAACATGCAAATAAGGTAGTCTATAAAATCAAGCATTAAAGTCAGTTAAAATATTGTTGATTTTTTCTTGTTTCGATTGTTCGCTCTCTTTGCCTCAAGTTAACAAATTTTCAACGCCAATTTGAGAAGAAACGCCGTGGATTCGCTCACTGGAATCAAAGATTTATTACTGCTTTCCGGGAGCGGTTACGCGACGAGTCGAACAGGAAGAATCCTTTTCATTTTATTGTTACCACCGCTGTTATTTTATGTTAATTCACACAGGCCATTTTAATTTCCGACGCGCATGTGTGTGTGTGTTGCGAAATAATTAGAACGTGTGAACAAAACAGGAGCATTAATAAATAAAAGCGAAATAAAAGTAGTCTTTTTCAAACAGGAGTTTGGTTTTGTAAGAGGCGTTTATTAATGATTAATAATTAAGTGTAGTTCCATGCAATTTTAACTAAAGTAATAGGATATTTGATAAAATTAAACAAATTTTTCTTTTTAAAAAACCTCTCAACAAAACAGTTCAACAGGTAATTTCGTAAAACACCTTTATTTTCCTAATTCAAAGGTTGTTTTTCAAATATATTTCTCAAGATTAAATGTCAATTGCCCAGATTCAATGTCCTAAACATAACACAACATGGGCATATTCAATGATGATCCCGTTTGTGGATTATGCAATGAGGAAGAAACAGCCATCCATATCATCTGCGAATGCGAGGCAACCGTTCAATGACAACAAGGAATGGCATTGCAGCAGCGACATTCAATGACCTAGTACTTCTTAGAAAAAGGATCGAGTCGGAGTGCACACAACTAGGGAACTAAGAAGGTACAATAAGCAAGAAGGCTGCTGTGCCCGGGAAGCGAAAACACCCCCTTCTTAAATCACCATCACCATCATCATCACATCCTGTCATAATGGAGGGCTTGACGTCCACTAGCAAGTTCCCATGAGTGTCGTGGACTTATATGGAGTGTCTTTGAGTATATATATCTTGTTAAAAATAAATCCATCAACCTTTCTTTAACGAGGTAAAACTTCATGTATAGCTTAAAATTGACAAAGTAAAGAGTCAAATAAAGTAGAACACTGAAGCAAAATACTTTTCCCTGTGCTTCTCAACGTCCTGAGAAGTCTATCGAAGCTTATAGTTAAGCCTCACTAATATAAAATTGTCTTGTTTTGTTGGCAAAAGTTTAAATATTAGTTAATGTTAGTTTACTGTTTAACAGTAAGTAACAATTTGTGTTTAACATAAGTTAAACTGACCCTCAACTTATCCACCTATATTCCTTGGTCCGAAGAAGCAAACTCAACACCAAAACATAACCTTCACTCGAAGAACATAAATCCTTAGATCCATTGTAAATTCTATCTTTTGTATCTTTAACAGAGTGATCCATAACGACCTAAATAACGAAATGTACCTTTCGTATTGTTAATAATATAACGTCAATATACCTAGCACTAACGTAACGCGTAGCAAAACCTAACACTACCTTACACTAACCTTAGTTAACCTAACGATCCATCGCACTCTTCTACCTCCAGTACAGGGTAAAATCACTCCCTTCCGTAGGGAGCTGGGGTCTTCGGGATGAATCCGGTAAACCTAGTATGCTACAGTTTTCCAGTCTGAAATCATAGCGATTGAACAATGCGCCATAGAAATAAAAAGGCTAGGAATACATTCTCGGAAGATAGAAATTTTCTCTGATGTCTAGGCAGCAATCAGGGCCTTAGCCTCATGCGAAGCGAAGGCAAAGAGTGTTTGGAACTGCGTGGAGGCCCTGAAGGAAGTCAGCGACACTAATGACCTGACCCTGGATGCGTCCCTGGACATTCGGGGCATAAGGCAACGAAAAGGTTGACATGTTGGCCAAAAACGGAGCCAACGTGAACTCTCTCTCACACACTGAAGAAACTCAGTGCAGATACTGCCAGGAAGAGGAGGAGACAGCAGAACACATTTTATCTTCCTTTGAAGGTCTATGTAGATGCAGGTTCTTGCACCTAGAATAAGAAAAACCACAAGCAAGATCCTATACCAAGGAGCCGCTGGAAAAGCTGTGGAGGCTGGTTAATAACCTGAAGCTGGCCAGTGAGTTATAATTAACAGCACAATAGATCTATTCAGGTCGAGGTGCAGTAGGCCTTGTGGCCGCCTCTTTTATCCCTATCCCTCCTTCCCTAAAACGTCATCCGTTACCTCGGGTTCCACCTAGGACAAGCGATCGACCTGGAATCATTAAACAAGATTTAAAAGGACTGAACCGATGGTACCAACTTAGAAGACGACTAGACATCAGATCTAAACTCTCCCACGACAACAAAATATTCATAACCAACACAATACTTATACCTATACGGATATTCGGCTTAGAATTATGGGGGTCAACAAAATCCTCCAATCTTCGCAATCAGACCATACAATCATGAATCCATAGATATACAGTCAACGCCCTGTTACACGTTTCCAACAGCTCAATCCTTAGCGGCCAAAATGTTCAAAGCCTTTTATGATAGTAGTTACAAGATCCAGTAACGGAAAATTCCGAACCAACCTCCTAGCTCATTCTACTCCTGCTATACAACAATTTTCACCCGAACACTTCCCAGTAATATTCCTCGACGTCTAAAGAGACAGTACCTAAGAGTCAAGAGGCCTCGTAGTGTGCAAAAGAGTGATTGTGGTTATCAATTAATCAATGATTTAGGAGTTCTATCTCTGGATAGCTTCTCCATTCGGTGTATTGTTATTTTTGTTTGATTTTTATAAATTACTGAATCTCGCGCAGATTGTTGCTCAATAATAATAATTTTTTTTCAAAAGTTTGCATGAACCTCTTTAGCTGAACATTAAGCATTTTAAAAATCATTTGGCAACTTAAACTAAAGGTAAAATGTGATTAATGAAAGTGTCCTTTTTTTCTAGATAGTTTTCCAAACATTTCACATTCTTCCTTTACATTTTATCGTTTAGAGCATTCCTCCTGGCACTTCTAGGATGAACCAAGAGCTTAATACTTACTCCCAATTTAAAAATATATTTCAAGTAATAAATAATCCACACATGACTACAAATTATCATTATATTAGTATAAATCGCACTGAAATTGTTTAATTGAAATTGTCATGTCTTTACTGAGTGGTTGTCCTCTTGCCGAACTCGACCACGCCTTGACTAATTTGTGGTCCCTGCCGCCGACGACCGCACAATCAAAAGACTATATTTTCCAATTGGCAAGTAGGATTTTATAAACGTAGGACTTATCTAAACCCCGACAAGTGATTATTTCGCGGTTTTTGAGAGGTTGAGCAACCATAAATTAACTGAAAGACCGTTTGATGTGTTAAGTTGGCAGAGATTATCAGTACTGCAATTTTAGTTACACAAGTAATTTCTGGCATACGGTCAACCACTTGACAATACCTTTTACTATTATGTATTATCAATTACAGTTCTATGGCCTCTGCCGGGATTAGTACCCAAAACCGCTATTGCAACAATTGATGCTTTTTTAGACATATGTTGTTATAATAAAATTATTTGAATGTATGAATTTCAACATTGGCAGTCATACAATCTTTTCCTGATGTTCAGTACGGTCTTTTCGAACCCCAAAATACTTTTGTTGTATCTGAAATCAATGAAGGTGTATACTGCATGGTACCGTAAAGATTATGGCTTTCCTGTATTTTCCTGTACCGCTATTGTTATACCGGTTTGTTATTATACATAGGATAGCAGGATAATGAACAATAAATCTGCATGTCATTTGAGAGATTGAGCTGTCAGACTATACATGAAAGTCACGTGGAAAAAGATAAAGCTTCAATTCTTCATAAAAACCATTGACTAAGTTTTCTTGTACAAGAAGGTTTGTTTTCTAACGGATTTAATTATTTCATTCCCTTCTCCAAAGCTTATGAATTTAATCAGCAGATCACGTATGCTACACTTCTATCCAAATCGTCTTATGAAACTTTCCTATTCAACGTTATAATTCAAAGCATAGTTTGAAAGCGCGGCGCGTATCAAGCAGCCGCCTTTTGAAAATTTCCAGCCCATTGTCCCGGAAGAAGAGCCTTCTCGGACGGAAACATGAAAGACCCTACGTGATACGACGCCTTTCGAAAATAATGAACAATAAAAAAATTGTCAACAAAATTGGAAATATAAGAGGAATTCAATTGTAAACTTGGAATTTGAGATATGGCCCGTTGATTTCTCCTTTTCCCTTCTAGATGCACAATTGAATAATAATCGGATTTAAACTTTAATTATGCAATTCGGTTAGATTAATTGAAGCCTGGGAAGCGCACGTTAGCTTTCTCTGCCATTCAATGGAAAATATTTAGATAATTCTCAACGGTATGGAAAGGAGGAGGCGGATACGAGATATAATCATAATTGAATAAGTATCATAGTGAAATTATCGCCGAGGATGATTTTATTAGTGTAAAATGTTAAACACATGCACCCGAAGTTCGAAACTGACTACCTTCGTATTTCTGTAAATACAAGCTAGATTTCTCAATTTGAATAAGTCTTTTAAAAAATTTAGTAGATTTTGAAGTTTTGAATTAAACAAAGTGAGTGCCAATGGTGTAAATAGTTTGAAGGAAAGCATCTGGTTTTTCAAGATTAACAGATTTTAATAAATGAGTATTTTTTATGAACCAACTATCTGTGCAAATTGAGGTAACACAACAATGAATCGAATGGAGAAGTTATCCAATGATAGCACAACTAAAACAGATTTATTATAAAACCTTCACCCACCTCAGTAGGTCATTGGTCATTGTCTCTTTAGGAGGATTATTGGGATATGTGGAGGAGGAGGGTTGATGCACGTGAGGAATAGAGTTTGCATTTAGGTCGTTATTGGATTGAAAACATGGACAATGAATCTGAGAATTCCTGATTGTAGAGTCTGGATTCTGCGGAAAATGGGAAGTTTATTTGAACCCTACAGTCCTATGCTGTATGTCCTTATTAGTTTCACTATTGAGTTGATGATGAATATTTACGAGGGTGCCAGTCTAGGAAACATTTAATTCTCTGGTATCGTCGGTTCAGATCTGTCCAATAAATCGTGTAAAGGGATTCCAGATAGTCAAGATACAAAAAAGGTTGCGGATGACATTTCCAGTAGGAAGGGGTGAGGTTATAATATATTGGAGGTAGAGTTATGCGAGGATGAATGATATGTTTTGGAATTTTGTGGTATTGAGTTAATTCATTTTTTGAACCATTGTTCAAGGAAAAATAGGTGAATATAAACCCTTTAATAAATAAGGACAGTCCGATTTAGGGCTAAAGGTCGAAATATCAAGAAGTTTTTGCGTGATTATTTTCGAGTCATCGTCGTAGCGTTGCGGGAGAGCGTGAGTGGGTTGGGTGAGGCTAGGTTAGAAATGGATAGGTTAAGTACAGTTAAGGTTGAGTTGGGTTAGGTTAGGTTAAGATTGTTTGTATGTTTCAATTAATTAAGGTTTTTAGTTGAGATAAAAACGTCAGTGTCACGAGCGGGATTCGAACCCACGACCTACGGCCAGAATCGCCGCTACTCTACCACTTGAGCTATTTAATTGGTCAAGCGAACCACGAAAATTAGTGAATTTAATGTTTGTATGGTTGGTGTAAAGTTATAAAGCTTAAAATATAAATTAATCGCGATTGGAGGTTAGGTTCAGTAGAGATAGTGTAATGTTGGGTTACATTTAGATAGTATGGATTAGGTTACGGTTTGATTGAGTCAGGTTAGGTTAAGAATGTCAGTTTAAGTAGGGTTAGAGTAAGGTAGGGTAAGGTTAGGTAGTATTAGGTTTATGGGTTAGATTACATATCCATGATTCAATGTTTTTCCGTGAAGCTGAGAAAATGTACGCGTCATTGTTTTATTTACCATGGGATTGTGAGATTTCATTAGGAACTTATTTTCAGTACAACATAATTAAGGTACCATTATACAGAACTATATAAGAAAGTGTCTTCTTGGGGCTTGAAATGGGTGAAATTAGTGTTAATATTTATTCTGCATGTTTGCCTTCCGAAAATGTTTAATTTGTGAAGATGACAAAAATATGTTAGTAGAGCTTTTAAGTCTTTGTAACCATTAAACCACCCGTATAATCGTAATCACTACGTGCAAGATATCTTCATATACTTAGCATTTTATCAAGGAATAAAATATTCTTCCTGGACAATGAACTGAGACTGAATTAGAAGATGTTGTTGCATTGAACGGATTGCCCATTGAATGGGCAGCCAGAGACGGCATAATCGCGGTTTTTAAATCAAAAGTTTTGTCACAATGGAGACTTAGAGGGGAAAAATAATAAGCTCGGCGAAATAAAAACCATTGTTGTAGAACGGGCATCTTCAATCAGGAAGAAAAGAAGAAAGGAAGTTGTTTCAGCCAGATTAAAGATTGGACATTGAACAGCCACCAAGGGTCATCTAACCACACGCGAACTGCTTTACATGCGCAACTTATTCAATGAAATTATAGCCTCTGAACAATTATTCTTAAAAGGGCAAATTTACAATAAAAAAAGAACTAAACTTTCACAACCTTTAACTCCAACAGAAATAATCAAAATTGTATAACGGAATGATCAATTATAAAAAAAATCACATACTTTGCGGACATGGTGTTTCTTGCCTACTAAACAAATATAAACGAAATAAACCACATAAAAGATGAAAATTCTGTGTGAAAAGAATCGCACCCCTGTGTTACTTTCTGATATGTCCAATCAAACTTGGAAGGGATCCCTGAACAAAATTTTATTTCACCTTCCCCCACCAAAATTATTCAGCATTATTGGAAAGTTGCTTATTGACGTAATTTCCAAATTTGTATTTACTTAGTTACCCGATAGGTTTAGATGAAAAGCCATTTATAAAATATATTTCATGATCGTGTTGCATAATAAAAGTGTTGTTCTTTAATTTCTTGTAAAACTCCTTTCCGAGCTAGGGTTTGAAATATCGGAACAAAAAAAGTTATCCCGCCGGTTTAAAAACAAAATCCTCCTCCTTACATAGCCTCATACTCCATACCAGTCCGTACCAACTATTATTGATGTCATAATGACCCGAAAGCTTCAGTCCTCAACATTACCTCTAAAGGTCGAAGGTCTTGGGGTTCGAATCCCGCTCGTGACACTAGCTTTTTCATCTCAACCAAGACCGTACATAAAAACAATAATTAATTGAAATAAGTAATTTGGTCAATTAGTTCCCTAAATATAAATGGATTATCTCTAAAGTTAAATAGCGAGGCCCGCCCCAGTAAAGATGGGATATCACCCTCTATTATAGAATCCCTCATGGATTATGTAGCCGTTCTTCGCAGCCTAATCGCTCCTATAAACTGGATCTGATTCTTTTAACCAAAGAAAATTTAATAATAATTGAATGAAGTAAGGAATTACGTACAACAGTAATGTAATTATTTTGTTTCAATTGATCATAACTATCGTAAATGCTTAAAAGCTAAAAAGACCTAGCTTACATCGCGTTTTTTTAATCAGTCATAAGTACTGTTAGAGAGTTCAGACGTCAAACAGTAATGTTTGCTATTTCAGGTGCTGATTTTCTCATAATTTGGCATTAAGTGTTCAGTCCTGATTTCCAGCCGGGGTTGACGTTTATCCCAAAAAATTTCGAATTTACAATGAGGTAAGCCGGTTTGGTAAAAGTTGGTTGTAGAAGTGAAGATTCACGGTTTCCGGTCGGATTACCGTATTAAAGGGTTGAAAAGAGAAACTGGGAAATTAATAAGATCCACCAATTTTTTATTGGTAAATTGGTATAATCCGCTTAACGAAATTATTATTATTATTATTAGGAACGGGCCTGTAACCAATCGAAATTGATCGATTAATCAATCTTACAATTCAAATAATACAAGGCTCGGGCTTTATTGGACTCTCAATGATGAAAGAACGTTGTTGTTTTTTGGTTTTGTTTTTCGATTTTTATTGTCTCCTAGTTTGATCACCGACCTTTCGAAAGTCCAGAAAGTCTTTTAGACGATAACCTCTGTGATTTAATCTTTATAAAAATGTCAGAATTTCATATTTGACCGTTCTCTTAAACTTCTTCGACAATTTTCCGAATCGGAGAAAGGGGTTTTGAACGTATCAATTATTGATTATTTCAATTTAAAAAACGTGATTTTAGAATTGTTCTTAACCAGGCTAAAACCGCTCAAGATCCTTGAGTGTTATCTAAAGACCACGTTCCAGGAGAGTTAGATTGAGCAAATAGTCAATTTTATCGGTATATATTTAATACTTTCCTCTCTCCAGAGAAATCCATTCTTCCGTTTGGATTGACAATGATTACAGGTTGAAGTCATACTAGAGGTCATTTGGGAAACCGACCCTGGGAAATTGATCGACTACTGTCTCTTGTTCTTTTGTAGTTTCCCAGCCCCGGGTTGATAAAAATCTCAGGCCGTATTACCGATTCGACTCGAGGGACGAACTGGTTTATCCACGGTCGGGTAATGCAAATTTTTCATTCTGACAGTTTGAATGCTTTTTCGTGTCCCTTAAAAAGTAGACACGGCCAAATAGAGCTTTTGTCCCGGCCCTTTATAAATAAAATCGACATTTCCGACATTCCACCATCCGCCACGCTGCTCCTTTTTTCATTTACACGGTTTAAACCATATTCACCTAAAAACAAATTTAAACAGTGTCTCGTGGCCATTGATGCGACTTGGCCGGTTCTCAGGATGGGAAAGTAGGGTCTCTTGGGAAGTAGGGTTACGATGGATCTAGAGCTAGGTGTGGAACTTTTGTAAGTGGCATCGGATCAGCATGTTGACGAAAAGAATGTTGAGGTCGTTGTGGGTAGTGAGGTTAGTGGCGTAATAAGGAGCTTTGTCAATCTGAGGACATTAGATGGGTTGGAATAGTACATCCACTAAATACGTCCAAAGTGGTCTTAGAATTGTTTTGTGTAAAGTTGGTCCAGTCTTGATGGTCGAAACGGATTTCGGTCCTACAATTCTTCATAGGTGTCCATGTCTTTAGTTAAGTTATTGTTTCTTGCGTCTTGAGTTGGGATTCCACGTCCTATGTGTAAAGTACCTGACCTGGGCCAATGTCGATCACTCTTGGTTGAATTACAATGGGAGGAAGACAAAAGGAATGAAGTGATTGTTGAGGACTGTGAGGTTAATGTTGTAATAAGGAACTTTGACAATTTGTATAAGGAACTTTGATGGGAATAACGGGATGCGCTGAATATTATTGGCTTGGCAGACCACCACAGTTCCACGCCCTATGTCCAAGTAGTCGCAGTACTGACGTGCGGAGTTAGTTGTGTTTTGTCGGTCAAAACAGATTTCGGTCCTTAAAGTCTTCGGTTAAGTTATTGGCTTTTATGAGATGTATAAGGATTCCACATCAGAATGCTATTTGGGTATACTTCTAAGTATTTCACTTGAGTGGAAGTCCTTGTTATTGATGTAAAGTGGAAGTGTTTTCAGTGTAAATGTACGCTGTGTTCTTCATTCAGTCCAGTTGCTGGTGGTTGTTTGGACAGGATTCGGGTTAGAAGACAAAATGTCACTATCATCAGGTGGTAATGATAGTATTGGGATAGGAAGTCAGCAGTATAAATGGTATAAAGGATAGGACCAGGAATGCTCCCTTGAGGAACACCGGTCTGTATCGGACTGATCTCTGGGAACCTCACTCTGAAGAAGTAGACAGTTAAATATGATTCGAGATAAGATCATAAGGAATGCGTAAGAGTGTTTTCACTTGAGCGTAGGAGTTTTTCACTTCAGATGCTAGCGGTTGTTTGGAGAGGATTCGGGTTAGAAGACAAAATTTCAATGTCATCCACTAGGCGATAATGACAGTATTGGGATAGGAAGTCAGCAGTATAAATGGTATAAAGGATAGGACCAAGAATGCTCCCTTGAGAAACACCGGTCTGGATCGAGCTTATCTCTGGAGAGCTCACTCTAAAGCAGTAGACAGATAAATATGATTTAAGATTAGATCATAAGGAGTGCGTAGGATGTTCATAGAGTATGCATTTGTGCCAAACTTAAAATCATTTATAAAATTTATAAACCAGATTTATTTATGCCACTTTATAATCATTCTTAAGATTGTTTTGCCCTGATGGTGGCCATAAAATAGATGGAATGCATTGTTTTTTCTACACAAACGATCTGGATCCTGATTATTAGCAAGAATTGTAGTTCGCTATTAGAAATCCATCTGTGTGTTCGAGTCCAATCCCTTGGCATCTTTTCATCCCAAGTTTTAAATGTTCATAATACACCATTTGCCTCAAAAAACATGAAAGATAATCCAATCAATAATGTGATTCATAAGAATACCCAAAGTTACAGAATTAACGTGCCTTTTGATTTCAGTACTATCCCAATTGGACTTATGACGAAATAAAACATTGTTCGCACGCATAAAACATTCTTCCAGAAATCCCTGGAAACCGGTACTGAAAGGGAAAGGATGCTAAATAAAAGCCAACCTTGCGCCAATCTATTCTTGCACCTCGCACCTCAGGATTGATGACTTTAAAATGATGAGCATTTACTTCCACAAGGTCAATTTGATTATTTAATTTAAAAATCGTTGAAGAGGCGATAATCCGGTATAACAGGTTTTTAAATATACCGCTTTTCTAACGATTCCCTCAAACACAGAATGTTACAGGAATGTTAAATGATATTTAAGCCTTTCAGACAATCCTATTAATAATACTGTAAAATATATAAACACCTGATGAAATTTGCGAGAATATATATTTTTTAAATTATATAACATCTTTTAGAAAGGTGAACAAGTGTTAAACTGCATTCAACAACCAGTTCACATTCTTTTCAAACAGTATGGGGTTTCGATACAATTAAAAATACTAGACGTTCTATTAATAAGTTCAACTTTCACTTGTTTTAATCATTTAACTGTTCAGGATTGTTTCAGATGGAAAAGGAAAAACAATAGTGTCAAACTAAGACAATCATTTATACAGATATAATCATGTACTGGAATCATTTTAAATTAGAAAGTTAAAAATAAATCAATCGTATGGTTAATTAAATTATTGATTCTCGTGTCCGCGAAATAACTGGAAAGCAGAAATTTGATAAAAATCTTCCTACCGATACAAACCCTTTAAGCGTCTATCTACTTACGGATTGCAACCAGTGTTCAATAAGAAAAATATTAATCAAGAAGGATGAGTCTATCAACTTTAGAGTAATTATGTGATCGTTTCGATATTTTAAAAACGAGAAAACCCTGAATGTTTTATAAATTTTCGATGACATACTTCTACTTAGTAAAGTTGTGTTTTTGAACAGTCTTGTGTTTGAATTGTCTAATTATAAGCTATTTTTTGCTATATAATACTACATACTTCAAAAAAATTACCTGAATATGCGGATCGTTATTTTCAAAATTAACAAAATTCAATTTAATCATAGCAGATCTATTGACTCTATCGAAAGCTGCAAATATGTCGATCTACTAAAAAATATAAATTTTTGGTGTTTTATTCGCTAATTTAATATTTATAATACTTGGCAAGATAAAAATTCTATAGCGAATAATCCTGGCATAGTTGCAAAACGAGTGTTGGCAGGTGGATTTTCCACGCGTTTTTTTTTTTTTTGTATTTCTTATCATTTTTTGTCATTAAATGTAATGTTTAGTAAAAGTTCATATAATTTTAACTTTTTAAGTTAAACTAATATAACTTTTCAAGTTCAACAGATTTATTACCTTTTTTTATTGAAGTATCACACGTTTATCTATTAGTTTTTTATTCGAATTATTTATATTTAATTGAAGGTTTTATGCCAAATTTCTTTTATTAGTTTTTCTGGGCAAGCGTTGTCTCTAACTAGTTTATAAACAATATATTGAAATCTGAATTTCCCTTTGGAATTTTTCTGTTATATACATACATTTGTATATATGTATATTTTTACGTTTATTACTGAATTTGTTTAATAATTCATCAACACTATCATTACATATTGAGAGTATTAAATCGTCTACATATTTATGAAAGATCACAATCTTTACAATTAATTACACAAATGATATCATTCTGGTATTCAATCGGCATTTTTATTTTTTTTATTTTGCCTATTTATTTCGTATTATTTGAAACTAAATTTAATTTTACTCGGTTTTAATGTTAATTTTATTTTGTAGAGATTCAGACAACCTACTTCCTTAAGTCATGGAATTGAAATTTTTAAGTTCAACAGATTTATTACTTTTATTATTTCACTATGTGTTGTCTATTAGTTTTTTTATTAGAATTATTTATATTTACATTTAAGGGTTTATACCAAGTTTCTTTTATTAGTTTTTCTGGATAAGCGTTGTCTTTAAATAGTTTATAAACAATATATTGAAGTCTGAATTTCACTTTGGAATTTTTCTGTTATTTGCATAAAGTTGTATATATGTATAAATTTTATTTATATATTTTTACGTTTAATATCGAATTTGTTTAATAATTCACCAACTCTATCATTACATATTGAGAGTATTAAATCGTCTACATATTTATGAAAGATCACAACCTTTACAATTAATTACACAAATGATATTCTGGTATTCAATCGGCATTTTTATTTTTTTATTTTGCCTATTTATTTCCTATTATTTGAATCCAAATTTAATTTTACTCGGTTTTAATGTTAATTTTATTTTGTAGAGATTCAGACAATCTACTTACTTAAGTCATGGAATTGAAATTTTTAAGTTCAACAGATTTGTTACTTTGATTATTTCACTATGTTACGTTATCTATTAGTTTTTTTATTAGAATTATTTACATTTACGAGTTTATACTAAGTTTCTTTTATTAGTTTTTCTGAGTATGTTTTAATAGTTTATAAACAATATATTGAAGTCTGAATATCTCTTTAGAATTTTTGATCTGTTATTTGAATAAATTTGTATATATAACTGTTTATTACAGTTTATTTTTTTAAAGGGTGATTGGGCAAGTAATTTAAAATTTTACCACTACGGGAAGATTTTTTTATACCATTCTAAAATGTTATTTGGTTTTCTAATTATTGTCATATCTAAAACATATATGTCATCATTAATTTCTTTCTCACAAGTCGACTGTATATTTTTATGTTTATCATTGAATTTGTTTAATAATTCATCTACACTATCTTTACCTACTGAGAGTATTAAATCGACTACATAATTATGAAAGAAAAAATTGATCTGTTTTCCAACAATAATTCATCTAACATTTCATATTGTACAGAATTATTTTTATTAGTTATATAATTAAAATAATGTAGAAATTGTGACAATTTGTAAGAGTAAGTATTCACGTGAAAATAGTTTGTTAACGGCCGAAACGCTATGGAATCTGAAGAAAGAAATTTCATAAAAGCACCTAAAAAAAGGAAAATAAAATAAATTTCCTTATTAAAAAATATTTTTTACAAAAAGATTATTTTTATTGTTTATTAATTATTAACAATAAAAATAATCTTCTTATAAAAACTAAAAAAAACATAATAATAGATAAATGCAACATAGTGAAATAATAAAAGTAATAAATCTGTTGAACTTAAAAATTTCATTTCCGTGACTTATGTAAGTAGGTTGCCAGAGTCTCTACAATATAAATAGGCAAAATAAAAAATAAAAATGCCGATTGAATACCAGAATGATATCATTTGTGTAATTAATTGTAAAGATTGCGAACTATCCTACAACCAAAAATATGGATAACCGACTAACATGGCATAAAAATTATGCAAAATATGAAGAAGAAGAAACATGTGTATCATGGAATTCAAAGTATAATAAACATGAATTTAATTTTAATAAGATAGAAATTTTCGATAGAGAAAATTATGTAAGAAAAAGAAAAATGTTTGTTGTGCGATCAACCAGCTTTCATACGATGTTGATTGGGATTCGGGTTGTGGTCTTCAAACATACAATGTTATTATATCAACGCCCAAGCTTTCGACAAGTTTTATTGTCTTCTTCAGGGAAACAAGCAATTCATCATCCTCTATGGTGAGGTCTTTTATCATCTCTCTAAACACAAACGCATTGAGGATGTTATAATGTTTGTCTACATCCAGCTTGTTTAATATGTTACCAACATATTTAGACAGTTCTGTTCCTGGGCTATTAATGGAGGACACGATGGGCCGAAGGGGCAGAAGACAAAAAGGGCTGTTGAAAACTAGCAACGCGGTTTGCCCAAAGATATATGACCTTCCAAAAATACACAAACCAGGCATACCCTAATGTCTTAATGGTCTTAATTTTGAATTTCACATCAAATTTCTTAAGAAATATGTTGATGACTTGTTTTTGATTGTAAAAAAGAGTGAGCTGGTGGACATTTTGAAGGCGTTTAATTCTTTCCATCCGTCGCTACAATTTACGCAAGAAACGGAGGTGGATGGGAAACTTCCTTTTCTTGACGTAGTTGTCATTAGAGATAATGGAAAATTAATAACTAACTGGTATTGGAAACCAACCAGCTCTGATAGGATGCTACATTTCTCATCCAACCATTCCTTTCAAATGAAAGCTAATATAGTTTTTAACCTCATGGACAGGGCTCTGAAATTGAGTGATGATCGGTTCCATAGTGAGAACAAGGAAAAAGTGCTCTCTATGTTAGTAGACAATGGTTATCCCAGATCATTAATAAATAGATTAATGGAAAACAAGACAAGAGCAACAAGGGTTGAGAATATAACTGTCGAGCGGAAACTTTATCAACCAGTTACATATGTAGCTGGAACATCAAGCAAGTTAAAAAAAAACTGTTGAAAGGAAAAATAGATAATGTAAAAATTGTTTACAAATTTAGCAATAAAGTAGGTAAGAATTTTTACACAAAACTTAAATGTAAAGAACCTCTACTACAAAAATCTAATGTAGTGTATCGCATTAAATGTGCACAATGT
Organism: Cimex lectularius; assembly: GCF_000648675.2. NCBI lineage: Eukaryota > Metazoa > Arthropoda > Insecta > Hemiptera > Cimicidae > Cimex > Cimex lectularius. The sequence continues at coordinate 1,242,738 of NW_019392722.1, forward strand.
CCCACTGTGTATTACGGCCAAACAAAACAATATTTATCCGAACGGGTGCGGCAACATAAGTATGATTGCAATGATGAAGAAAGGCCGGGAACAGCACTATCCAAACATACACACGCTACGAAACATAATTTTGACTTCGATGGAGTCAAAATTGTGGCTTCTGAACAAAATACAGGCCATAGACTTTTGAGGGAAGTGATATATATTCATCAGGACAACATGGCCTGTAATTTAAAAACAGATCTGAATAATTTAAGTGTGATGTACAGTGGGATCCTAGAAAAAGATAAGGTCTCTCCGAAAAGATCGTAACAATACTTGCGTACATATTTATTTATTTATATATTATAACAGGCTGTGATAACATAGAATTACCAATGTATTAGAAATTAAGATCTTGTTTTTAAAAATTGTGAGAAATGACTGTTATCATTAGGTGATAGTGTGGGGAACCTCCCACCTGATAACGTGGTAAACACAATTTTCTAGTCAAACGCCTGTGATATTTATGTACAAAAAGAATATTATTTATTAAGTAATTGTTACTGGTTTTAAAAAATGCCTATATATGTAAGAGGCTGTTAAGAAGAGGTTTTTATTTATTTATTTATTTATTATATATGTATATAGTTTGTTTATATACATATCGTGGAATGTGCAATGTGTTTACGATTTCACTTTGTATCTGTAAGTAACAAAAAACTGATATTTTAAAACTATTTATAACTGTCTAAATGATTATGTCCCTATGTCTCTGTAGATCCCCTGAAGAAGACAATAAAACTTGTCGAAAGCTTGGGCGTTGATATAATAACATTGTATGTTTGAAGACCACAACCCGAATCCCAATCAACATAAAAATAAAAATGTTAGAAAATTTATATATTATAATAAGGGTTGGTTGAGATAGAGAGTTGGTGTCCGAGAGGACCGATGTCACGCTCAGTGGTAGAGCAGCTGCGTATTTAGCCGAAGATCGTGGGTTCGAATCCCGCTCATGACACTGACTTTTTTTATCTCAACCAACACCTTAGAAAGAATAATTAATTGATTGAAAAAAGTAACTTGGTCAATTGACTACGAAAACGTAAATGGATTATAAAAAGAGTAGTAAATAAAAAGTGCGATGTACAAAAAAATTGGAATGTTATGTACAGAATTAAATTAAAAACGATAGGGTATCTTAAAAATAAAATATAATAACGATTGTAATAATATCTTCAATTTAATGATTTTAATAGGATATAAAACCCCTTATAAGGTATTTTTGTAAATAATTACAGTTGGTTATTTAATTAAACTAATGTAGAAATTGAGATAATTTGGAAGAATAAATATTCACATTAAAATAGTCAATTATCAGCCGAAACATTATGGAATAAAATTCAATCTGATGAAATCAAGAAAGCTTTTACGCCGATGTTGGATTTTCGTTATGAGCAGTACAGTCTCGCTTTGCAAGAACAAACTACAATACGAAAAATCACAAGTACAGTGTTTTTTATTAAAAAAATTAAAAATTTGGAGATTTAAATGTAAATCTAAATTAAAAAGTTGAAATATTTATTGATGAAAAACGCATTAGTGGCTTATAGGTAGGAAACAAGAACATTCTCCCATGAGCCTGGATAGCTCAGTCGGTAGAGCATTAGACTTTTAATCTAAGGGTCCAGGGTTCGAGTCCCTGTTCGGGCGCAAAATTTTTTTTTCGTTCATTACATTTGTACAGACATTTAAATTTAACGCATTCAAATAATATTGGGTTGTCCGGAAAATAATGCAGGATTTTGGTATTAAACAAAAAAAAAGAAACTAGTTACTTTAAAGCAATGTTCTTTAATCAAAATAATTTCCCATACTCTCAATACATTTCTCCCAACGTGTTGGTAACTTATTAATTCCGTCTGAGTAGAATTCAGAATTTTTAGAATTGATAAAGTCAATAAATGCATTTTCCAGTTCCGTTTGATTTTTGAATATTATGTGTTGTAAGTAGTGGTCCAGGTGTCTAAAAAAATGGTAGTCAGTAGGCGAGAGGTCCGGAGAGTAGGGTGGGTGAGGCAAAGTTTCATAGCCAAGCTCCAATAATTTTTGTGACGTTACACGTGACACATGTGGTCGAGCGTTGTCATGCAACAAAATGGGCCCTTTCCGATTGACCAAAGAGGGCTTCATTACTGCCAATTTCTGATGCATGGTATTAATTTGGTTACAGTATGATTCAGCATTGATGGTTTCGCCAGGATTTAAGAAGCTGTAGTGTATTAAACCAAATGAAGCCCACCATACCGTAACCATTACCTTTTTTTGATGAGTTGGGGGCTTTGGAAAATGTATTGGAGCTTCTCCTTTGTCGAGCCACTGTCCAGAACGTCTAGTGTTATCGTAGAGAATCCACTTTTCGTCACATGTAACAATTCTGGCCAGAAATGGGTCATTTTTGTTTCGACAAAGAAGTGATGCACAAACATCAAAGCGCTGATTTTTTTGGCGATCGTTTAATGAGTGTGGAACCCAATTTTCGAGTTTTTTCACTTTTCCAATCGCCTTGAGGTGGTCAGCGACGGTCGTTTTACTGACTTTGAGTTGCTCTGCAAGTTCTCGAACAGTTGTTTTGGGGTTTTCTTCCACCACTGATCGCAGAACATCATCATTAAGAGAGGAAGGCCTTCCACGACCTTCTTCATCTTCAAGGCTGAAATCTCCCTCCCGAAATTTTTTAAACCACCTTTGCACAGTGCACTCATTAACACAACCCTCGCCCCAGACTTGGTTAATGTTTCTAGCCGTTTGGGCTCCGCTTCGGCCGAGTTTAAACTCGTAAAAGAAAATCGTACGAAATTCTCGCTTTGACATTATAAGGATGACTGAATTATTTCCAAGTAGCGGAATGCTACAGAGGTAAACAAACAATATCATTTGGAAGAGGATTAATAAGTGTTGACATTCATACAAATGAGTAATCCTGTAAACGTAAACAGAATATTTTATATAGATTTTTTTTAATGAAAACTTAAAATCCTGCATTATTTTCCGGACAACCCAATATTTACAATAAAAATTTAAGTATCAAATTTTTAAAATATAAACAAAATAATAAAAAGCAAAGCATTAAAAATTCTATGTTATATAACGCATGTGAAACCTGGACGCCTACTATACAACTTTATACACTGTTATTTATAATTAAAAGATGTATTAAATTTGAATTAAGTCTTTATCTAGGTAATGCCAGGTTATCACCATACCTTATTTTGTAGTCACGGTTAAATCGTAGTCAAATGATTATACCATGAAGTTAGAGATCAGGGATGCGGTCATCAAAACAAAGTAAGTTTTGTAGCTGATGGCCAAGCTTTCAACCTTTATTGAGGTCTTCATGATGCTTCGTCACAATATTAAAAATAAATTTTTTTATAATGATATAAGAATAAAAACAACAATACATCTATGAATAACATTATCATCATATATGTGCTGTTGTTGTTTTTCTGTTGTTATTACATATTTTACTTTTAATATTATGATACAGCCCTGATGAAGACATCAATAAAAGTTGAAAGCTTGGTATAAGTTACAAAACTTACTTGTTCCCTGATCTCTAACTTCTGGATATCCTGACGGTCGATTCAACCTTCCTTTGTTGTATACTGGGTTAGTTAATTCTTATGAAATTTATAATACACAAAAAGCTAATTTAGAATGTATGACATTCGTGACACCAAAAGGTTTGGACGTATAAACAAAGATAAATATGAAATTGGTCACCCGTTGACCATGTAGCTTCACATTTGTCTTAATGTGTATGGATTCCTTGAAATAGCTATTTTAAAATAATCATCTAAAATCTATTTACCTGCCTTAAAAAAAAAGATATTGCAAATATAATTTAATACAAGTAAATAAAGAAGAAAGAAATAAAGAAGAACGACAACAGAATAAAAAAAATGACTATCAAAGACAAAAACCAAACATGCGTATTTTGTTGTTTATTTCAAACTTTATATTTATTTTTATCATTATATTAATTACAACATACTTTAATGTAAACCAAATTAAACGAGATCAGAAATTCATGAAGGGGGTTCAGTCTTACATTCCATGTCGTGAGACGTGGTTGTAGAATTCCTTCAATCTGATGATGAGTTATAAGCTCGAAATCCGGATCATTGATAACGACTCTGAATAGGGCCTATCTTTTTAAAAAGATTGAAAAACACACTACACACACAGAAATTTAACATTTCTATTCATGAGTTTTTATTTTTAAAAAAATATTTATGATGGTTTGAAAGAAAATTCAACTAACACAAGAAACTCATCTAGTGATAGATTAAACAATTTATCTGAGTTTTCTCTTAATAACGCGTATTACTCATCGAGTAAACAAGAGACGGGATTTCCTCTGGTGAAACAGAATCACATTCTTCAACAGGAACAGTTTGAAAATGTTGAACGTTTTTTGGAGGTGGCAAAAATGCCTAAACCGTAAGTGTTCTATAGGATTCATGACAGGAGTGCATGCTGGCTAATTCATTGTGATAATTCCTGCATCCTCCAAGTAATGGGTGACAACTCGAGCTACATGCGACCTTGTATTATCATTCTTACACCTCCTCAATAAATTGAGCGAATGGGTCCACAACTTCCAGAAGATCTTCCTCAATACTTAGTGCAGTCTAAGATCCATTATATAAGATAATCAGTTCGGCTTGGGGCATGCACGTTGATTCTACCCCACACCATAACTGATTGTCTTTGAAAAGGCTGTAACTCACGCATGACACATGAAGCAAAGCGATTGACACGTCTTCTCCACTCACGGTGGATCATCAGATAGGCTTCTTTTTCTTCGCTCGCCCCCCTATCTCAAAAGACAACCACGGATTCAGAGACCATTTAATATAGCGCTAAACAGATGTAAAAAAAATTGTGTAAATAAAATTCTTGTATCCTGGGTAAAAATTTGAATCCCGAACTCAACCTTGCTCCCCAGCTCCTGAGAGTAAAAACCTCTAAATGTTGGACATCTAGAAACTAGGTTATTCTTACGAAACCTTATGACTGTTTTAAAGCTCACCGGATCGTTTGGAGTTGACTACCTCGCAATGAAGCCGTTACATGACGGATCCGTAGTGCGGTAAGAGCAATAAAATGATCGTCTCTACCCGTCGTACTTCGCGGTCGAACACTACCTTCTACGATCGAGACTTCCGGTGACCCCCAATCCTACGTCATCATGGATTACCATCCAGTAGGGGGCGGCATACCCAGCACTTGGGCTATGTATGTCGTTGGCCAAAGCATCTGCCCGGACTAAGACTTCTCGAGTTAAAACCATGCTTTTGAGAAAAATGTTTTTTACTCATATTTATTGTTTCTCAAATAGAACAATTTTAAAAAAAATTAACTCACGCGATAGCTGTGGAAAGGATGAATTTAAACTGATTTTCTTTATTTTTAATATAAAGAATGTAAAAGGATTAGTAACACTATAAAGAGAATAAACAAGAAATTGGGCGTCGGTGGCCGCAAGGTTTAGTCTTTGACACGGCGCTCATCACTGTAAGGTAAAGGTCCCAGGTTCGAATCCAGCGACCCTGCATTCGAACCCGACATATTTACAAATGGGCTTTTTTTCAAAAACACCGGCACCCTGAGGGTTTATATGACCTCTGCTGTTGCGAAGTTATGTTTACGTGTTAACATTAATTTTAAGTGAGGTTGAGATGGGAAGTTAATGTCCGAGTGGATCGAAGTCACGATAGCTCAAGTGGTAGAGCAGCGGCGTATTTAGCCGAACGTCGTGGGTTCGAATCCCGCCTGTGACACTGACTTTTTTATCTCAACCAAAACTTTAACTAATTGAAAAGAATTTATTTGGTCAAGCGGACCACGAAACTTAATAAATTGATTTTAAGTCTACTATATTTAGTGGTCTATTGACCAAATTACTTCTTTCAATTACTTAATCTTTTTATGTATGGTTTTGGTTGAAATGAAAAAGTTAGTGTCTCGAGCGGGATTCGAACCCACGACCTTCGGCTAAATACGCCGCTCTACCACTTGAGCTATCGTGACTTCAATCCATTCGGCACTAACTCCCCATCGCAAACCTACAACCTTTCGAATTTTTCCTCTTTTCCCATTTTTCATTAATTGTAAGTCTACTATTAATCTTTATACCTTGTTATTAGGGAAAATAAACAAATAAATACAAGTGTCCGGTTTTTGTCTTTGAGTTATTAGATGAGAAAGCTTGAATGTTACACAACTCATATATTTTAGTCCATCGTCAAAATCTCTGGACGTATGTATTACGCATAAGTTGAATCAAGGTCATTTGATGAGATGTGTATTTTCATTCCATTTTGAATCTTTTCGCTTTTTTTTGTCGCCTTGTGTTTTCGATTAAAAAATCTTACACTTCTCATGGCCCAAGAAATTACTAAGCAAGAACAAAACGACGATGACTTGGAATTTAAAGAGGGCATCGGTACATCGGTAAATTATAATTTTGAGGCCGAAGCCGAATTTGGCGAGGATAGCGAGTTCTTTTTAAAAAAAACCTTTCCTAAAAAAGCTCGGAATAGGAAGTTAGACTATCACGTGAGATGTTAATCTTTTATGTCATGATTATAATGACTGGAATTAATCTTTTCAGGACAAAATTAGTTTTATACTCCCTCAAGCCCTTCACCTTTTTAATTGTATAAGGACAAACATAAGGACAAAACGAACATCAAAATAAACACGACAAACTTTCTAGGACATGCAGTTTTTCCTGTTGAGGGCAATGTTCTCCCCGTCATTACTTTGCCGAAGGAAGTCGTTTTCACTTTCAAGACCACCGAGATGATGATCACGATATCCCGCATCTCAATTACGCCAATGTCAAGTGTCTAAGGAGTGTCTCACGTCCTTCGAAACACGTTTCTGATCAGACCCTCCTTGCGGTTTCGATTCGAACAAACAAGATCTTGTTTCAGTATTTGCATTTGTTTTTCTCTCTTTCCAGACTGAAAGGTCGATACGGTAGTTATAGTGCGAAAAAAAAACGGAAACATTGATAACATTCCGTAAGCCAAAACGAAACAAATCGTAAACAATTTCATTTCGATGTGAAAAGGTTCGACGCGGTGGCCTTGTTTATTGTAACAATAAAAGTATGAAAAAAACACGGTTGTGATATACAAAGTGAAACCCAGACCGCCGGTATACAGGATACCGCCTTTTTCAATCCTTTAAGAATTAAGACTGCGTAATACCATTTCAAACAGTTGATTTCTTGGCTTCAAATTTTTCCGAGCCCGTTTAGAAAGAATTACAGTCACTTTTGTTGTCCATAGCTTGCATCTTTTAACTAGCATTGAAGTAATTATACCCGGATAATCAACTAACACCATGGTGGTCACTAGGTTGCACAATTTGACCATAACACTACTCGGTACCAAACACGTTTTTCTCGTTTTTCTACCTGGGAGTGATCGCACACTGCAGAAAACTGGAATGTAAATTACGAAATTGAGATCTGGTCATGAAGAGACGGGGATGGATTGCAAAATAGATATCCAAACTGCTTGTAATCTAATTAGACTATTTCAAACCAGCTTTGTGCTGTCCAGTAAGATGGTTTTACCCTACATTTCTCCTTGGTTAAAGCTTCCAACATCAAAACTTTGTTTTCTTATTTCAATTTTAGTAAATATATTAAAAACAGCTAATCTTAAAAATCAATGTAACAAATCAAAAATTGTATTCAACCCATTAATAAAATAAAGGCGACGGAGAAGGTCAAGATGAACAAAACCAAGAAGATAAACTGTTGATTATTTTCTACCGTAAACAACGGCGATTATAAATGCGTTGATAATTTCCTCGTAGGGATTATCCCGTCTAATTTAAAACTGATTATTAATCGTTCATGGTTGCGAAAAGGCCGACGTGAAAGTGCTATAATTGACCTTAATTGGCTTTGTCGGTTTTCGCTGTACCCACGATATCCGCGGGCCTACGGTGAATTGTACGGATAAACGTCGATGGGAAAACGTTTGCCACAGATCCAAGAGCACAATGGCTGAAACGCACCCTAATGGATCATATCGTGGGATATGGGTCTGTAGTTCAATCCGCACGACGATGAACAATTATCCGATATTATAGTTCCAACTGATCATCATGATCTGCGCGTTTTCCCAATCCAAAACGATTTTGCCTTTCTGTTTTATATTATCCTGACATAATTACATTAAACTGTAGGATAGTTATACATTTTTAATGAAAACATGGTTTAGCTCATTTATTTTGAGCCTATTTAGAAATACGTGTAATCAGGTAACACTGTACCACTCAGCCAGCAACTATGCTGGTGTTTGTGATAGGTACATACTACACTCATTATAAACAGAATTGAGCATATGGCAAAACCCACTTTGGTGTTTTCCGAGGTCATACCTTTTTCATATCCGTAACTGCAGAAGGGCTCCAGGGTTGTCGACAACTGAGCAATTCCAGCGCACAACGAATGCAGTTTTAGGCACACGTCCATTTTTACATACATTCTTTCCTTTTTAATACCTTTCACTCAAGTACGATATTCCTCCATCATTACACTAGTTTACTCGTACAATGTAAATGTATAACTAATGTAATTGCGGTTCGATGGGGGTATTCAAATCCCACCATCACCTCAGTCTATACATTCACTCTAATAAATACATCTATTCTATATACAAAAGAAAACACAAAATGGGATATCTACTAAGTAGTATGGCGGATTTCTCGATATTCCTCCATCATCCTTTAAACATAATATATAAGTTTTTTCATGTAATTAATCTTCATGCAAGGTATTGGTTGAGATAAAAAAGTCAGTGTCACGAGCGGGATTCGAACCCACGATCTTCGGCTAGATACGCCGCTGCTCTACCACTTGAGCTATCGTGACCTCAATCCATTCGGACACTAACTTCCCATCTCAACCCACCTTTTGAATTGTCCCTCCTTTTTGACATTTGAAATGTCGTCTAACCTATTCGATTCTCGGCGACAAATGAAATGGCCACGGAGAGCTTTAGAGAAGATATACTTCACTTTTCTTATTAAATCCATTAGATTTCGTGGTCCGATTGACCAAAAAACTTTTTTCAATTAATTAATCTTTATGTAAGGTATTGGTTGAGATAAAAATGAGATGGGAAGTTGGTGTCCGAGTGGATCGAAGTCACGAACAGCTGCGTATTTAGCCGAAGGTCGTGGTTTCGAATCCCCCTGGTGACATGAGCGTTTTCATTTCACCCAATACCTTACATAAAGATTAATTAATTGAAAAAAGTTATTTGGTCAATCGGACCACGAAATCTAATGTATTTAATAATATATACGTTTATAATTATTCTTATTGGAGTATTCAATATCCCACCATCGTCTCGGACTACACATTCACTCTAATAAATACAATCACTCTCGATAAACGCAAAAGGTAACCTAAAACAAGATACCCACCTAAATTTCTACTGTTTTAGGCTGGGTCAAAAAATATTGTTGTTAGTTTCATTTATTAATCAAAAAATTAGATTGTCTTGCAAAATTATTGGATTTTTTTCATTGATCTATGGTCAAAATTTTCGCAAATCGTTCAAGATGTGAAATGCCATCGTGATAACCCACCTAAAGCATATTCTTCAATATCCTTCTAATTTATTTATAATCAATGATTCAACTGTATTGTTTACAGTTTAAAATTTACCTATAATGGTTTAAAGGGTTTTTGTCCTTCTAGAGGAACTTACAAATTAATTCGGTTGTAGGAGAGACACATAAATCAACGCTACATAATGGAAGATACTTGTATGAAACAAAATTATTCGATTACATTTCGGTATAGTTAAGTAAAAGTCCACTTTAAGAAACCAAAAATGTTATTGCCTTCAAACTTTTGTGTAAAAAGATACAATTAAGCCATGCAACGATGTTTTTGTATTGGAGTTATCAAAACAAAGTTGACATAGTTTTAGTATTTTCTAGTCAGTATTGAACTAAGTGGTTGAAAATAGATTTAGATTTTCCTTAGTAGTAAAATATCATTTCTTCTGTAAGAAATAACTGTGAAAGACAAATCTTCTTTTCTTCAGGAATCAAATGTAACATAATTATAGTTGATATTTCCTTCTTCTTGTTGGATATCTTTTCATGTTATTTAGGTGGCTTATTTATTATTTTCCTACGTCCTATACGTGACTGAATTATTTCAAAGCCATTAGCATTCACTGCGGATTTGGTAAGCTGGTAGACATTGGATATGGCTTGGTGATAATTTGTTTCCATTTTGAAGGAGCGAAGCTGTTAGAAAGTCGTAAAAAGACTTACCAACCATCAATTCGAGTGTCAAAAGGATGGAACATGTAAATACGCACGCACTTTCCCTTACGAAAAGGCGTCCAAATGACTGGGAGAGGAAACAGCAGAGGGAGGCCAAATTACAACTATTTGCCCGTCGTCAAACCGGAAAGAGGAAGCCACAACGGAGTATTTGGATACCTTTGATCCTACCCGGGATCTTGGGTGAAAGCCACAGGCGAAGTGAATCCTGAGTTTGCCTTGGTCTGCGTGTTTTGGAATGGATCCAAATATGGAGCTTGACTGGTTAGATCGTTCTATTTTTTCACTCCAGTTTCATGCCAACTTTGGCTTAAAGCTGCAAAATCTAAAGCAGTCTAAAATTGTCAAAACTTTTGTTGAGCCGCTGTTTTTCATTTGTCAGAAGATTCCTGGCCCGCTTAGTCTCGCTGTACCGAACGGCAAAAATTAAATGTTACAACAGGATGGGCGTTTGACATTTACAAAAGCTTCTCAAATATCAGCCAAATAACAAAAAACAACTTTAATACCTCGTACAAATATTATTAAAGAATTGCTTAAAAAAATAACGCTAAAAGAGTGTAAAAAAAATCAAGAATTTGTTGTAGAAACCCTTTCCCTTAGCATGGAATGTAAATTTTTATTCACATTAAAAATTTAAACTTGACTATCATGTTTTTCGGTAAACTTTACTTATGATCCATAAAACAAACGTTTAGTGTATACTTTTTTATTTTCAGATGCGTCTTTCACAGGCGGTCTTGGTCATATTCGCCATCTCCTCATCATACCAACGTAAGTTTATTTTTCAAAAAATTAAAGTTTCTACCCTTATTAAATAAAAAAACTGCAGCTAAACATTTAAACCAACTATAGTTTGTCATAATTTTTGTCACTTGGCTTTATAGATGAGATTGAAAAGCGAGATACTAAACAGGAGAGAAGGGTCGTTTGTTATTACACAAACTGGAGCGTCTACAGACCTGGAACAGCGAAGTTCAACCCCCAGAACATAAACCCTTACCTATGCACCCATTTGATTTATGCATTTGGTGGCTTAGACCGAGAAAATGGTCTTAGGCCGTACGACAAATATCAAGACATTGAGCAGGGTGGGTATGCCAAATTCACGGGGCTCAAGACGTACAACAAGGCCCTGAAGACAATGCTGGCCATCGGGGGATGGAACGAGGGCTCTGCCAGATTCTCGCCACTGGTTGCTGACGAAGATAGGAGAAAAGAGTTCGTCAAAAACGTCGTAAAGTTCTTACGAGTGAACCACTTTGATGGGCTTGACCTGGACTGGGAGTATCCGGCTTTCAGAGACGGTGGAAAGCCGAGGGACAAAGATAACTATGCTCAATTAGTACAGGCAAGAATTAATAATCTAAAAATTCTATTGGAAGTTATATTTTACTAATTTCTTATCGGTTTAGGAACTAAGAGAAGAATTTGAAAGGGAGTCCTCCAAAACTGGAAGACCGAGGCTTTTGCTCACAATGGCAGTACCTGCCGGCTTAGAGTATATCGACAAAGGATACGACATACCAAAATTGAACAGGTATGTTAAGTCTTTAAATAAGTATGAACCAGGTTGTAATTAATTTAATTTTCAGATATCTTGACTTCATGAATATTCTATCATATGATTACCATTCAGCATTTGAACCTTCGATTAATCATCATTCTCCATTATACTCGCTTGAAGAAGAAGGAGAATACAATTTTGATTCGCAGCTGTCAATTGTAAGTAAAAATAAAATTACCATATTTACAATTAATATTTTAAATAATTTTTAAAGTTAACTAAACAATACGTATTGTAAGTCACCATTTGAATAATATTTAATAATATCAAAAATATTTCATTTGGACAGATAATGAGTTGTTTACTATAATTTTAGGATGCTACTGTGAAACACTACCTTTTGAAAGGAGCTGATGCAAATAAATTAGTTTTGGGTATACCAACATACGGTAGATCATACACACTGTTCAATGAAGACTCGACCGACATTGGTTCTCCTTCAGATGGACCTGGTGAGCAAGGAGACGCCACCAGGGAAAAGGGATATCTTGCATACTACGAGGTAATCACATGTTACTAAATTTAATATTGATACCACTATGAAATTTTTTTACTATTTGAACAGATATGCGCAAATGTTAAAAATGGATGGACAGTTAAACAACCGAAGGAATCTGCAATGGGACCTTACGCTTACAAAGGAAACCAGTGGGTTGGATATGATGACGAGGCTATTGTTAAAAAAAAAGTAAAAGAATTTATTTATTCTCAATGTAATATCTTTACACAAAATTTATTTAAAAAATCTAATTTTATAGGCACAATATGTCAATGAAAAAAATCTTGGAGGCATCATGTTTTGGTCAATTGACAATGATGACTTCAGGGGAAAATGCTCTTCTAGACCGTATCCACTTATTGAAGCGGCTAAAGAAGCACTCATTGGCAAGTTAGTGAACAGCAATAAACTTCCCTCTGCACCTCGTGGGAAATCTTCTCTCAAAACTGGTAAATCAAAGACTCCTCGGACAACCACATCTCCACCAACACAAACTCCGACTGTCACCACACCTGATCCACCAACAACACCTGACCCAGGAAGTGGTACGCGTTTATTTTTACATCAATTTTTCAAAAAATTCAGTTGATAGAAGTCATTAGAGTGAATATTTTCATTGTTATAGATTTTGTCTGCAAGGACGAAGGTTTTTTCCCACATCCAAGAGATTGCAAGAAATACTTTTGGTGTTTGGACAGTGGGCCATCCAACCTCGGAATTGTCGCTCACCAATTTACTTGCCCTTCAGGTTGGAACTGTTTGATTAAATATCACAAGGGCAAATATATTTAAACATATCATTTTAGGGTTGTTTTTCAACAAAGCGGCAGATTCTTGTGATTTTGCTAGAAACGTTCCTTGCAAGAAAAAATCAGTTACGACCACAACAACAGAATCAACAAAAGCTACATCTGCCTCACAGTCAAATAGCAAGACTACTACCAGGACAACCACCACAACTACAACCACAACAACTGAAGCTCCACCAGAAGAAGAAGAGGAAGATTATTTCGATGAGAAGGATGAAGAGGACCCACAGACAATCAAACAATTAATTACATTGATCAAAAAACTAGGTACAAATTAGATAAATTTAAGAAAACACTGTAGTTTATTAATATATTTTTGATGTATTTACTAGGAGGAGTTGCTGAATTGGAAAAGCAGCTTGAAGGTGGAAGTTCAGGCACGGAAATTGATTCAACAACCCCTTCCATAAGCAAAAGTCTTTACAATCGTGTCATAAGCAGGCCAACTAAGTAATTCTTGTGTTTCATTATGTTAAATGTAGCCACTGGACACGTAACTTGGTCATCTCTGATTCTCATGAACTGCCCATTCTTGCAGGTTTTGTCTGTTAGATCCGATTCGGAATTTTTCAATCAACCATGGTCTTTGTGCTATTTTGCCAGTTTTAGCACTCACACTTTAATAAGAATAACAGACTTCATATGGCTAATTTCTAAAATGCATCTGACAGACAAAACTAGCAACAAAAGGCAGTTCACAAGAATGAGAAATGATCGAGTGACAGGTTCATGGCCTTGGACACCTCAGCATAAGTAGACATTATGAGTAAAATGCATATTAATATATTTCAAGGTATCAACCATTTCAACGCAATGGTCCGTCAGGGCCTCAAAATGAAGGCTTACCACGAGAAACCGGCCGATCGTCATCAAGAAAAGAAAAACCCAAATATGTTACTATTCGCCGGGAGAGGTACTATTTTGAATTTAACTCTTATTATTATTATTAATTTTTAAGGGCGTTTTAATTTAACTCTTATTATTGGGTTGTCCGGAAAATAATGCAGGATTTTAAGTTTTCATTAAAAAAAATCTATATAAAATATTCTGTTTACGTTTACAGGATTACTCATTTGTATGAATGTCANAAATTATTTTGATTAAAGAACATTGCTTTAAAGTAACTAGTTTCTTTTTTTTTGTTTAATACCAAAATCCTGCATTATTTTCCGGACAACCCAATATTATTATTAATTTTTAAGGGCGTTTTAATTTAACTCTTATTATTATTATTATTATTACAAAAGCATTAAAAAACAAAATATTTAATTTTCCTTTAGACCAAGCACGTCTACAACTGAAAGTTTAGATTCTGAAGATTATGAAGAAGAGGTTGAAGAGGAAAGACCACAATACAGAGCCAGGGGCAGCCAGACTGAAGGACTTGAAATCGAGAAGCCAGTGGAGCGACCAAGACCAAAATACCAGCCTGCCGACAGGTTCCGGTCAAAATCACAAGACAGGCAAACTCAGGATGAAAGCCGCAGCTCAGATCGTTCAACAACACTGAGATACTCAAACATTTTCAGAAGCAGATCTACTCCATTAGCTGACACAACAGCAACAACTTCAAGGTAACACAAATTGTTTTAAAAAACTATACAACTCATACGAAAATACTCCATTTATAAAATGTTCCAGGTATGTAACTCTCCAGAGGCATAGGAATCGGCATGAAAATGAAAGCACTACTGAAAATGAGTTGAATGAAGAGGAAGAAAGCACTGAAGAATTAGTTGAAACAACAACAACACCCAGGCCCAGAATAAAGGTGAGTGATGTGTTAACGACAACCCCTGGTGTTCTTACATCCACCAGAGTTGTGACTCATGTTGTTGAAGGAGCAACACAGCGACAAAGAGTGCCTCTACACAAACTTCAACAACTTCTCAAAGACTCAGAAAATCTAATTGAGACAGTTACAAAGCCTTATCAGGCTGAAACAACTGAAGAACCATATTCGAGAAGGCCTATTTTAAATAGTTTTCAAAAGAAAAGGCCAGAGATTATATTCACAACAACAGTAAGAACAACACCAGCTTATATAGCTATAAGAAGGAATAAGTACCGAACTTCAAGTTCTACAACCACTGAACCTTCAGAAGTCACAAAAAGAAGCAGGGGTTTTACTCTAAGTAGAAATCGTTTTAGATCAACAACTGAAGCATCTCAGGAAGAAGAAAAGCCAGTGAACAGATTTTCACCACGGCAAAGATTTAGGTTTCGAAATGATAGCTCCACAGAAAAATCAACTCTTGACCAACTACCCACAACAGAATCTAGTCAAACAACTAAACAATTCACAAGAAGCAAAAATAGATATTTTAATATTAGAAGAACAACACAAAAAAGTTCAACAACCGAAAGAGATGAAGAAGAAGAAGGTCTTTTATCAAGAGAATTTTCTAGAGAAAGCAATGTTATAAGAAGACCTTTCTTCAAACCATCTACAAAGATTGAAAACGCTTTTAACACAACTCGGGCTAGTGAACAAGCAAATAATAAAACTACCTCTAGTGATGATGTTTCACCATACCCTATTTATAAGCATTCTAGTCTTTCAACCACCTTTCAGTATGAATTAAATAGCACAACTCCTAATACTCTTACTACTACAACCCCTATGGAAAGTTTATTGACCAAAGCAGATCTTAACGTAACAACTGCAACCACAAGTACAAACACAATTTCTCAAAATGAAAATGAAAAAGATACTACAACAATTCAGCCTTCTACAGAACAAAATATAATTCAGTTTACCACAATTTTACATAGAGAAAAAGCTGAAAATGAATCTAAAATAGATCAAGAGACCAGTTCAAATGATGTCTTGTTAAAACTTGACATTACAGAAAAGCCTCAGCTTATTCGCCCACGAAATAGAACAAAAATAATTTTGAGAAAAACAAAACACCATGAAAATCATAATGACTCATTGTCATCAGGAACTGAGTCTTCTGGGGATGTGTTTAAAAATAATTTACATAAAAAAATTGAAACTCCGAAGATTTCACATGAGAAAACATTTGTAAATCCGGCATTAAGGAACAAACTTCATGACAATGCAAGAGTTGTAATCCGAAGAAGAAAACCAGAAACTGGAAAGAGTATACAATTTAAAGAAAATTCCACTAAAAATTCTATTGATCCACCGGCAAGCCCACAAAGAGTCTCAAGAGGTAAAACTAAATTTTCTGGGGCAAATAGCTATGAAGAATTGCCAAAAAGAAGGGAATTTGTACGAACAAACTCAGAAGGCACACCTAATCACAGAAGAGTAATTGTCAGAGGAAGGAAAAAGTTTACCGAGGACATCAGTACTGAAGCTACTTCAGCGAAACTGAATCAATCTAGTCAAAAACAAAATATCACACACCCCACATCTCAGTATCTGACAAAGCACAAAGGAAAAGTGAGAAGAGTGGTTTTAAAGAAAACCATAAAGGATTTGGCAGTTGGAGAGTCCGGGATACCAGGAAGTCAAGAAGATTTGTACGACAACAATGACAACACAAAAATAAGGGGAGCTCTTAAAATATGGGACTCGTTAGCACAAGAAGAAGTAGATAATTACTTCAACGATGACGATGAAACAATAAAAGGGGAAAAAGAGGTACGGTAGATCATCCATAATTAACATCAGCATGAATGCATCATAACATGTGTTATCATCCGCTTGTTTGATTTAATACAAATAATAAAACTTGTTTTTATGTCTAAAATGCTACAAGCATGTCAGTGTGTTTCAACACTTATGGTGTTTGGACCACAGGTACATTATACGGCATACATTCTGATAGTGTTCCTAACAGACCTTCCTACATCACAGTGTAATGATTCCATTAATAAAAAGAAATGCAAAGTCTTTAATGTGCATTAATTCTCGACTCAGCATGGCACTCTTTGTGGCTTCTTCTCTCTAATGTTTTAACAGCCAGTACAAAACTCTGGTGGCATGTACAATGACGTATCTATAAAAGGCATATAGAATGCTCTGGAAGATACATTAAAAAATGTTTAACTTGAACTTGTGACCTAAGCCTTTTATGTTATTTTCATTTATATTAATATAAAATTAAACTGTTTATATTGTAGCATGTAATATATGTATCTATTTTCGTTTTCTTCTGTGTTTTCATCCTGTTTATACTATTTAATTTAACTTTATCAGTACATGGTGTTAACATTTTAAAAGGTTTTTAGAAATTGTCTTGCTAAACCCAATAAAACAACTACTATTAACACATTTTTAAAAACCAATGCAAGGAAACAATTTCTAAAATCAATGTTATATACCTTTGCATGGAATTTTGTTTGTCAATTAAGATTTAATTTTAACAGTAGTAAATTATTCATTATGTTGAATTATTTGGATACTTGGATGTGTCCAACGTATTACTCTTTTACCAATGTAAATAAAAAAGCTTTAGCATTCAAGCAATAAAAACACACCTGAATTTAAATAAACATAAACACCTATTATTAAGAACTTCAGAAAAATTCTTTAATGTAATTTTTGTCTTTTTTTAAATATTTTTTTTAGGCCCTAATGTCTATTCCCCTCATATTTAATTACACATTTATTCAAATACCAATGTAAATCATCTATACAAATATGACTGTTTAATTGTAATTAATAGCATTAAAAAAATATCTTTTGTAAAAAGCATGATTACAATGTACATTATCTGTTTATATGGAGTCAAAACATTGATTTGTGGTGAAGGTTGAAGTTATTTGCATTGTGAAAAACAACATTTACTAAAGTTTAATAATTATTTAGTTATTTTAATTTAAAAAGGGTATTTTTTTATAGATCTCTCGTGCTAGACGGCCACTACAGAGGAGACCAACTTCACGTTCGACCACAACGACAACAACAGAAGCACCAACCACTGCTAGGCAGTTCTCAACAATTCATTCATTGAAGCAAAGGCTCAACCGTTTCAAGACAGAGAAGAATAAGCCATCTTTCCCAAATACTCGAGGTAGCATTTAAGAATTGTATAAAAATACATATATTATGGTATAAACATGCCATAATATAAACGTAGATAAATATTCAGGGTGATTGGGTGTTCTGCGTCCTTTGAGAGTTATTTTATCCCCTGTTCTATACTTTTAGTTCCTTGGTGAGCCCAATTCATCGAGGAATTATTATGCCTGGTCGTAGTGGTTGTATTTGTTCTATGATTATATTGTGAGTCTCCTGTGGATAAATCTACCACCTCAGGGTGTGTGGGTCTCTTCTGTCTCTTTACATAATCTGCATATAGCGTGTTGGTTGATGTCAACCTTTCTAAACTGCCTGTTAAAAATCCTGTTAGGAGTCTCTTCTAGCTTCCTTTGTTGCATTCTGAAATTTCTTTCCAGATTTTACTAGGAGGTTTCTTGGATTGTTTGTGTCCAGTCCAGAATTCTATTGTTTCCTTATTTTCATCATGTCTTCTTCCTGAGATGCACATTGTAGATGGATCATTTACCACAAACGGGTTCAAGACCTATTTGTGTGTAGCAGTCACTTTCCAAGCAAGGACATCCGCTTCTTCATTCCCCTCTACTCTTGCTGTCCAGGACCCACTACAGAGCAATTTGGTTTTGTTCACCTTACCTTAAGGTTAAGGTTAAGGTTAAAAGAAATCAGCATTTTTATGATCATAAGCACGACAGCCAACATTGGTCTCCATTATTATCTAGTGCACTTTGTTAAAGCTTTTGATGAGATTCCAAAGCTTTGTTATGTGCTATCCTTCATGCTTGGAATTTCCTCCCAAGGTGTAGAAATCTCCACCTGCATAGATTTTCACACCATCAGAGAAAAAGTTTTGCTGCTTCTAGTCTATACACTTACTCCAGAGGTATGTGTATAGACTAGAAGCAGCAAAACTTTTCATTCCTAGGTTTAATAGTTCTACCATTAGTTTCTGCGACTTGTTTGCATGCCTCTTTCCTGGAATATATTCTTATTGAACCAAGGTTTTATTCATCATCCATTGTCTGATGGATCCAGATTTTTGGCAAATTGGTGCAGGCACAAAGGGGTTCAGGGCTGAGATTTAGATGTGATGTATTAGTCAGGGTGTGTAATACACTGCAGCCGGTAAAATATGTTGAATCCCTGTTTGGTGCAAATTGGTGAGTCTGAATTCATCAAGAAATTTGATCAGTGAGCCTGGTTTCAGTGGTTGAATTTCATCTACAGTTACATTTTACGTTCCAAAGCACTTCCTCCTGTGGTTGATATGTGTCTTCATCGAAATTTCCTTGGCCTATTTATCAGCCTCCTCATTTCCTCTTTGCCCTGAATGCCCTGGTACCAAGACTAGGGTAATTTTGTAATTGTCCACGATATCTGACAGGACCATTGATGTTATCTCAAACCAGTATGAACTTTGCTACTGATGAAGTAGTTGCCTTAGCTGGCCAAGTAGATGGCTGTTGTTTTGTTGTAAATGTCCAGCCTTTTGATCTCCATAGCACATGTTCAATAGCCACAGTGACATACCTTAGGTTAGTATGATTTACACAGATACCAGCTCCTAACTCATATTCAGTCTTAGAACCTCTTTATTTTGGTTTCAAAATTCACTACCATTCTCAACCTAACAATATTTGAGTTTAATGTCTTAGTTTTTATATACTCTGTTTAAAATGATTTGAGTAATCTCATTTTCAAGGATTTCTGCTTGAAAGATGGTTAGGGAAGTGTATATGTATATATGGGAGGTGTATATGCCTAAATTCTGAACATCTGGTTTTTGGCAACTACTCCCCACTCAAATACTCCTAAATCCATTAATGCCATTAAGTATCAAACAGTATCTTCTGTGATTGAGAGGTTTTTCATTTTATTTTTGCTGTTTGTGTTCTAATTTTGTAGAGGGGTTGGTCACAATATGTTCTCAACCTATGGGTTTACTCTCATTTCTCCAGTGATTCAAATATATGGGAGCTTCTATATTTTTGTATGTTCTTTTTGTTTTATTATTGTTGTATATTGTACATGACAATCAGCCTAACCATCATGGTGTACATCCAGAGCGGAATATTGGTTTACAAGCACAGTTTTTACCTTCTTCCTTCTGCACACCATCAATGCACATACAACCTTTTTTGTAGTGTGAATGTTCTATGAAAGAAAGTCAATGCTTTTTCTAGTGTAACTCCAAGATATTTGGCTTTGTTTTCAACTTGATTCCTGAGTTTATTACATAATTTTTTCATTTTGCCTTCTTTTGCCTTTTTTTGAAGTGACAACATCAACTGCAGCCCCAAGGAAGTCCGAATTCCGAAGAGTGGTCAAACCAGTGACTGAATCTGTGGTGGAGAACTCACAGTTGGAAAACTCAGCGCCTAAAGGCACTTTTGCAAAAACAACACAATATCACAGAGAGACATTGTTCAAGCCGAGTACACACTTGACCAACGATGATATTTTGTACCACACTACACAAATTGAAGAGCAAGCCACAGAAAGCTCATTCACAGATGAGCACATCACTGATGAGCATGGGGAAATCACATTCCATGAGATCAACAGTCAAGATGAAGAGCCAATTTCTGATCTTGCTAATGTTGCTGTTGCTGCCATTCAATCCCTTGCGACTTCCCCACCGACTCAAGCAACACAACAATGTAAGTCTCAAAAGCAAAAATTGTTATTTAATGATTTTTAAAATATATTTTTTGTTTTTATTTGAAGACAAAGTTACTACAACAAGGCCAACTACAAAGCATGTCACACACAAAATCCGTACCAGGCCAACAAGGCCACCGACTGTAAGGCCTGTGAGTACTACTCCTATAATCATTCCATCAAGAGGTCTCCTGAGAAGTTCTCCTCGCCCGTTCTCAAAAGCGACCCATTCTTCTCGCAATCTTCCTGTGGCAGACCCAGTTATATACGATGACTATGAGGACTACTATGCAGAGCCGGTTGACGTCCCATTGTCGGGGAAAGTGAGAATCCACAATGACGGCTACATCGAGTGTCTCGACATTGGAAACTTCCCACACCCTTTCTCTTGCAGAAAGTTCATATCTTGCGCAAAAATGGAGAACGGCCACCTACTTGGCTGGGAGTACACCTGCCCAAAAGGCCTGTCTTTTGACCCAATTGGTGGAATATGTAACTGGAATGCTGGGCTAGGGTGTAAGGAATGAGTTTTAAAGATTTTAAAACACCTGGCTTATCTCAATTTTTCAATACTGACTGAACAGGTTACATAAATTTCATAAATACTCAACTCTCGCACATATGACACTATTGGAGTTTAATCTGTAATTTTATTTAGCATCAATAGTTTGCAAAAGGAAAACTTTTGTTCATAAATATTATTTAAAATATGTAATTGTAAATAATTGTAAGATTTAACATTAATTGTAAGCAAGGGGGTCATACTTTTTTAAAACAGGCATTGCCCAAGGAAAATTCTTTTTATAATTATTTATTATTAATTATTCATGATAAATCAAACATCTAAAGTTCTAAATAAAATTTTTCTACGTACAATTGAAATAAACATAAGGACAATACAACATTATATGGTTTATTTCAGCCCTAGTCATTAAGTATCTTAGCTTAGAGTATGAGTATTTGCTGTTATAAGATTCAATTCAAATTCAAATAAAAGCATTGACGTCTTTTGTAGAGATGTTTTCTTTTAAGAAAAAAAAAAGATATTTAGCATTTGTAAGTTTTGAAACATGTAGAAAAATATTTGTAAATAAATTTTTTATACAATTTCTTGTGATTTGTGATTACATAATTGATCCATCAAGATGAATATATATAAATAATCTGTCAAATCTTCATTTTTACTTTTGTTTTTCTTATCCCACAGCAGCTGTAAATATAATTCTGAAGAGATAACCCTTACCCACCACATAGCAATGTTAAATTAATATTAAAAGAAACCGAAACCTTTTACGTTCAAAAGGATTTGGCAAGACTAATATTGTTTTATCATTTGTGATGTAACATTTGATAAATGAAGATTAATCAGGCCAATTTACTGAGCTTTATTAAGTTGATAAAATGTCGATATATCAAGTGTACATGGGTCAGCTCTTCTGGCAGACAGAAATAATTGAACAAATGTTTCAAATTCTTTGGTAATTTTTCTTTACATCATTTGCTGAAATGATATAAAGGTTAGTAAGAAAAATTAATTTTTATTGATCATTTAACCAAGGTTTTAGAGATAGATTTTCTATAGATGTTTTAAAATCTGAGACGAATGAAGAAAACTTAAACCTACAGAGGAGAAAACATTCAGGATGCTTTATTTTGTGTCGAATGACCAAGAAATTTCTGGTTAAACAGCGTTCCTATCCACTTTATGGTCAAACTTTTAAAAAATTGGCTGAATTAAAGGCAGATATAGAACCCTTCTTCCTCTCATAATCTCGCCTTGCTTTAAAAATCTTAACTTGGCAAGAGATGAATATAGCGTTATCCGCACAATTTGAATGGAGCATGACAAGTGTACAGCATGTCTCCATAAAATTGGCCATGGGACTAGTCTGAACCACACTGTTATATCAAGGAGGGTCTATATCAGCAAGTTCCTTCACTACTGCGAAAACTTTAAAACTTTTGTAGAGAAAAGTGTTTTATTTTTATTGTATGTTAAGGTTAGGATAAGTTGTGAACTGCAACGAATACCAGTCTATTGTGCAGTCTCTATTATTGTTTAGGGCTCTTCGTTAAGCTTAAGATTCAGATCTCAAAGCCTTACTAGTGAGGATGTATACTTGGTGTCTCAACTTCTAGTCACCCATTTAATTCGGAAACGATTAACTTTAGCAAAAAATGGTCTTACACAAAACCCAAGTTAATTTTGGCTAGAAATCGTGTGGTGGTAACAGATTTAATACAACTTTCTCATCTAAAATGAGATGTGAAATGACACTTTGTTATTTTATTGTACAGTTTGATTTTTGAGTTTATTTTATGCCACTTTTACTGAAAGAAAAATTTTGATAGGTTCGACCATTTCTGAGTTAAGTCCGATGAAAGATGCTTGAGCGGGTGTGCTTTTTGTAACACAAGATGCCCTCCCCAGTTTAAATTTAAAAAGGATGGTTTTTATACTGTGCCGTTTTGGGCAGGGAGCCTATTTGAGCGTTTATTATAAATATAAATTTTTATCTTTTAATCTTTAATACATAATAACAGCTGAGAGTCACTTTAAAAATAAAATGGACTTAATGATGATAAAAAAAAAAGTTTTTGTAAAAAGATTTTTTTAAATTAATACAAGTTAAGCGTAAAAGCAACCCAATGATTCCTACTCTAATCTGAGTTGATTCCTCCTAAATTAACTGTTGCTAATCGTTTTCAAAATAAACCAACGAACCAACTCAGAAATGGTCGATCCTATCAAAATTTTCCTTTCAGTAAAAGTGGCATAAAATAAGCTCTAGAATCGAATTCTGCAATAAAAATATGGGGTTATTATTAAAACAAAAAAACAAACAAAAAATAAATAAAAGTTAGTGCCATTTTCCCGCTAGATGAAAAAGTTATGTTAAATCCGTTACCACCACGAGATTCCTAGTCTAAAGTTTGTGTAAGACCATTTTTGCTAATGTTAATAGTTTCCGAATTAAATGGATGGACTATAGAAGTTAATACACCCTGTATCGTTCAAGATTTGACTCTGACAGGAAAGTTTCTATGTTCCGAGATACACATGCACCTTCGGAGTCAACAGAGTCCAGTCAGTGGACAACCATTCTAGTTTTATAAGTTCACAGATTTAATAGTTCTGCTTTATGTTTCAGCTTTTTCGCATGCCTCTGTTTTAGAATATAATTCTGTCGATGCCTGACTTTAGCTCATTTCTTACGATTTTTTTTTTAACCGCGTAAATGGCAAACAGGAATATCAATTTTTTCGTCTTACTGGCCGTCGTTGAATGCAAATCTACACGTGCCAAAGGATAAAACGCAGATTCCACCGCGCGTCCTTGGGCCGAACAGGAACCGATCCTGGAGAGACTACAGTTAACTATTGTCTTAAATCACTTCCATTGAACCACACTTTACAATGGGCCAATAAATTTTAAACTGAACTTCAAATATTTACCATTTCTTCTCGCTACGCAAGCAGCAAAGCGTTACGCGAATCTTTTTTTTTTTCTAAAGATTCATCTGGATAAATCGGGCCGCCTATTTATAGTTACGATATATATTTCGTTACAACACTTGTGTAATGGGCAATTTTAATTCATGTAAATGGTAATTCATGTAAAACAACAAAAAGGCCTAGATCATTTCGTAACGAACCGTAAACAATTGCGTTCTACAATAAACAATTTGTAAATTCGAAACTGAACTAGCGTGACCAAGCGGTCCCACTGAAAATCGGGAACTGGGAAGACGTGTCCGTTAACCGGACATCGGCTAATTCTGGCATACGGGCCAAATGAGAACAGAGAAGAATCCGGTACACCCGGTGTCAAAACAACTGGTTTATCAATAATTAAATTTATTTACATTAAGAAAGAATGCTGGTTGGCAGTTCACAAGCGGTAAATCCTTAAAAACTAACAAGTAATGCATGAGGTCAAAAGGCTAAAATTCTAATCTAATCAAGAACACATGAATCTCTTCTCGTTCGACCTCATCTGACATCGATAAGACTTGAGTTGAAGTAACTATGTGTCAAATTAAACAGGGGATCTTTTCCTACTATATTATTTGTTATGTCAAGAAGTAACTTTCTAAATGTTTATCTCCCGCTACTTTTTTCTAAGCCCGTGGTTTGAAGGGTTAAACATATAAGTTCTGGTTGGTTAAGCGGAGGGAATCAATGCCGAAAAATCCAGTTCAGGACTGCATTGTATTTGGCAATACGTTCAATGCCACTACATTATTTATGACTTGGATTTCACAACAAGGTTACACTTAATGAGAGCAGCATTTAATTATAACAATTTTTTAAAAGGAAAAAAACAGTTGTGCATCTCAACGTAGTAAGGATAGACACACAATAGAAAAAATCCAGGTTGGATATTCATCACCATCATCAACATCATGGATCATATTCTGAATTATTCAACAAAAAAAATTCTATCTTGGATAAACTAAAAAAGAATGGTTAAATAAAAATATGATTTTGTACAAGAAAATGTACAAAATTAAAGATTTGACAGTGAAAACGCGTCCGACAGACTATCCCAGCGAGGATAGACGGACCAGGAGATCGGTAACGAGTAAATTTTTTATAAATTTTCCACAAATAAATTTCTACAACACTGTGGCAGAAAGGATGCCGCAACGTTGGCCAAAAATATGAATTTATGCTGAACCGGCAACTGGGACACTTATTGGGTCCGTCTTGACCCGCGGGGTTCAAGAGTTCATCGACTCGCAGACCAGTATAAAAAAATTGGCTTAAAACACCAAAATAGAGATTATCGTTCAAGGAAAATAAGAAGGAATCATAATAATCAAAAAATAGTTGCAATAATTTAGTTTTTTTTACCAATAAATTTACAAATAACACAATAAAGATTATCCATTGGGAAAATATAAGGAAACATAATGATGAAGAAAATAGTTGTAAAAAAATGGTTTTTGTACGAGAAAATCTACCAATTTGCAGATTTGACAGTGAAAAAATTGCGCAAAAACACACTGAAGATATTTTTTACTCTACTTTTTCGATTGTTGACTTTGACACTGTAGATGGCGAAATGCCGAAACGCGTCTGACAAATCAACCTAGCTTAGAAAGGCAGACCAGGATGATAGATAACGCCCATAAATTTCAGGTATATCACATCGTAGACAACAGGGAGAAATCTCAAAAAATTACAATATTGAAAATTTTCCTCAAAAATAAATTTCTGCATCACTGTGGTAGAAAAGATGCCGAGGCGTCGGACAATAATATGAAATTTATCGATCTGCACGTTTCGAATTTAGCCTAAAAACAACACAATAAAGATTATTCATAAGGGACAATAAGAAGGAAATATACTTATGTTTAACAAGCTTTAAAAAATTAATTTTGGTACGAGAAATTCTACAAATTGACATTAATTTCAGGTTCGTTACCCTGCAGACAACACGGAAAAATCTCACAAAATAACAAAAGCGTTTTTTTTTTTCGTTTTTTTAAGACCACCATTATGGCATGTCCGACAAAATTGATCTAAAAATAAAACAATAAAGATTTTTCCGTGACGAAAAATAAGAAGGAAACGTAATAATAGAAAAAATGTTGCAAAAAATCGGTTTTCCTACCATAAAATTTACAATTTTGTAGCGAAAAAATGGCGCAAGAATACACACACTGAAGATGGCGAAATGCCGAAATGCAACTAACAAACCAACCCAGCTTGGACAAGCAGACCAGGATGATAGATAACGCCCATAAAGTTCAGGTAGACATCGTAGACAACAGGGAGAAATCTCAAAAAATTACAATATTGAAAATTTTCCTCAAAAATAAATTTCTGCATAACTGGGGTAGAAAAGATGCCGAGGCGTCGGATAAATGTATGAATTGTATCGATATTAAAACAACCGACACGATGTGAAATTAGCCTAAAAACAACACAATAAAGATTATCAATAAAGGAAAATCAGAAGGAAATATACTTATGATGAATAAACTTCAAAAAATTGGTTTTGGTATCAGAAAATACACAAATATACATTAATTTCAGGTTCGTCACCCTGGAGACAACACGAAGAAATTCCACAAAATAACAAAAGCATCTAACTTTTTTTCAAAACTCCACCATTTTGGCACGTCCGACAAAATTGGCCAAAAAATAACACAATAAAGATTTTCCGTGACGAAAAATAAGAAGGAAACATAATAATGAAAAAAAGTTGCAAAAAATCGGTTTTCCTACAAGAAAATTTAGAAATTTGCAGATTTCACAGTGAAAAAATGGCGCAATAACACACACTGAAAATGGCGAAATGCCGAAACGCGTCTGACAAACCAACCCAGCTTGGCAGTCAGACCAGGATGATCGGTAACGCCCATAAATTTCAGGTTCAACACATAGACAACAGAGATAAATCTCACAAAATAACAATATTTAAACTTTTCCTTAAAAAAAGAAAAAAAATCTGCATCACTGTGGTAGAAAAAATGACGAGGCGCCGGACAACAATATGAATTGTATCGACCTGCAGGTTTTGAATTTAGCCTAAAAACAACACAATAAAGATTATCAATAAAAGAAAATCAGAAGGAAATATACTTATGATGAATAAACTTCAAAAAATTGGTTTTGGTACCAGAAAATCCACAAATTTACATTAATCCAACACAAAAGCGTCCAAATTATTTTTTTCAAAAGTCTCCACCATTTTGGCACGTCCGATAAAATTGGCCAAAAAATAACACAATAAAGATTTTCTGTGACCAAAAATAAGAAGGAAGCATAATAATGAAAGAAAGTTGCAAAAAATCGGTTTTCCTACAAGAAAATTTACAAATTCGTAGATTTCAGAAGGAAAAAAATTCTGCAAGACCCCACTGAAGGCGGCGAAATGCCGAAACGCGTCTGACAGACCAACTTTTCTGAAACTGTTGAATTTTTCATACTGAGGTAGAAAAGATATCGAGGCGTCGGACAATAAGAATTGTATCGACATTAAAAACACCCTGCGTTTTTAAATTAGCCTAAAAACAAAAAAATAAGATTATCCATATTTTTTTAAATTTGTACCATTGGTAAAAAATATGTTGAAACGTTGGACAAATGTGGTCTAAAACCAACACAAATAAAGACTACAATAAGGGAAATAATAAGTAAACAAAATAATGACGAACATAATTGCAAAAAAATTGTTTTACATACAATTATTTACAATTATCAGTACAGGATGCTACATTAGTCCGCCAGGACCACGGTATTTGAAAAGAATTTAATCTATGTTTGAGGAAAGGACGCCCAAACTCTGAATATTATAATTCGCGAGTTTTCTTTTTAATATTTCATAAACCCGTTCTTGATCGTTTTGAAAAATGTGTGGTCCGAGCTCGCGCAAAAAAAAGGCCTTGCTAAAGGAAATGTCGGCCTTATTTTGTCATAATATCGCTTTCTATTTGTGATAACCGGCCGGCCGGTGGAACAAGTTCTAGGCGTGGCAACCGCTGGCAGACAGCATGGCGTCCGGGCACATGTTGCGATTTAATTATAGAACTGAAGGATAAACGGCTTCCTTACCCGCTATTTAGCCCGGCAGACCGATCCGTTCGTTAGAGGAAATATTTTCAAATATTCCAATGAAATCAAGGCGTCCATCACATTGTTTACACTTACTGTTTTTTAACTCTTTGAAACTATAAATATTAGGTTATATTATACTATTAAAAGGTAATAATATTAAGGTGAATAGCCAAAATTTGTTGATAGATGTGTCCTGAGTAAACTTTTCGTGGAGTATAAGTTAGTACTTAATAATGGAACATTAAGTCCCCCATCGACCTCAACTAGATTAGTTAGTGTAAGTGTAATTGTTTCTTTTGTTGTACTGTGTGATAGATTATCAAGGATTCCATCCTTGAGTGAATGGTAGTGTGTACAGAATGAGTGAAAACGTGAATGTGTTTAGGTTAAAACTGCGTGTTTAGAAGGCTGAAATAATTTTTTTGTCGAAAGTCCCTGGAGCCAAATTAAAAAAAACAATAATGAAGCTTAAAAAAAAGTTCTATATGTATTTTAATCGTTGCCATTCTAAGCATAGCTTTAAACAGTTAACGATGTCGTTTATTTAAACTTTGTTATCGGGACGCGGTAATTTTCACAATTTCAAATATCGGCAAACAAACACAGAAAGCCAAGGTTAATCTTGCGTACATGCGCAGTAAACAACAAACAATCGTTTGTTTGAAAACATCATCGTTATGAACACAATACCAAACATAAACAAAGATGTTGCAGTCTTGATCCCGAATATGCTAAAGTTACTCATATCGTAGTATGAAGTATTAAAATCTAAAGAAACGTAAAACTAACAAATCACAAACTTACTTAAAAACATTGCTAGTTTCTTTAGTTCGTTGATTTATTATTTTATACAAATTAGATCAACTCTATTTCTGAAATTAATTTCTCGTATGTATCAAGAAATAAAATCACTGTTAATAGATTTTAAATTTTTCGTTAGTCATGGGAAATAGTTTACATTACCTAAAACCTTGTTGGAACAATTTTTCATGACATTTGAAATGTTGATTATCCAGTTTTCAAACCTTCTACTGTTCAATAATCAATGTACACTAGAAATTTAGCATTTAGCCATTAAAAATTTTATCAGGTAGAATACTTTTTTAGTTTAAATAAAACATTTGTTATTAATAGTTTTTAACTTTTTATCATCGACCGATAATATTTTCTGGAGGGCTCAGCCATTTTTAAGATGATGACACATCTTTTTAACAATATTTCGTAAAATATTAAATACCAATCTGAATTATTGTTTATCGAAAGTTTGTTATCGACAAAAACCATTAAAGTATACATATTGCTGCATGCAAGATAAATATTTTCATGTCTAAAAAAATGACTCGTCGTTTTTTGAAAATATTATTCGCATTTCATTTTTCCTGCTGCCTCAGCTATACGCAGAAACCAAAAGACGAACAAGTGGAAATTCGAGTGTTAAATGTACAATATACGATTTTGCTCAGTAAACATTGTTGTTATAACTAAATTCTAACTAGTTCGTATATACGTAGTTTCGTATTTGAAAATGGACAAGATTCGATGTGAAATGTGGCATCAAAAATCACACCAGACTCAACACTGAAGATGAGAAGAAACGCTTCTGACAGCGATAGGCAGACCAAAATAACGATAAAATTATTAAATGTGTGGACCGCTATATTTTATATATTTTAAATATTCAAAAATTCCCTATGAAAGATAATATAAATCGCACGAAGGAACAAAAAATCAACACTACCCAAAATAAAAAGACAATATTTTGCTTCTATTTTATTAACCTATAATTTTTAAAACAATTGCTTATTGATGTTCTGGACAAACAAATGTTATTTAGTTGGCTATCGAAAAAAGACAAGACCGGTTATCCAGATCTGAAATTGAAGTTGATCTTGAAGTTCAATTTAGCTTGTTTAAAACCTCTTTTACTCTAATTCTGGTTATGATGCGTACAATTTTTACAAATCAAATCTGCTGAATGGTACTGAAGCAATTTTTAACTGTGGGGTGTGAGGTGGTAATTTGTATTAATCTGATGGAATGTAAATGGAGTTCACCTTCCCAGGATACTCACCTTGAGCAAACTGGAGCCTAAAGAAGAAAAAAAAAATACGCGAATTATTAGAAAGATTATTTACGGAGAAATTTAATACCAAAACGGATTATGATTAATTTTGTCGTCAGTTTAATTGTTGATGCGGTGTTAAAGAAGCCCAGAACAATTCGAGAGCGTTCTGGCGACGCAGCACGGTCATCCTTGACCCAATGCTTTGGGGGTTCCTTGTTGTTCAACCGTATCATTCCACCAGAAAGATTTCGTTTAAAAATAGACAAAATAAATAGAAATCGAACAACTTGTACCTACCAGATCAAAAATCTGGCTGGAATGTGGTAAATAGTATTCAAGTTTTTCCCATTTATATTTTAAAAAGACTTTTGAAGTAGTATTTCAGCTTTTGTGACCACCTAGCGTCTATTTTTAATAATGCTGAGGAATGGATGCAATGAAATGCCTATCAGCAGCTACTAAGGTTACTAAGTAGCTAGCTCTTTGCGTAAGCGCAGATTATCTGTTATATAATTGATGATTCTCTTATTATTGTTTAAATACGATTATCGTTTAGCAAGCTGATTCAGAAAATCTGATTCAGTAGGAGTTGGCAAATTCATTGTAAAAAATCAAATCGGTCAGAAGAAATCATCCCTGCGTTGTCCCTTGCCTCTCCCTTTTTATACCCCGATGTTGTTCCATCTGACTACGGGCTTATTCACTTTAAAAGAACAATTTTTGCAAAGGCAACAGTTGAAAACTAAGTGGGCGTAAATTTACGTATGTGTTTCAAATAGACATGTTCATTTGCTTTTGGATGGCATCAGTGGCTTGCCTCTCCCTACTTATAAACCCGCTCCTGCTCCATCTAATTGTGGTCTTACTCGTTTAAAAGAAAATTTGAAAGGGGGTTTGAAAATACATATATGTTTTACAATAAAATTTTAATTCGTAATGGAAAGCGTCAATGCCTCCCCCTGCTTATAACCATAATGATTCTCCAAAACTTGACTAATTTAACATCGTCGTTTTCAAGCATAAATGACTTTGAAATGGACAATATTTGTACATGACATTAGTAACAACTGAAGATTTTCGCCTTAAATTTCATCTAAAGGTTAATGCAAGACGACTTGTAAAGTATTCACACAAAAAAGTATTATACATTAAATGTAATATTGTGTGAAATGTAATATATGTGAACGACCTTTCGAGATTGCCGACATTTATGATGTATAACCTGAATAGGTTAAGCAATTCAATTTAAATTTCCTCTTCCTAAAGTTTAAAACTTGATTTAGAACAGGCCTTCGATCGAGTCTGGCACTCGGGCTTGCTTTGGAATAAGAACATCCTCCCTCATACGTACTATCTCATGAGATCTTAACTGACGGACTGATTTTGCTGAGTTCCGCTTATATAAGATGGGCGTTTCTCAGGGAAGCATACTTGGCCCATTTCTATTTTCAATACATGCTGCAGATATTCCTACACCAATTCAACATGGTAATACAATATTTGTAGTTGTATCAAATAAATGTATTAAAAAGCCAGATCTATTAATGAAAAATTAACTAGATTTGCTCAGATTAGGAGGCCTTGCTCGATTTTTGCACAAAACATTTATGTTGTATTAAATATTGGGTTGTCCGGAAAATAATGCAGGATTTTGGTATTAAACAAAAAAAAAGAAACTAGTTACTTTAAAGCAATGTTCTTTAATCAAAATAATTTCCCATACTCTCAATACATTTCTCCCAACGTGTTGGTAACTTATTAATTCCGTCTGAGTAGAATTCAGAATTTTTAGAATTGATAAAGTCAATAAATGCATTTTCCAGTTCCGTTTGATTTTTGAATATTATGTGTTGTAAGTAGTGGTCCAGGTGTCTAAAAAAATGGTAGTCAGTAGGCGAGAGGTCCGGAGAGTAGGGTGGGTGAGGCAAAGTTTCATAGCCAAGCTCCAATAATTTTTGTGACGTTACACGTGACACATGTGGTCGAGCGTTGTCATGCAACAAAATGGGCCCTTTCCGATTGACCAAAGAGGGCTTCATTACTGCCAATTTCTGATGCATGGTATTAATTTGGTTACAGTATGATTCAGCATTGATGGTTTCGCCAGGATTTAAGAAGCTGTAGTGTATTAAACCAAATGAAGCCCACCATACCGTAACCATTACCTTTTTTTGATGAGTTGGGGGCTTTGGAAAATGTATTGGAGCTTCTCCTTTGTCGAGCCACTGTCCAGAACGTCTAGTGTTATCGTAGAGAATCCACTTTTCGTCACATGTAACAATTCTGGCCAGAAATGGGTCATTTTTGTTTCGACAAAGAAGTGATGCACAAACATCAAAGCGCTGATTTTTTTGGCGATCGTTTAATGAGTGTGGAACCCAATTTTCGAGTTTTTTCACTTTTCCAATCGCCTTGAGGTGGTCAGCGACGGTCGTTTTACTGACTTTGAGTTGCTCTGCAAGTTCTCGAACAGTTGTTTTGGGGTTTTCTTCCACCACTGATCGCAGAACATCATCATTAAGAGAGGAAGGCCTTCCACGACCTTCTTCATCTTCAAGGCTGAAATCTCCCTCCCGAAATTTTTTAAACCACCTTTGCACAGTGCACTCATTAACACAACCCTCGCCCCAGACTTGGTTAATGTTTCTAGCCGTTTGGGCTCCGCTTCGGCCGAGTTTAAACTCGTAAAAGAAAATCGTACGAAATTCTCGCTTTGACATTATAAGGATGACTGAATTATTTCCAAGTAGCGGAATGCTACAGAGGTAAACAAACAATATCATTTGGAAGAGGATTAATAAGTGTTGACATTCATACAAATGAGTAATCCTGTAAACGTAAACAGAATATTTTATATAGATTTTTTTTAATGAAAACTTAAAATCCTGCATTATTTTCCGGACAACCCGATACGTGGACAAATGATGACGCCACTTGCTGGGTATTAAAACAAATATGCGAATGAAAATGCGTTTAGTTTTTTCGTAAAAGGAATACTACTGTTGATTAGAAAAACAAAATTAAGACGGTTAGAACCATGTATGAACATTGTTAATAATTTATTGCATGTATGTTTAATTATTTCTCTAATTATTTATGAATACATTTATTTATTAACTAGTTAAACATTTATGATTTAAATTTAAAAAAAGATCCTTCATATGACGCCAGAATATCGATGGGTAATTTATCAACAAAGTCCCTAGAATAGCAGACCGCCGCCACGAGTCCGTCCCGGATTAGGCTTCACAACCAAAAGAACAATGTAACAAGAAAAGAATAAATAAGGAGAACTAGAAGGGGACACCCGTACCCAAAGTTTTGTTATTCTGATGGAACCACTGGGGAAAAGAAATTGTTAATAAAAAAGAAATAAACAAAGTAGAACTTAAATTATTAAGCACAATAAATTAAATAGAATCCAAAATCCCTCCGACCCGGTAGTGAGAGGCAACAATCCTTAAATACAGCCAGTAGAAATGGAAGGAAGCATAGTGGGTTATTTTTTGCATTGTATAAATTCTCTTTTTTCCACATCCTACATGTATTTGTTAAATTTAAACAATTTTTGTAAATCCCAGGCCCTGATGATGATATCACTAAAGATCGAAACGTTGGCACAATAAAGAAAATGTTTTTCTAACCTACGTCACACCAGACCGCATCTCACGATTTCCGAATCGAGTAACGGTCACTAATCATCACACACGTTAGAACCATGTATGAGAAAGAACATTCAATAGTTTGCAAATCAAAAACCGATCTATTTTAATGAGGACAAAAACTAATTGAGTTCAACAAAAGTTGAATCGTGAGAACGCGCCTTGGATATAAATATGATCTTTAAATAATTTAAACCTGGATGAGTAATAAGTACAGTGATGGAATGTAGACATGACATGGACATAGTTTTGCTTTTGGGTTTAATGGAATGGACTTTGCCTGTCCCACATAAACGTGTTCAGTTAAATACGGAAAGTAGGTAGAAAGTCAACTAAATTGAGATGCGACCTTGTAGAAACGGTCAAACGGTACGCCTGTATCGTAAACAAAGCCCGTTTTTATTAATTTATTACCTGGCCCGGAAGGGAACTAGGTACGCCGAAGAGTTCGAAATCCAAGAGAGCAGAGGAGCGTCGGTTTATTCTTGGAATCCGTCCTCGGCGGGGTTCGGCTCTTTCCGACCCATCTCGTGCTTCCACCATATTCCATTCCACATCAAAGACCACACGAGTTTAGTTTAGTCTTTAGTTTGTGTCACGTTCTACAACAAGTCGGTGGACAACGTCATTCCCCTCCTGCGACCGACCGGTGCGCAAAGTTCGCAAGTCCGCTGTCGAACCGCGACAGGAAAACTTACCGGAAAACTGGACGGCAGGCTTTTTGCCGAGAGTCATGTGAGACGGACCGGAAGTAGCAAGGTCAGTTGACATCGCCTGTTGATTTCTTTATGTCATTGTCTGTTAATTGGCACCCCGTCTTTTCGTACCAATTACTTGTTTCTTTAACCCTGCCGAACTTTAGTAAAATAACCAACGCCCCGAGATTTCTCTGAAGAAAAACCCATTTTCTAATATAACAAAAACTACCAAATCTAGTATAAAATATAAAAACTACTCCCAGGAGATTTTTTCTCCCAAATAAAAAGTTATTTTATAATATAAAATAAATATACATCAGTAAAAGTACAAAACAGGTAAAAATATTATTCAATGGACAGATCATGTGGGGTCCCCAAGAAAAAGTTGATATTGAAATGTGAAAATATTTTTATGCTTATCACTTTTTTAATAACTAAAATTAGAGGCTATAATGTACATATACGTATACTTAAATTATTTCTACAATTGTTCAGGAAGAATATTAACTTTTTTCTTAAGAAGAAGTCTTGCAACTTATTGAATATTTTGTAAGGAAATTTTTAAAAGACAAAAATTGTAAAATAATTTTTCTATTCACCACCTTCTATTCAAAATATATAATTAAGCATCAAAAACCTATTCAGAGAATAAGAAAAAAAATTGATCAA
Organism: Cimex lectularius; assembly: GCF_000648675.2. NCBI lineage: Eukaryota > Metazoa > Arthropoda > Insecta > Hemiptera > Cimicidae > Cimex > Cimex lectularius. Next base: position 1,278,292 of record NW_019392722.1, read on the forward strand.
AGTTGAAAGGTATAGTTTTTTCCTCCACAATATAAAGCCCACACGTTAAGTCTCGTTATTATCCAAAACAATGGATCATAGTTAAATTTAAGCCTACGCAAATACATTAAGAGTCCAAATATTCAATTTCCCAGGCTGCAAACACTGTTCACTGAAAATTTTTATGAAGAGGATCTTGCAGCTATATGGATATTTTGTAAGGAACTTTTAAAGGAAAAAAGTTGTAAAATAATGCTTACATTTACCACATTTGCCAAACTTTTCGTCCATTGTTCAACCTAAATATTAAGTTAATTAATCTTTATATAAGGTATTGGCTGAGATCAAAAATATTAAGCCTATAATAAGTCTATATAAGTCTAAATATTAGGTCTCGCTATTATCCTAAATAATAGATCATTGTTAAATTTAAACCTGAGCAAACAGATTAAGAGTCCAACTATTGAATTTACCAGGTTATTAGTCAAAAAATAGTCCAGGAAGATTTTTCACACTCAAAAAAAAAAAAAATCACAATGTTATATCCAAATTCTTAGGAATTGGGTCTTGCAAGTTTATGAATATTTTTGTAAGGAACTTTTTGAATCATAAAAACTGTAAAATAATGTTTCCATTTGAAACGTTTCGTGATATCAAAATATGAAGGAAGATGCGCTTAACCTAGAACTTATTCAAAAATACGAAAAAAATTACGAAAGTTTTTTTCCTTTCGTCCACAGTTTAAAGCCCACACGTTAAGTCTCGTAATTATACAAAATAATAGATCATTATTAAATTTAACCCTCTGCAAATAGGGTTTAACTATTGAATTTGCCGAGCTACAAAGCCAAAGAAGAGTCTTGTAAAAACACGAAAAAAATCGTCGCAAATTTATATGAAGATTCTTAGGAAGGGAGTCTTGAAACTTTATGAATATTTTGTAATGAAAATTTTAAAGTATAAAAATTGTAAAATAATATTTCCATTTCCCAGCCTCTTGTACTATTAAAAAATAGTACATATCTCTTCAGAAAATAGGAAAAAAATTATCAATGTTGAAAGGTACCCTTTCCGTCCAGAGAGTAAAGCCCTCAATGTTGAGCCTCGTTATTATTCAAAATAAAAGTTCTCCGTTAAGTTTACACATCTTCAAATAGATTAAGAGTCCAACTACTGAATTCTTCAGTTTAAAAAATCAAAGAAAAGCCATGGAGGAATACAACACAGTTGAACAAATCATCACAAAGTTATATCAAAATTCTTAGGAAGGGGGTCTTGCTATTTATGAATATTTTGTAAGGGACTGTAAGGCCATAGTTATTATCAAAAATAATAGTTCGTTGGTTAAATTTAAACCTCGGCGAATTGATTAACGGTTCAACTGTTGCATTTCTTAAACTGTGAAGTCAAAGAAAAAGCTATGGAAGAAACACGGTTACAAAAAAATCATTACAAAGTTATACAATCAAATTCAATAATCAAAATTCTTAGTAAGGGTAGTTTTCTGAATATGTTGTAAGGAACTGGTTTTAACGATTAAAATTGTAAAATGTTTCCATTTACAATATCTGGTATGATGTGCTGGTTAAGCTAGAATGTATTCAGAAAATAAGAAAAAAATTGATCCAAGTTAAAATGTACATGTGTGATGTTTAGTGACCGTTAATTAATGATTATTTGGAGATCGTGAGTTGCGGTGTTGTGTGACGTAGGTTTAGAAAAACATTTTCTTGATCGTGCCAACGTTTCGATCCTTATTGAGATCATCTTCAGAGCTCAAAGTGTTTGTTTTCTGTGTGGATCTGTCATTATTGTGCGTGAGTGCCCTGTCAACACGATACACAGTAATTACACATCTACACAGAAAACGAACACTTTAAGCCCTGAAGATGATCTCAATAAAGATCGAAACGTTGGCATGATGAAGAAAATGTTTTTCTAAACCTACGTCACACCAGACCGCACCTCACGTTCTCCAAATAATCATTAAAAGACATGTCAAAAACATTTTCTTCTTTTTGTCCATAGTTTAAAACCCAAATATTAAGTCATCCAAAATAATAGAGCATTGTTAAATTAAAACCTCTGCGAGTGTTCAACCATTGTATTTCTCCAACTGTAAAGTCAAAGAAAAAGCCATGGAAGAATTTAACACGATTGAAAAAATCATCACAAAGTTATACATATCAAAATTCTTAGGAAGGACGTCTTTCAATTTTCTGAATATTTTGCAAGGAACAAGGTTGTTATTAAAATTGTAAAATGTTGATGAAATTGATTAAAACTGTAAACTGATTAAAATTGAAAACTGATTAAAATTGTAAAATGTGCTGCTTAAGTTAGATTCAAAAAATAAGAAAAAAATTAATCCAAGTTAAAAGGTCTACTTTTGTTTATTTTTGTCCACAGTTTAAAAGCCAAACATTATAAGTCTCGCTATTATCCAAAACAATAGAGCAATGTTACATTTAAACCTCTGCAAATTGATTAAGGGTTCAACTATTCTTAGGCTATAAAGTCAGCTCCAGGATTGAGGGTGTTTCGGAATCGTGCGCCATTCTGTGAATAACTGCATTCGAATTTCTGCGGCCTGTAAATAGCCCGAATTCCTTTAAGTGAGAACCTGATGCTTCTTCTGTACTTATTATGTGGGGTAATTTTCACTTTCCAGGCCCACGTCATTCATCGAAAGTACATCGACCCAATATGATGACCGAGTTTTTACCATATTATTTTTTTCGAGGTCAATCAATATGAGAAAAATATTAAAGAGAGATATGAACTTTTTTCAGTTCATGGACAATCAGAGTAGCGAATATTTAACAACTATCTAGTTTCAAGCAATTCAAACACTGAAGCCAAACTGGTTTTTCTTCATTTTGCCTGGTGTTTGTTCAAGGCAGAATTTCTTATCAGAAAGACTTTAAGGAAGTATTCAAAAAATATAAGACTGCCACTACTAAATTCGTTACGTCCCCTTTGAATTTAAATTTTGTCTTATCTCGTTTTGTCACGTAATTTCGTCCTCTTCCTGTTTGGCAATTATTCGGATCGATTGCGTGAATAATGAAATAGCTATAGGCTACCTTTTCATCGTGTTAATGAACAGAACAGAAAAACTGAATTAAAGAAAATCCCAGGTAAAAAAGGATCAACAAAGAATCACTGACGAGTGATTAAAATAACTAATTAATCGTTTTTAAAAGAGGATTAACGTGAAGAATCCACTTATCAATATGCATTTACAGACTGATTTAATGTCATTTTACAATTTAACAATTAATCCGGTCATAATTTTGTTTGGAAAAAAATCTTGCGCGTATAAGTTATCGGCTTTATTGACAAAGCAAATACATTTTTGATTAAGATCAAGTTCAAACGATGTTTGGGAAGAATAAAAACCCGAAACGACTAGAGAGGTTTTGTTATGGCATACATATGGATCTAAAATGTAACATGGAGTCCTGTGAAGGCACAGATTTTGATCTAGCAAAACATGGACCCACACCAACGACTTTCAACCATACAATTGAACTTGTGCACAAGAAATACTTTAAAAGGGATTGAAAGGTAGCACAGAGATACATTTTCTCAAACTCCTTTTTCAACTTTAGATTCCTCCACCCACAAAGTCTAGGAATGCCATGAAGGGATTGAAGGCAACGAACAGGCTAACAAACTAGTAAAACCAAGAGCATTACCCAAAAGTGGAACTGAACAAATGGGTATAGAAAGAAATTAGCACATGCTGGATGAATTCACTAGGTTTAAAACATCAAAGTAGTAAACAGTGCTCGGAACGCGAGGAGAGAGACGGTCTCTCTGTTTGAAATGTGAAAATCAACCAGGAAAACCTCACCTCTCAAATTTTCCCTCCTTTTTGCCATTTTTTAAATATCGTGTAATCTATTCGATTCTCGGCGACAAATGAAATTGAGGTGGGAAGTTCGTGTCTGAGTGGATCGAAGTGACGATAGCTCAAGTGGTAGAGCAGCGGCGTATTTAGTCGAAGGTCGTGGGTTCGAATCCCGCTCGTGACACTAACTTTTTCATTTCAACCAATACCTTACATAAAGATTAATTAATGGAAAAGAGTTATTCGGACCACGAACTTTAATGGATTAAGGAAAATATTAGGCCTTTATGCAGGCTATTGCCCATCTAATAAACTACATAAAAAATGGAAAAAAGACAGAATGAATAGGCAGAAATATCGGAGCATGTCCTTTGTGACCGCAAAGCGTACAGCCTTTTCGGAAGGTTGTAAGAAATAAGTGAAGCTTAATCGTAAATCATCAAATCATCAATCAATACCATCAACGTTAGTTAATCATGTTTATCATTTGTCTACGTGTATCACGTCTATTTCTTTTTTTAAAGAGTAAATAACATAATTTTTGCAAAATGATAAGCTATTTCTGTTGTATCTCTACTGATAACAACTATTTTTGTTCTAAATGAGCAGATTCTCCGATTTTTTGTTGGCAATATATTATTTTATTTTAAGTAGTCAGTTTTTGGTCACTTCTTGCGTTGTTTATTAATTAATTGTTTTCTCAACCTTGTCCTTCCATAGTCCTGTATGTTCAAGTGCTTATTAAGAGGACGAATAAGTGTTTTTACTATTTGTTTGTTCAACTCCTATTCTATTCGTTGGATTTGTATTAGATAAGTAGAACTTATGTTTAAAAAAATACTGTTTAATTTTTTCTAGGTTAATTATTATTTGAGTGACACCAGTTGGTTGTTTAGACATATGTTAACAAATTTTTAGTTGGATCTACATTCTTCAAAATGAATGATAGTACGGATTTGAAATAGTAAGAGCAGCTTTAGGAACACACAGAACACACACATACAAAAGAAAAAAGATTTTTGCATACAAAATTTCTATTAACGGTTGAAAAACTCATGAATTTCCAACTGGAGCATGATGATTATTTCCTAATAACAAGGTCGTTCAACCGTTTTGAACGCATTCAAAACTACGGAAGGAGCCGGGGACCGAAAGAGACCCTGATAGCTGAATTATTTATAACACGAGTGGACTATTTACGGGAGCTAAGTGAGGGGCAGAGCATTAAAAAACATTAAATCCTCGGTCAAACATTTCAAACAGAGAGACCGTCTCTCTCCTCGTTTTCCGAGCACTGTTGACTCAATGATAACCCTTCGAGATTAATACGTGGAGTGTTTTGCTTTTCAAAGAACAATTGGTCTTTCTGTAATAACGGTATATCGATTTAATTCAGTCTCGAGTTGAACATTCCAAACCCGAAGAGAGTCAAGGCTACAGTTTTATGATATGTGTCTATTTTAAACTACAAGCGTATAATCTAACATGTGGTGGTTTAGACAATGATCTGACGTTTTTAAGATTTCCTTCCTACTTCGTACATTGCAATTTTGTGCACCTTCATTAAACTGGTCCGCCTGTTCTCGCTATTGAATTCCATCTTTAAGCGTTGATGTTTTAACCGTTAGTAGACTTGGACACAATTAAATGAACAATAAAATAACCAAAGCCTACAAAAAAATTCTATTGCTATATTTCATGGTCCGATTGACCAAACAACTCTTTTCCATTAATTAATCTTTATGTAAGGTATTGGTTGAAATGAAAAACTTAGTGTCACGAGCGGGATTCGAACCTACGACATTCGCCTAAATACACCGCTGCTCTCCCACTTGAGCTATCTAACTTCGATCCACTCGGACAGGTAAAAATGGCAAAAAGGAGGGAAAATTGAAAAGGAAGGTTGAGATGGAAGGTTGGTGTCCGAGTAGATCGAAGTCATAGCTCAAGTGTATTTAGGCGTATTTAACCGAATGTCGTGGGTTCGAATCCCGCTCGTGGCACTAACTTTTTCATTTCAACCAATACCTCACATAAAGATTAATTAATTGAAAGAAATTATTCAAAAACTGAATGCTTCATTAGCCATAAGAATAGTATGTAATCTATGTTGATATTTCATCCAGAAATTTTTTTTTTACAATATAATAAGATTTAATAATCAATTCGACTTAGAAAATAATCATTCATGATTCAGATTGTGTTTTGTAAACACTTTTAAAAACAAATGATCAAATAATAGCAATATTGAATGAAATCAATTGAAAGTTATTTACAATTACAATTCAATAATCGTTCCACCATTTATAACTGCCAGATATCGAACATTGCTAAACATAATTTCTAAAACATTGACAATTTGTATTTTTTATTAAGAGAAAGCATCAAAGATGTATAATATTAATGCAGTATATGTTCATACATACAGATTTTGGCTAATTATTTAATCTATTCACAATACATTTCTTCAGAACGCTGTCGATAAACCAATCAAAATCCGATAAAATGTCTTCGGGCTTCATCCTACTATATGGGCTGTCTTTCATATTATCCGATGTAAACATGTTTATATAATATGATGTATAATATCTCATATTATCCCTAGACACATTGAATTTTCATGTACTCCAAGAATCGCGAGTTATATATAGTTTTTCATTTATCATTTTTTACCAAAATTAACAAATCAAAATAGTTCTATCTCCCAATGAAAGCAATTCCATTTCTTTAAATATTTTTGGTAAGGTCGTGTGACTAGCAAATCTAATTTTAAAAGTCATATCGAGAAGAAATTCATTCCCCAATATTTGTACATATATGTTTATTACTGATAATATGGTGACCGTACAGTCCTATTAAATTTCAATTTTGGGCGGGCAAGGATGAAATACCGTGATTTTAATATTTATTTTTCATTAAAGTCGTGCTTTACCTCAGGACTCTAAATATTTTTCACTGTATAAATATCTTCGGTTGTTTGTGTTTTTATTCGTATTATTTATTGAAATGAATGTATTTATTAACGAGAACGGAGGGGTAAGACTTCTCCATTCCCGAAGAATACCTACTATTCGGACACGAATGAGATTTGTGTTGCATATCTTTATTTATCGGCTTGAATGAGAAACATTTGTTTCAATGTACTGAATGAATCTATTATTAGTGTAGAAGTAAAGACCTCGAATAATGGACAGAGGGAATGGAATCGGTGTGTGTGTTCAATTTATTAGCGTGAATGATATACCCTTTACCCAGTTACTCCGAGGAATATCGAGTAATCTTGGGCAGTATAAATTCTAACAAGGCTAACTTATTTTTGAATGTATGAACATATGTGTAGAGATTAGTGACCGTTAATCGATAGTTATTCAGATATCGTGAGATGCGGTCGGGTGTGATGTAGGTTTCAGAAAAACATTTTCTTTATCGTGCCAACGTTTCGATCTTTTATTGAGATCATCTTCAGGGCCTGGGATTTACAAACAATGTTTACATTTAACAAATACATTTAGGATGTGGATAAGTGAATTTATACAATGCAAAATATATTTTATATTCAAACAAAGTATTTCTACTCACTCAAAGTGTTTGTCTTCTGTGTAATTGTGCCATCCTTGTGTGTCGTGTTGAGAGTGCCAGTGAGATTTTGCTGTTTCATGTTTATATATGTTTGGTTTTGAGGGGGTGGGGAAGGAGGTCGGTATATAAAAGACAATTTTGTGCAAGGCGTCGGCTCCTTTGAAGTGAAAAAAGCCGACAAAGGGGAACAATGTGTTGGTAATAGTTCGGCCAGATTATTCTTTCAGGATTATATAGAAAGGGGATAAATAGGAAAAGGAAAGCTAAATTGTTGGAAAATTAGACTATGTGAAAAGTATTTGATGTGTGGAATGTAATGTAATGATGTATGTATGTTATTTGTATTGTATTTGATTAATGATATTGGCGTAGCTGCGACTGAGTTTGCACGTATCTGTTCTGTAATTGATGCTGTGTTTATCTCTGTTGATATAAACCATTTCTAAGAAATTACGTTTATATTTGTTTTGTTCTGTATGTAATATTTTTGGATTTTTGAAGTCAAAATTGTGTTGGTGTTCAAAGTGATGGGTAGCGAGTGCTGTAGGATTTTGCTTGGGTTTTTTGCAATCATAGATATGTTGCTTTACTCTCTTGTCCAGATATTGGGATGTAAGACCGATGTATGTTGCCGGACAGTTTGAACAGTTGATCTTGTAGATTACGTCAGATTTATTTATTATTGGAGTGGGATCTTTAACTTTGGAAAAAAATGTTTGGATTGTTTTATAATTTTTGAAAGCTAAGTATGAACATACTTTTATCAAATAAGTAATTTGTGTGTTTATTACTTTTCACTGACGAGGCTCTGATATATTAAGAGGTTGGCACAAGATATAAAAAAGAGGCTGCAGGTTCAGAAAAACGAATTAGAAGGAATAAAATTGCGAAAATGAAAAGAAAAGAAGACTGACGATTACCAATTTGTAGACACAGTAAGCTTATGCTAAACCAACCCTCACCAAAAGTAACAAACTCACTACAGTGAGAGAGGGCAAAGCTAAGAGGAGTGTTAGGACTAATTACCGGTCACTGGCATCTGTGAAAACGTATACACAAAATGGGCATATTCAATGATTTGTAGGTTATACAATGAGAAATAAAACTATCACCAACCATATCAATTTCGAATGCGATGCAACCGGTCAATGGAGATGTAACCTGGGGTACAAATAAAACCGGAGAAAGGCATTGTAGCAAAGACAGTCAGTGACCAAGTACTTCTTAAGAGAAGGATCGAGTCAATTGCTCTGAACAAAGGAACTTGGAAAGTACAATAAACCAGAAGGCTGCAGGGGCTTACCGAACAAAAACCCCACATTCTAGTATCCATCATCATCCCCATCGTCATCAAGATGAATTGACGATGACAAACGATGATACATGATTTTAGCGACAAATTGAATTATCGGAGTATGATTTCAACAAATTACGTAAACAATTTGAATAATAATAGTTGATTAATATTTCAACATGAATATGTTTTTGGGCTGGATACAAAAAAAATTATGTTAGGTTAGGAATGGTTAGAGTTATGTAGGGTTGTGGGTGGTATAGTTTAAGTTTCCGCCCCCCACCCATTAGGGTTAGGAACGGGTTAGGCTAGGCTAGAAGTGGGTTAAGTTAGGTAGAGTTTAGGATTAGAATAAGGGACCATTTATGTTGCATTATATATATAACATTCATGATTAAGTGTTTTTGCGAGAATGGAAAAAATACGCAGCGATTATTTTTGTATGTGAAACGATGCAATGCATAAGATATTTCATAATTGTTTTGCATCTGAAAATAGGATATTTTTTGTTTTGCCATTCAAAATAAAAAATTTCACGCGTTAATAGCTTAACGATGATCAATTATCATATTTTGCGTTAGTAAAATGTATAAATATATTTTTTTAACCTGGGAAAACTATTTTTAAACATTATTTTTGTGCGAGGGTTCGCCACAGCAGAGATCGTTTCAACCCCCGGGGTGTCGGTGTTTTTGAAAAAAAAAACAAAAAAACATTTGTAATGCAGGGCCTCTGGATTCGAACCCCGGACCCCTTACAGTGATTAGCGCCGGGTCAACGCCTAAACCGTTGCTATCACCGACACCACCAACTATTATTGTAATTGTAAATTTGCCTCTTTTAGGATTAAAATAAATTTGGTGGCGTGCATATTACAATAAAGTCAAGTAATCAAGCCCACCTAGGCAAGAAAAAACAAAACATGATTCATGATTCAGGCCAAAAAGCTATTGTAGACTTTTCAATAGTTTATGATCTACTTTCTGATAACTAGCAAATTCTATTTCAATAGTATAAATAAATTAATTTTTATTGCCTTTTCAAATAAACATTCATGATTGAGATTAATTAATTGAAGCAATTTGAAAAAAAATATTATGGCAAAAAATTACCCATTTTCAACTCATTTTCGGGTGTCCTTACGTAATCTCCGTTTCAGCGAAAGGTGAAGTCTATCGGTTTATTATTTATGAACTTTTATTTTCAGACGCAAGTCCGTTGCGTAATTTTTTCATTTTTTTACACGAGCCCGCTCAAGTTGTAAATTCGGGTTGTCGTCCTCTGCAAATTCGCTTTAGAAAGGAAAAATAGCCAACGTACAAAGATACTCCGCTCCTCTGATAAGAAGCCATTGTTCTCTTTGGAAAGAACACTCGAAATAAATGATAACCGTCGACAAAGCGAAATTGTTTAAATTGCTATGCAAACAATACCAAGAAAAGATAGTGGCATTTCTGGGATCCTTTTATGAGCCTATGACCATATATTAAATATGTTTAAAAAATCAGGAAAAACTTAAGTGTATGTTAAGAATTTAAGGATTGCTAGACACATGTGTTAAATTTTCAAAGAGTTGGATTTTTGAATGTGTATTCCTTCACACTTCTTGAATCTCAATTCCACCGTTTTTAGTATATCTCATCGTACAGAAAGTACAAGTTTTATATTTTTATACCTCTCTGGAAACAAGCTACAAATAATTAAATCATTTATTGTATGTAATATTTTTAACAGGTTCCTTCACTTGTTATACTGATTTACTCTTATAATCCTAAGTATTTTTTCAAATCAAAGGGGATTTTTGTAATCAGTGATAGAAATAATTTCAAGATAAACACTATCCAGAACTGTTATAAAAAAAACAGCTCTTCGCGATTAAAATAATGCTAATTATCGCTTCTTTTAAACAAAGTAATTAGAATAATTATGTAATTTATTAATTTAAATTTTCTAAAATTATTTTTAAAATTATTAAGATTTTTTGAAGATTAAGATGAGTTTTTGAAAACTGCGTGTTTAATATTTTAAAAATTATAAATTGGATTGTAATCAGTGTAATAATGATAGAAAAGGATGTTTTTTCAGTTTTTCATGTAACTTTACTTGAGAAAATACAAGTTTTTTACTTTTATTTAATTAACATAGTTTTCCTTAAAAATTGCACAAATAAGACGAAATTACACGTTGGGTTTTTGGTCAATGTAAGGGGTGGTAAAAAGGGCAGTTTTTCATATACATTTTCCTTCAGAAAAAGTTGTCCATTTTTGTCTAATTAACACTGTTCTTTTGGCCATAAGACATACAAAAATTCACAAAAGAAAAAACATTGAAGAAATTGGGTTTTTAACTCAATGTAAAAAATGAAAGAAAAAGGCAGGTTTTTTAGATTTTGATATATTTTTGCTTCAGAAGTTTAACACAATTCCGTTACTTTAAATTCCGTTTTCTTTTGCCACGTGATATACCAAAAATACACGTTGGGGTTTTAATTTGTAATAAATGAGAGAAAAGGGCTGTTTTTCACATGATTTTACTTCATTTTTTTTTACTTTGATATAAAGAACCCTGTTTTTGTTTTGCCAAAAAACATACCAAAATGCATAAAGGAAAATAAATATTGAAAAGATTACACGTTTGGTTTTTAGTCAATGCAAGGAATGAGAAAAATGGGTAGTTTTTCATATATACTTTACTTAAAAAATGTAATTTGTTAATTTTTGTCTATTTTACAACTCTCTTTTGGCCACAAGACATACATAAATTCTCATAAAAGAAAATTTTTGAAGAAATTATACTTGTCGTTTTTAATCAACATAAGGGTTGAGAAAAGGGCAGTTTTCAAATTTTCGTATATCTTTTACTTAAAATTTACTTAAGGAAATTTCAACTTTAATCGAATTAACACTGTTTTCTTTTGCTCTAAGACATGCCAAAATGCACAAAGAAAAAGAAATATTGAAGAAATTACACGTTGGATTGTTGAATGAATAATAACGAGAGAAATGAAGCTATTACATAATAAATAATTTTATGTACAGGCAGATATATAAATACATCAATAGTAAGCAACAAACATAAAGCATAATTCTAAAGAATACACCAAGGACATTTTCAAATTATATAAAAAAAACTGTGTGGGCTTATCTGAAGTTTTACTTGTCAATTAGAAGCTCTTTTTTTTAAGAAAAATTATGTATCGCTAGTTACGTAAGTTTTTTTAAGTCTTGTAGTATCTGGTTGGGTTGTAAGTTTTGATTTTCAGAAGACAACCGTTTGTTGAGGTATAACGCTATTCTGATCTCCATAAAAATTTCATGTTTCAGACGTCTTTTATTAATTTTCAGGAAGTCCCCTTGAAATCTTTCGCAACGCAATTCGGTATTATGTCGGGACGAAGCGGAAGCAAGCAGGAAAGCCCGTCCAAGTTGAGCAGCAAGGTCTTGGTTTCGCTATCCTTCTCCCTTTCACTTCAAATATTATTTTCCCTCCTTTGCCAGTTTATGCGATTAGGATTTATTTTTAGAAGCACGGAACGTGAGGGGGAAACAAAATAGAGGAGAAAAAAAATCAAACCTGCATAGTTTCGAGCCTGAGACGATTCCTCATTGGCCACGTGTTTAACCTTTGTTATGTAACGATACCGTTCTCCGTAATAATACTATTAATACATCCCGTAAATATTCTACGATAGGTCGTTTGATCGTTAAATGTCGTGAAACTGGGGGGGGGGGATTATAAATAACTAAGCGATAAAAAACCCAAATTCCCTACCTTGATACTATAACATTTGAAAACTGTAATCGTTTCAACATAAAATTAGTCGGATAATTAATCTAATTTAAAAGTTATATCAGTGTGAAAAACTCCATAAAACCGATCGAAAGTAGAACAAACAAAATTTTGCAATATGTACACAAGAAAAATATTTCCAGTTAACAATGGCGATCAATTTTTTATCTAGATCGGTTAATTTTTCGAGTTGAAGTAAATATTTTTAAAGCTATAAACCCAGATAAGGATTTACTAGCTCCAATTTATTTCCAGTAAATTAAAAATTGGAAAAAAGTGGTTTTTCCATTAGATTCTTGTCTTGGATGAAACTAGGGGCAACTGGTTTCAGTAAAACTCCGGAACAAATTTGCTGCTATGATCGGGAAAGTCGTTATGACTAGCACCACATCAGTGATATTGCAAACCCGAAAGAACATTACAAACGTTATTACTTTTTAAACAATATCACAAGAAGTCTTCGTCCGATATTTTAAAATGAATAATCTGCCCATTTCTTTTTAACAGCAAGGTCGCGAAGTCGAGATGATAAATTACCACATCTGTTATTTTGCAATACTAGCAAATCAAGAGAAAACTTTACATCGATTAAAATCGTTTTAATTATTTAAATAATATTCCTTTGAGGACGCATTGTTTCAATATCTAATCAACTTTTTTTTTTCTCTTTGTTTCTGCTATCGTAAAAAAAGTAATATATTACGTCGGCACAAAAAATTCCATTTGACTTAAATCATTCCATATTAAATTTATTTGTTATTTTATGCTCTTTACGCATTGTGGTATTTATAAAAATAAATAAAATTACGTATATAAAGGCAAAGAAAACTTAAATGGCACTCCAAGAAACTTTTCTAATTATTTTAATTCCGACAGAAAAAGATAAGAAAAATTCGTTTTTAAATAATTATAATTTAACTAATTATATTGTATACTGGAAACCTGATTGGAAATAGATTTTACTATAGGTAGTAGACCGATATTTCCTTTAATTTGTGGCATAAAGTTAATTGGCATTCTATCAATTATTTTCTATTCATCATTCACAGAGGACCGCGTTTGGAAGACTTGTTCGGGTGTCCGACTCGTATTTGCCAACCTAGGGGCTATGGGTTCGAATCCAGGCAGTCTATGGCCTTTTAATGAAAGAAGTATTGTAAAGTGGTTTGGCCCCCTCGTCCGCGCCACACAATGGGTAGTTGAACGTTAAGCTATCCTGTTACGCGAATTACTTTCGTTAAAATTACAATCTTAGACTATTTTTCTAGTATTTCTCGTTAAAAAATTTGTTATTTATTAAAAATGTGTAAAAATAGTCCATTTTGAATTATTTGATTTTTTTACTAGAGGAATAGGGGGGGGGGTGTTCTGATGTTTTGATTAAACTCATATCAGTTATGTAAGAATCACTATATTCTTAGTTTATTATTTGTGGTATTAATTTGTGTTTGCAGTCAAAATTATTTTCTGAGTTTAAATTGCTAGCATTATAGGGGAATAGGAAAAAAATTAATCTTTTATTTAAACAGCTGTGCCATATATAAATATAAAATATATATAAAATATTTTGCTGCGTGAATTTCTGAATATTTTGGTTAATATTAAATAACAAAATTTATCTTTATTTAATCTCTGAAGTATTAATAGATTATTTGGATTACTGAGTTTTTCTTTTTCGATCGTTGTTGGTTTTTTGTACAAGAAAAGCAACAATTTATTTAAACACTTTTTATCATTAATATTGGGTTTTTTAGTTCTCGTAAAAAGATATTTGGACGAATTGTTGCATTGTTCACATTTTAAACTTTTATCCTATTCAATCTTTCTAATTATAATTTTTGGGGCGTCGGTGGCCGCAACGGTTTAGGCGTTGACACGGCGCTCATCACTGTAAGGTAAAGGTCCCGGGTTCGAATCCAGCGGCCCTGCATTCCAACCTGACATACTTACAAATGGGCTTTTTTTTAAATACCGACACCCTGAGGTAATAATATTATAATAGATAATTATAATTTTTAAGTTTTAGCTGGTCAGAATTTATCAATTAAGAAATTTATGCAAACCAAGTTTTTTGTCCAGTTATACCGGACAATTTCTTTTACATGACTTTTCCTTATCTTTCCCAATTTAAATTACTTTTTCAATTGTATTCCTATGTAAGTATTGTGCATAGGTAGAACTAAAATGGTTTTATACATTTAAAAAAATTAATCTCGCCTGCCATTAAGCAATCTTGAAAACTGGGATTTCTCCATGTGGTCTGCGGGATGATGGACATGTAATTTGGCTATTACAGACCATTTTGGCCTGCCAGTCCTCGCCGGTTTGTCAGACGAATTTCGGCGTTTCGCCATCTTCAGCGTTGCTTCTGGCAGATAAAAATGATCGGTAAAGACAAAATTACGGCTAAAATAAGTATTAATTGTATTTTCTTTTGACAATGTTTATTGAGTGAGTAGCACAGAGAATAGTTTTGAGCCTTTTACTAATTTTTTTAAATTAAAATTTTTGACTATTCTGTTTCGCAAAATGTAATTAATAAAATTGTCGTTTAACAAGCAATGTTTCATTATTATTTAAATAATAAAAAAATTAGCTTTAGATCTGTAGAATATAATTTAAAACATTAAACTCAATGTATTTTCATGTTTTAATTCCTTACATTTTTGTTTTATTTAAATTTTAATGCGAGCTTTGACAAGCATTGCAATTTTCTGTATGTATAGCATATATACAAGTTTTTAAACTTTTCCGTTGTGACGATGTGACTATCTCAAAGTTTATCTGAGAGTAGGATTTCTTTTCCATTTAGGAACGTTTTACTTAATCTTGTTTTTTTTTTGTTACTTTGTTGTTTCTTTACTGATATACTCGATTTTCACATATATGACAGTATCTTACACGGATCTTTTATTAATTTTAAGTAGTCAGCTTGAACAGCATAATGCCTGTTATTCTCTTCTCAAGATCCGAAGTGAATTCAAAAGTTGTCAAGTATTGGCTATATTTAGACGTTCTGATAGTCCTTATCTCGACAAATATAATTGCTCCTCTTAGAAATAGCATTCAAAATCGACTTTCATACAAAATGTTTCGTGAAATGGTCAGTACTGATATTTGAGGAGGGTACGTTGAACATTTTTTTACAGTTATTTGGAATTCTATGGTTTTAATTGTCACGGATGTCAATTAGTAAATAGTCAATAGGTTCTTCTCTTTCTATGTAACAATAATCTTTTTTCTTTTTTTAAGACAAGTATAGAAAACGCAGGTATGTCAATTAAATGATTTCCCCCCATCGCCTTTCAAGAAATCTGTTCAAATTCCATCGATAACTGTCCGCTATCTCCCAACAGCATTAACCAATGCGTTCTATTTTTAGAAATTTCTCATCTTTCGAGTAAATAAATTGTCCATGCTTTATGAGCAGCTTGGCAGAATGCCTGACAAGGAGGCCTTCCGCGTTAGTTTTCAATGATTTGGCGGGTCGGCCTTTTTTGAACACGTACCATATGGACAAGAAGACGAAATTATCTCCTGAACTTATTGCTTTGTCACGGTTAAAGCAACATTTCAGAACCGCAACGATCAGGTTATGTAAGGACACAGTCGTCGGTTTTTTTTTTGGTTTTTTTTAAGAAACCACCATTGTGATTTTTATTTTACGAATTCTGTGAGCTGTCGTCAGCACATCATTGCCGATTACCCGTCAGATCTATTGACATTCAACAAAGATTACGTAATTTAAACACGCGAGAGGTAGAAAACAAAGAAAGAAAATATCAGCGAACTCGGAAGAACAGGAATTTTTTTTCTGATAAATTTCAAAAAAATTTCTCTAGTTTTCAACTGAAAATATGAAATATTTGATCAGTATTTAAAAAATATCAGTAGCTAAATAAAATAGTGAAGATCCAAGTTGCATTGGTTGAAGATGATGATTAAACATTTAAAAAAATCGAGAAATTGGGGTCCATTACGGGCTTAATTTGTCTATAGAAAAATATCTTGTATATACTCAAAAATGTATTATTTTATTACATATTTATTACATTCGATGTGTTATTTATAGAATTTATTTCCTATTTGGTAAGTTTAGTTTTCCGGGTCTCTTGATTCTATGATTGTTTATAATTACATTATGGCCAAATTTCAATAGCCATAATTTTAATTGCACCTTAACAATGATTGGTATGAGGGGAAGGACCGAAAAATTAAAACATCAATTTCGTTAAATCTCAAATCGAGCTTCTTAAGAGTACTGAAAAAAGTTTTAATTTCATTTATTATTCATGTATAGTGTTATTTTCAAAAAAAAATTTTTCCTTACAAAACTTAATAAATACGTCGATTGGTGTGGATTTAATTGTGAGTTTACGTTTGCTGCACATCTTCAGATATGACATTAACCGAGGGTAATTAGTTTAGCAGTGAAGAGCATGGAGAATTGAAAATTACGTAACGGCCAAATCAAACGAGGACTACCTTCGTTTACGCATTTTACTAACCAGATACAACATAACAGTAAATTTCAGAACAGAAACATTTTAAAATTTACAACCGCCACTCAAAGGACTGTTTTTCAACCGTGGTGATAAATTCTGATCGTGTTAGTACAGTTGTTTTTGTTTTTTATCGCGCATATTCGAATAATTAGCATGACCGAGTGAAAGAAAACTTTACACGGTCGCTGTCAAAATAAACGGTGTAGTGACGCCGCAAAAAATTTCAAATTTATCAAACTTTGGGTAAAGAAGCAACGGTACACGTACCCAAACGAGATAATAAAATTAATTCAAAAAGCATACAAAAGAAGCACATCAATATATTAATAATAATGATAAATAATTAGACACTATCTTAGATTAAACCGGATACTTGAAAAGAACCAAGAAAAATCTATAGAACGACCGACGAACTAGCGACATTAGGCAGTTTCCTAGGAACAAACACAAAATGAATACAAAACAAATAAATCGAAGGTTTATATCTTACTTTATCACTGTTTCTTCTACATTGATAATTATGCAAAAAACTTGCTTGGATTTTACCACCAAAAATATAAAAAATGAAGAGATAAGAAGAAATGAGATGAAAGAAATGAAAAAATACATTATGATTCCATTACCCATAGATAGATAAACGATTAATATACGAGTATTCATTGAGTACTTATTTCAAAATTTAAAAAGTAAGTAGGACGTTTTCATGTTAATTTTGATTTCAGCGACACGTGAGGTAGAGGGTGGAGATGCTGTATATTCATCCTCCTAGTTGGATGCTTTTTGAAAGTAAACTTGGATTTTTATTTGGCGTGGGAAATTACTTCTCCAAGACCGGCAATAACACACCCAACCAATTACCGCTTCGGAGGGACACGTGTCGGGTTGAAATGTGTAAACTCTTCAGAAAAACCTGTTTCGTTGGTCCCCTCAATGAGCATACAGTACTGACCTCGCTCCTTCACACAACCACGTGTGTCCGCGGTTCGCTTTTCCCCGGGCCAAACATTGAATATTGAAATGTAAAGCAAAATCCGATTGTGATAGGTTTTTCAATTTTATAGGCTCATAGAACAGGAGGTTAGTTACTTGGACAGCTATGAGTGAAAAGGTTTTAAAGCATTTTTATCTTTCAACACAGAATATTTCTTATAATGCCTGCTGTTAGAAATAAAACTACAATTCTCCTTGTTTTTTATAATCAGACACCAGACCATGTCGTTTAGAACTCCAAGGATTGCTTTTGTTGCGTTTTTTCTGATAAAGCCGTTTTTTTAGAAAGAAACTACTGTTGACCTAGTGTTTGAATTAGATGCCTGGTCATGTGATCATTTTTTCCCTACAACATGGAAAAAATTTATCATTCCCCAAACAAAACTTTTATTTAAAAGAAAGCATTACACCGCAAACTTCTAATAAAAGTGTTGATTTTTCGATTTCAAAACATTATGAATCTTGTTTTAAGGCACATCATTCAATTTCAGACTTTTCTGAGTGCTTTTTAATAGGCGAACCATTTTATTTAGTTTGAAAAGCATACAAAAAACGCTTCGATACACGCTCTTATTGAGATTGAATGTACAATATGAGATTCGGCGTATTCAGACTGGTTGGCGTTAGAAAGTTATGGGGAAGTAAAGGTGGGTGTGACCGTGTTAATGTAATTGGATTTCTAAGCTGAGGCCCTCTACATAACCAGTTTTCGCTCATGGTTGTTCTAATCTTAGCCTAAGCGTGCCTGAAAAATGGGTTCGTTACCCCATAAGGAAACTGCGAAACGGGACGGACCGGATGGCGGAGATGTTCCTAGCTGGCGGATGGATTTCGTACAATTGAGAAAAAGATCGATTATAGATAAGTCATTGTAATGTGGCTTCATTTACGCCAGATATGTTAAAATTTCCTTCAATAAAAATATGTCAAATCAGAGAACATCTGGTCAATATTAACCGACTTTGATTACGATGATGCGAGAGAACATTTGCCTAAACACACATTCGGCAATGGAGCTGTTATCGCCTTTTATGAAGATTTGATGTGGTTACTGGAATTTTACGTATGGATGTAAAATTAAAAATCACGTCGCTAAAACATTCGGGATCGTAAAAGCAAAGTCTGTCATATGTTTAAAAAATAAGAATAATATTTATTTTCCGACACCACCTTTTATAAACTATATGCATCCTTGATTTTTTTACGGGTGTTTCTAAAAAGTGAAGGCAAAACTTTTAGATTCGAAATGTACCATTTGCGAATAAAAATGTATTTCTTCTGTTTTTGTGCATTTCCAGCAAACGATAAAGCCATTAATTTTTATCGACGGCGTAAAAGAGATAGCCTTATTAGAACATTCGTCCGGACGGACGTTATTCTGAGGTCTTCCATCAAAAAGCAATTGTCTGATTGAGATATTGTTCCGTAAACAGCTATAAAGATAATGACGAACCGCACGCCTTGGGCAAATATCATCAATTTCACTGTGCCAACATCAGTGTGCAAAGGCCTCGGGGGAGGGTGAACTCTGAGAAATGACTTTTTTTACCAGGCTGATCGCTTATTACTGAAACAACAGGCATTGTTTACGTAAAAAGTATTCTATTCGCAACTGCAACTTCAGCAATTGATAATATCTAGGAATTTCAAGTGGATTGAATTAGGTATTGATCTGGTTAAATATTAAACTATTAACCAATTTCCATAAGATGTAAAAAAACATATTTTGATGAAGAATGACCCTCTGCCGTAAACGTTTTTCTTTTGTCTTTCTTTATTTGTTTGTTTTTAATGGGTCTCTCGCTCCATTATGCGTCTAAATAAAAGCGCTTGTACATCCATTCTTTCTCACCCTCTCTCTCTTTCTCTCTTACTCACTTATCTCGCTCTCACCCCTTATAAGTGTTACATCCACTCTTTTGTGTTTAACAATTATTAGTGTTTTTTAATCAAATTTTGTCACAATATATTCCTTGTGTACAATATATCCAACTTGTGGGACCTATAAACTTCACGCCCTGTTTGTTTACGAGTTGATTCCACTAGTTTCAATTCATTCCGTTGGCAACGTGGCACAAAATAAGTCTATTTTTGATCATCAATGCTGTTGTATTTTCGACAAAGGAAAATATGCTTGTCCGGCAGAAATCCTCATGGTTTTTGTTTATGATGTCGTGCCACAGGTGGTATGCCAAGGTTGTTAAAAATTATAACACAAAGAAGGCTGAGGGAGGCGAAGTTACCCGTGGTAGGCAGACATGTTAGCGATAAAAATTTAAGGGAAAGCATTTTTCTGTTTGTGCTTTGTTGTCCAAGCGCCAAGATAGCGCATTTCTTAGAAGATTAATGACGGTGTATTAAAAGTGGGTTGTAAATTTTCACGAGCCTGCTTGACAATTATTCTTAAAAGATTAGAAACAGTTGACAAATTGATTCAGCTAGGCCACGGTGTGAACGCGTAAAACAGTTACAATATATAAAAATATCGAAATAAATATAACTTCTATTTGTTAAGACGAGACTCTATATGATAATAAAATAAATTCAAAGGTGAGGCGAAATGCTTTACTAGGACTTGCTTTGTGATTAATGTTTTAGAAAAATCCATTATATTTAGTGGTCTATTGACCAAATTACGTCTTTCAATTAATTACTCTTTTTATGTAACGTTTTGGTTGAAATGAAAAAGCAAGTGCCACGAGCGGAATTCGAACCCACGACCTTCGGCTCAATCCACTCGGAATGAAATCGAAACCACTACTTGACTAGGTTTTTCAAATAGGATTCAGTTATCAACATTCACGAAAATCGGACGTTTGTAAGATTTAGTTTCAATGTCAGCGATGCCGCACGTGAGATAGTATAGAATGAAGATGCCTGGTTAGATATTTTTTTGATGATAAAATAGGATCAGGACATTCGCGATATTTTCATAAAAACGTTTGTGATCAGCTGTGGCTGCTGAACCTCGGTCAACGACTAGAAGGTCGTAGGCGAATAGGATGTTTCCAACAGTACTTTAAACCGGCTTGCTTGGCATTGAAAATTATTCTCCCAAGACCTGCAGTAATATCCCCAACCAATTATCGGCCACGTGTCGGGTTGAAATGTGTAAACTCTTCAGGAAAACCCGTTTCGTTGGAAACCCTCAACGAGCATGCAGCACTGACCGGGCTCCTTCAGACAACCGCTTGTGGCCGCGGTTCGCTTTTTTGTCGGGTCAAACATTGAATATTGAAATGTGATGTAAAATCCGATTGTTTTATAGTACAAGGGGTTAGTTACTCGGGCAAGTATGATTAAAAAGATTTTAAAGCATTGCCTTTATAAGTCATGCAAATATTAAAAATATCAACTTCTTTAATTTCGTGGTCCGCTTGACCAATTAATATATTACAATTAATTAAGGCTTTTAGTTGAGATAAAAAAGTCAATGCACGAGCGGGATTCGAACCCACGATCTTCGGCTAGATACGCCGATGCTCTACCACTTGAGCTATCGTGACCTCGATCCACTCGAACACTATCTTCCCATCTTAACACCACCTTTTGAATTTTCCCTCCTTTTTGCCATTTTTCAAAATTAAAAATATCTATCTTTGCCCATAAAAAATTTCTTACAAAGCTTTTATTTAAAACAAAAAATAACATGATTTTTAAATAAAATTAGGATCTCCCAGCAATTTCCGAATTGTTCTCATATCAACTTCCTCATAAAATTTTTTTTTAAATTAAGAAAAGTACTATTGTACTTATAATTATTCAGGAATCGTGAGATGCTGTCTGGTGTGATGTAAGTTTCAGACCCCCCCCCCCCGTAGTGCCCTACTCTCAACACAACACGCAAGAATGGCACAATTACACAGAAGACAAACACTTTGAGCCCTGAAGATGATCTCAATAAAGATCGAAACGTTGGCACGATAAAGAAAATGTTTTCTGAATCCTACATCACACAAGACCGCATCTCAAGATTTCTGAATTATTATCGATTAACGGTCACTAATCACCACACATTGTACTTATATTTTAATAAAGTATGTTATTTATCGACCGGTTGTTCAATAATTTGTAGAAGTAGTGAGGATAAACCGTCAATGACACAAACACATATACCTCCCTTAAATCTGACTCCACGGATCAAGCCGACCTATAAAATCCTACAACACACATTTCATCACAAAGAAATACACATACGCAAATAATTCTCCAAATTTCTCCAGAATAATTCACCTCACCCCCAAAATTAAATGGAACTGTCAAACCAGGATATCCTTTGAGACTAATAATTTCCTTTGTAAATTCCTCGACGTACAATCTATCAAAATGCCTCACGAACGTACTCAACAATATCGCATACTCCAATTACAACGTAAAAGATTCGTTTCATTTCAAAACCAGAATAAACGAAATTATCGACAAATGGCACGACTTAACACGACACACAAATCTCTCACCAACATCCTTCATAAAAATGTTTCAACACTGCTGCACAAACGAGTATTTCACATACCACGACCATTTCTACAAATAACTATTCGGCATAGCTATTGCCAGCAATCTAGGCCCTATACTAGCAGATATAGTGATGACTCAAATACTGTTTTTACATAAATACCTTTCAAGTTACCCTTTCTGACCAAATACGTGTTACAGCAGTACCTTCAGATTAAAAACACACAACATTAAACACATTTAACAACTTTCAACATCGCTTACAATTCACAAATAAAGTCGAAACAGATAACAAAATACCGTTTTGCAATAAGACAAACAGATGTCATACAAAATCAATGCCACTTCGAATGCAACCGGTGATCAACGCAGGATGAGGAAATATTCCGTACTGAATTGAATATTTTCTTCGTTGTTTCCATAGCAACATTTTGGTAAAATTGTTTTACCCAGTTTATTTTTTGAATTTGGCTATATCTTTTTTCTTTTCAAATGTCCAAATAGTAAAAATATTGAAATATATATTTTATACGTATTATGTTATAATATATTGTATATTATAATGATTTCAATTGTTTACTAAAAAAACCAAGGGTCGCTATTTTTAGTTTCCTCTTAGTGTATTATAATATCGCCTTATTTATCAGATGAAGCAAACAAAGATAAATAATGATTATTTAAACTCGTTCATGACCATGAAAACAAAAAATCATGCCTTGAGATGAACCATTCAATTATTCCAGCATAGTTCAAACAAATCAAATTTTTTAAAGAGAAAAACAATAATAACTTCAGGTATTTTTCAATAAGATGTATTTGCTTAAGCTACATCAAAAACGCATACGTTATGCTCGACTATTGCTTCTTATCCCCAATTTATAAGAGAAAAAACCATGGGCTCGTCATTTTTGAAAAAGTATGTCACCAAAAATACATGATAAAACAATCGTGTTGGCTTTTAAAGATTTTCTATGCATGCATTTAGGTATGTACAGAATGTATTGTATTTTGGCAAAATATGTAATATTGTCTATTTCACCTATTTACCGGTTTTGTTTTAAAGTAAATATCTTGTGACCATAAAATATATACATACCTAAATTTGGCTTTTATATACCAGGTTGTCCAAAATTCCGAGTGTTTATAAAGTATTGTTTTATATTGAGATAAACATTACAATAGCTGTTTTTGAGATATGAATTTGAAGTATACATAAAATACGACATTTCCTGTATGTTGTTCTCCTTTTTGTTTAGTAACGCTACAATAAACTGAATATTTAAATAGTTCAAACGACAAAAAAGCAGAAAGTTTAAATTGTAAATAGGATGCTAAATTAATTAGGAATTAAATTCATCGAAAGCAAAACTAAGAAACTTAATCAGTATTGGTAACGACTTATATATTTGTTTAAATTTTGTAAGCCTAGATAGAAACAAAATTCGCCTACTGTTACAGGTACACTTAAATAATTTAATACATCTTGTGAACCAATATTGTCGAACTGGGCTCATATAAATTAATTTCATAAATACAATACATTTTAAGAGTAATTAATAAAACGAATTAAAATTAGCATTATTTTTACAGTAAATTTTAAATGATGAAGGTTGTGAGATATGGATATTTTCCTATGAGCCAATTAAAAGGCAAAATATACAAAAAAATTCGTTTGTTACGCCATAAAACTGTTTCTAATTGGTGTTTTTTTACTGAGCAATTCTACTTTCACAGACCACCATGAAGTGAAGGCATAACAGTTCATTAACAATGATGTAGCGATACTGTTAGAATGTATTAAAAAGCACAGTTGAACGTAATCGCTTGTGAAATTCCACCAATTTTCTAGTTAGCTTGGCTCGGATTGTATCGATATTTGCATATGTTATTTTCACGTTTATTCAACGATCGAGTTAAGCAATCAACGTAACGGAAATTACAAGGGTCGCCTCTCGGGTCGCTCGTTGATAAAGATTTTTTCTTTTAAATGTGTACATTGTTATGTAATATTTTAACAGTTTGGTTTTGTTGTTTTTTACAGATGAGAATGCTTATTCTCCTTTGCTTACTGCTTGTCAAACTGTGCGCTTCTTGCGAATTTACATCTAACCTGACGTGTCAGAAACGTCCGGCATGCCAGTGCTTCAAATCGAGCCGTTCCGTCCTCACCTGTTGCCACGTCGTTGCTTTGGATAGCATCGTGAAAAAGAACGGACCATGTCGTAAGTCATCGGTTTCAATTGTTGAGAAATTAGTTTTTAATTTTTAACCCAACAGCTGGACTGACCAACGAAACGAAGCACCTCTACCTGTTTAACGCCACCCTCGAGACGTTCGACGCAGGACTGAAATACTGGACGCATCTCGAATCTTTGACGGTGACCCAGAGCAGGATCAAAAAGATAACCGGAGGCTTCAATGGCAGTCTCAAATGCGTCAACATTTCGTCGAATAACGTGAGCGATATTGACGCAAAGGTTTTTAAAAACCTCAACAAGATGCACACCCTTGACATATCAAACAACGACCTGGACAAGCTTCCGAAGCTCAACATCAGGAAGAAAAATTTCACATTGGACGTATCAGGTTGGTCAGATAACTACTATTTCTACAATAGGTTTATGTGATTACTACTATTAATTACGTCTTGGATTTACGAAATGTAAGCAAATACAAGAACTTGCTAAGTTGACTCATCACTGGAAGGGTCCCGGGTTCAATCTCAGCATCTCGCAATTCGAATCTAACTATAATATTTCCAAATGGACATTTTTCAGTTACTGAAATAGGCCTCTGATGTTGCGAACTCCGGGTAAAAATAGATTGCTGTGAAGATATGAGTTGACAAAGAGGAGCTATGTATGTACATTGGACAGGCTCACATGAGTTTAGTATGAAATATATTTCATTAAAAGCATTTACCACATTTGCAAGCGCCTTTACATTCCCTGTGGATATATTTGCAAACGAAATGAGTCACGATTAATTAAAACCAGCTTTTTCAATGTGGGATTCATTGTCTTTTCGAATAACCAATGAGTGTTCAAACCCCGAATAATGCACACCTTAAGAGAAATAAAAACCTTGATCAATCATATGCAACTAAAAAAAAATCCGAAGAATAGCATGTCTCAGCATCATCTTAAACTATACCCAAAGCCTTATTCTGAAAAAACTCGAAAATTCTCGACAAAAATAAAATAATTAACACGGCTAAAACTATCCACTGAATTATCAGACAAAATACTGGAATTTGAAAAACTATTCCACATAATTATTTAATGTGTGGTGTTTAGTGACAGTTAGTCAATTATTCGGAGATCGTGAGATGCGGTCTGGTGTGACGTAGATTTTTAGAAAAACTTTCTTTATCGTGCCAACGTTTCGATCTTTATTGAGCCCTGAAGATGATCCAAATATAGATCGAATCGTTGGCACGATAAAGAAAATATTTTTCTAAAACCTACGTCACACCAGACGCATCTCACGATCTCCGAATAATTGACTAACTGTCACTAAACACCACACATTAAATAATTATGTGGAATAGTTTTTATAGTATCCGAAAAATAATTATTTAAAACAGAGCAACATGGAAAGATATAAAAAAGATAAACTTGGAGCTCTTCTATGGAAGATGGCTCAAAGATTGAAAATGGTACTGGTATGAGGGAGGGGTTTGCCATAGGTACGAGCACTACTTGGCCCTCGGCCTCATCACAACCATCTTTCAAGCCGAACAGCTAGCAATAGAAACATGTGCACATGAAATAAATAACAAATTCTCAAGGGTGCAATAATAATACTATGGTATATTATTTATTGCATACCATATATTTATTATGGTATAATCAGGCAGCTCTGAAGGCTCTCCAACTCAAAAAACTTGCCCGGCACTGTTGATATGGGTGTTAGCGATTCGCACACATTGTGAACCGGCATCGGGTTAGTTATCGGGTCCGTCTACACTCGTGAGTTTTTTAATAACTCAAACGCATTCAGCATTGCCCATAATCAGTAAGGAACTGTCTCCTCTGTCTGCTGAGAGAAAGTAATTTAAAAACCCGGATCGAGTAAATAACCCAGTACCGGGCAACATGTCCGGGTCTGCCTCAATACCTATATCTCAATAATAAATAACTTGGATCTATAACTATCCTTACGCTAAGATGAGTCCTACGTCATGAGGGAATTTTAGGCAGCAGACATCCTAGCTAAAAAGAGAGCCTAGGAACAAGGCATAGGCCCAAATACACATACATGAAAAGAACTGAATTTTTGGGTACTAAAGAACACAAAACAAAGGAACCAGGCATGAAACAAGTAAAAGACACAAAAACAACCAAAACCAATTGGAGAAAGAGGAAATGCTATTCAACAGAAAGTTGACAGGTACATTTACAATACTTGCTCCAGCTACTTAAAGAAAAAAAGTGAGTCTACAAACAGTTGAATTATGTCGGCAATGTCCACAGAAGATATTGATAAGAGAACCACACAACTGCCCTGCAAATGATATAGTACATAGGAAAGCCATTCTTTTGCAATATAACCAAAATACCATTCCTTTGACAAGAATTCTTCACTTAATTAAAGAAACAAAAACCTTTCAGGACAACTGTTAGCAGAGATCGGACACGATAGACGAAAGTTTCGTGAAAAATTCGAATATAGTAAAATAAGAAAATCAATTCAACACACTCTAACATGTTTACTTATATTACTTTCGAGTAATCAGTTTGTGGGTTCAAAAATCATAAACAAATACATTAAGGCTTCGTGATTAGACCTTATTGTCTCTAGTAGGGTTTAAACGTAATAGATTAGCAATTGAGTGAACACTGTAACAATCAAATAACTTGTTTAGTGCGTCTATTTTGAAATCTATCTATGAACTCAAAGGCCTTCGATTCAGTTTAATATTCAATATACATCATTATAATTTATTGTTATATCCCTCTAGAAGGAAATGAATCAATGAGGATTGTTAAAATGATTCATCCAATGTGTCTACTAATTTTCTACTACGTATTAATTGAATCCTGTGTATAAAAACTGTATGTAAATTTGACTCCAAAATTAAGGGGCTATTTATTCTGATTTATTATCCTGCTTTTTGTTATAGTTCCAGTTTTGTAATCTATCTTATTTTATTGACCTACTTACGTTATTGCACATGTTAATGACACTGTTATTTTTCTTCCTAATTAGTTTTTTCTTCAGTGTAATATACGTGTACAAGTTTAGTACACACCTTTTATGCTAATCAAATTGTTTCGACCCTGTTTTCCTTGAGTGGACAATCAGTAAGCGGATTGTTTTCGAGTTGTTTTGATCGTTTGGACAATTTCAAACCCCCTTTTGTTCCTACTGCCGACTTAAATTAGAGGATTCGAAGAAATAATAAGCTTTCAGGGCTTAGTCTGGTTTAAGGTTATTTCCTATTTTACTCGGCCTTTGTACATTACAAAAAAAATTAAAACCTAACTAATAAGTAAATTTAAGTGGATAAACAAATATAGCCTTTTAAAAAAGCTATATATTAAAAAACTGGGATTAATAAAAGAATAATTTGTTTTTATATCACTTTTAATTTTATTTGTGATTAATATATTGTATTTTATTTAAAAACCGCTTTATATACTTTTAAATGTTAATTTTGATTTCCATTTAGTCTTCTAGAGCTCAATTATTCTATGTTAAAAAATCGCAAATATACTAGAATGTAATTATTCAGAGATCGTGAGATGTGGTCTGGTGTGATGTAGGTTTCAGAAAAACATTTTCTTTATCGTGCCAACGTTTCGATCTTTATTGAGATCATCTTCAGGGCCTGGGATTTACAAACATTGTTTACATTTAACAAATACATTTAGGATGTGGAAAAGTGAATTTATATAATGCAAAATATATTTTTTTTATATATAGGCCCGATACTGGCAGACATAATTATGACACATCTATTATGTCTTACCACAACTTCCTTTCACATTACCCTTCCTCACTAAATACGTAGATGATATATTGACAGCAGTTCCCACAGATCAAAATTCAAGCTACATTAGATATATTTAATAGCTTTCACCCACGCCTACAATTTACACATGAAATCGAAAACAATAAAAAATACTATTTTTAGATACACTCGTAATAAAACAACCAGATGGCACATTAATCACAGATTGGTATCAAAAACCAAGAAACACAGATCGCTACCTCAACTTTACATCTCACCATCCTCTTCATACAATAATAAACACGGCCAAAGGGTTACTTCACAGAATTATTACCCTAAGCCATGAATCATTTCACCACAAGAACATAAAGATATACAAACAGTCCTCTATAACAATCTCTACCCTAAACACATAATTAACAGAATAATCAACAACTACAATTCAACACTAACACCATCCACTATTACTAATAATACTACATTAAGTCTATCAAGTTGTAATGTTTTACAAAAAAAAGGGTAAAATTGAAATTAAAAAGGGTTAATTTTATGGAAAAAAGTTATATATTAAAAAACGGGATTAATGAAAGAATAATCTGTTTTTAAAATTAATTTTAGACGCTTTTAATTTTAATTACAAATAATTTTTATGTGGTATTTCATATAGGAAACCATTTTAAATTTTTTAAAATTTTCAATTTAAAAAAAGAATCCTTCATTTTATATTTAATTTTATATAATTTTGTAATGTTAATTGCGATTAATTGCCATATGGTCTGCTAAGAGCCTATTTATTCTATTTTTAAAAAAAATCACAAATATACAAGAATATTTTACTTAACATGCCTTTATTTCATACCACCTCAACTTTTTTTTTTAAAGTAATTAAAGTGGGTTATTTTGAAATTTAAAAAAAGTTAATATGAAGTTAAAAACGTTAATTTAAAATAAAAAAGAAGCAAAATTTGATGTTAAAAAGGATTAATTTGATGGTTAAACGATATAATGAAAGGTAAAATTTTATTTGTTTTATAGTTACATGAAGTTTATAAGGGTCCAGTTATAACATTTAACAAAATTATTGTGCTTTACGCAGTCGTCATTTTTCTTATAAAAAAACAACTGAATTATATGCCTAGGAAATAAGGAAAAAAGATGATTATATAAAAAATAATTGGCTATAGATATATAGACAGAAATTGAGGGTGAAGGGGAAAGAAAAATCCCTATAAAATAAAAACAAAACTTGTAATATTTACTTAAAACCGCCGTGAGTCGAGTAAAAGCGGGAATAACTTTAGTGATTTTAGGGGTGAACGACTCTAAAACAACACAAAAAAATCAATATCATGAGAAATACCGTCAAAAAGGTTTCGCGGGCCCCGATTGTCATGCGAGATGAGGGGACCAGTGAATAACTTCAAAATTAGGCCAATTTGCAAGAGCGCCTCGTTGAGTCAAGTGGCCGGCATTTGGTGTCAATAGTCGACATTAGCCTACTAATAGTTAAAAGTTGCGTAATTACAGACAAATACTATTATCTTTACGGCATGATAGTAACGTAAATGTTAAAGCTTGTTGATGAAATCACCTTGGTGACCTATTTTATTTCAAGAAGCCTTTGTTTTCTCGTGAAAAGTAAACAATGATTTCCATTCTTCTTGTAAATCAACGTAGATTTCCTTCAAACTTGCAAATTCAGAAGAAACCAGGACGCTATCGTTTTATCGTTTTGTTCACATAGTTTTATTTCATTTACTAAATGGCAGTATTTTTTTCGTGATGTTTGCATGACCTATTGTCCCTATGAGCATGAACTAATGTACATTAATTTTTTACGGTACCTGTTGGAAGAACTGGCCCGGTTCCAAGAGATGGTCGGCTCGTTGTGGGATCAGGTGAAGCGGAACTGCTTTTAAAGGTCTTTTGTTCCATTTCCCATTCGCCGTTGATTAGGACAGAACATACTTCGATTTGTAGTATATCTTTGCCTTATGTGCCACCGAGGTATTTTCGCAAATGGCACATCATGTGATTTGCCACAAGTTTTGTGCGTCCTTTCGTCGAATAATGGCCTAAAACACAACATAGGTCAGTTCAGAAGTATTCAAAAGAAATTTTTACGTTTTGATTTATTCTTCTTTATTACTGTAAACACACATAGAATAATACATAAAAATGCAAAAAAAATCTATATTTTAATAATAGCAAGCTGCTCATCGCAGATAGTTAGGACTTGCAACTGGACAAAATAAAAAACGTGGTATTTTTCTTTTGAACTAGAAATACTATCCATATTTTCTAATATACTAACTACATTTTCAATCAATGGTGAAATTTATATAAACATGTCTCGTATGATAAGTATTACAAGCAATAACTGAGAAAGATTGACCGTTTATTTAAATAATTCTATATTTCTATTTTTAGAGAATCCAAAATTGAAGTGTTCAGACCTTAGATCCTTAATAGAAGTCCCCCCCTCAATAAATACTCCGACCTTTCGACACAGTAATCTGACAAAATGCGAATCCGTGACGAGCTTCAAATGGTTTAACAGTACCTTGTCTGTAACTCTGGACCAGGTCGAGACATGGAAAAGGGTAACGTATATTTTATCCATTGGCCCGTCCCTCTATGTTTGGATTGTTGATTTTATATCTGTTTCAGCTGGAAGAAGAATGCCCCAAAGGGCCGAACTACCGATGTACCTGTGCTCCCTACCGGGTGTTTTTCGTTGCTGATAAAACTATGAATACGATCCAAGTTAACTGCTCTGGATTGAATTTGAGCGAATTGCCCAGCCTGCCGGCTAACACGGGATTGCTGGACGTATCGTACAATAACGTGAGTATTTTTACACTTTCCTTGCTAAATTTTACTAAACCGAGACAGTTTCAAATCTGGGAAGCGTGGAAAAAACAACTATGTTATGGTTAATTCTAGACGGACTATGTTTGTTCTTCTATCTGTATTATCGAACACCCTACCTAGAGTTCTAGTGATATATCAATAAATAAAAATATAGTACCTATTAAAAACATGCGAAACAACAATAAAGCGATCAGGGTTGTAAATAGGGATAAAAACGCGGTCAGAGTACCCTCTTTCACTCACTCACAACACTTTGGCCATACCATAAAATAAAAACTAATAGTTGTCCATACTCGTTTTAACAAATTATAGAACAGTTAAAAAAAAAATTATTTGCCGTCCTGTGTGCAGAGTTGAATTACTATGACCCATTAAATCTATCACCTGCTTACAGACATATCCTTGAATAATAATGTAATGATAAATAATAATGAGAGGGTTAAGGTTGCATTACTTGTGGTTTACAATATTTAAATCTATCAAAACACTAGGAATTACAAATATGAACCATTCCTCAAAACAACTCTAAGTTCAGGACATTTTTCTTTCCATCGATATTTTGAAATCCGAAAATGTAGGTTTTTATCGGTGTTCCGGGACACTGTAGGGAATGGAAGTGCAGAAATTACCGTAAAATCGATTAAGGCATACAATTATGCTAAAAACTATTTGCTAAGAAAAATAAAGCTGTATGTTCGATATGGATCATGTTCTTTCCTGGAGATAAGACAGGAAGATACAGTCTCGACTTTTGAGAATATGACACTTATTTTATCCATGGGTCTCTAATGTCTAGAGAATCAAATCTGTATGAAATGTATAGGTGCGTAAATTATGAATATGCCTGTACAATTGAGACGACTAGGTTGAAATTGGGCGTCTTGACGCAGGGATATCAGATTGGAGGTGTGTGGACGATGGGAGTAGCTAACTATATTTTTATTAAATTCTATATTTAAAAAATCTATATTTTTTATTTAACTTTTTTTTTTTTTTTTTTTTTTTTTTTTTTTGCGTTATGAACTATGCATATTAGCCATGTGACAAATTCGTATATGTGTGTTCAAATTTGGGGGGTTATTTGGGAAAAAAGGGCCAGGTGCAACGGTGGGAATCGAACCCACGACCGCGGCGTGAGAGTCTCTCATGCTAACCACTCGGCTACCGCGGTCCCCTAACCCTTATACTTCGGGAAACCAAAACTGGCCTCAATGTGATGTCTTAAAGGGCGAGGAGGTTTCGAAATCATCATCGTTTAAAACATCGTGGCCGGTCCTCAAGATGGGAACGTGTTAATATGGCTGGTCAGATGGACGAAAACTTAACTTTGGCGAGATCCGATCAGTTCCGTAACAAAAGGAATGTTGACATCGTTGATGATAGTAAAATTGGTGACGTTGTAAGGAGCTTTGACTATAGATATTGGATGTCTGGAACCAACGTATTTCCATATGTTGAAAGTGGTCGTGGTTATGTCATATCTAGATAGACGGTGAGATTTTGATGATCAAAACAAATTTCAGTCCTGGATCGTCTTCGTAGTTGGCACTTGAATCTTGCGGTGGGATTCTACGTAAGTTTGTTGTCTAGGAATAGTCTTGAGAATCTGACTTGAGGGGAAGTCGGTAGCTTCTTTTTTGGGTGATCTACGGTGGTGCGGGAGTGGACGGTAAGACTGGTTGTTCCATGAAAATTTACACTCTGTACATTTTTCTTCATTCAGACTTCTCATCCACTTTTGGCGCTAGCGTTTATTAAGCGCAGGGGATTCTTGGATGTTGGAGGTTGTTTGAATAGCACTCGTAGAAGATTTGTGGTATCATTCCTATAGATGATAATCATGGTCTTGGGGTGTATAGGAATGTCAGCAGTGTAAATGGTAACAAGATAGGGCCAAAAAAGTTTCCTTGTGGGCTGTCGGAGTGTACTCATCTGTGTATTCCCTGTAGAACCTCGCTCTGAGACAGCGATTAGTTAGATTTGATTCCAGGATAAGGTAATGTAGGGCGGGTAGAAAGCGTTTAAATTTATTCAAACCCTATCAAAAGCCAGTTTTAAAACGTGAACCACAATAAATTCGCGTGAAATCGATCATAATCCAATAAAATAATTAGTTAAAATATTTTTCTGCAATAATTAACAGCCATATTAATTTTAAATAAGTATTTATTGTATTAAAAAGTTTACCTATTGTAATTGTTTATGAAAGTGTGTTTATTTAACGAAAAAATCTTTTTAACCACATCTATGAGAACTTGTGTTTTTGTAAGTACTCATATGTTTGCTAGTAAAAAACATGATAAATACAACATAAATCTTCTTTGAAACGATTCCGCATTCAGTGTATTTTAGAACAGGAATGTTTTTGCATTTATATGATCTTTACCGAGGCTATTCAAAAATAAAAGAAATATAAATTTTTTTGTGTCGAATATTTAGATATTTCTTGTTTTGCCTGCATATGCAAATGTACATTTCTGAAGATTTCGAAGCTTGGAGAACATCCGTTCTTATATTTATTAACTTGATTACAGA
The DNA here is from genome assembly GCF_000648675.2 of Cimex lectularius. Lineage (NCBI taxonomy): Eukaryota > Metazoa > Arthropoda > Insecta > Hemiptera > Cimicidae > Cimex > Cimex lectularius. The sequence goes on from NW_019392722.1 coordinate 1,312,104, forward strand.
ACCGGTTTTGTATTTATAGTCTTATAATATTTATAACACACTTGCGACATTTGGACGATATTTGGATGAATAAAAGAAATAAAAATCTGTTTATTTGTACAGATAACATCTTTAGACCGCCTGGCTACGGACCCTAGTTACCATGCCATGATAGAGCTGATAGCGGATAATAACAAAATTGATTCAATCACGACCCTGGAAGGCACAAGGTTCATAGACAATTTCGCTACTTTAAGCCTCAGGGAAAATAGACTTCGGACGGTAAGTTTTAATAACAAATTTTCAGAGGTTTCCGTTCTATGGTGATAATTTTTTTAGATACCGATTTACATCCTGTCCAACACATTTGATAGAAATTATCAAATTAGGCGTGTCAGACTTGGAGGAAACAGACTGAACTGTGATTGCAGCACTGCGCAAGTCTTAAAGGTGACTTTTCGAAACAAATGTATTCTTAGGAGTTATTTTATAATTAAATATTTTATTCTTTTACAGTTATGGTTGCTTGCTAATACTGAGCACATCCCTGACTATGACGAGCTGCTGTGTGAAAAAGATCTTGAAAGAGTGAGTCCCGACAACTTTGAAAAAGTATAAATAAAAATTGTTCGCCTTTAAAAATTATTCTGTCCCCAGGTGAAAAATATCGACCATACCAAGGTGTGCGTTTATCAAAAAGACTGGACTGATTACATATATTACATTATCGCCGCGGAGGTTTTCCTCCTATTGTTGTTGGTCAGCAAAGTTTCCTACGATTACTGGGTTTTCAAGACTTCGGGCTACCTTCCCTGGCCGGCTTCGAACATGCCCAAGCTACCCTGCGACTGGGTATTCGAAACCTGATACAACTGTATAGACTATTTATGTATTAAACGAGATCTCATTGCCTTATCTTGTCAATTAGGCCTACGATTAATTTAGCAATTACGAAGTATTTTGTACATACGAAGGAAAAGATTAGTTTTTTATTGCTTGATTCGTATTTTGTAAATATTGTTGTACCAAGTGCCATTGTTTAAATTTTTGTGTACTATTTGTCACTCCACACTCCAATTTATTCAACAAATCAAAGGAGAGATATATAAATAATAGTTAACAACTCATTTTTTTATTTTAATACAATATATTGTTACATAGTGTATTTTTTGTATAAATTTCAGACGAAATATCTCTGTATGAAAAAGATGTTAACAAATAAAAGGAATAAATTTATTTTGTAAACAGTCTAATTTATTTATGATTCCTCGTTTTACTGGTTTGAATCCGGTCCTTTCATGAAAACTGGCTTCGATTATATTTAAACAAAGACAAAATATTCAAGTCTAGATTTCTTTACTTAGTATGTTTTCACTCTTTCTTGTATGTAGAAAGAATGGCCTGAAATAGTTTTATTTCCGAAAAGTGAAAACGGCCGTCCTATTTCACTTAGAAAAGTTGGAATTTTCATTAGTAAAACCGGCCAATCGGTGAGAACTTTTTGTTTTAAATTCAGCCCAAAAAACAATTTTCTAGAGAAATAATTTTATTTTATTAAAAATATACAAGTTTTATTTGTATTCTTCTTCTACCCCAGTGATCCAGGATTAAATTCCATGAACGAGGCATAGATACTTTCTTTTTATCTGTAGTTAATTCACCCCAAACTCCCCCCTGGACTGGCAAGTGCGTATTATTTCAAATGAATGAATGAAATGAAAATGAAACTTTTGAAAAACTAGGTCGTTGGTCGATAATACGAAATTAAAAAAAAAACTTTTTCTTATAGTTCGAAACATTTTCTATTTATACGATAGAACTTGATTTTTCATGTATCACAAAGTTGCTTCATGTTGAGCAAGCCGGTTTTACCTGCGTAATGCCTTCCTGAATCTCATAATTTATCACTTCGAATCAGTCAAGATAGATTATTCTGCTAATTAATTATTCATTGCATTACACTACTATAAAATATATTCCAGTTGACGTTATAAAAGAAACTGGAAATCATCTTTGAATAATTTCAAATAATTCCTACGATTCACTATGTAAGGTCAAAAAGGAATATTTTCAAAAGTTAAAGGTTTAAAACTTCTTTCTAAATTTCTAAAGCGGTGTATCGCTGCGTAAATAACTAATTTTTAAATGAAAATCTTAACAATAAAAATTTATCCAGTCATGTCTACTATTTTCATCCAAATTTATATTCAATGGCATTTTCACTTTGTTATTCCTAACTATAATAAAATGAACAAACTATATGATAAATGAAAAATTCAACAGAACACGTCGCATGTTACCAGGGTCATGGTTATAGTTCGGTCGTTTATTATTTGTACTGAAGAACGATCCTCTCCGGCACGGAAGGTGATATATTTAGAATCAGGAACTGTACCTTTATTTTGCATGTAAGCTTAAATTGAAAAATAAAATTTAAACAACAAGAAAAAGGTACAGGTTGAATTGTGAAAACTAATCAATTTTCCAAACACGCTGCCTTTTGTCTATGAGAATACTAAACCAGCTTCACTTGAAGGCGTTGATGGTTAACATAGCCAGCCTCTATTTCAAAAATGTTATGCTTTCTTAATTTAATCTCGGGAATACTGTTACAGTCATTGGCTATGTTTGACTTTGTCGATCTTCAAGGAAATTGAGTTCATCTCTAAAAAACCTAAATATGCCAATCTTGGACATATTTAACAAAGTTTTCCCCTGATGACCGTAAAATAGGTCGAAAGCTTGGCAGTAACAACTAAATTTGCTTTTTTCTTAAAGACCATTCTCCTTATTCATATCCGTCTTTAGTATATATTAATAAAAACTATATTATCTTATCTTGATAATACTGACATTATTAAATTCACTAGTTTTGTGGTCCGCTTGACCAATTAATATCTTACAATTAATTAAGGTTTTCAGTTGAGATAAAATTTGTCATTATTATTCTATTCTATAGATTTTTATTAGTATTTATTTTTTGAATTGATCCACTCTATTCCATAGACGGAGACAACCAAAATATCTTAGCTGTGACATGACGACGACCTGATCCTTTCCTTATTAAGTAACCTAAGCAAGAAAGACCGTTTTGGCAGAGTTCTGGGAATATTAAGCACCCTGGTCACATATGCTTGACTTCTTCCATCTTCCATCAGTGCTACTGTAATACTGATACAGTCTTTAGCAATGTTAGGCTGAATCGGTCTTCAAGGAAATTTGAGATCACATGTAAAAAACCATAAATAGGTTAATATGTGAATATATTTAAGTTTGTTTTCCCCTGATGAAGGCTTAAAATAGGTCGAAAGCTTATTAGTAACAACTGAATTAGCTTTTTTCCTACAGTCCATACTCTTTCTTCATATCCGTTTAACGTTTTATATATTTTAATAAAAAATATATTATCATCTTGATATTATTATTCTTCTATTCTATAGGTTATTATTACAATTTATTTTTTTTCTTGACCCACTCTATTTTACAGTTGGATAGGGCCACATTTGCTTGACTGCTTCCTTCCTCAAACAGTGCTATGATTCTAGCCGAATCTGCATCACTTAAAACCATCACTCAAACAAATTTAAAACTTAAAAATGGTTCAGCTTAAAAAACTCAAACCTCCGTAACGTTAGAAAGAAGCTTTACAGAAAAAAACCAACAATGAAGAAATTGACTTTTCAAAGATTTAATTACAAAATCCAATTGTAAACACTATGTGAGAGATTTTATCTGTGTTTTATTTACCTCTAATCCTTTAAAACGGACGAAATATTCTTGTAAGATAATCACTGAAGGGTTGTCTAAGAAATAATTAAAAATACTAAGGGTGGCAACTTGTTTGCCTTTAAGTGGAGAATCTCATTTAGACTGTTTAACACGTGAAGTAGGTCGTATTTGCATTAGTGACACGTTTCCCTTCGTTTAATCTCTTTGATGTAGGGCCAAGTTGGGAATCCATTCTGTCCTTCCTTACATCAAAAATATACGTACTTGTACTAACTAGAAGAAATAGAAGATGATCTAATTTTTAGAATAACTTAAAGAACGAAACCTTGACTTTAATATTTTATCGCGACTGATAAAGTAAATAAGGAAAAGAAAACAAAGTGAAAAGATATGTCTTATTTGATGGTTTTGGATTAAAAATAGAAACTAAATTAATTTTTTTTCAAACAAATTTATCAGATGGTTAAACGCAATTTCTGAGCTGCACGTACTTTCACAAACCAAGGCTTTAGAGTGCTAAATATAAAACTGCATCGATATATAATCCATTCCTAGTGCTCACTTAAACTATGATTTATTCAATATGAAGGTTGAGAGTTTTTTCCTTTTACGGTATAACCGATTCAACATAAATTGCGGCACTTATCTAAAAACAGTGTTTCCACGTTGAAAACGCAAGGAAATAAACAACAAAGGTCTGATTGACAGTATATAAACCTACCAACGGGGTGACGACGAAGTTCTTTTAACGGATGAAACCAATAAGCAAAAGGAGGCCAGAACGATTGGAAACAACCAAACTACAAATATTCATTAATAAAGATTAAAATACCGAAAAAAGAAAACCAAAAATTGAAACATTCTTTACTTGAAGATGATCCTTATTTTCTTCATCTATTATTGTTTTGCTTGCATTTTCCTCACAATCAATACTATTTGTGTACCATTGAAAATGCAAAGGTGAAATCAAACTTATTAAACTGCACGTTGTAATTAATTATTTGTACAAGGAAACATTTTGCATGCACCTTTTGCATTGTTGCATCCTATTTGATAATTAAGACAATTATTTTCAAGGATAACGTCACTAGGAAATTACGCGAAGAAAATATTTGAAAAATTTAAAATGTAGTTGTACACATTTTTATTACATTTAATAAACTGATATAATGGTAAAGGAGAAAGAGCTAATTTTGGTTTTCCATAAGCCTATAATTTCATTCTCTCACGCACTCACTCACTCACTCAATCTCTCTCTCTCTCTCTCTCTCTCTCTCTCTCTCTCTCTCTCTCACTCTCTCTCTCCTCTCTCTCTCTCTCTATCTTTATCTATCTATCTATCTATCTATCTCTATCTATCTATCTATCTATCTATCTATCTATCTATCTACCTATCTAGCTCTATCTATCTCTCCCTCACTCACGAATTTCTGCATTATTTGTGGGTGCTAGTTTGTTTGTTGTTTTTTTAGAATTTCTCATCTCCCTCTCCCCTTTACTCTCTCTCTTTCTCACAGGTTTGTTTAAATATTATGGTATTGTTCTTGTTTGTTAAATAGATTGGATTCTACACACACACGCGCGCGCGCGCACATATACGCACTGGGAAACACACACAAAAAGAGAGAGAGAGAGAGAGAGAGAGAGAGAGAGTGAGAGAGAGTAAGTTTGGGGAAAGGTGGAGAGTCTCCAAACAACAAACCAACTACCACACACACAAATCACGCACATACTAATAATCCAGATATTTATAAATAAAACGTTTCAAGAAAACTCCTAAACAATATAATTTATTGGAACTACAACAATGGAACAAATGTCATAAAAGAAGTGGGTTTGTTTATCTTATTTTTTAATGTGTATATGCGATTTAATCTGAATTTTATATATTAGGTAATTATTACTTTAATTTGAAATGAAAGGCATTTCGCTATTTTCGGTGGATAGTTTATGTGTAATTTTTTGTAATCAAGATGTTACCAATTTTTATTATATTAAAAAGTAGCTTTTCCCTGAATGAAACAATTTTTTTAATTATACAAGAATTCTATAAAAAATATATATTTTTGTAGTCTAGTTATGGTTGTTCGCTGTTACATTAATAATTAATTATATAAGGTTTTATTTGAAGTAATCTTTTTTTATTGAAAATCTATTTCGAGTGACACTAGGATTCTTCTTTGTGACACTTTTAAAAACTTTGGCTCAGAAGCATTTACAGTAAAAGGAATAAATAATAATAAAGCTGATTAGTTTAAATAAAACCTCACATTTATTTTGGTATTGTTCTTATTTGTTAAACGGATTGGATCTTACAAACACACACACACATACACGCACAGGGAAACGCAGAGAGTGAGATAGAGAGAGTGTGTGAGACTGTGTGTGTATTCCTATTAAATATAGGACCGAATTGAAAGAAAAGTTTTTGAGCTATGTTTTCAACCATTGAACAATTATAAGCAGACCTATTTGCTTTAAAAAGCGCCAAGAGAACGATCTATTTATAAGATGATAAGTGGTGGGGGATATAAAAAAAAGGATTCTTTACAATACAGTTCGGCGAGGGTCAATGGATAAACAAAGATGAACGGAGATTCGATAATTATCAAGTTGGTTTTTGCTTTTTCGATTTGGGATATCATTTCGTTGGATTGTTGGCGAACTTTGTGCTTCTGACTTGAAAAGGCCTATTTAGTCGGATGGCAAAGATAGTTAAAATTGATTTAAATCGTGTTCGCCCTGAGGAATATTGGCACAAGATGAACATTATAATATTTCCCTGAAAGAAAATTTGCAGATTGTAACATATTTCATTTTACAATATTGAAGGAATTTCAAATTTACATTAAAAAGTAAAATATTTCACTCATATAGAGGGTACCATGTCAAGATTATAAAAATGCCAATAAAAATGAAAGATAAAATAATATCTGCTCTTTAATTATACTAAAATCAAATGAAAATGGATTTATACATCGCTTGAGGGTTCGTAAAAGCAGAGGTCATATTGATATCGTTGTGTGAGAGAGAGCCAGTGCGAGAGCAAAAGCGAGGAAGAGAGAGAGAGAGAGAGAGAGAGAGAGAAACAGAGAACGAAAGAGAATTTGTATGAGTACTTATATATTTAACAACTGAATTAACAAAAGCTTTGATGTGATAAACAACTAAAATCGCTACCATGACTATTTCTTTTTGTGATAACGTAAATAACAACAAAGGATCACCATATGGTCACATAATATGTAACGTTGCAAAACACAGTCGAGATAACAGTAGTCAAGAAAGAAACTTATTGCCAATGAAGACTTTGAGTTAATTAAAGTAACTAATTGAAGAAAAGTCCGATTCTAGTTTATATATAGCATACGAATTCATATCTAGGGCTTCATAACAATGCCGTGTTTAGATAAGAAGAGATACTAAAAAATTTGGATGGTAAAAGGTGAATAAATTAGTTGCGTTAGAATCAATTGAGAGAACTTTCTCCTTTAAAAGGAAAATGAAAATTTTTGCAAATTAAACATAGGCGATGTTTACTGACTGACCTTATTTGTATACTGTCTATTTGACCTTATTTCTTATCGCGGCAGGAAACGGCGCGGCGTAAATTCCGGGCACGATCAAGAAAAAAATACATTGAAATTTTTAGACAAAGAGAACTATTGATTCGAACAACTACGCTTTAAGAAATTCAATTATTCTAATTTGATTATAGAGTAAAGTGCATTTACAGAAGGAAGTTCACAAGGAGATCCACTGTTTAGACAGTATAAATAGATAGTTTAAGAATAGATCGCGTTCTCCAGTAAAGCCGTTAAACGATACCAGACGGACTGGATTTACCTGTGCCGAAAATAAACTGTTTACCTTAAAAACAGACTCACCTATCACTATAATATATCAGATTGTTGAAGAAGAATTTTTTTTGGAAATTTGTTCATATATTTAAATGTTTTGTCAATTCTAGACCGTTTAATCTCACGGTTACAATGGAGGCTCGTCGGCACGTTTGTTTACGTATTTTTCATGAAAAACGAAAAAAAACACCAAAAAATCGAAAAAATGTATATTGTCTTTTTTGATGTAAAAGGCTCGTAGGCACGTTTTTTACGTATTTTTCATGAAAAACGCAAAAAAAATCGAAAAAAATTTTATTGTCTTATTCGATGTAAAAGTCTCGTAGGCACGTTTTTACGTATTTTTCATAAAAAACGCACAAAACCCCCTAAAAATCGAAAAAAATTGTATTGTCTTTTTCGATGTAAAAGGCTCATAGGCACGTTTTTTACGTATTTTTCATGAAAAACGAAAAAAAATGTATCGTCTTTTTCGATGACGTATGATGTATCTTTCGCTCGTCGTTAAAAAAATTTTATAACAAAAAAAAAATAAACCGTGACCACATCATTAACAGGAAAACAGTATAGTTTTTAACACGGCGCGACGATAGGGTTATAAACAGGGCGAGTCAAGACACTCATTTTCTGCGTATAAAACTTGAACGATGTGCTGGAGATCGTTGCTGTTCCGAGTGATTAAAGTTGAATATATTTTTCGTTTTAAAATCTCATACACGCAAAGAATAGTAAGTATTTATGAATCAAGCTCGGGTGTTACATACCATCATGCTGAGTCATTTGACCAAGGTTTAGACAATTCTTGACTGGGCGTTAAAAATTTTACATTTTTCATCACTTTTAATAATTGTTTTGCAGATTTGAATTCGTTGAGGATCTGACTCATAAAAAAAGGGGCATCATCACTCGATTGTGGAAAGGCCATGGCGAGGATGACACACCAACGCTTACTTTTGGGGCAAAAACCGCGTATATGTCCGGCATGCAGAGAAAGGTTGCTCGATGTGTCCCACCTAAATGAAGGGTGCAACACCTTGGTTCTATATATAGAGCGTGTAGGACTGCCTCCGAGATCGTTCTTGAGAATGACGGCCAGTATGTGGGTCTCCTGTTCCGATTTTTTGAGTGCTGACGGATATAGTGCTGAAGATTGTGTACTAAGCTTGTGTTGAGAATGAATTTATTTATTTGCGTGAATGTGTAGTGTGAGAGGGTCTATGGTGGAATAGTGAGTACCCCATCGACCTCAATTAGGTTAGTTATGCAATATGTGTAGAGGGTGATAGAGGAATATCGAGTAATCCACCAACCTTATTGAATGAATAGCATGTAAATAGGAGAGAATACAAGGTGTGAATTGCATGCGTTGGGTACTCTGAACTGACCTGGCGTTGACACCAGATACCAAGGCCGATGGCTAGACGGATAACAAGGGTTTACCTGCGGACTGCCAACTCCCGGAGGGATGGTTCTTAAGGTGTTCCTGCCAGTAATTTTCGCTAAATTATAAATCTGGAATTGCCGGAGGATTGCGAGAAGTGATAGGTTCAACTCTCTACATGTGCGTACACTTACTTCTATATGTACACACATGTGCGGATTTGAACTGATATAAATCCAAATCCAAACTAACGAGAAAAAATAACAGTTTATAACTTTGGTAAATTTAACATAAAACAACAAAAAATATCATTATATTAATGTATATTCAATATTTTTAGATTTTTGTTTGTGGGTAATTTTAACTAATTGTCTATTGGCCGGAGGCAGTCTGAAATCATTGGCCGAGTATAGATGATGAGACACCACGTCTCATCTCAAGTTTAGCTATTTTTGCCGCGCCACCAATGAAATATTGCATTGTCATGGGTGAAAACCGCTCTATTTCTATTCACAAAAACAAGCAACTTTTCATTGATAAGTTTCCTTTGCAAAGAAACAGTTTATTTAGCAGATGTTAAAAGAATTCAAGAGAACGTGCATAAATTAAAAAAAAGATCAAATTTTGAAATTAATTATTTTAAAAAACTTTATTAACGGGTAAAAGGACGGCATAGTGACACATTGATGGAAATGAAAAGTTCAGATTACAGATCTAGGGTACATAAGATTTATTTATTCACAGCACGTAAGACATGGTTTATTCGCCTTCATTTAGAAGAAAAATTAACTTCTTAGCTCATCTCCATATTAAAGCTTACGGAAATATTAAAGACACGTCTTTTATCCTATTTGCTCTTAAAATGAAATAATAAGCATTTTGTAGATGGAATGTACATATAATAAAAGTATATACATTTGTCAACATGGTCTGGTTAGCATTCCTGACTCTGTATTCTTCCGGGTAATAAAGGAAGAATACAAAACAGTCACGCTAATAAATTACATTCGGACACCAGAATTCTTCCACACTGCCCTGTAGTACTCAATATTCCTTGTTATAACAAGGGACGAGTCCCACCATTCAGGCTAATAATTTACTTTCACATAACAGTCTTCATTCGAACTGCCCCATCATAGTACTGGATATTCCTCGGAGTAATAGAGGAACAAGCACCTTTATTCCCGCTAATAAAACACATTCGCAGATCAGTCTTCATTCACCCTGTCCCAAAAGAGTCGATATTCCACATTGTAAAATAGGGTAAGAAGCCATACCATTCACGCTAATAAGTTACATTCATATACCAGACTTCATTCATACTGTTCCATAGTACCGATATTCTTCGAAGTAAGAAAGGGAGAAGCCCGACCATTCACGCTAATAAATGACATTCACGCACCATACTTTATTCTTGGCCCCAAGGCTACGCTTAGGTATTGAGCTTTCCTAAAAGGGTAAAAGCATCATCGACAAACACAAAAGACTAAGTTCAAGAATTAAAATGAATAATGAGATCATTTATTATCAGTCCCCTCTCCTAAAATCAAAGCCTTGGAAAGTGTAATTAGCTTTATGTCTTTTCTTTCATTTGTACAAATTATTGCTACAATTTATCAAAAGTTTTACAATATCGTTCTTCTCACATTTTTCTGGGTGGACTTTCATTTTTGAATATCAGGTAGTGTATGGATGAACTCCACCGACAGAATTTCCGGAGGTGTGCCGTCAAAACCATCAGGTATAAGAAAAACTGAAATTGTCGTAGAAAAAAACTTGATTGCAGTACGTATATTTAAATAGAATTATTCAAAACTGAATAGCCCAAAAACATGATTTTGACTTGGCCAGAATGATAGTTTCCAAAAAAAAAACTCAAATCCCACTTATACATTCTTGTGCAAGATGTATAAATAATAAATATCTTAATTATCAAACTTCTTTACTTTTGGTTACAATCAAACTCCGACTCTGTGTACAAGAGACAAACCGCCTCAATGTTTTTGTTTTTTTCACTTTTTCATAAAAGTTTGTGTCTGACGACGTTTTGAAAGGAACGAGCATGTCTTCGTCTAAAGATTTTGGAAACCCGCACAAAAATCAAAGATATGTTGACAAAGTCTAGACCTAGAAATGGTGAAAGAAAAAACAAAAAAACCGTCGTATTTATAAAAGCGTGAGCAAATGTTGCGTACTTAAACAGTTTTTTTAACTGCAACATCCTTAGCTAGTATGAATTCAGCTGAAAACCTACCACTTCAAAACAAAAAATAGTGCATCCCTTGAACTGCCTGTCTAACCACATGAAACCATCTTTATGGCAGTCGTTCCATTGGTTTGAAATAAGTGGTATTACCAATGAGCGACGTCGGGATTTCATGCTGGATTGCTGAAGAAATAGAATACAAAGAGGGATTTAAGTTAATTTTTTCGCCAGAACATGTTACCCTCTCATTGTGAATGTCAAACCCAAATTGAACGAAATCGTTGAAATCCTACCGTAAACACAATATGATCCAAGTTAGTTCGTAATATGTGGCTGTGTTTTATCATTTTATAATTTAAGAAAGGAAAAATTGAAATTTCGAAAGACAGTTTGTCCTGCAATCTTCCGTTCATTTATTACTTATCAAGAAATAAGGTTCAATTTGACCAATCATACGAACCGTCAAAGGTTCGCGCGATGCCTGGATTTTAAAATTTTCAAATCCTTTCCTTACTTGCATGCCGTGTGTAATAACTGAATACTGTTTATTTCATTTATTTGTAGTTTAAAGCAAATAAATGTGGAAGAAAGAAAGTTCTCTTTTATGAAAGAATATGTAAATAAAATAAATATAATAATACATATATGTATTCAGTCTTATTTGACCGTATTAATTATTTTAATTAATCTTACTTTTGATCTATGATCTTGGTTGAGCTGATAGATCAATGCGTTAGAGCAGCGGCGTATTCAGCCGAAAGTCGTGGGTTCACATCCCACTGGTGCCACTAGCTTTTTAACCTCAACCAAGACCTTAGATTAAAAGTATAATTAATTAAAATAAGTATAAAGTGGCTTTATTAGTGGTTTTACATTGCTCTAACAATTGTCTCTTAGGCATTACTAAAAGGTGAAACAGCCTATTTAATGTTTCCTTGAAAATGTATGTTTTATGAACGCATTTAATTACATTTGAATAATGTTAACTGAACAAAAAACTTGTTTTGCGACCATTCACCATTAGCATACACCTATCATTACATTATTAAATAATTATGGAAAACATAAATAAAACAGTTACAGGTGTAATAATTAATCTTAAATCAATACAAGTAAAAATGTAACGATTACGAAAGACTACGAGAAAAAGGAAAAAATCTTAGTCACGCTGACCATAAGAACGTCTGTCTTATGTAACTCGTTCAATTGTTCAGTTCCGTTTTCCGGTTTTTCAACGATATTACCGTGAGAGGACGAAAGAAGGTCACGGAAAATTTTTCAATAAGTTTTTACAAGATAGCTCACAAAAGTATGAGTCAAGATTTAAGACAGGAACCTTTCCTTTCTCTCCCCGGACTTTATTGTTATATTTATTGGTTTGACATAAATTAATTGTCTTTATGTACTGCATGGTTTATCCAATCAAAACAGATTGGAATGTGTTGGATATTAATCATAAAAAATATTGTAAAAGTACAGTAATTCCCACTGAGCAATTACACTCATCCGAAAGTTAGTAAAAGTTAGTACTTAAAAAAAAAAATTTTGATTTGAACAAATTAAAAACTTTTAGAAAATATTCTTGTCTTTACTTGTTACCTTGCTGGAAGGTAATATAAATAAAAATTATAACCATATTTCATCAGATTTTCCAGGAAAAATATTAGATTTAATCTTACTGTCGAAGCTCAACTTCTGTCTGGATCAACAAAACAAAAACCTTGTCATGTTCTTTCGTCAAAAGAATTTCTTCTATACGAAACTGAAATTAATTTTAGAACCCGAAGAACATACCTGCAATCGGTAAAAAACTGATATTCTTCCAATCATCAATCGAGACATGCGGGATCTCGTAAATTTCATCGTTTATGCCTACTGGGCAGTTTTAACAGAGGCATCCTCATTAGTTTCCGACGAAATGCTGTCCACGTTTATCACCCATCTCACGTTTTCGACATTTTCCACACCCACTCGATTCTGCGATCTCAGTTGCTCAAAAAAATGGAATTGGCTACTTTTCATTAAAAGGGGCTTTATTTCTCGTCTAGTCATGTTAGGAAGTCGCTCGTCAATATTTCAAGTAAGCAATTTTTAAGTACTTTAATATATTTTTCATCTTTGGTTCTATAGTAAAAACAGGGATGGTTAGGGCAGTGGCAATACCATAATCAATTAAGTTCTACTGAGATGCGATTATTGCTAGTAAAAACAGTAGATATATGTTGAATTGATAAACAATTATCATTTTACAGGGTCAGCTTAGTTTACGATTTGCGTATTTCTCCTTCTAGAATAGACGGACCAAGTAAACTTGATCAATAGTGATCAATTCAACATATGTTTATTTACTCGTAGACTGACCACAGGTGACTTTTAACGCTAGATTTATCTTCGATAAAAATCTCGCCCAATTAAGCTTAATTTGTTTGATTGTTTCTACATAAATGGTATTACTACATATTATACGGCGAATGATTCAGCGAAAATCGTAAAATATTTAAAAGGCCTGTTACCTAAAATTATATGGCCGTTTCCTAGGTCGTCCTTATAATATGTGACCTTATTCTATTTCGTATAAAACAACAACCATGGGACTGTTTTAATTCTGTTGTATAAACATTTTTTTTAAACCAAATGAAAAAATAGTATGTTTTTGTAAAAATTAGGCGATCTTAACTTAGCCATGTGTTTTTTAATAGTTTAATTATAAACAATTACGACGTTTTTAACCGGACGTCACGGTTTAAAACGGACCTATATTAGTGTTTGAATTCCCGAGAACAAAAGCGAAACCATGCCAGGGTTCTCATTAAAACACGAATGACAGCACTGGCCGAAAATAACGCATCTTCTCACCCATTCACGACCCCACGAGACCTATGATAAGCGGGATAAGATGTACGAGATATTAGACGGCGGTCTTGAAAAACCCTTCAAACAGCATGTTTTGGCCGTCAATTTTAACATTTTTTCCATATATTAAAATATTAAGACAAGAAATTGGAAAGATTTCAGTTGTTGATTTTTGCACTGAAGGTTCAGCACCACAGGATTATTAGGCACAATTAAACAAGATTTTCTTACCAAGACATTTCATTGTTTTATGAAAAACAATAGTAAACATTTGATTATGTATGACACTAGAAATTTTCTCTGGGTCATTTTGTGCGTGACCTTTGACTTAGTTTTTGGTTCGTTTAGTTAATAATTACAGTTAGTCAATAATAAATTACTCATTTAGGCAAAATATTTCTTTTTACTCCTAGATTTTTCTCGTATTTAAGTGCAAAGGAAAAACTAATATTATCTTGTATAAACTAGTATTATCTCTTATTGAAATTTGTAGACGGTAGATTATGATCGCACTGCTTGGGCCATTTGAATCGCCCCCTTCTCTAGAATAAAATTAGCAAAAAGAAAATGTGTATGTCTGTGTAAAAAATATTTATTTTCGAAATTTTTGATTAAAATAAAAGAAGTTATAAGTTTTGGGTTCAAATCCCGGATTTTTATGTGGAAATCATTTGGGAAAAAGTATTGTACAGAGTTTGAACGATTAGTTTGACGTTAAGCCCTCCTCTATGTATGTCCTTCGGGTTATACAAATTTTGATTAATTTAATTGGTGTTTTTACATCCGTCTCGAGTTTAAAAACAAAAACCCTCAGCTCACCCCACGACATATCGCTCCATCAGTATGCTACCAATACTTAGCAAAATTCATAAAAAACCTCTTAAACCTCTATAGCCCACCTTTAAAAGCTTCATTCCATCAACTTGGGTTCGAGAAACATCACTACTATTAAGGAAGGAATGCTGCTCGAGTGGTTTCTTAAACCTGAGGCGAGCCTTCGCTGGAGTATGGCCTCGGGCCTGCTCTGGATACTCAAGGGCATCTTGCCATTCACCTACTACCTCATTCTAACTACATTCAAGTAAGAATCGGAACATCCTTCTTCGACATCTACTACGCTGAAGCGGTTATTCCGCAAGGCAGCATCCTTAGTCCTATTCTCTTTATATAAACTGCAGACATTCCTACCAATCCCGACACAGTATTTAGACGAAACCGCCATCTTTTCAGCAACCCCTGACCCAGCAGTGGACTTCAGAAACCTTCAGTACCATCTGTTGTTTAAGAATCACGCGAGGTTCAGACTCCAGAAATCCCAGATAACTTTCATCCAATCTACTACAGATCTGTATATCTCCTAGCTATCAATTCCGTCGCTTGTGGGATTTTACACCGACAAATTACTTACTTGAATACCCATACTCGACTCGACACAATAAAACAGAACAGACGATATAAAGGAATCAAAAGATTACTTCACAACTATTAGTAACTTTCACTATAAAATCCTTAATAAAATACCTTATTTACATATCATTACGTCTACTAATCTGGGCTTACGGAATCGAAGCGTTCCAACCTCCAAAGAATCTGTCACTGCAATTCAAAATCACCATGTACAACAGTTCCACATTGTACTGATAATAACAAAAATAATACAATGAAATAAACTGTTTATATATAGTTAGTTTTGTCTTTTTTCGTCAGACTTTAAAACCTATTACCACAAAACACCTATTATAATACACAAAATTACAAATTATAAAGGTATTTTGTCGTATGGTTAAAGTCTGAAACGGAGCAAAAAGATCGCGCTCGCTTGTCCGAGGATAGGGATAGGATTGACACACGGACACCTGTTTATGAGCAAAGCCAGCGCACGTGTCCTGCTTGTAGAAAATGGTCGCTCAGTGTGTCAATTATGTCGAGGGATGCCAGGCCTTGCCCCCTTACAGGGAGTGAGTAGGCATGGCCCCGATTTAAAGGAAGTACTACCCATACTTCCCCTGAGTAAATTTTTAAGGCAAACTGTAGTGTTCCCCATCGTTAATCTATAACTATTGTATATATTTTGTAGTTGATCAGTTTGTACGAATATATATAGATGTGCGTTGTGAATGTAGTGAGACATCTGTTGGCGGAATGTCGAATAAAAACATCAGTATTTTGATAATTTGGCTAAATTAAAAAAAATGTTGACTATTTGCACGGGAGCCATGATTACCGTTTATTTATTTTCTTCTTAATCTGTTTATTTTTCTACCTTGTAGAAAGTGGAAGATATCATTTTTAAACTCGTTAAGGCGTATTTGTCGTAATACTCAAAAATGAATTTTTTTTCCTGATTTATAAACGTTAGAATATTATGGATATTAACGTGTTTTTGACACTTAACTATGCTTTTCGTAGTGTACTTATGAAAATTTTAATTTGCATACGAAGAACATCTGATAAAACTGCAACAAATGGAGTAAAACTGGTTTGCCATGATAGATTACACATTGTCTATTAATAAACCGTTCATTATCTAATAACATTGGCATAACGCATGGCCCGCATCCGACGTAAATATAAATTTAGTAATAATCTCTCTTCACCAATCCAGAATGAGATAAATACGTTGGCCCTCCGTGACCAATTGAGCCATTAAACCCCTTGACGTTTATTTAGAGCCAATTGAAGTTTCGATCCCTTTAATTCAATATTTTCGAATCTTATTATCAAGTCGGGAGTCTACTCTTGGAACTGAAAGACAATACAGAATGTTTAAGTAGTTTTTTAAGTTGTAAGCTCACCTAGGTGGGCCACGAAAAGATAATTTTGCCTATCTCTTGGCAGGTATTTTTTTGTCGGATGGACTTATCGCTCTATGGAAGATAAGAAAACATGAAAAGTCAATTTACTTATTTCCAATATCTCAAATGATGGTTTTAAAAACTTAAAAATTGTCAGAATCATAAGATATATTTTCAATATTTCTTCTATCTATAGGTTTTTTTTAAAACATTGCCTATAATGACCAGTTTGACTAACTTCTTATCATCTGGTTATTATTGGCTGACGAGTTTAGGGAAGACGTCACGTTCTGTGTTTTTGTTGGACTGTTCGCCCCTGTCCATTAATGATAACCATGTCAGGATTTAATCGGCAGATTTAAAAACAAACAAGAGAGTGGTGAACTCGCCAAAAGAAATCTCAAATGCACAACTAGTTTAAACAGAATCTGACATCTGTTCAGGAATCAGATAAGATCAAGATGAAAAATTCAAACCAGGTTTCACCTAATTTGAGAAAAAAAATAAACGAGAAACCAAATCGGAAAATCACATGCGTTAATAACCACCATCCATAGCTACTTTCTCGCCTAGCATGAACCAAAGCAAATTCTCAAGATGTTTACCCAAGCTTCATAGGTTTTGGTCAGTTTAATAATAGAAAGTTGAATTTCATCGAAAGCATGGTATTTGGAAAGCGTTTTCGAAGGAAAAACTCCCTTGGAGTCGACTGATCCGTGACAGTGCTAATACACCATGAATTTGACGACTAATTAAAATGTTCTATCGTCCTTGGGTATTAAAAACAATATTGAATCTTAAATAATTTTTAAAATTTGTTCATGGGGTATTTGTATTTCATGTTAGTTGATAAAAAAGGCGGATTATGGTACATCCTCCATCACATCCTCCCGCCTTTATGGGCTCTGATGGCGGACTCATCGCCACCATACACAGCATCCACCATACTCGACCACATCACTTCCATCTCCACCTTCATGGGGTCTAACTCACCCCTAAATTCACCTCCACCAATTCACCCGTCCCACACATTCTCACTTTTTCCCTGTACCCTTCAACCGAGATGCACTAAAATAGTCGTCAGTTAAATATTAAGGTTGAAAAAATCCAACTAAACTCAAAAGAACAGATTTTCTATAAAACTTTTACTTTTTATTAAATGCAACTTAAAAAAATACATTTAAAGAAAATTAATATATTTGTCTTTTTAATTTTTACTCGTTTGTCTTGGTACATTTTGATAAAAACTACCTCTCTTAAGGCTTGGAAGTTACAATACACCATGACAAATAATAATTATACGTAAATAAATATAAAAATACAATTAATTCGTGATTGCAGCGAATACTCTACGGTAAATTTTTATTAATACGACATATAATAAACGAAAGAATTTATGAAATTATAAAAGTTGCTGGGGATAGTCGGGTAAAGAGAAATCTGAAGCCGTTTACCACCGTGCTATTAAGTACGAAACATAATATATAAAAGTAATAAATTTCCGATGAGAAAATAAAACACAGCAAACCATCAAATATTGATTTAAAAAAGCCGTACTTGTTGATCAAGTACAAAGAGATTCAGTTAAGAAATAGATTGAATAATTTATATAAACCGGGATCTCGGCAATCATAAAAAACGCAGAAAAAAAAATAAATAAAGATTATTACTGATCTTGATGTTCGCTTCAATTTCCATATAGAGCACATAATCAGATCCGTGGATTATCCCAATACTTTATCAATTATTTCCCAAGTCGTGTGTTTCACATTGGGGAAATACAGAAACAGCTCGAGAGATTTAAAAGCCACGAGGAGTCTAGCTTGTATCACAGTCTTATCTGAATCTCCAACAAAGCCGATTCGTAAGTAAAAATATGTCTAATGCTTCATAAAATTTGCTTAGTGACAAACTGCATTTTTGTAAGCTCTTACTTAAGAGAATGCCGCTTATTTCCAAAGTTTGTTAAAGAGTAATTTCAATAAATCAAAAATTATGTAATTTATTTTTGAGTCTAGCATAGATTTTATTTTTACTATCTTACTACATAAATGTGTGGTGATTAGTGACCGTTAATCGATAATTATTAAATCGTGAGATGCGGTCTGGTGTAACACACCAGATTCACACCAGACCGCATCTCACGATTTCTGAATAATTACTACATAAAGTAATTTTAATTAATATAATAATATTCAACTAGTTCACAAGCCTAACATGAATTTTCTGTAAATTAAAATTTAAACACACAGTGTGAAATTTAATGTATTTATTTTTTCCAGGCCATGAAACTCACTTTGCTGTTCCTCTTGGTCTGCTTGTTCTTAGCAGCATTTGCAACTGCACAGAAAAACAACAGGCCAAAAACAACCATTGAAATTTCACACCAAAGAGATAAAAGTCCCTACGGGAAAGAAACTCGGCAGACCTTTAAAATCAACCAAGATGCATGGGTGAGCAAAAATGGGAATTGGCGTGCTGGTGGCTACGTTCAGCACGACAGGACGAAATTTAATGGGCACCGGATGAAAGATACCCATGGTGGTATTCAAATCACTGGAAGATTCTGAATCTTTTAAATTTAATGTCTACTTTTTATACTCAATAAAATTTTTTACTTAAATATATTTATTTCTCCTCTTTTGAATTTATAAGATAAATTTATTCCTTTTAAAATAATAATATACATTATTTAGATTTTATTCAAACTACATTGGTATTTATTGAAATATAAATTCTTCAATAACATATAAAGATCACTGTCGATAGGTGCACCTCGGAGGACCAGACCATAGAACAAGGGTCATCATCAACTGATTAAGGATAGACCTGTGAGGTTGACACACACAGACACTTATTTTTCTGTCAAAGCCCGTGTATATGTCCGGCATGTATAGAGAAAGGTTGCTCGATGTGTCCCACCTAATTGAAAGGTGCAATTCTTTGGCTCCATATAGGAATGCCATGTTTTACTGTATATGTTGCTCATATTGCGAACTCATTTGTGTACCCTAGTAATGAGTTAAGAGTGAATATAACGTGTGAAAGGGTCGTTGACGTAATATTGAGTACTCCATCGACCCTTAATTAAGTTAGTTGTAAAGTGAAGGGTGATGGAGGAATATCTACCACCATAACTGGGTGAATGGTATGTAAATAAGCAGGAATGTATTGAAGAGTGTGAATTGGTTTGAATTATTTTTTTAGTTTTTTATATTTGAGAGTAGTCCTCTATGCCAAACGAGATCGAAAGCCTTCTTTACAACAATGAATATCCGTAGCATACTACCATAGGTATCCAATATTTATTAATTTATTCGAAGCATTTTTGGTTTTTGTAACTTTTTCAATATTTAATCTTGTTTGATAACGTCCTTTACATTATTGTCTTATCCCGTATAAAAATAAAAATAAACTGATAAAAAATTTATAATCTCATCATAGTACATGCACAACGAAGGAGGAAAACTATATTTTATGAAAAATTTAAATTTTTTTTTCGAAAAACCTGCTGATAAAAAGCTCGGAAACGTGCCTAATATTTTTCCACCAAGTATCACCAAAAAATGTTCGATTAAAATCAGTGATCCCAACTCCGTAACTTTCGCTTGTTAGCTTCTTTCTGGACGAGCCATTAAAGAAAAATTAAACTCAACTGTTTGAAGAACAGGATGAAAAGGAAACACAATCTATAATTAGGGCCCATTAAGGGAGTGGTTTTGGCAAACACGGCAGCCAATTTAGCCAACGTTCATAAGCAAACAATTCCCTGTAATTTCATACTCTTAAACCAGCACTGTGTATAAAGACACGCACGTTTTAAGTAAAAGCATAAGAGTAATGATAAAAGAAAGAAAAAACATATCATCTACTGATTTATTTTTACAGTTTACAGAATAATCTCGTCTCATAAATTTATTTCTTTACAAATGTTTTCTTATCGATATCTGAATTTAATTTATAACGACTTTTAATGGTCGTTTTCAGTAGTATTACATTATGGTTACCTCTTTTTCTGCACGTCAGTATTGCTTTAAAAACGAATACTCTTAGATTTTTATCACTGGTGAAACTGGCACAAATGTTTAACTACGACTAACAACAAAGTTACACTAAATAACTTAATTATTTAATATAATAATATAATTATTTTCTTCCGAATAATCTCATGAATAATCTACATCTTGGTATGGTTTTGATGTAACAAAAAATCCATTGCTACGGCCAAGCTTAACCTACTCGTAATGGCATAAAACAGGCCTATGTAAATAAATTAGAACCGGAGATATAAAACATACACAACAAAGGCAAAAAATCACATATTTAATTAAAAATTACTTAAGTTATCTTTTTTCTCTCCGCTCCTCCTCCATGAATGTAATAAGGATCTAAAATCTTGAAAATTCTTTCAAAGATACGAAAAGAATTCATATTCGGGAGAGTAACCATCCCTAACCATTTTGTGACCGAGGTATCTATCGTAGGTTACAATATTTTTTTATCAAAACATAAATTCGATATTAGTTTTTTATTCCCCCAAAACCGATTAATACCAATTTTGGGGAAAATTAATAAGTTCTTCGATTTTTTTTTAATTCACAAAACTGGTAATATCGTTGAATCAAGTACACGGATCTACCAAAAATTATAAAATAGTTCAAAACCTAATAACCTACACCTAATGACATAAAACAGGCCTATGTAAATAAATTAGAACCAAAAATATAAAATAAAACGATTGAGGTGTTTTTTTGTTTTTTTTTTTCATTTCATCCTTATTTTGCTCCCTTATAATGACCTATACTCTAAAGGTTGTTGTTATAGCTTTCTAACAATTGGACTAACTTTAAATTTCACAGATGTTATGAACTTTTAAGCGGAACACCGTATGTCGGAAAAAATTTGTCACCGGCTGATCCAGTCCAAAAATATCTATTTTGTGTTTGCCATCATGTTTAAGAGTTTTCAAGAGTGCTTAAAACGAATCCGAATTGTTTTTTTGTTTCTTTGAAAAACAATTTTTTTGATCTACTTTACTAACAGTCTTTTCGTTTTTGTAATAGTTTTGTATATCTAATTTCATTTAATATTATCCGGCCTATTATTTTTTTATCATAGGTGTTTTATAATAACTTGGAAATATATGCACAGTTCAAAATTGGATATATGAAAACAACGGGAAGACTTCGCACAGCTTTACGCAATTTGCAATCTTTTTACATATTCATGTACACGACTGAAAAATTTCCAGGCTTTCAACTTGTTGTTATTTTCATGATAAATGTTCAATTGTGGCGGAAGTCAGGACTGTAATTTATCCGAAACGGAAATATATTTAGTGTTAGACGGTTTGAAAAGAGCTAGACAGAAAACAAACAGAAACAAACAGACGTCACTATCCTCTCAAGACGTCAGCCGTGGCCTAAATGCAGAATTTCCTGAAATCGAGCAAGCCGAATTTGTAAAATAGTTCGCTCAATTTATCCAGCATAAAAGACATTAAAAATGTTGATCTAATGAGTATACATTTTCTCCTGGCTATTTCCAAATAAGATTAATTGGATATTTTTATATTTGCGACTATCACCAAATGGATCAATATTCAAATATAAATATCGGCCTACTAGCAGCTCGTTCACTAGCAACTAAGATGACACAAGGTTATTTTTATTTGGTTTAACCCGGGTAAACCAGTAGTTTAATGTTTTGTCTTCATGTAAATTAAGTTTTAAAAAGTTCTTTGTTTGTATGGAAACAAGTGGGCAATGAATCTGCTTTTCATGACTATTTTGAAACAAAAACTCCCCTTTTGCTTGATCAAATTAAACGAGTTAACTTCTCGGTGTCTATAACCGCAATCTTAGATCTCTCATGACTAACCCTAATGTTTCATCATTTTAATGAAAGCCTACTCTTCCATTGCCCCGAAATTCATTGAAAAACTTTTGGGTCGTGTAACTTAATTATTTTAAATTATGGTGTAAGTACTGATTTCGCGTTCCTACCGCTCGAACGCCATCATTTTTAATACTTCATCGCAAAGACTATTTTAATACTCAAATCTAAAATAGAAGCGCCTTAATTAGTTAATGCTTCATTAAGAATTAAAGTAATTAATATGCTGCTAAAGTTTTTGTGTTTTTAAATAGGCTCTTGATACTGTGACGAAATGAAGCTACTGAAATTTTGCAAATTAAACTGTAAAAATAGGTCTACCCATTACCTTTAATATAATTTTCGAAAACTATTAATTGGAGAAACTTTCTCAAAATTATTAAATAAAGTTTAGCTTTATTGACCAGTAAAGCATAGGCAAAATTCGGCAAAAATAATTTTTATATAGTTGCTGTTTTGTTCAAAAGAGGTTGGTGTCTTACATAAAATGGTTCAATTGGTCGCATTAGACGTTTCTTAACATAATCCAAAACAAGTACTCCAACAGGACAATATTAGCTATAAGCACATCAGAGTTGATAAAAATTCATCACAACAAGTACTGAAATTTTGTATCATTATATGAATCACATTTTATCCGTCTTGTTATAACAAATAATAATTATTATCGACGTTGGATTTTGTTAAATCTAAATATCCGATGGTCGATCGAACTAGACTGAACGCATCGATTGGACAAGCGAATTGAAACCTTATTTACCTACAAAAATAACTGTATGCATCGTTAAGCATAAATAATCGACGTGTTGCTATAGCTGTTCTAAATAGGCGGTTAGAATGATCAATGTTAAAATGATCACATTATAGGTCTGATGAGGTAACTACTTTTTCCGAATCAATTTGGGTGAAACTTGTTAATATTTGATCTCCAGCTACCAGTATGCCTAAAATAGAACTGAAGTTGATTTTGAAAGCTCGAAACAGAGACAACGCTTGATTTCGAAATAAACGAATCTGCTGAAGGGCACGAATTGGCTGGATGAATCACGCTACCTCACTTGGCTTGAAGATTGAAATTATGTAATGTGTGTAAATGGTCAACCATTTTCTGGTTAATTCTCTTTCTCAATGTTGGAATCAATTAATACATCTCTCTCTCTCTCTCTCACTCTCTCTCTCTCTCTCTCACTCTCTCTCTCTCACTCTCTCTCTCTCGCTCGCTCTCTCTCTTCTCTCTCTCTCTCTCTCTCTCTCTCTCTCTCTCTCTCTCTCTCTTACTTAGTATCTCTCACTTCCTCCGATTCACTCATTCACTCACTAACTCATTCATTCACTCACATACTCACTGTCACTAACTCTTTCACTCATTCACTAACGTTCTCACTATCCATCTCTCTCACTTCCACTAACTCACCCTTTCACGCACTACCTCACTCTCTCCCCTCATCTCTCTCTCTCTCTCTCTCTCTCTCTCTCTCTCTCCTCTCCCTCAAAAACATATTGTTTCATATGGTTCCTTTAAAATTCTTACTCAGTTTTTCCAGTTCGGAGAACTGAATTTCGCATTACGGAGAGAGCTCTATACCGAGTCCCAGCTCCGACCATAGCCGATCTACGAACCGGTTTTTGGGACTTGCAAGTAAGCAAAAGAAACTGAATCACTGATGAATGACAGCATGATGATCCTATAGCGAATACTTTTATAAGTCGTTTTATAAGTTTATTTACACACCCCTGCTGAAGGACTTCAATTTAGTGAACACTACCGTGTAATCTAATATTCAACACAGATCTATTTACACTTTTAGTACGACCAATTTTTATTTAGGTTGTATGTCAAATTTAAAAATATGGCTAAACGAAACGATTTTTTTACAGATCAACCGTTAAAGACGGCGAAACGGCATCGCAAAGGCAGAACTAGCGAGAATGAACGGACCAGATGATATACAAACCTCACTGAACCCACCGTATTGAAAATTATTTTATTAAATATAAAAATTTTCATTTTAGAGTGAAGGAATATTCGAACAGGTATCTACTGGAGGTCTCTTATCTTAATGAGAATTGTCTAAGACATTTCAAAATACCGCTTTTGTGGAATATTTCTTTTTCACAATTTAACACCTCCTCTATTTCGGTCGCAGGTTTAGCAATACAAACTCAAAAATGCAAATAGCTTCATTTCCGATTAAAGTATTAACTGAAATTATAATAAAATTGGACGTTCCCTGTAATAAAATCATCTGAACTTTGATTTTATCGAAATAACTTTGTCTCCTTTAAAATTCGTAAATTATTATAAAATTGTAGTTTATTGTACAAGACTCTGCTAAATAATTGGTGATGATTTGTGTCTTCGACAAACGCCGAAATTTAAACATAACATCAGCATAAAGGCCAGTTTTAAAAACACGTAATTTTTTTTTTTTTTTTTTTTTTGTCTTCCTACAACTATAAACCAACAATGGGGCCGATTTATTTTTATCAATTGTCATTTATTAAATCGAAATATTTCCCTTCCATAATCAGCGTTTGTTGACTATTTTGACAACTCCAACGTCCCCACCATTTCACCTCCCCTAAGGAAATGTCAAAAAGAGCTTGCAGTGACAATTTAGCTTCGCGCTGATTTAACGAAGAAACAATTAAATTAGAGACTTAATTACGTTATCATAAACCACTTGTTTACATAATTATATAATAGATGTAAAAATTTCAATTAAATTTCGCTCCGATTAAAATTCTGAATATTTCAATATAATATACACATGGTAACTGCAAATTGGATTCTTTTGCATTAAAATGTAAATTTTTAAGCTTTCAAAAACATATGCAATTTTTTCTGTTTTTAATTTTAGGGAAGATGATTACACTGGCTTTATTTTTTATTAAAAATCAAAATGTAAATTTTTTGCACTATAGCTGAGATTTTTTTAACGACAATATGTCAAGAATTAACCCAGCAATGATAGTGTTTTTTATATTTTAAGTGATAGTTTTGTTTGGAGAAAATATTCCTTCATATGCATGGCATTATGTTTTGGATGGATGTCCCAGTTAAAAAATGTCGAGTGTGTGCGTGTGCTCACCGTTGAAGAAAGTAGCATCTGTGAAGTTGGCCTTCGGTAATCCAATAGACCGTTAGAGCATTTAAAATTGTCCGCGAAGACGGCACTGAGTCAAAATCAAAGAAAACAACACACCCGCGTTCAACAGGTTTTCACTCGACTGAGCCTTAAAGAGCCGGCGTGCCCCCGACTAAATTCCCGTCCGGAGTGGGGAAATCTGTGCAGTGGGGACGTCCGTCTTATCCGCAAACACGCGACCCCGATCCGGGAATCCGCGGGTCTTTTCTATCCCGACCACGGACGAAAATTGGTGAAAAACCCTTGGAAATCCGGCGTTTGAAACGAACGATACACCCTTCTGTGAATTTTCCAGACGCATTTCCTGACTTGGACGACGCAGCACCGCGATCTACTCGACTCAACCTTTCTTGAAAAGAGTTTTCCCTCACAGAAGTCCTCTTGTGCGCCACGAATCTGCGAAAATAAAATGACAAAACCGGGATTTGTAAACTTTGGATTCAGCTATCAAATTGGATGAGTAAGACGACCATCACTAGAGAATGAATCGGAGTTTGCAGTATCTGACCTGTAATGAATCAGAATAGACGATGTAGATAGGGATTCGTCACGGTTTTTATCAACCCAGGAGCTCTGATCCAAATGATTAGCATTGAATGGAAACAAATCGCTATAATAGCTTACTGCGGTAAAGCTTTGTGAACATTATTACAGTTGTATTATAGAACTTCCATATAGGATTCGGTCTGGAGGTTATATTTTGTTGGGGACATTTACAGTGACGAGCGTCGTGACCCTTAGCCCTTTGCAACCACCGACGCCTCCGAGGTCAGAATTTTGAAGAAAAATTAAACGTTTTTGGGGAAGAGAGAGTGAGTGATATCATTCAACAACACACACATTAACAAACTGACGTTTGGGATCGAGTATGTGGTCGAAGTGAAATAGTTGTATCTTCATGCCAAAGCAGTCTGGGAGAAAGGGATCCAAGATAATGGTTTAGATATGGCTCCAAAACCGAATATTGGTCAGGAGCTGGCATTTATGTAAATAAACCAACGACTAGAATTCTTATAAGCCTTGGACAATATACCAACGTTGTTCAAGCGGAAACGGGAGATAAAAAAGGCTTGGGATTATCAATAGAAGAATAGCCATCTACTCGGACAACCAGGTGGCACTGAAGGCAATTGCCGACGGTAAAGTCCAGAGTCGCTTGGGATTGCATTAGAGTCTGTCAGACATTGTGGAAAATAACAAATCAGGGTACCTGGACATACAGAGCAGAGGGGCAACGAAGATGCTGATAAATTGTCCAAGGAAAGTTCAATGAGGAAACGTATTGGCCCTGAACCGTTTTTTGGCTTACCAAGATGCCAAAAGCGCGGATACATTAGACAATGGATTGATAATAAATCTTACGCTCTATGAGAAAGGCTTTATCAAAAGTCCATCGCAGAACTACTACAACAAGGACATGCTAGGACTAGTATAATAGTTGGAATGCTAACTGGACACTGCAGACTCCGGAGGTATACGTGTAGGACTCGCGGTGGCAGAAACAAGCCTGTGCAGATATTGCCAAGAAGAAGAGGAAGCAGCTTATCATGTCCTCTGTTGGTGCTAAGGTGCTATGTAGGCTGAGATTCCTAACCCTGGGAGAGAAAAAGCTAGGACCTGAAGGATACGCACAGGAGTCCTTGAAAAAGCTTTGGGGTCTGGCAAAAAGCTTCAAGCTTAACGAGGAGCTCTAGATAAAAAAAATGAAGAGCTCGATAGACAACTGGTTGACTACTTGCAATACTGGTCGCAGTGCACGGGTCATAAAGAGGCCGGCTCCTACATAATCTATCTTCATGCTAAGCTTTGGACTTTTTATTCTTCAGTGCTCCACAAAAAGATAATTATAATTGTTTTAATGGCATTCGCTCACAATAAATCACTCACTATCTCTCTCTCTCTCTCTCTCTCTCTCTCTCTCTCTCTCTCTCTCGCACGGTAAAATATGTAGGACCATCACAGTTTTCAGTAATATATTTATTTTCATGTCCCAACTATCTTTTAAAAAAAAGTTGAATGAATTCACCGACTTTTGGGGTGACCCACAATTGGGTTAATTGTATAATATGAGTAAAGGTTGTGTTGCGAGTGAATGTATTTATTAGCGTGATTGTGTGATGTGACAAGGTCTATGGCGGGAAATGAGTACCCCATCGACCCTCAATTGGATCGTGGGTTCGAATCCCGCTCGTGCCATTGACTTTTTATCTCAACTAAAAACCTTAATTAATTAGTGAATTGAATGAAACTAATTGTTGGGTTCACCAAGCTTTCGGCAACTTATAGTGCCATCATCAGAGCCTATTTATTAAAAATTTAAAAATTTATAAAAATAAATAATAGACAATTAACAAAATAAAATAATGTACATACTTTCCCAAGAGAGCAGAAAACGATTAACATGGTAAAATTATTGTAAAAAAGTATTGGGTTTAAGGTTATGAAGCACATGGCCAGCAAATTACATTAAACATGGTGAAAACAGTCAATTATAAATAATTATTAATATACACTATTTAAATTAACAAAAACAATAATTTATAATAAAATCTAACAGTACCTCGCTAGTAAAAATCCATATGATTGTGGTTTCAACAGTTTTGTTCTGACTAGCAATTTCTTATAGGTAACATTTATGACCACAGAGTATTTTGACTAGAATTATAGCTATTTATAAAGACTGTACATAGGATTAAAATTAATGAGAGAGAGAGAGCAACAATTTTAATCCATGTACAGTCTTTATAAATAGCTATAATTCTAGTCAAAATACTCTGTGATCATAAATGTTACCTATAAGAAATTGCTAGTCAGGACAAAATTGTTGAAACCACAATCATATGGATCTTTATTAGCGAGGTACTGTTAAATTTTATTATAAATTATTGTTTTTGTTAATTTAAATAGTGTATATTAATAATTATTTATAATTTTATATATCGAGTGTGGCATGAGGCCTGCTATATAAGATTAAAAAGTTACTGCCCGATACATACTACCGGCTGGTTAAGTCCTATGTGACCGACAGAAAATTTTTTGTCAGCTATAAAGGAGCGAACTCGGAAGTACACAACATCTCAGCGGGTGTTCCTCAAGGAAGTGTTCTGGGACCCCTCTTTTACATTCTGTACGAGCATGACTTTCCAGCAGATAGCAACATCGAAATAGCCCAATTTGCCGATGACAAAGCAGTACTGTCCCAAAGTATCACGCTCAGTGATGCTGAAACGAAGATGCAGAATTACTGCCAAAAAATTGATGATTGGGCACCCAAGTGGAAAGTTAAGCTGAATTCAACTAAGTCCAAACTCATTAACTTCACTTATAAGAAGACCTCAAGGCCCTCACATATAGTACTCGGTGGAACCTACCTCAAGCGGACTCGTATAAATACTTAGGGCTGCACTTGGACTCGCATCTCACCTGGAATAACCACATATCCTCATGTGTAACGAGAATTCGCTTGCGTATTCGCAATATCAAACCAATTCTCTCTAGCAATTCTGTCCAAATTCCACTTAAGCGACTCCTTTATCTAAGCTTAATAAAACCAATTTGGTTTTATGGCTCGCCCATTTGGTGTTCTGCACCGCCTCGCAAATAAAAAGGATACAAACGCTGCAGAACCGTGTATTACGGTTAATAACAAACGCGCCCTGGTTCGTAAGGAATGAACAGCTCCACCATGAAATATCGTTGACATCGGTAGAAGACGAACTAAAAAAGAGATACCCGATGCTGCTTGCCAAAGCTGACTCCCACCCGAATCCGGCAATTGCACAAATTCCAGGGAATATGCCTCCACCCCGCCAACAAAGACGGCTAAAAAGAAAGCATCATACGGACTACAGATTATAAATATGTGTTAATGTAAATAAGTGCTAGTGTAAACGTGCGCCTGACGTTATATGATTATAAATAAAAACAAAAAAGTAGGTTAATTTATTTATTAATGAGATATTTATTTATCTCAAATTATTATACTCCAATGAATTATTGTGTGGACTGCCATAGGACAGGACCCACCCTCAAATGTCATGTTAATCACACTTTTTGTGTGTGCTGTATATCAGTATTTATTAGCAAAACATAATGTGTATATACACAAGAGTTAAATAAAATAATTTAAAAAAAAATAGGCCCTGATGATGGCACTATAAGTTGCCGAAAGCTTGGTGAACCGAACAATTAGTCTTTTCCTTTCTTCGCCTATCTATTGACCCCCATGAAGATTAAAACTCCACATAACACGTTGTATTCCTCATTATAGTAAAAATTCGTACAAAATAGACTACTGTGTCTAGAGTAGTACATTCCCGTATTAAAAAATTTGGTTTATTGAGAGTTATTCCCTTGACGGGTTTTAAATGAATTGTAAAACGCTCTCAAATAATTCAATTTGTATTTTATTGTCCAAGGGAATAAATGCGATGATAAAAGTCGAAGGTTTTCGATTGTTTAAAAGGCAGAAAGAATTGTTTCATTTTCATATAATTCCCTAAGAGATAAATTACATCACACTGTTAGTAAAGTTGCATTTGCAATTCAAATAGTTTGTAATTCCGTTGCGACAACGAGTGGGGTACATGTGAAGCACTGCCCTACCCATTTCGAAGATTGCCTAAACATCAATCGAGAGCGGATTCGTATTGAATACCTCTCGAATACATATTTTTAACAAGGCCGATATTTTTATGAAGGCCTTATTTTCACTGGAGATAAATTTAATTGCTCGGCAATGATTACGACCAATTTTTTTTATAGTTGAAAACGCAATTTCTCCATTTCGCCACAGTTTGATTTGTTCGTTATGGTCAATTTGCCGT
Source organism: Cimex lectularius (assembly GCF_000648675.2). NCBI lineage: Eukaryota > Metazoa > Arthropoda > Insecta > Hemiptera > Cimicidae > Cimex > Cimex lectularius. The sequence goes on from NW_019392722.1 coordinate 1,342,777, forward strand.
CGAGTGAGTTGTTTCACAATTTTAAGTAATTATGGTCTTGATCTCTAAATAAGCAGTTAATGTTAGTTAACATAACATAATTAACATTGTCTTTGTTTTCTTCCTATTCAAATTAAAAACCTATTATAAGAGAAGTTATCCGATAATTTGTCACGCCACCTCTCCTAAGCTCAGTTTGTTTATTGTAGTTATGTGTGTATATGTGAAAAAAGAGATAAAGTATGCGTATAGATATGTAAAATACAGCCTGCAATGCTCTCTCCCTAATCCAAACTTAGGTACGCTGAAAGTCCGAACAATCCAGCAATTCGAACTGGGAAAAATTCAAGAAGTAAGAATTTCAAAGGAACGAATGTAATTTATTTGACAATTAATTAAGGTTTTTAGTTGAGAAAAAGTCAGTGTCACGAGCAGGATTCGAACCCACGACCTTCGGCTAGATACGCCGCTACTCTACCACTTGCGCTATCGTGACTTCGATCCACTCGGGGAAGATCGTGGGTTCGAATCCCGCTCGTGACACTGACTTTTTCTCAACTAAAAACCTTAATTAATTGAAAGATATTAATTGGTCAAGCGGACTACGAAAACTAGTGAATATAATTTATTTGAATTCGTAGGTTGTATGCAAAAATGAGGTTCCTTCCTGTTCCCAAATATATTCAGGTGTATTTTAAGCTAATGAAAACAATCTTTTTTATAAAGTATTTTTTTTAAATATTAAAAACTTCACTTATAATATATAATTAAAATAGAAATATGGAAGGGGACGATGGCGGAATATAGACCCTCAATTGGGTTAATTGTATAATATAATAAAGTTTGGGTTGAGAATGAATGTATTTATTAGCGTGAATGTGTGATGTGACAGGGTCGATGGCGGAATATCGACCGTCAATTGGGTTAGTTGTATAATATAGTAAAGTTTGTGTTGAGAGTGAATGTATTTATTAGCGTGAATGTGTGATGTGACAGGGTCGATGGCGGAATAATGAGTACCCCATCGACACTCAATTGGATTACTGGTACAACATAGTAAAGTTTGTGTTGAGATTGAATGTATTTATTAGCGTGATTATGTGATGTGGCAGGGTCAATGGCGGAGTATCGACTCTCCATTGGATTAGTGGTATAATATAGTAAAGTTTGTGTTGAGAGGGAATGTATTTGTTAGCGTGAATGTGTGCTGTGACAGGGTCTATGACGGAATAATGAGTACCCCATCGACCCTCAATTGGATTAGTTGTTTAATATGAGTAAAGTTTGTGTTGAGAGGGAATGTATTTATTATCGTGAAAGTGTGATGTGACAGGGTCGATGGCGGAATAATGAGTACCCCATCGACACTCAATTGGGTTAGTTGTATAATATAGTAAAGTTTATGTTGAGATTGAATGTATTTATTAGCGTGAATGTGTGATGTGACAGGGTCGATGGCGGAATATAGATCCTCAATTGGGTTAGTTGTATAATATAGTAAAGTTTGTGTTGAGAGTGAATGTATTTATTAGCGTGAATGTGCGATGTGACAGGGTCTATGACGGAATAATGAGTACCCCATCGACCCTCAATTGGATTAGTTGTTTAATATGAGTAAAGGTTGTGTAAGAGTGAATGTATTTATTAGCGTGAATGTGTGATGTGAGGGAGTGGCGGAATATCGATTGCTTCATTGACATTCAATTAGGTTTGTTGCATTACATGGGTAAATAGAGATGGAGGAATATCGAGTACTCCAACACCCTTATTATCCACCCAGGGAGTTGTAGCCCACTCAATGTGGAACTACAGCGTTGTATAATGTGGTTAAGGCTCGGGGTCCTGAAAATGGGCACCTCGTGTCTGTGACCCCTCCCAACGCTTGGTTTCAAGGGGGTGTCCGGGCACAAAATAATGGTGCAGCCCCGAGGGCGTGGCAACCTCTCTAAAGCACAAGCTGTACTCCTGTCGACCTCGGGTTGGCATGGTCTGCGGGTGCCTTATCAGAGGCACACGAGGGTTAGGGTTCCAGATCCTGTCTGCATAGACGGGGGAGGGTGCTTAACCATCTGTACTATGGGGTAACAGAAATGTTCCAAAATCCAACCCCTGCTAAACTGGGAATGGATTCGTAGTGGTACGTGACGACGCCTCTGGCGGGAAGTTAGAGAACAGGCTGTCTTCTACCTGCGACTTTAGCACGACACTTGCGTATGATCACCGTTATACACTCGGCCTCTCGGCAGCGTATAAGCGTTGAGGACGCTATGATTATGTTGAAAAGTCCCTCGAATGCGTGAGTAGTGGCGGATGGGAATGGGTAGTGAATCGGTTGCTCCTACTCGAGTATGATTTGCAAGTAGGTGTAGGCTGAGCTCGACTGGAGGCTTTTAACGTAGGCGGTCTCCTCTAGGGGGTGGTTAGCAATTCCACTTTAAACAAAACCGCGGCCGGAGTGGATCCGCTAGTTTCTACGCTCGAGAAGCCCCAGTACTCTGGGAGGTAGAGTGGCCTTCTCTATCTAGGGAGTGCGTGGGAGGCCAGGCTGATGTATTTCGGCTTAGGTAGTGCGGCATACGGTCTGATGCTTAATGCAGACCCGACCACTCGGAATGGGCAAGCGGGGAGCGAGGTTGTTTTGGGCCTCCGGGGCTGAGCTGCCTCTACACCAATGATGCGGCAGTAACACCATTCTGTCGTATGTGGAGGTGTGCCAGCTCTCATCTTGAGAAACAAAACGTCCGATAAGGCCGAATAGGCTTAAAGTTAAAGATCCTCATTGTCCTTTTAAGGACGACCGAGTATACGGGAAAGCACCCTTATTGAATGAATAAATAGGAGTGAATGTATTTAAGGATGAACGTGAATACGAATGGTGCTGATTTGACCTAGCTGTTGATAGCACCTGGAGCCTAACCTCGGAGGCTGGACAAATAAGACTGAGGTCTGCCCCAGAATTGCCAACACCCGGGGTGGGTGATTCTCGAGTCTGCCGGCAATGTACTATAAATAGAAAAAGCTGGAATTGCCGGTGGACTACGAGGAGCGAATAGGCTCCACTAAATGTTTGTATGTATGTAGATGTACGGATTGGAGCTTATGTAAACCCAAATCCTAAAATAATAATAATAAAACATTTAACAAATAAAAACAAAAAAAGGTTAACAATGGTTAATGTTTTATGGTGTGGATAATAAGTAAAACTCTGGTTATAATAATAATAAAAATTAAAATAATAGAAAATAGTATTTGGTGAGGTACCCCTCGACCCTAATTATAGATTAGATTATTAATTTTGTGTGTAGGTCGATTTAGGAATATCGTGTACTCCACTGACTAATCAAAATGAGTGCAATGTAGATAGGTGTGTATTGTATTTATTTGTGCGACTGTATTATAGTTAGTTTCAGGCTAGATTATATTTTGCATGCTTTGGATGGAATGACCTAGCTGTCGAAAGCCCCTGTTGGAGCCTACCCCGTTGGTTGGGGGGTAGGTGAACTCTGAGGTATACAGCAAATCGGAGAAAATGAAAGTTCAAATATTTGGTGGACGCCTTCTACCTTTGGTCGTTATTTTCCAAATCCACATTGTACCAGACTTGTGCCGCATAATAAACCTCTTGTCTTCAGCACCCAACTCATATAATATAATAGTTTGAAGAAAAATGACAAGTGGAATTTTCACATTTTGGGATATTTCTTTCAGTGGGAAACTTTTAAATTCCTACGTTCAAATAGAATAAATTAAAGTGACCAAAGAAAAAAAAAAGATTTATATGATAGTTTAATTTTTAAATTAGCCTTGAAAAAGTGGAACTAGTCTTCCCCGCCTCCGGTAAGTTCTCTCAATGTGTAGTAAGCCACCTTGGCCACGTAATCCATCGCTTCGTAAGGTATGAGAAATTTATGTTTTCCCGTGTCAAATTCGTACTTGCTCTTTAACTATAAAAAATATTAATTTACTTATTATTTCTATAAACGTTGCCATGGGCTCTTACGTTGGGAAATTTTCTGATTTCTTTATACTCTTCACCTGTCAGGGCTGAGGTCGTGTATACCGTCACCTCGCATCCGTGGACACAAAGCTGCCTGGGGTTCTTCTCCGGTTTGATGTTGTACTGAGGGTTCTTCCAGCCGAACCCCTTGGCCATGTCCCGCAGCTTCAGGGTGTAGTAGTCTTCATCATACATCTCGACCGTACTGCACTGTTAAACAATTGTGGTCATCACCATCGTTTTTTCACCAGGGAGGTGCAGGGTGAGATATTTCTCAACCTACACAACCGAGTATGATTTTGCTTTCGATTTTAACTGTAAAAAAATGTATTTTCGATTCCGTTTTCAAATAATCGAGAAGCAACCGAACAAACGAAAAAGCAAAATAACATCGCAACCATGTCGAAATAAAATACATTCTTATCTGATGTTGAGATAAAAAGGCTGGGATTATCAATAGAAGAACAGCCATCTACTCGGACAGCCAGGAGGCACTGAAGGCAATTACCGCATCGATGGTAAAGTCCAGAGTCGCTTGGGACTGCATTAGAGTCTGTCAGACATTGTGGAAAATAACAAATCCGGGTACATGGACATACAGGGCAGAGAAGCAACGAAGAGGCTGATAAATTCACCAAGGAAAGTTCAATGAGGACACCTGAACCTTACCACGATGGCAAAAACGCGGATACATTAGACAATCGATTGATAATAAGTCGTCCGCTCAATTGGAATGTAGACTAGCACAGAGGCACGCGACAAAGTTGATCAAAGGACCGTCGCTGAAACTAACAGTACAACTACTAAATCTAAGACGTGCTCTGACTAGAATAATAGTTGGATTGCTAACTAGACACTGCAGACTTCGGAGGAATATGTATAGACTCGGAGTGGCAAAAACAAGCCTGTGCATATATTGCCAAGATGAAGAAGAAACAGCGGAACACATCCCCTGATAGTGTGTAGGCCAATGGAGGTGATTCTTAACCCTGGGAGAGGAAAAGCCAGGGCCTGAAAGATCACACGGGAGCCCTTGAAAAAGCTTTGGGTTCTGGTAAAAAGCCTCAAGGTTAACAAGGAGCTCTAGACAAAAAACGGAGATGCACGATAGACAACTGGTTGACTACTTGCAATACTGATTGCAGTGCACGGGTCATAAAGAGGCCACTGCAGTATAATTTATCCATCTTCATACCAAGCTTTGGGTTTTTTGTTAAGCCTTCTTTAGGGCTCTACAGAAAGGCAATTATAATTGTTTTAACAGCATATGCTCACAATAAATACAATGTTTGCAATGCAATAAGAGAGAGAGAGAGAGAGAGAGAGAGAGAGAGAGAGAGAGAGAGAGAGTGAGCGCCGTGTAAACGTCTTAACCGTTAAGTACACCAGCGCCCTTTATTATTTATTGGACTTATACTCCGAAAGGTTGTCACTCCCAGATGTGCTGACCCTAGGGTCTATACGTCAGGGGAGTTCACCCACCCCTTTATGCGGCCGGGTCGCTAGTATCCCCCTTAAGCCAGATGCCCAGGAAATCGTCGATTCCCAACCAACGGGGGCTGTCTGGAGATGCACAAAATAGACCGATACTGGTCGCGGTGCACAGGTCGTAAAAAGGCCGGCTCCTATATAATCTAATCTATGTCATGTACAAAGCAATTTCCTGTTCTGTCGATAGTCCAGCTTTTCAGCTGACAACTTATCCACAAAGACGCTTTTGTACGCTTGTTCTTCCTGGAGCTCGGCATACACCTCCAATACCGCCTCGCTGCATATTTTGCAGAACATTGGACGTTTATAAACTGCCTATGTGCTGTGATGATCTTCAATGGAGAATGTGAAGGATCGGATTCCTAAGACACGCGAGACATGTTTTCGACGTATCACCTAAGCATTGATATACTCTGCTGAGGACTATGATGTAGATACATAGCATAGTTAAGCATATTTTAAGTCACTAAACTAGATACCTGAGACTAGAGTTTTTATAACTATCCCTTTAATTTAAATTGTCAAATAGTTCGGAGATATTCATTTACTAGTCAGTAGGTTATAGCACAGCCGAAACTCCTTAGTAAATACTATAAATATTATAAATTATTTATAAATAAACTATTCTCGCATACTTACAGATTTTTTCTGACCCCCTTCATATTGTTGAACTTCCATTTTTCCAGTTATAATGCCGAAAACTATTGCCTAACAAACGGCAAAGGTGGTAATGTGGGAAAATGAACATTTACGTTCCTAATAAAATTTATTTCACATGTGTTATTAATCAATAAAAACGTAGCAAAATGAACTGGACGCACTTTTGTCCCCGTTAAAACAAGCTAATTTCACTTATTCGCTTGAATAAAAACGATATATATTACAAACTGGGTGGAAATGTTACGATTCGAGGGGCGAAATGTCACCGATGTTAGAAACTGGGTCCAGTCGGACTGGCAACATCCTTGTTTTCTCGTTCCCCTTGACTCACTGATAATTCGGATTTTACAAAAATATAATATATTCACCTACCGTACAAATACTGAAAATTACACTATTGAACCGATTAGGTAACAAGACTTTAAATACTAGCCGCAAAGAATAATTGATATTGAAGAGAACTTAAAAAATATAAGTATTATGCGGTCCGCGGTTCGACTTTATGCGTTGTCTGTGGAATTTACATGAAATTGTTATTATATAAAAATTTGAACAAGTATTGCAAAGATATTTCTATCGAGGGGGTTTGCTAAACACACCGTTATAACAAACATGGTATATTTAGATAGACATTTATTTTTATATTTACTTTATGTTTATTTTTACGAGCCAAAAACCTATTTTTTTTAAAGCGTATGCAAAAGTAAAGAGAATTTTTTTTTTTTTTTTTTTTTGACGGGCTTCCGACATCTAGGTCATTTCAGCCCCCAACTAAGTCTATATTCTATTTACACTTTCAAACACTACATTCATACACATAAATACATCCATACAGTACACACATTCCGTTTGGTCGGTGGAGTACTTTTATAAATATTCCGCCATCGACCCCGAACACACACTCTTACCCTCTCTACGTTCGAGGGGCAATGATGGCGTTATATTTCACCCTCACCCCTCGCCATTCACGCTAATAAATACATGCACTCAGACAAAACATATAGACACAACACATAAGACATATTATATACAATTAAAAAAAAAATTCCCCTAAAAAGCGGAACAGGGGACTGAAACTCGCTAGTGTTCGAGAACTCTTCTTAAGTCTGGCGGCATGCCTACACGCTCTCTCTATGGAGCCAAGGCATGACACGTCTCTATTATGTGGGACACATCGAGCAACCTTTCTCTACATAAGGGGCACCTGTGCGGGCTTTGGCCCAAAAGCAGGTGCCCAGTGTCAATAAATCACTGTTCTATACATCAATAAAAAAAAATTAAAAGCCTTATGAATAAAACAACATAAAGATTTAATTAATTTTAATTAATTAGGGGGCATAGTTATAATTGGGCTTAAAAAAAAAAAAAAAAAAAAAAAAACCTGTCTATACAGGGTGTTCAGCTACTCGTCTTACAAACTTTGCCAGTAAATTCTACATTCAAAATGGAACCAAAAGCTCTACTTAACTATGGTCCAAATCTCAACATTTTCGGAGTTATTTAGGATTTCAAGACCTTGCTTCAAATAAACGATGATAAATCCAAAATAAAAAGGTTTTTGAAAAATTCGTTGATACCATGTCACCAATACTAAAATTGTAAACGTTGGTGAAATAGGCGTTTTAGTAGCGAGAACATTGAGAAAAATAATTTTCAAAGTTGAAAAATTTATTATGGTAATTCTAAACTACTATTTCCAAACCGAGAGACTAGCAAATTTCAGAAAACCTACTCCATTTAATATCCTTTTTAATGGTGCAAATGCTTTTTTAATTACTTTAATAAAATCGAGGGGGTTCGATAAACACACCCTGTTATAACAAACTTGGTATATTTAGATAGACATTTATTTCTATATTTACTTTATGTTTAATTTTACGAGTCAAAAACCTTTTTATTTATTTCTTAAAAAAAAGGAGAAAAAAATATATGCAATACAACTAACTCAACATTAATAAAGAATAAATCACAGTTCTATACATCAAAAAAAAAATTAAAATCCTTATGCATAAAACAATAAAACAACATAAAGATTTAATTAATTAGGGGGCGTCGTTGGCCGCAACGGTTTAGGCGTTGACACGGCGCTCATCACCGTAAAGTAAAGGTCCCGGGTTCAAATCCAGCGGCCCTGCATTTGGACCCGACATTATAATTGGGCTTTTTTTTTTTTTCAAAAGCACAGGCACACCGAGGGTTGATATGATCTGTTGAGAACCCTCGTAGAAAAAATAAAAAATTAATTAAACATCCTGTCTATACAGAGTGTTCGGCTATTCGTCTTACAAACTTTGCCAATAGATTCTACATTCAAAATGGAACCAAAAAGTCCTAATTAACTATGCTCCGAATCTCAACAGTTTCGGAGTTATTTTACTTTTTCTGATTTCGTCATGACACCATCACAAGTCTAAATCTGAGTGATTCATTCATGTCGGAATGAAAGCAATTATCGCAAATTTCTTCTTTCTGGCTATGACCGCAATAATGAGTTAAATGTACAAGTAGCTTTGGTTTTTCAAAAAGGCTAGCACAATTTCGAAGTACTGACAGACAAAAACCAGTAAGAATAGATAGGCTAGGATGATCGGGGATGATCAAGTTACAACTTTTTAAGATGATTGCTGTATATTAGACATGTATATGTTACACTTTCTTAATCCGGCTGCAACATGAGTTGGCTCAGTGGAGACAGGAGGGACGTGTGGATTCCACTAAGGGAGAGACAAGAGATGGTCAATGAGACGGGGTGCAAGTGTATTTACAAATATGACGTTAAGTTGGATACTTGGTATTGTTGTGAAGAGGTCACCCCCCCCCAAAAAAAAAAACAGGAAGCACAGATATAATTCTGTGTTTGAACCTGTGTCAGCCAATCTATGCAGCGCTTGCTTCTTGCTCCTCTCCTTGTTGATGAAGTCGTGCTTCCACTAAGGCAGTGGTCGGCAAACCATCATCCAAAAGAGCCAAATATAAACAAAAATACAAAATTGAAGTTTATTCAGATCCATTTTTTAAACTTAAGCTTTGTTTTAGTAGACATTTTTATGGAAATAATTAGAATTAAAAGTACACTCTCAAGCTTGCCTTTGCTAAATATGTTTCGTTTAATTAACGGTACATTAAATAAAACTTTGTATCATTCTTATATAAAGATAATATTTATTTAAAAATATCACAAGTTAAATAATATAAAAGGTATTCTTAAAAAAAACTACAAATATTCCACTAATGGTCTTGCATTTCCCTGGAAAGTAGGGGTAAGTCAGGTTTGTATGTTGTTTTTAATTTTAGGCACAATTCCAAGTTCTCATCGATAAGTCGATTTCTTAATCTACTCTTGATAAAGTTCATGCTTGAAAATGATTGTTCACAGAAATATGTAAACCCAAATAAGGAAAGAACAACAAACGCTAGTTTTTTCAGTTGATCATCATCATCCAGGTGTTAAAAATCAACATATCTTCCCTTGCCAGATCTTTCAAAGCAGACCATTTGTGCTGTAAACTTAATTCACATTTATTTTTCGCCAATAGCTGTAAATCAGTTTAAAGACGCTCGAATTTTGAGCTCCAAAATTCTTTATTTTTTAAATTCAGCAACTGCGTTTCAAAGCTGCCAATATCAATATTGAAGGGCAAAAAATTAATGTTACCGTGGCATTCAGAGGTTTTTTTTTTAACAAAGGCTAGTGTCGCTTTGTTGTTCCTAAAGTCTTTGAACCTGCTGAGCAAATTTCTTCAGAAAATGTCTGCGCACATCGTGCTTCCTGATGAATAATACAATGGTAAGTAAGTATCTCGTGATTAATTTTTTCTTTAAAAGTAGTGAAAATCCCATTTCTTGCACCTGTAATACTTTTCACTCCGTGTCAGCACTAAACATTTAGTGAAAGTGCCGCAGCTAAGAAGTCAAAGAGCCGTGGTTTGCCGACCACTGCACTAAGGGAATTAACTTAATAAAGTGCTTCCTGCTTCTACAGAAGTTAATTAATTAATACAAGTAATGTCCTATATTTAGGGTAGAAAATATGATTTTTTTTAAAATTAATACAAATAACAATTATTCTATTTAGCACTATTTTTTTTTTAATTAAACTAAAAATAAACGGAATTCCATTCTATACACATGTCTAAAGTTCCAAATTATCAGGACTGATAAAGAAATTAGAAAAGAAACAAACTCACGAGTCACTCTTCCATTTCAAGCTGCACCATGTTTGCCGTGATCAGCAGCGTTCTCTTCGGGAAAAACCTTTTGCGTATATCAAACACCACTGGATCGCCACACTCTGCTTTTTTTACAATTTCTTCCATGTCTTTTTTTTTTTTCCAAACTCAGAGCCCACTAGCCTCAAAGCCCTCGATTCAAACTAAGCTCAATTCAACTTCTTTCTGACACTTCTGAAATTTATTAAATTTGTTCGGAAAAAAATGTAAAATATATATATCATACGACACATTTTAAACTGATCGGCACTTGATCAGTCCTAACGAGTCTGCCTACTCTAACACGATATAAATTCGCAAGAGCAGACTTACAATAATATTGGTAAATTGGGTTATAGCAACCCCATGAAATTTCAGTCAATCAATAAATAATCGGTCATATATTTTTTTATTACAAAAGTATTATTCTGGAAGAAGGTCTTGAGTGATTTCCTCATCGGCGAAGTCCTCCTCTAAGCTCTTCCCCCATGGTGTCTTCGGAGGCAGCATACCAGTTCTAGGCCTCTCTTGGATTGGTCCCAATGGATCACTGTAGCTCGCTTCTGAAACAAAAAGATTTCGATGTGAATTAAAATTAACTCGGCTGGATAAAAGGCTAACCAATGTGCTGCTGGTGTGTCATTTGCTGCTGTTGGTGTGATGTCCCTCCTCTTGACGGTGGCAAAGGGGAATCCAAGTTTCCTGGGCTCAATCCTCCCCTACCGCTTGAAGACCTTCCACTACTACGCCTTGAACCTATGTACAATTAATAATAACAATATATTTTACAGAAAAAATATAACAATATAAAATCAAAAATAAGAAAACAAAGGAAAAAATTACTTACGTATTAAACAATATGTAAAGTAAGAAAATAGCTTTAAAAAATATTTCATACAAATATACAGAAAAAGATCAGATTTATCATTGTTATTTTAAAATATAAATGTTATTTATGCCAGAAATGTACCATTTTAACAGGATTATAGCAACTTTTTTTTGTAATATTAATAAAATACCCCTTAATATTTTTCTGTGCAATAACATTTTCTATTTAATAACATTATAGAATTGCATAAAATTCAAATTAATACTTAAAGTAATCATTTTTTATCTAAATTAATATCGCGAGCGGGATTCGAACCCACAACCTTTGGCTCAATTTGGCACTGCTCTGGCATCGAAACTTACTTGGTTACTTAGCTGGTTGTGGGTTTGAATTCTGCTTGTGAAATTTTTTCAACTCAACCAAGACCTTAGATAAAAGTATAATTAATTAAAATAATTAATGCGGTCAATTATGTCTACTAAACATATATGTATTAATTTAATGCTTAATGTTTGAACATCAAGAATTGTCCAAGTATTCCTTACCAGACCTGCTGCTGCTGATCCTCTCGCGGATTTCTTTAGCTTTTTCTGCTCTTTTAAGCTCCATGGCGTATTCTGTCGTTTCTTTCAGACCGAGATCGCTACAAAGCCTGACTAAATACTTTAGACCTAAAACAGAGCATTTTATTGATAATTATTACTTATTAAATATTGTTATAAATTAATAAACACAAAATAAAACAGACACACACTTTCATTTGATTTTGTGTGGGTCACAGCAACTTTCTTATTATTAACTTATAGAATTTCCTTGAATTTCCTTTATTATATTATTCGTGCAGACCTTAGAAATTAATAGAGCTTTGAACTGTTGGTTATACATTATTATTCATTATTTATCACTGAACAATCATGAAATTATTCTCCCCATTTCAATTTCTGATGTCACTGTTAATAAAGTCCATGAACCTCTTACTTACAAGTTTTTTTAAATGTAATTAACTGACTAATTTAATTTCATTTTACGGCTGCATGAATAAATTGTAAATATATGTTGCATAAATTCCTGGGATTCAGATGTTTTTTCACTAAAAGAGCTCAGGTTCAAAATGAGGGCCACTGAATCCGACCCGGAACATTCTGAGTCTTGCTTTAATTGTTTAACCGGAGGGAAAGGAAAAGAGAGTGTGATTGTGTGAGAGAGAGAAAGAGAGAGCAGAGCATAAGAGAAAGTGAGTGGGAAGGAGAGTCATATGAAAGACCAATTCCAGCTTAGCCTCTATTTTCAAATTTTCGATCCGTTCTTTTGTTCAGTGAATCCCACAACTCCCTTCAACTTCAATGAAGAAGGAATGAAGATTTTTTAAAATGATTTTTTGAAGGAAAATTGCCAGTATTTTTATGTAACAGTATTCTAATTTGCAATAATACTGTTTTGTATTTGCAATAATAATAAAGTTTTGTGTTGGTTGTTAAAATTGGTTTTTTGTGTCTATTTTTTAGCACCTTCTGTAATTCAAATTTTTCAGTAATCCGAATACTCCCCTACAATAATTAGTTCAGATTATAGAATTATCATATTCACTTGTCATATTCACCATCTGTATATTAAATTCTAATCAACTGTATTTTTAAAATTATAACTTACATTCAACATTTTCTGGAAACCTAGTCAAAGTGTTTTTGTATGTGTTAAGGGCTGCTTGATAGTTTCCAGCTCTTCTGTGACAAGAACCGATTAACAACGGCCATTTGCTCTCGTACGGTTGCATCAATGCTGCCTTCTCATAAAAAGGAATTGCCTTCTCAGGTACTCGATGTGTGACATAATAAGCGCCAAGCCAATCTAGAACTCTGAGATCCGATGGCAAATACCGAAAAGCCTACAAATAAAATAAATAAAAATTTTAATTCCGCTTGTTAAATAAATAGTATTTACCTCATAATGATAATGGTATGCTTGTTGCTTATCATTGTCCTCATCATAAATTTCCCCAAGCTTTTGCAAAATACTCGGATCTGCTGGCACTATGCTGAGCAGTTGTAAAAACCTACAAACAATTGCGTAAAAAAATTTCTATTAATTTTGACTCAGTTCTACGTACCATTCTATGGCCTGATCGATGTCTCCGACGAGCTGATGGAGATGAGCGAGTTGATAGAGAACTGGGGGGTGGCTGCTCATTATCGCATGAAGTTTAAGAAAATAATCCAAAGCGTCTTCATACTGCTCTAGTCTTTTGTGCACCAAACCTTTAAATATATTACACAGAAGTGAAATAAATTTTTTTTATTATAATTAAATAGTGTTATTAATGAATGTTCTTGAGTTCAAATCCCATCATAACCCTTAGACTTCTATTTGAAAATAATTTTTAAAAAAGTGTAAAGTCGTTCTAATCTTATCTGTGACACCAAAAGGGTAGAATTTTGTGTGCCCCTCTGTATGACTTACTTTTTAATTTGTTTTCTGCTAGTTGTAGCGATAAAAACACATACAGAAAAAAACTCCCACCAGAATTTATTGAAGCGTGGGAAAAATAATAACAGAAAAAAAAATCATACCAAGATTATAAAGTGCTGCAATGCAAGTAGGATCGTTATCAATTGCTGTTAAATAAAAATTTTTGGCCTTCTCAAAATCTCCTTTCGCAAGTGCACAATTTCCCAGATTCACAAACGCCGCTGCATTATAACTGTCTGAAAGACGAGCAAGCTCTGCAAATTTCTCCGCCTCGTCTATTTCTCCCCGCTGTAAGTAGTTCAAATTAGATAATTGACATGAGTCGTATGACTTTAATTTTATACGTGATAAAAGATGAAGGAGAGGTTAGTAGCAGCGGTGGTCGCTAATCGTGCCTCGGTACTTTTCTGCAAACCTTTCAACGTTTCAATCGCTGGAGGAAGGTCACGCTGCTTTAAATACATGAGGGCTCTGTTCACCTCCAAATCACCCGCCAGGCTAGGATGGGCAGAATTTCTTACCGCCTCCATGCACCAATTGTAACCTAATAACAATTATTATGTTACTAAACTTTTTTTTTTTCGGATACCAGGGACTGGAGGAGTTCCCTCCTGAGCACTGCAGCTGTGCTGTACAGCTTATTGTACTTTATCCCTGGCTCCATATTTGGGGGGACCCCGATATGCCGGTGTTCTTCCATCGAAGAAACTCATTTTTGAAGGAGGTTGGGACCAAATTCAGTGTCGCTGAGATCCGATCCCGCCTCTTCCATTGATGAATGTCGTGTCAATTTCTTTCAATTGCGGCCACCGGTCCCCTTAGGCGACAGAAAAAGTTCAGAGGCGACAGTGGGGATCGAACCCACGACCGCGGGATCTACTAGCTGAGAGTCTGACGCCTTAACCACTCGGCTACCGTGGCCCCCTACTAAACATATACTGCAACATGTAATTTTATTTATTAACAGAATGTTTTCGACCTCATGACAACAAATTGTTGAGTCCACTGGATAGACAAATGTAAATTAACATTGAAGAGGACTTATGTCATGCGGTCAAAGACATTCTTTTAATAAATAAACTTCCAGGATGCAGTATATGTTCAACCACCTACAATACAAATAATAAAGTTTTAAAAGAAACAGCAAAAAAATCATTTTTTTTTTTTTTAATTATTATATTCCCATACATTCTATTTTACTTTGTTACTGATTTACATAACCTTAAATCTGTACGTGTGTGTACATACTACCCACCAACAATTCCAGCTTTTGTAATTAACAATAAATTACTGGCAGACCTCAAGAATCACCCACCTTGGTTTATCCGTCCATTCAACAAGGTTAGGCTCCAGGGGTTATCAAAAGCTAGGTCATTTCAGCCCCCAATGCAATCAGTTCCTGAATCCAAACCTATTTGCACTCTCACTCTTCTTTCTTATTTACTGATGGAGTACTCAATATTCTACCATTGCCCTTATATCTGTTATATAACTAACCTACTTGAGGGTCAATGGGTACACAATATTCTGCCATCAGCCCACTTACACTACAAATTCCCACTAATAAATACATTCCCTCTCAATACATGCTAGGGACATAAAACTATCAGAACTGTATGCAATAAAACAACCCTGATTCCTCCAAGAATAGGAACAGAGGACCCACAATTTGCTGCCATGCTCAAGCACAATTCTCATACGGGTGGCATTCCTATGCCCTCTTTATATGGAGCCAATGGATTGCACCTTTCAATTTGGTACACATCGAGCAGCACTGCATGTCAACCTAGCATGGCCTATTCTTAATCGACCAAGGTTGCTTCTTCTACAAGTCAGATCCTCCAAGGGCCACCTATCAACAATGCCCTTAAAACAGGAGAGTTTCTCTTCCTGCCTACCAATACTCCCACTTTCTTTTAATCAAGTTTTCTTTTATTGCTTTTTTAGTGTCAGAAAGCTGGATTGTGTTGGTTAAGTCAGGAGGTTGGGATTTTCTGGCATTAGCCGCCTCTTCTGCCTTTTTGTTACTCTCCAGACCTATGTCCGGTACACAAACAACAACTGCCTTTTAGTAGATGTGCTACAGTTCATGGTGTCTTTCCAAAAATTCCTATTTTATTTTGTTTGGAATTATTACCATAAGGAAGAGAATAAAGGCAAAACTTCTATGTTGGAGACCATCTGAGACTGCAAAGGTTAAGGCTACTTGGCTTTTTTCAAACACTGGCACCCCAGGGGTTGATATGGTTGATATTTCTTATACATTAGATAATAACTTTTTTTAAGATATAAAAAACGTCTAACCAGCTGTAAAATTATTGTCAATGGCTGGTGCAATCAGTTTTGCTGCTGTTAAAATGCTATTGTAAGCTTGGTTTCTCAACTCTCGTTCCAATCTTCTCAAATTGTCATCCCGAATAACTTCAAAAACTAGCTTTTGGCTTGGATCAACATCCTAAAGGCAATGTAATAACAGTTTTGAATTATTATTATTAAAGTGTTTATACATTATTGTTAATTTATGTTTACCATTGCAGCATATCGTTCTTCATCGATGTCGAGAGGTATGGCAAGCAACTTGGAAAAGCTTTCTTTCATTTTATCCTTGTCTCCCATTGCAAAATAACAGATTACAGTGTATAAACCTATTTTTCGATCAATTTAAATTAATGAAATACTACATTTTACAATTTAAAATATTTTACCCGCTTTGAAATTCGGCCTTTCTTGCATTATATATTCAAAGCTGCTGCATGCTTCATTGTACTGGCCCATTTTGACAAATAACAACCCAATATTATGCATTATTTTAACCCTGAAAATTAGAATAACAATAATAATAAATAGATGCATATATAATGCAATAGACAGTTGTTATTAAAATGTATAAATTAATTTGTTTATTCAAACCTTAAGTCTTTGTAAGTATTGGGAACTTGATCAAGCGCCATTCTATACATCTTTATCGCCTTGGGTATTTGGCCAAGCCTTACATAAAGGTTGCCCATATTGACTTTAAGTTGGTTTGAATTTTGGAACATCCTGTTTGATGTGAGAGCAGTGTATGTATTTATAGCTTCTGAGTTCATTTCATTGTTTTGGTATTGTGTAGCTAAGTTGAACAAAACCTAGAGATAAACAATAATGATTTGATAAAAGTAAAACTATACAAATAACGATTTCATACTAAAGAGGTAAGATCAATGTTATGTGTGTCACCCATGCCAGATTGTTCCTGAACTCTTATCAAGCTTTTTTCTTTTCCTGACGCCTCTTTTGCCTTCTCGAGTGCTCCGGTAAAGTCCTTTTTACTCGCAAGGATACAAGATTCATCAACTAGTTCAGTTATTGATTTTTCAATTCTTCTTATTTTATCTTCAATTCTGGAGAAAAAAAAATGTTTCGTCATCGACATCCTCTTTTAAGTATGATTTTAGTTACCTTTCTTCGACTCTTTCAGTCAAAGGTGTTACAGAAGGTCTAGGAGTGATGATCATATCACTTCTCTGAGAAGTATAGCCGGCGCCTCTCACAGCTGTCATTGGTCGGTTAACTGGATCAGTCATTCCAGTGACTGGTCTAAGACTGCTTTCTCGATACTAATCAGTAAATTGAAATAATGTTGACACTTAGTCGTTAAAAAAATTGTTTAAAAACATACCCCTGATGATGTACCAAGTCGCATAGCTGTACCTGGAGTCTTAAACCCTGTGTACTAAAAGCAATAAAGTTACTAACAATTCAATTATTGATAAATAAATTATACAAATTACCAGTCTTGTCCGCTTGCCGTAGGATGATTTAAGTGCATCTTGCAAGTATTCGTCCTGATCTATATTTTTTGTATTGAAAGCAGGATGATAATCGTCGTAGCCGCTGTAAAGCTCATCCTCATCCTTTGTCGGAGTGGGTGCATGCAGCCTCCCAAGAAAGGCCATTTTTTTGTGTTTTAACCAGAAATTACAAATTGGTTTCTATTGTATTTGAAGCTGATGGTCAAATATCTAATAATAAAAAAATACAATTATTGACAGGTATAAATATTGCAAATTTAAACTATCAATACGTATTGAGTCTATATCTTCTAACATAAATTGTGGATGCTACTTGGTTTGTTGTTAATATATTTTGGGTTAGTAAGCCATTGGAATTGGCAATTTTATATTATATAGTAGAGGTGAAGTGGTCCCATGTTTACAAAGTATCAAGTGTGAATTTCCCCAAGGAAATAATTTATTTAGAAATCGTGAGATGCGGCCTGGTTTGATGTAGGTTTCAGAAAAACATTTTCTTTATCGTGCCAACGTTTCGATTTTTATTGAGATCATCTTCAGGGCCTGGGATTTACATTCCAATTGGATGTGGAAAAGTGAATTTATACAATGCAAAATATATTTTTTATATATTCAATCAAAGTATTTCTACTCACTCAAAGTGTTTGTCTTCTGTGTAATTGTGCCATTCTTGCATGTCGTGTCGAAAGTGCCAGTGAGATTTTGCTATTTTGTGTTTATATACGTTGGATTTTGAAGGGGTGGGGAAAGATGTCGGTATAGAAAAGACATTTTTGAAACGTTGGCACGATAAAGAAAATGTTTTTCTGAAACCTACATCACACCAGACCGCATCTCACGATTTCTAAGTAAATATCGATTAACGGTCACTAATCAAGGAAATAATGTTTGTTCTTATCCTTGGTCTGAAATCTAGCATTACAGACAATGTACCAAGAATCATTGTTGATTCAGAAGTCATTATTTATTCTTTGTTGGGTGATGAGGAGTATAGTAATACCTGGGGCTGATTCGCCTCAACTAACTCTATAATAGAAGATTGTAATTTGTATTTATAAGCTCGATAAAGAATTGGAACAAATTAAGTCTCATAGAAGTATAAATGACAATAGGCTATTGTAGCAGAAGGTTAATAAAGGAAGGGTCCCTTTTAGGTCAAAAATAACTTCGGAAGAAATAAGACATTGCATAAGACATAGGAACATTAATCTCCAGGAAAGAAGATATTGCAAAGATGGAGCTACCGCTATAGCAATCTGCTCAATAGTGACAGATGAGAAGAAGAATTTGAGGACATTGGAAGCATAAAGTTCAAAGAAAATGAGGATGTAGTTGACAAAAATGATGGGTGCAATAGGTAAGAAAAAACCTTTAAAGCCCCTCGGATTGACAGTCTACCCGTGGAGCTATTTAAGCGTGGCTAAGGGGAAAGCTATAAAACACTCCATAACCTAATTATATCCATATGGTGGCACAGTGGAGGAAGGATATTTTATGACAGTACACAAAAAATGGTGTCAACTGGAGTGTTCAAATTATAGAAGCATTTCACTCCTAACATCTGTATATAAGTTTTATCAAACATCCACTTTAATAAGCCCCTCTTGGCCGACAAAGATTAGAAAATACCAGGCAGGCTTTAAGAAAAATAAGTCCACAGTAAAGATCTTTTCCCTTCGGGTTAATTTTCTAAAGAAGTATTAAATTCCAGGTGACCATACATCACTTCTTTATAGATTTAAAATTATAGACTTAAAAGTGCTCATGAAAGTGTCATACACCCAAGACTGCCCAGATGCCATGCAAGAAATCAATATACCACAGGATGATAAAAATGACAATGATGAATAGACATGTTTAGTCTGGATTCAGGATGCTGATTTCAGACAGATAAAATACTGAGGCAAGGTGACATTCTAACCTGCCTCCTGTTTGACATAACCCTAAAAGAAGTAATAAGGGATTCTAGCAGCCAGACCTCAGGAACCATATTCACCGAATCCATACAACTATTGTCCTATGACATAATAGCACACACACTCCTAGAGCTAAAGGGTGGTTTGCAAGAAGCAGCCATAATCATGGGTCTTACCATTAATGAGGACAAGACCAAATATGTGTATGTAGGAAGAAGTGGCCCACTACCATGGCAAAATGGTATGGCAAACTGTTGTGGTTCAGACAAACTCTACAAAGGGAAGTAAAGAAATTCCTTGGTCCATTGATTTTACTGAACCTTAGTTTAGACAGTAGTCTGCATATACTTTCCCGTTTAGGTTACGTTATAATCCTTTTGTCATGTTTTCTGGCATATTTTGTTTGTGTGCAATTATGTCAGTGACCATGACCGGCTTTTACAAAATATGAACTGGCAGCCTCAGCAAGGAGTTTGGTTTTTGTATTTATTGCTGCTATGATATTATACCTAAATCAGGAAGATATCAGTACTATTTTTACTTAATTTCATCAAGCCCTGTTTAATTGTTGTTAATGAGTTGCCTCTAACTTTGAAAAGCATACAGAAGCTGCCTGATGGGACTAAGGAAGTTCAGTAGTTGTGTTCCATGTACATTACATAGCTAAGCTCTATAGATAGAAAATATTTGTAGCAATCACATTTGAATCATGGTGCCATCAGCAATGTTTAGAACTGCAGCTGTTCCCTGAGGATTTGGAACTGCCTCTGTACAGTGCCATCATTGAGGATCAACGACCAACATGCTGCATGTCCTTTGCAGCATATTGCATTTTTTTTGCCAGGGTCTTGTTGATTTTGTTCGGAAAGCCTGGTTTTACAGATATGAATATAGGAAATTAATTTTCTATTCGACTTATTTTGTTTCCTTTTTTGCTCTCGCAGGTAATACATATAATTTCTATTTTATGGGCTTCTAAATGCGAATTCTGTTTGCCGGTAGGGGCCCCTTTGTGAGTTGGAATCCTTGCTTTAGTTCTTTGAAGTGTCATTTTTATTATTTTCAAAGTTTATCGCATTTCAATCTTGTAATTTGAAAATCCTGTAAATAATTGTAACATCTGAAGTTGATATTGTAAATTCTCCTTTTCTTATAATTACATAATTATGTATATTCTTGGAATAGTAATGCACTCCGAACTCTGGTTGACAGTCTTAATACCATGCCATAGTAATACTGCGTTTTTTTATTTTATCATTTAATGACCTGGGGGGGGGGGTCTTTGTATCTCCCAAGAAGCTTTTTTTTTTTTTTTTGGCCTTATGATCTTTGCATATTAGCCATGACGAATTCTTATATATGTTGTTCAAATTGGGGGTTATCGGGAAAAAAGGGCCAGAGGCGACAGTGGGAATCGAACCCACGACCGCGGCGTGAGAGGACTCTCACACTAACCACTCAGCTACCGCGGCCCCCCTACGGCTAAGCTATGTCCTTTACGACCTCAAGTATAGCTAAGGTCAATAGATAGAAAACATTTGTAGCAATCTTATTTGAATCGCGGTGCCATCAGTAATATTCAAAACCTCAGCTTCTGTACCCGGAAGGATTTGAAACCGTCTATGTATACTACCATCATCGAGGTGCAACATCCTATTTGAAAGCAACATTTGACAGAATCAGGCATACTACTCGTTCCTTATATTGTTGAATGACCTTTGGGAGTTTCTTTCTATCTCCCAAGGAGCTATGTCCTTTATGACCTCAAATATAGGTAAGCACAATAGATGAACACATTTGCAGCAATTTTATTTGAATCGCAGAGCATCAGCAGTATCCAGTACCACAGCTCCTGTTCCCCAAAGGATTTGGTACCATCTGTGGGCAGTACCATCGTTGAGGGGCAACGTCCGATTTGAAAGCAACATTTAGCAAAATCAGGTATATTAGACATGTCCATATATGATTTATTGACCTTGGGAGAGGGGATTGTATCTCCCAAGGAGCTATGTTCTTTACGACCTCAAGTATAGCTAAGCCCTATAGAAAGAGCACATTTGTAGCAATCTTATTTGAATCATGGTACATCAGCTGTATTCAAAACCACAGCTTCTGTCTCCCAAGGGATGATACAGTATCATCATTGAGGGGCAACGTCCTATTTGAAAGCAATATTTCACAGAATCAGGCATATTAGTCGTGTCCTTACATCTTTTAATAACCTGGGGGGGGGGGTTGTATATCCCAAGAAGCTATCTTCTCTGTCAGAAAGTTTACTTTTCCCAAGCATAGTCCTTGTATTCACATAATATTGGGAACCCTAAAAAATGGGTCTTTAGAGTTCGGTTTGGCAAATTGTAAAAGTACAAGATGTAATGTCCTGGTGAGGGGTCCTATGTTCTTTATGATGTCAAGTATAACTAAGGTCAATAGTTAGCACATATTTGTAGGAATCATTTGAATCAAGGTGCTGTCAGCAATATCCAGTAGCTGACCTCCTGTTCCCTGAGGGATTTGGTTTCATCTGTGGGCAGTTCGTCGAGGGGCAACGTCCTACTTAAAAGCAGCATTTATCCAAATCAGGCATATTAGTTGTGTCCTTACATCTTTGAATAACCTGGGGGGGTTGTATATCCCAAGAAGCTATGTTCTCTGTCAGAAAGTTTACTTTTCCCAAGCATAGTCCTTGTATTCACATAATATTGGGAACCCTAAAAATGGGTCTTGAAAGTTCTGTTTGGCAAATTGTAAAAGTACAAAATAATAATTGTTAAAAATTAGTAACAATGAAATAAATTTGTTAAATTCAGCTGTCAGACAGCACAAATTGGCTGTGAATGAAATTTATTTTTCCTTTTTTTTTTTGTTTAGTGAAATTGCACAACTGGCAGTTGATATTTTAGAACATTTATAATTACTTATTTAATAGAAATTATTAAATTATATGTTTTGTAAAACAAATTGTAATTACCAAATGGTTTTTGGATCCGAAAACGTCCCCTGACAGCTTTCTCGTTTTGGAGTCGTCGGCTAGTTTCTACGGCGACTGGGTTGTAAATAAAAGGAAATCAATCTTTTTTTTTAAATCTCCCGCGCATATTTTAAACGGCAATTCCTTGTCGTCAATTTTTGTAAATAATAAAATATTAAATGTTATAAATATTAAAAAAGGAAGAAATTTCTTTTATTAACCGTATTCAGATTTTTAACATATTTTTTGGGGTCTAAGTTTTTATGTCAGCAGTGAGTTCCGATATGAAATCCCTCTGGAAACCTGCCTAGCCTCTAACCAACTGGCAACCGCACAGTCAGTCTTTTCTGTCCGCGTATCTATTTACAATGAAGTCAGTATTTTTATCCGTTTTTATTCAATTAATCTTCTCTCTAATAAAAACGGAAATGTGTCGATTTTTAATTGTTTGCCTTTATTTACAGGATCGGCCTCTGCTCGTACAGCGGGTACAAAATCTACCCCGGACATGGCAAGACCATGGTCAAGTCCGACGGAAAGGTTAGTTCTATTGTTTATTCCATCCTTTCTTTTTTCAGTAGTCGTATTTTCTTGTTTGAAATTGTAAAAGAAAAAAATAACATTATCGGTCTGTCGAGGTCTTTATCATTAACTATATTACAAAATATGTCAATTCTTGACAACAATTGTGTAAACTTGACATCTCTGAAGTTTCTAAAACTGGGCATCGTGTGCTACCTGGCTACGTTACAATGTTTTCAAACACTTTCACACAAAACCAATATGACACCACAAGAATAGCACTTCGTTTATGCCCTGAAGATGATCCGAATGAGAGTCGAAACGGCGGCAAAAAAATAAAAAAGGTGTTTTGTAAACTACTTCATTCTTGACCGCTTCTCACGAATCCGACAAATTTATTATGCACCTGCTCCCATATTGACTACAGGTATGCAATTATTACATTTTGTTTTGATTTTTTAACAGTGCTGAAAGTCCTATGTATATATAGGTATCAAACACTGATGACTTGTTGGCATCCAGATTTCCTATATAAGTTTTGAACGTATCGGTTCCTGGTTCGGGCAGTCATGGACAAGGACCCAAGTCTGTGATTGTTCTAAACAATGGCAGGTTGCATCCGGGATTATATTGAATCTCTTTAAGACGTCATACTAGATGCAATGCTACGGAAGTTTTTGTGACGGAAATTTCGTGATAAAAACCCGCCTAACCCGAACAAGCCACTACAGCAGAAATGAACAGAATGATTCCAACGACTGTTTGGATATGCAGTTGATAATGTGACTCAGTTGAGCGTGCACGGTACAATGAAACTTTTCATTTTGTGTGTTTACAAGGCAATGGAGAAGCGGAAGAGAAAGAGAGAACATTGGATTCATCCATTGAATATGAAAAGGGTATCACTTGGTCAGTTACACTGCCTGTATGGGGAACTTCGAAGATATCCTCTTCTTCCAATACTATAGGATTACTATAGAAATTCCACAAAAAATTGGTCCAAGTCTATCCTAGATCAGCTTCACTTGTAGTATGCTTGTCCAACTGCCTACCACTTCCGTTCTACACGTCAGTCATAGTGTGGTGCACTCCATCTGTTTTGATCTCTTTAGACAGAACCCAGCGGAACATTCTGTTGACGGATGCTGGTGCACCAACGGAGAGACGTCAGAAATTTCCGTTCAGTCTGTTGCTGGCTGTCTGTTTTGAATGTAAGTTTGTGCAGCGGAAATTTCCGTCTAGTGTGCGGCCTAAGTATTCACCAATTCGTCCATGTCCGCTCAACGTTTGTTTCAGCATGTAGGGATAGTTGTTGAAGTTGTAGGTTCTCAGGTGAGGTACTGCGAGTGTAATTTCGTGCTGTACTTTCTTCACTTTTAAATTGAAGTTCAAAGAAGAATTTCTATTGCTTAAAACTGTAAACAGCATTGTTTTTCATTCTTGGCTGTGCCGGCGCACGTTACGTCGGGGGGGGGGGAATGAAAAACGTGTTTTTCTAAACGACCTCATTCTTGACCGCTTCTCATGACTTATACAAATTAAAAAGTTTTCAAACCTCTGCTCACAAACTGTTTGTATGTTTGATGAAAAGAATCCTTTACTGTGTGAAAAGTTCTACTTCATTATCACCTAAAAATTAAACACAAAAACTAGAAATGGAAAAAAAGATATAATTACAATTTATTTTATACCTGGATATTGTAAACGAACACAAGTGCGATCAATAGCACCTATGTACTTTGGAAACTTAATTTTGAACATTTCACACAAACAGCCATTCTTCTAGATTCACACAGATTTCTAAAATCACAAACTGCCATGATCCTGTTGCATAGAATCTGAGTGTAGTGTGTAACATAAGTTCGGTATAGATAGCATCATTTCTGAAAACATAACATCAAGACAACAAAAAAATTAATAGCACTTAACTGGTAATAAGAGGAGTTATTGTATTTCTTATCATCTGTAATCCAAAGCTTGCTGCATTAACCTTCTGAATCTATTAAAGAATTCATCATTATCCCATTCGTGAAAGCGTTCCTGTATGGTTCTAAACCCCTTTCTTTGTAAAGCTATTAACTCAGGGAAATCATCATCTATTAATTCCTTTAAAAAAATTCATCCATTTCAATCTATCTCAAGACAATTCCATTTGGAGCGATCAGTACTTGCTGATCATTCAAATGCTCTACGTGGAGCAGGAAATAACCCTGTAATCTCATTGGGCATTTGATAAAGTCCACAAAGGAACAAGTGGACATAATGCAATAATTTATAAATGCCATATAATTTAAGCAATCCATTTTCAGTTTTGTTTCATACAGTCATGTTGAAACTTATTTTTTCAGACATTCACATTTCTTAATGCTAAGTGTGAATCTTCCCACTTAATGAAGAGGAATCCAAGGAATGTCACTTGGACAGTCCTCTACAGGTATTTATCAACTTATTTTAATTAAAAATTGTATCAGCAAGTAGTATTTTTTTTTTCTTTTAAGGCGTAAGCACAAAAAGGGCCAGGAGGAAGAACAGTCTAAGAAGAGGACGAGGAGAACGCAGAAGTTCCAGAGAGCCATTGTTGGTGCATCCCTCACAGACATTCTTGCCAAAAGGAACATGAAACCCGAGGTCAGGAAGGCGCAGAGAGATCAAGCCATCAAGTGAGTTATTTTTATTTATTTTTTTAATATGATTCGCTAGGTTTATTTAACACATTCAGTAAAATCCAATGGGCTGGTCGGACGCTCAGGTACGTCCTCACCCCTTTTATGATCTTTGATGATTGGTGAGGGTGGGTTTCTGGCCTCAGTTAGACCCAAGCTGTTCTATATTTTTTTTCTCTCTTTCTTTTAGACATCCATTGTGTATTAGATACAAACAGTATTTCCTTTAATTGTCGTGCTCGATATTTTAAAACAAAATCCATTTCATTACAATTTAATATCCTTTTGTTTTATTTCTTCCCTTCTCTTTGGTCTTTCCCCCTCCATTTTTAATAAAACGTCAAGTTTAACTTAGCTCAACTCTTTTTCATTATTAAGGTAACATAAATACTTGCAATTATGCATAATGTAAAATGGGGGTTAATGTGACTTGTTTATTTAATAGAGACATTACTTCAGTTATTTATTGTTCGTTAGATATTATTTTTTTAAGATATATTTCCATTTTACAGGGCTGCCAAAGAACAAAAGAGGGCGACCAAAGCGGCCAAAAAACCTGAAAAGGTTGCCCCTAAAGTGAGTTATTTTTCCATTTAATGTTGTTTTTTAATATTAGGTCTGTTTTTTCAACAAAATGTTGTTTTTTAGGTCAAGGCACCTCCTAAAGCCAAGGTATCTAAGGTACAACAAAAATCTGCACCTAGAGTCGGAGGAAAACGATGATTTGTAATAATGTTAACTTAAATACATCTGTTTCAAATATATTTGAGGTTTTATTATTTTTCCCTTATCGAGTGTTACAGTACTTAATTTATTTGTAATAGTTGAAAAATGTGTATTTTTCCATCCAATACAGATGAAAATGTTCATTTTAATTTTAAACCTGATAAAATGGTAAAGAGAAGTAACTGAGTGATTAAATGAGTTAATTTATAATGCTCATGTAAAAAAAAATTCTTTATGTTTTACATGTTGAGCACCTCCCATAGACCTTCTGAACATAGAAGTGCTGGTAGCACAACCCTGTCCAACTGATCCAAGTCCCATTCCAAATCCTCATTAATCTACTTGGTTGGAAACTATTTAACCAGCATACAGCATATCACATCTGATATTCTTTATTAGACATTAATTGTTGTTTAACATACACATGACATGGTGAGCCATCACTTTTATTTCACTAATTTTATTACACACACTTTTATTACACTATTTGCTTTCATAAATATTTTCCCTATTACTCACTCTAGCTAAACCAAGTTCCCACTGTTTGTCGAATAGTAGGTCAGTCTAATTTTCTTCTTACTCCCCGATTATGAACATTGTTTACTTAATTACTTACATTTACTCTATTACTTAAAAAAAATCAAAATATTTCACGGATTGCTCATTGTTCTATAGTTTTGTAATTGCACAACAGATCGTCTTGTGAGTTGGGGGAGAAGTATACTGTTGGAGATTGTGTGGGTTTGGGTAAATATATTGCCTTTTGAATTTTTTCAGTTGGTATATGTGAAAAATTACACTACTCTAGTGACTTGAAATTTATCTTTGGTTGTCTGTTATTACAGCTCAACTTTTCTTCCTTTCTCTATTTAGATACTCAAATATTTTCAATTGACTACTATCCACTATTTTATCAAATTTTAAACCTAGTATCAGGGGCATTTAACTAATGTATAATTTGTGGATCTACCTTCAGCCTGTGAACTTTTTTTTTTAAACAAGTGTCATTATTGCCATTAACATTCAACTGTTAACTTAGCCAGTATTAAAAATTATAAGTTTTGCTCAAATCACGCAAAAGGGTTTTTTCTAAAGTTTTCTGCTTAGTGATTTGGAGATGTAGAAGTGAATTTTAGGGGTATGGGGTGGTTATTCTGAAATTTTAAAGAGCTATTGTATTCTCTCTTCATTACCTACAGTGCATCAAATTTTATGAAGAAATTTGATAATTGCCCAAGTTTGTTTCCTTGACTATTGTGTTGTACATCTGTACAGGAGGTAGTAGGGCGTGATCCTTGTTTTACGTGCATAACACATTAATTTGGTTTTGCAATTAAACATCATCATCAAACATGATTTTTCATGAAAGCAATGTCTTAAAATTTGTATCGCTTCCTCTTGTTCCTTGGTCCTCAAAATATGGGTGAAGTAGATTAAGCTGTTTGTCCCATTGTCACTAGAAAAGGAGTAGTCACAAACCGTTTAATAAAATTTATTACAGTTAAATTATAATTAATTAATATAAGTTTATATAATGATTTCAGCTTCTCCACCCAGGGAAGAAGAGCCTGCATTAATCCAATCCGCATACAGCTGGAAAGAGTACTGCAAGACTGTTGGCTGTCTCCACCTCAATCAAATTGGAAGAACAACCAAAAAGAGGCATCATGTCAGTGTAATTATGGGTTTTCGTTAGCATAACAACATTCAATGATAGTAGTACGTTTTCTTAATTTGCATGCTTATTCATTAAATAGATATAGGTGATAGTTATAATGAGTTCTTTTTTTAATGAGGGTTCGCAACAGCAGAGGTTATATAAACCCTCGGGGTGCTGGTGTTTTAGAAAACAAGCCCATTTGTAAGTATGTCGAGCTTTCCTTCTTAAAGTTTATTATGCCCTTATCCAGTCCCATATCCAGTATGGTGTAGTTTGCTGGGGGAGTGCCTATAGAAGTGTGACCAGTCCGATCTCTGTAATTCAAAAAATAATTTTTGTGTGCCGGTATTTTTGAAAACAAGCCCATTTGTAAGTATGTCAGGTTAGAATGCAGGGCCGCTGGATTCGAACCCGGGACCTTTACCTTACAGTGTACCTTATGGTGTGTCTAAACCATTGCAGCCACCGACACCCCAATGGATGTTGTTGATATTGTTTAAGAGATGTTGATGGGAAGGTGAAGTGAGGGGTGGTTAAGTAATTGGTAATTTTGAATATCTCAACATAGGGAAATGAACAACCAGAGCCCATCTATCTACTTTTTAATGGTTCTGCGCCGCCGCAACCTCAGGGGATGTCAGCCTCATCCGCAATCTGTATTGCCCCTCCTGTTTTTTTCTTTTTTTTTTTTTTCTTCCCCCCTTCACCAACAGTAAGCCCTGATGGAGAGTTTATTTCTGCATGCATAATAAATACAAACAATTTTACATTTTTAATTTTTTATATATCTTATTTTTAATGCATGTTATTTTTTTAATTATGATAAAATCAGAAAAACATAACAACATGACAAACATAAATTTTAAAAAATATATTTAAAAAATAAATAATAACAAAATAAGCTTAACTATCAGGCATTAATTAACAACATCTATACGTTTAGTAAAAATAATGAAACTGTCTTTATCTTATTTTAAGAAGTCTTTCATATGGTAGCCATTTTTCCCCGGTGCACTACACCTTCCTCATAAGTTGTACTCTTTTATAATTCATAATTGTATTCTATTCCAGCAGGAAACAATCCCAAAGGATATGCCTGATGTTTTGGGCTGCGCTGTTCCCACAGCACAATTTGGTGACAGAATCTCACTTATCTTGTGGAGGTAGCCTCTGAATATGGACCATGCCCAGTCAGAATGGTAGTCGTGTTGCTAAGGCTAAGTGGTAAATCCTTTATTCCTACCTTAGAGTGAAAAAGGAAAAAACAGCCTTGTTTGTGCTGCTCCTGTTGTCTCCTCCCAATTCAGGTACCATTAGTTGATGGCCTGGTATTTTGTTGAATGCCACTACCAGGAGGTCATTAGATGATGCATTTTTAGCAAGGCAGTCCCCTACCTCGTTACCTTCTAATCCGTTGTATGCCTTTACCCAACTGATATATGTCTGGATTACCTGTTGTGCTAAGTTATTAATTTTGTTTTCTCGATCAGGTGATCCAGCCCATGTTTGTTATACAATGACTCCAATGCCATTTTGCTGCCTATTTTTATGTGGGAGAATGCATTGTCCCTGCATAAGAAATCAACTCGGCAGAGGGGGTGTCATTCTCTTCTGCTATTTGCCTTGCCCTTCCTGCATATGAAGCCACCTCGACAGAGGAGGTGTCATTGTCTTCTGCGATCTGCATTGCCCCTTCGGTGTATGGAGCCTTCTCAATCTCGGATTTGTGATCCTCTTCCATGATTTGCATTGCCCCTTCTGTGTTCAGAGCCTTCTCGACCTCGCGTATATCATCTATTTCCATGATCTGCATTGGCCCTTCTTTGTTCGGAGCCTTCTCGACCTCACGGATATCATCTTCCGTGATCTGCATCGCACCTCGTCCATTTGGAGTCGTCTTGACCTCGGGTTTGTGATCCTCTTCTGCGAACTGCATTGCCCCTTCTGTGTACAGAGCCTTCTCAACCTCGGGGATGCCATCAACTTCCGCGATCTGCATTGCCCCTTCTGTGTACAGAGCCTTCTCAACCTCGGGAATGCCATCATCTTCCGCAATCTGCATTGCACCTCCTGTGGACAGAGCCGTCTCAGTCTCGGGTATGTCATCTTCCGCGATCTGCATTGCCCCTTCTGTGTACAGAGTCTTCTCAACCTCCGGGGATGCCATCTTCTTCCGCAATCTGCATTGCCCCTCCTGTGGACAGAGCCGTCTCAGTCTCGGGGATGTCATCTTCTGTGATCTGCATCGCTGCCCCTCCTGCGTTCAGAGCCATCTCGATCTCGGGGTTGTGATCTTCTTCTACGATCTGCATTGCCCCTTCTGTGTTTGGAGCCTTCTCGACCTCGCAGATATCATCTTCTTCCACAATCTGCATTGCCCCTTCTGTGTACAGAGCCTTCTCAACCTCGGGGTTGCCATCTTCTTCCGCAATCTGCATTGCCCCCCTGTGGACAGAGCCGTCTCAGTCTCGGGGATGTCATCTTCTGTGATCTGCATCGCTGCCCCTCCTGCATTCAGAGCCATCTCTATCTCGGGGTTGTGATCTTCTTCCACAATCTGCATTGCTCCTCCTGCATACGAAGCCGCCTTGCCCTCGAGGATGTCATCCTCTTCTGTGATCTGCATCGCCCCTCCTGCATAAGGAGACACCTTGACATGGGGGATGTCATCCTCTTCTACAATCTGCATTGCCCCTCCAGCTTATGGAGCTGGCTCGATCTGTGGCGTTGTGTTATCCCTAGCATTGTCATCCGTTATCCAACTTTTCAACAAAGACAGTGTAGCTGGAGTAGGTCTTTGCGGCCGTTGCCTTTCTGTTAAGCCAGACAACAGTCTTTGCAGTTTTTCCCACTTTTTCCTTAAAAAAGATTGATTATATTAACAATAATACTTTTTTTTTTTACATAATGGCTGGTCCAAAACAGCCACATATTTGTTTTGCCTTTTATCAATCCAACTGAAAATAAATTATCTATCTATTCATTTGAAATTTGACAAACAATCGTATTTATTGATCAAAGAGTAACATATTGTGTCACATACATAAGTCGATAAAATTGGGGCAATTCTGTTAAAAATATCTTTGTTTTTTTAAATTTGAGCATTTAATTCTCATTAAAAGGTAGATAGATGGGCACTGGTTGTCCATTTCCCTATGCTGAGATATGGGAAATTACCAATTACTTAAACACCCCTCACTTTACTTTCCCATCAACATCTCTTAAACAATATCAACAGCAAGTAATATTATCATCCGCCTGAATTGGAGTTGTTATGTGACCCATGTGAATGAATAAAAAAAGCTCATTGAGAACATCTCTGAAAAAAGTGAAGTAAGCTGCTGGATATGACACAGTTCTAGGTCCTACTTGGTAGCATAACCAGAAACACCACTACAATCCAACTTCTTTGGATAGGCTCAACGACTTATTAATCTTTGTACTCATTATAACTATCACCTATATCAACTATATCCATTTAATGAATAAGCATGCAATTTAAGAAAACGTACTACGATCATTGAATGTTGTTATGCTAATGAAAACCCATAATTACACTGACATGATGCTTCTTTTTGGTTGTTCTTCCAATTTGATTGGTCTGGAGACAGCCAACAGTCTTGCAGTACTCTTTCCAGCTGTATGTAGATTGGATTTATTGCAGGCTCTTCTTCCCTGGGTGGAGAAGCTGAAATCATTATATTAACTTATATTAATTAATTATAATTTAACTGTAATAAATTTTATTAAACGGTTTGTGACTACTCCTTTTCTAGTGACAATGGGACAAACAGCTTAATCTACTTCACCCATATTTTGAGGACCAAGGAACAAGAGGAAGCGATACAAATTTTAAGGCATTGCTTTCATGAAAAATCATGTTTGATGATGATGTTTAATTGCAAAACCAAATTAATGTGTTATGCAAGTAAAACAAGGATCACGCCCTACTACTTCCTGTACAGATGTACAACACAATAGTCAAGGAAACAAACTTGGGCAATTATCAAATTTCTTCATAAAATTTGACGCACTGTAGGTAATGAAGAGAGAATAGCCCTTTAAACTTTCAGAATAACCACCCCATACCCCTAAAATTCACTTCTACATCTCCACATCACTAAGCAGAAAACTTTAGAAAAAATCCTTTTGCATGATTTGAGCAAAACTTATAATTTTTAATACTGGATAAGTTAACAGTTGAATGTTACTGGCAATAATGACACTTGTTAAAAAAAAGTTCACAGGCTGAAGGTAGATCCACAAATTATACATTAGTTAAATGTCCCTGGTACTAGGTTTAAAATTTGATAAAATAGTGGATAGTAGTCAATTGAAAATATTTGAGTATCTAAATAGAGAAAAGAAGAAAAGTTGAGCTGTAATAAACAACAGACAACCAAAGATAAATTTCAATAGTCACTAGAGTAGTGTAATTTTTCACATATACCAACTGAAAAAGTACAAAAGGCAATATAGTTACCCGAACCCACACAATCTCCAACAGTATTCTGTTCCTCTCCTGACTCACAAGATGGTCTTTTGCTCTTCGATCACAAAAATATAGACCAATGAGCAATCTGTGAAATATTTCATTGATTAATATATATTTCTTTAAGTAATAGAATAAATGTAAGTAATAAGTAAATAATGTTCATAATCGGAAGACAGGAGAAAATTAGACAGGCCCACTATTTGACAAACAGTTGGATTATCTAGAGCATTGGGAAAATATTTAAGAAAGCACAAGGTGTAAGTGAAATAAAAGTGATGGCTCACTATGTTGTGTGTGTTAAGCAATAATTAACATCTAATAAAGATTGTCAGTCAAAATCAAATTTGTAATTTGCTGGATGCTGGTTAAGTATTGTTAACAATCAAGTAGATTAATGAGAAGTTGGCATGGGACTTGGGTTATTGGAGTGTGTATAATACTGCGCCCTTTAAGAGCTGTCGTATTCCCCATTTTGTGCTTAAAGCACACCGGTAAGACCTAGTTCATTAAGAAATTTAGTAGGCCCGGTTTCAGTGGTTAGGTCTCTTCTACGGTCACAATAAATGTCCCAAAGCACTTCCTCCTGCGGGCAAGTGTAGCACCAGTTTTTTAGGTGTGTTGGTGTTCTCTGCTTCTTTAGAATCTGCACTTTCCTGTTTTCTTCCATAGTTTTTTAGGAGGTTCTTGGATTGTTTGTGTCCAATGAGTGAGTTCCATTGAGTGCTCATTATCTTTTTATCCTTGTCTAAGCTCATTGATAGTGAGCATTTTGATGCCACAGAAGAGCTCGTGTCTTATCAGCGTTATAGCAGCCCCTTTTCTTGCAAGGGCGTCTGCTTTCTTGTTTCCTTATACTCCCACATGTCCCGAGGCCCTTCAGTTGAATTTGCAATTCATGTTTGAGCTGATATTTGAACTTGGTGCTTTGGCTATCTTACTTGATATTCATTTAAACTTCTTTATTCAGATTGAATTGGGTAATTTGTCAATTCTATGGACTTCAGCTTGGAACATTCTGGTGTATCCTTCCTTGGGTGAATATTTGGTTCCACCCCAGGACCTTCTTGCATTCTAGGTACCAGTAGATGGTGTTTTTTTCTTTCCCATTCCTTTTTGGCAAGCCGAGATTTATAAATATCTCAAAAAGGAAGGCAAAGGAACTCCACTTTCAGCAGGCTGGATTTAAGGATTTAATGAAAAGTTAAATTTTCTTATTAAATTAGAGGGCATAGGGTGTATATAACTAAAC
The DNA here is from genome assembly GCF_000648675.2 of Cimex lectularius. NCBI lineage: Eukaryota > Metazoa > Arthropoda > Insecta > Hemiptera > Cimicidae > Cimex > Cimex lectularius. The sequence continues at coordinate 1,376,403 of NW_019392722.1, forward strand.
TCCATTTCCCTCGCGCTTAGCATGATCAAAAGTAAAAAAACAACTCTTTTTTGTTGTGTACCTCAGAAGAGCTTTCATGGAACCTTTAATAAATAAAATAACAGTTAAAACGTATCGATGCAGTTGGCAAGGTGTGGTAGACAGGGCGGCCAAAAACGACCCCTCGATGCTTGACAACCCAACAGATTTAAACATATTAATTTCAAATACAGTAAAAAAAGAATATTAAATATATATAAGTAAAAGGTTTTAACTCTGTTTTGACTCGTGTTACGGAAGCAGCATGCCAAGGGTGATGTGCGAGACATAATTCATAGGACACAATTAATAGGATTATAAACACATAATTTTTTTGTCATATAAAAATCAGATTTTATTAAATGTTATGGCATCTGAATAAATAAAGTTTTTTGAGATTACACAATAGCAAATGGTAATTAACTGGTTTAAATTTGCAATACTTAACAAATGAACAAAAAAAAAATTAATTTGTAGGTTTTCAGCACATTACAACCACTTTAAAAATTAGTTTTGAGTCTTTTTTTTTTGTAAGATTTTTTTAAAGTTTTATTCAACACTAAACAATATTGCTAGTGCCTCCGTTGTCTCTCCTGTGTGCTACCATTTCCCTGAGGTTGTTCTCGCTCTCTTTTAATGATTTTTCCAATAAAGATTTTTCAACCTGAAATAAAGAAAATATAACATTTCTTTCTTTGCGAAAACTGTTTCATCATTTACCTCGACATTTTTCCTTTTGTTTTCGCACAGCTTTGATTTTTCCTCTAGGCGGCTAATTAACACCGATGCCGGTTGCACCATGAAAAACCTTCCAATGGATTCATACAATTTTGTATTTTCAGGAAGTCCCTAAAAGAAAAGAAAAGAAAAAACAAAGAAAAAAAAGTATTTTTGAAATCAAAACAAAGTAAAATTAATAATAACAATACTTTATTGAACAACTAATAATAATAATAATAATAATAATAATAATAATAATACAAAGAAACAAAATTATTTTGCAACAATGGAATTTTATCCGTTACTGGAGGTTGAGTTGTAACGAAGAGAACAAAAATAATAAAAATATACATTATCAAATAATATACTTATATTATGTTGTAATAAATACAAAAGGAAAAAGTCAAAAAAATATTTATAATAATAACTTAAAAATTAAATTGTTCAATGAGCTCCCCAACTACTCATGCTATCTACAGGCTCGGTTCATTTAGGCCTTCTGGGCTGTAGATTAATTTCTGCAAGTCTTCTTCTTAATGCTGATGCTCTTATGGACACATTTTGCACAATTCTTTTCAATGAGATATTTCAGAGAGTGTACAATCTAATAAATCGGTTGTCAGCTGGCCCCCTTGCTATTGTCTTGTCATGGAGTCTCCAGTTTAACGTTCCAGTACTTCTGAATGCCCAACAGTGATTGCAGTCGTATCGCTGATGTCTTCCATCCTCAACGAGTACAATGACACAGACTACTTACTAGCTGATTATAGGATTTATCTTTTTCTGTATTGTTAGGAGTAGTTCTGACACTGTTTGGTATCCTTGGAATTTGCAGACTTATTCAATCAAATTGGAAAAGGTCAAAAAATTTTTTTTTGCAAAATTCATGGTTTTTAAACCAGGAGGAAAAGGAATATGGTATTTGGGCTCAGAGTGCCGGCTCATGAACCTTGAGAATAATAGTTTGGTCCTTGGCATGTTTTTTATTGAAGTTAATGAATGGGATCTATTATAGTCCATAGTTATTAATTATAATACATTTCCTACTCCTTAGTAGAAGTTTGTTAATATGTTTTATCGATAATTTCATCAAACTCGTTATAGACAGTGTGGGTCAATTCTTTTTATCATTATTTGGAGGTCGTTAGATGTGGTCAGGTGTGACGTAGGTTTTACAAAAACATTTTCTTTATCAAGCCTACATTTCAATCTTTATTGAGATCATCTTCAGGGCTCAAAGTGTTGTGTGTGTAAAGAATATGTTTTTCTAAAACCTACGTCACACCAGACCGCATCTCACGACCTTCAAATAATCATGTCACAAAACATCACACTCTCTTATTATCAGTGGGCTTTTTATGATAAATTTGGCAACGTAAGAGTTTCTGGGCTGTAAATTTGATACTTATAAGAAAAATTTGAATAAAGTTGTTATTTTTTCTAATAATTTATGCTGTTTCTATTACATTTATATTTTGTAATTTCTTATGTACCAGATCTACTTTTAACTTTGCACTTGGCATGCTGCTTGTTTGCTGCTTATAAATTTTATATATATTTCTCACTACTCATATATAAATGTTATGTTAATTATTATGTAAGATCATATTACTTGGGAATTTTCTCATAATGTACTTAATAATAAAGAACGGGGATATTGTAATTGTTTTTTTGTTTCATACCACCAACACAATAGTAAATAAAGGCATTTTTAAAGGATTTAAATGGCCTTGTTGATGGCAAAACATTGTGGAGATTTCAAATCAAATTATGAATTAAGCAGTTCGTCCCCATAATGGGCAACAAAAACAAATAGTTTCCATCTAATTATAATTATTAAATAATTTTTTAAGTAGTAAAACAAAAAATTAGGTCAATACATTGTCAAGTTAAAAAATGAATTAAAATTTAAGTGTGCCACATTTTTATGGTGTGTATTTGTGACGGATGTTGTGTCAAGGCCTATGCTTGCCTATTTTTGCCAGTTTTGTCCGTCAGTTGTTCTTGCATTTCACCTTCTCCAACGGTGAATCAATGATTGTGAATGATAGACAAATTCTATGTGACGTGATGAATCAGTGGTTTGATCATTATCGATCATGCTGTTTTGCCTATTTTTGTCTGTCAGTTGCATTTTGACATCTTCAATAGTGAATCAATGATTGCAAATAATAGACAAATTCAGGGAAATATAATTAAACTGCAGCATGACGATAAATATTACAGTGCTGCATTATGCTATGAACACCTTCCAACATTGGACGATTATGGCCAAACCTCAACTGTGCAAGCGTCCAATGTCAAGCGTTGAACATTCATGTTCCAACACGATCAATTTTTGGGCTTTTACATCCGAGACAGGGAGGTCTTGAAGGAATGAAGGCATTTGTGTTGGAAGCCTGGTCACATGACTGCGGTGAAAGGAGTGCAAACAGCTAATTAACATAATGGAACAGGACAATAGCACTACAGCAGGAACCGTTTTCTCCGCTTGCTAAAAGGTTGGATCAAACATAACTGAGCAGAAACACTCGCCTCAACCTCAATCTATCGCGGAATGAGTCAAGGTTCAACGCATCATGTAATGCCGGTTTTACAAGGGTAAAAATTCTTGCGTGAGCCAAACGACAATGAGTTTTCTTAAAATAGTTATAATTTTTCGTTAAGTCAGACCCATAGGTAGAAAATATATAAGTGAAAAACACTCACTTTTATAACTGCACCTGTTATTTCCGCTTTTTGCTTGGCCTTTTTAAGGGACTCGGCCTGTAAATCCATTAGTTTCACCTTACGAGTCGTTTCTACCATTTTTTGATGGAGCTCGGTAAAGGCCTGGAAGGAAGAAATCAAAGAAAATAAGGTGTGCCAAATCAAAATCGGACTTACACGTGAAATTACTATATTATTTTCAATTATTAAACATACCACTTTAAGCTCCATATCAACTTTCGCCGCGCACATTGTTTATAAACAGTTAAAACAATTAAATTCTGAACAATTTCAATTTAGTTTGAATTTTTCAAAACTTCTTGCACCCTAGTTACTTTGTTATAACCTTATCTCTATGTTAAGTAAAGGTAGAAAATTTATGTGTGGGATTATCCACCAGGGATGCCACAAAAGAAATTCCCTTTTTTCACAAGAAATTATGTGCATTTACATCTGAATAATTATTATTTAAGCTGAATGAAAAATTAACATATTCACGATCTCGTACTTAATATGTAATTGGTCTCTTTTATATATTTTTTTTAATTCTGATGAATTTAGCCAATGACTCACTCCATTTTTTTAAATTCATTCATCTTCACTTTCACTATTGATAATATTGCTCTTCCTTCTAAAACTACAACTAAAAACCTTGTTTTTTTTTACCACAAATTAAGTTCTACTACTAAATCCTGCAGCTAAAAATGCTGGGTTTCTTATCTCATTACTCTACTGATCTTAACCATAACGCCTTGACTACGCTTTACATATTGCTAATAAAATCAATGTTTTTTGTAACCCTCGGAGCGCTGATGTTTTGAAAAAAGTAAGTATGTCGGATTTGAAAGCAGGGCCGCTGGATTCGAACCCAAGACCTTTACCTTACAGTGATGAGCGCCATGTCATCACCTAAACCGTTGTGACCACCAATATATACCGTTAAGCTTCATGTACAATTTTTTCCAAATCCTTGCTTATAAAGTGCGAGTAACTATTACTAATATAGACAATTTAAACAGTACTAGAATTTACTTCCTCTAGAGACAGACTTATCTCTAATATACTAACCCTTTTCAAAATAATCGATTATTAAACTGACAGTCTTTTTGTAACTTAGTAAAATTAACTTTTCTGCACCGAAATACTAATCATACTCGCAACATTTCCAAAGCTATCTTTGCTCAACTATGCTCTTCCTTCTTTCAATCAATGGCCAAGTAATAAGCCCAAAAAATACTCATTAATACAGTCTGCATAATCCTTTCTCATACCAACAGCTCACCTATTAATTTTTCTTCTAAAGTTAAAAATCTTGGTGTTATTTTTAACTCCAAGCTTACATGGCATGTCCTATTATTAAAAACATCTTAGCTTTTTCACTCTACTGAAAACTATAGTTCTTCTTATTAAAAGTCTAATAATTCCTTTATTTTCTTGTTCTAGCAATATTTTTATAACTTTTATTATACTCTCATCTGCTCATTGCATTCTAATTGCTTACATTGCTGAATTAAATATTCTTATGATCTTAAACCAAGAGATCATATTTCTTCCTACATTAACATATTTTTTTGCTGTAGTGATATTTTTTTTCAACTTTTATTAGACTCTCATCTGCTCATTGCCTTCAATTTGGTTACCATTGCTGAATTAAAAACTGTTATGATCTTAAACCAAGTGATCATATTTCTTCCTACATTAACATCTTTTCTTGGCATCAATTTTTTGTATAACTTTTACTAGACTCCTATCTGCTCATTGTCTTCAAATTGCGTAAGTTATATAGTTATAAGTTTTATTTTATTTACCAACAATTTTTATATGACTGCGTACTTAGGCTAAGGTCACACCAAGGTGTCCCATTTAGTGCCCAGTTACTTGATGATTGAAAAATGTTAAACTTCTTAAAAACCAAGCTTTTATAAAGTTAAGTTTGTTAAAATTATTTTTTAAATTATTTTGGGGGAACATTTTTGTATTGATGTACTGGAATCTTTTCAATCCGGCCAAGATTTGTATTTGAGTATGATAGACATGCAGCATTTTCACAAAGTACATTCATATGCTTACCATACTTAAATGAACAATTCAATTTAAATGGCTGCTTACTTAGGCTAAGGTCATACGGAGGTGTCTCGCTTGGTCCCCAGTTAACTGATGATTAAAAAATGTTAAACTTATTAAAAGCCAAGCCTTTATAAAGTTTTTAAAATTATTTTGGGGGGAAATTTTTGTATTGATGTACTGGAATTATTTCAATCCAGCCTAGATTTGTATTTGGGTATGATAGACATGCCACATTTTCACAAAGTTTTTTGCATACTTTTACCATACTTAAATGAAAGATGTTAAAACATGCCAATGTTATTGTGTATTAAACTTTCAACTTTTTTCTACATAATTTTTATTATTGTTTAACGTTATTGATCAATAATTCAATTTAAATGTATTTAAATTTAAAACACTCAGGTGTCTTGCTCGGTGCCCAATGTCCTGGTGATTAATAACTTTTTAAAAATCAAGTCTTTCTAAAGATTTTGTTTTTAGGGAATTTTTGTATTGATGTACTGGAACTCTTTCAATTCAGCATAGATTTCCATTTCGGAATGCTAGACATGTGCAGCATTTTCACAAAGTTACATCCATACTTTTACCATACTTAAATGAAGATGTTAAAACACGCCAATGTTATTGTTGTATTAAACTTTCAATTTTTTCCACATAATATTTATTATTGTTTTATTTTATTTATCGATAATTCAATACTCCTTACTTAGGCTCAAGTCACACCGAGGTGTCTCGCTTGGTCCTCAGTCAACTGATGATTAAAAAATGTTAAACTTCTTAAAAAACAGGTCTTTTTTTATTTTGGGGAAATTTTTGTATTGATGTACTGGAACTTTTTCAATCCAGCCAAGATTTGTATTTGGATATGAAAGACATGCAGCATTTTCACAACATTACTTTCATACGCTTACCATACTTAAATGAACAATTAAATTTAAAGGTCACACCAATTTTTCTTGCTTCGTGCCCAATTATCTAACGATTAAAAAGTATTAAACTTTTTAAAAACCAAGAATTTCACAAGTTTTTGTTTTTTTTGGAATTTTTTTGATTGACGGAATTTTTCAATCCAGTCTAGATTTATAGAAATTGTATTCCCCTGGAGACAGGAAATTTTACGTTGAAATTTCTCATAGTTGCTAACTCGAACTGAGTCCGCGTGACGGTGCGTCGTTGGTGTTCCTGTTACACTTGCATACAAGTTGTCTCGGCCCGTGAAGCGATTTCTGCTGAACGCTGTCAGATGAAGTAAAATCTCCCGACGAATCTCTGTCGACGGCCGACCCCTTTCAAAAGGCCGTTTTTCACCTTTTTCCCAGCTTTGTCCGAGTCGAGACGACGTGTCCGGTCATGGCGAGTAAAAGGCCGGATTTAAGCAATCAATGTTTTCTTTCAGAAATCGGGTCGAACGTTATATCGTTCTGCCCATAGTTTAGTTTTTTTATCAATTCCTGATTTGTCTCTTGAGAATTTGTTTCCCTTTCCTTATCGGGTTTGGGAAGAAAACGTTTAAAAATCATGCGAACAGCATCGACTTTTTCGGATTTCCCAGTCAAGGTACGTCATACAGATCAATTAAAAAAATAAACAGTTGCTTTAATGTTGTACCTTTTGAGAGAAAAATTGCATTTTTACAGTTACATCCATACTTCTACCATACTTAAATGAAAGATGTTAAAATATGCCAATGTTACTGTTGTATTAAACTCTCAATTTTTTCCACATAATATTTATTATTAAGTTTTATTTATTTACCAACAATTCAATTTAAACGACTGCTTACTTATGCTAAGGTCACACCAAGGTGTCTTTCTTGGTACCCGATTACCTGATTATTAAAAAACTTCTTAAAAACCAAGTCTTTATAAAGATTTTTAAACAAAATTTGTATTGATGTACTGGAATTCTTTCAATCCAGCTTAGATTTGTATTTGAGTATGATAGACATGCAGCATTTTCACAAAGTTACATTCATATGCTTACCATACTTCAATGAACAATTAAATTTAATGGCTGCTTACTTAGGCTAAAGTCACACCGAGGTGTCTTGCTTGGTGTCCAATTATCTGATGAATCAAAAATATTCAACTTCTTGAAAACAGAGACTTAGTAAAGCTTTTATTTTTTGGAAATTTTTGCATTGATGTACTGGAATTATTTCAATCCAGCTTAGATTTGTAGTTGGGTATGATAGACATGCAACTTTTTCACAAATTTACAACCATACGCTTACCATACTTCAATGAACAATTAATGGCTGCTTACTTAGGCTAAGGTCACACTGAGGTGTCGTGCTTGGTGTCCAATTACCTGATTATTAAAAACCTTCTTAAAAACCAAGTCTTTATAAAGATTTTTAAACAAAATTTGTATTGATGTACTGGAATTCTTTCAATCCTGCCTAGATTTGTATTTGGGTATGACAGACATGCAACTTTTTCACAAAGTTACTTACATACTCGTACCATACTTCAATGAATAATTAAATTTAATGGCTGCTTACTTAGGCTAAGGTCACACCGAGGTGTCTTGCTTGGTGTCCAATTAACTGATGATGATCAAAAATATTCAACTTCTTGAAAACAGTCTTTCTAAAGATTTTGTTTTTTGGGAAATTTTTGTATTGATGTACTGGAACTCTTTCAATCCAGCCTAGATTTCTATTTTGGAATGCTAGACATGCAGCATTTTCACAAAGTTACATCCATACTCTTACCATACTTAAACAAAAGATGTTAAAGTATGACACTGTCATTGTTTATTAAACTTGCAATTTTTTTTCTACACAATATTTATTATGTTTGATTTTATTTATCAATAATTCAATTTAAATGACTGCTTACTTAGGCAAAGGTCACACTGAATTACCTGATGACTTGCCTGGTATCTCGTGCCTAGATGCTTTGATGTGCTTGTCACCAGAGTTGTTTGATCGTTCACATTATTGAAACAACATTGACCAGACAAATTCTTTCGGCAAAAATATATCTTTGAAATACGAACAATCGCAGAAGGTCCCTTCATGCTGGGTGATATGTAATTGTGAGTGTAGTGAACATGGCCCTTTTCAACACCTTCCCACATTTTTTAGAATGATAATGTTTTTAAGAAGGTATGTACAAAACAGCTTGAAAGAACAATGCATAGGGATGGAGGTCAAGCAGGAAAATAGAACCTTTATAGGGGACCAGATATGGTAAAGGCCATAAAACTATATTACACAGGGGCTGGACGCAAGAACTGACAAATGGGCTGGAAAAAAAATGGCCAATGGGAAAAAGCTATAGTGAAACAGCGGACAAGGAAGATCATAGCTTAGGAGTAATGAAGATAGGGTATTAATTTTTTTCAAATGATGGTTTTGTGATAAAAACCATCATTTGAAAAAAGTGATCAAAGCTTAGGTAGTCAGATAGAGTTAGAAGGGCTGCTACCACCATTAACATGACACATTAACATAAAATTAGTAACAAATGAAGGCACTGGCCATATCTTCTTCACAAGTTAGCCAAGGACTGTATTGCCATTAATATTTTTTTTCTCCAGTGGACCATGGAAAAAGAGAGTTTATTTTGCATACTCCTTAAAACTAACACAGGGCCATTAATGATGAGGTGAACCATATTAATTGTGAGAGAAGTGAAAATGGTTAATTTCCTTTGTAACATCTTCCAATCTTTAGAACCATTACGTTTTAATAAAGATTACGAGTTGGATTCCACAAACATTCTTGTTCAAAAATTGCAGCTATTAATGCGTCATCCATGATCAGGCTTTAAAAACCACTAGGAAAAACCAACTCGACGGTGCATCTAGAGAGGCACCAAGCATGACCACTCTCACAGATTCTAGGCGGTTGTTTGCTATGATGTATCACCATGCGAGTCTTCAGGTAACTAGGTGCCTTCGGTATGACCTTAGACTTAGCCTTTTTACTCATTGGGTGTATTTCTCAATTATAATTTATTTTTATCAATAGAATTGGTTTATTTTCTGTCAACAACCAAGTGTTATTCTAAATCTATTTGCATAAAAAATTGCATATAGTTTAGATTAGCTGTCATGGACAACAGGCCAATCTTCTGTATATTCATTATATATCGTGGTCCTATTGACCAAATAACTTTTTTCGATTAATTAATCTTTTTATGTAAAGTATTGGTAGAAATGAAAAAGTTGGTTTCGCTGTCCTGCTCGTGACACTTCTATTATTTTTAAAATGTTGTATTGATTATGGTATGAAAAAATATTTGTTGATCTTTAAGCAGAAAGTTCTTTTGCATATCTACAGAACAGCTTGGGAGAACAATACTTGGGGATAGACGACAAGCTAGAAAATAAAGTAAAGGTCAAAAACTAGATTACACACGTCTAAAAAAAAGTTCAAAGGGAAAAAGCTAGAGGGAAACAAATGACAAGGAAAACCAAAGCTGAGTGGTCAGATGGAGTTAGAAGCTGCTACCATCACTATCATAAATAAAGAATAGAAATGAATTGAAGTGGGATGAGTATGGAAGTACATTTTTTGGAACAGCTAGTTCAGAAGTCTGTGGGTAGAACTATCTTTTCTAGAGGTAAGTAAATAAAAGTAGCTGAAAATGAAGAGACTGGCTGTAGGTTCTTCATGCCTAGGACATTATTTACTCACGGGCTGTACCACCATAGATGATTACAATGATGATAATATTAGAAATTCAAATTGTGAACCGTTTTAACTACTATTTAAACTGTAATTTGGTTGTTATCGATTATTGTAGGTTTGCCTATCTTCACTGGGTTAGTCTGTCAGAGTATAGATGAAAGGGTATAAAAAAAACCCAAGAAATACATGGTGTTGTTTTTATTTTCTAGGCGTAGTAAGTAAAGAAACGTCCAAAAAATAAAAACATCATGGTTATCTTGGAGTTACTTTCCACGGATACTCTTTTATCTTCTTTTCTATCTGATGTGTCTGACAAGTCCAACTCAGCGAGCGTAGGCAGGCCAAAAATAATTTTACATTAGTTAAAAACCATCATTATTGATGACTGAAAAGAAAATAATTTAATTATCATTGTGTGATATTTAAATATGTATTTGCAATTTTTCCACTGCAAAAACTTTAACTTTTTTTTCTTTTTCTTAGATCTATATGAGCAGAAGTTATTTTGCCTAGGATCTATTGTTCACTTGAATGTAGTCTTGGTAAATTTCTGTAAGGACAAGGTTCTGTAGAGATCCTTTTTGAGGGAATTCATAAAAAATTCTATTGTTTTACACATTTTCAGTCTGGTTTTTAGATGTGATAAGATGTGGGCTCAACAGTCGAGTTTCTATTTGTCCCCCTTTGACCTCTTATGTTGCATTAGTTAATGACTCTGATCTTATATTTTTAAAAATTTAGTAAATTTTTAAAAATATAATAATATTAATAATAATGGAAGCATAACTGTAATTTCAGGCATATTATGTTTATTTAACAATTTGTTTTCTATTTAACAACTTGTTTTCTTTTTTCCTTGTGCAGTGAAGGCGTGAATAAACTTCTATCAAGATGAACATTATGAGGAAGCTGAGAGGCAGTGCAGCGAATGTTGTCAACACGGGGGCAATTGACGAGAACAACGCCAATACGCAGCATGCAGCTTTGGGCTTGATGCACCTTAAAAAATTATTTTCTGAATACACCCATCCCCCACAACCACTTTCTGAAAAGGAAAAAGATGACAAACTCTACAATATGCTTCCTCTCTTTTGCAAGGTTTTTGGAAACTGTCCCTCATCTGATATGATGGACAAATTCCGAGACCTCGTCTCTTTCTGCCAGCAAGTGTCAAAATTGATGGTCTCTGAGATCCGGCGTAGGGCAAGCAACTTGTCAACAGAGACGGCGAGTTGTGCTATCGCCAAATTTCTGGAAATTGAAGGCTCTGAGGAGTCGAGCAACGGTTGGATGCTACTGTCGACGTTGAACCTTCTCGCGGCAGCAGGAGATCCACCGCTTGTTCAAATCATGACTTCGGTCTCACTGCCTTCTACTCTAGTGAAATGTCTCTATCTTTTCTTTGACCTTCCTGAAATGATTGAGCCGGATAGAACAGATGTGGACAGTGAATTCACACCTAGGGAGAGGCGGATCTTACTACAGAAAATCTTTGTCCAGGTGCTTGTGAGGTTGTGCAGTCATACCGAGCCTGCTGAAGAGCTCTCTAGAAAAAACGACCTTACACTCCTATTCTCGGCCATAACTAACAGCTGTGCACCACACAATATCCACTGGCGTAAATCTGCTGCTGAAGTTTTGATGACTATATCTCGCCATGGACTCACACCTCCTGTCGTAGCTTACATTCACAGCAAAGGCTGCGTTGCTCTTTGCCTGGAAAACATGCAACGAGGTCAAGACCTCTCACCTCTTGAAATCGTCGAGATGTTTGTTGCCGTGTTTTGCTTCTTAAAAGATTCCAGTGAAGTATCACAGACTCTTTTAGAGGATTTTAGGACATGTCAGGGTTACACTTTTCTCAATGACTTTCTACTAAAGTAAGTTTCTACATCTTGAGTTGTACTGATTGTTATTATTGATAATACATGGGTTTTTTTATTTTTTTAAAGGCTTGAGAATGATAAATCTGCTGAAGCAGTTGAAGCAATGCGCAATTTAGTTCTAATGATAGCTTCATTATCTATGTGCGGCCAAAATGAACTGAGACCTAGCCAAGCCAGCATGGGTTCATTGTTTCAGATGCTTGGTTTTACTCTGCCTCAACCGTCTGGTAGAGGTATATAATTAACTGGAATCCAATCTAATCATTTTAATAAATATTGTTTGTTGTAAAATTTAATATTCTCTTCATAGAGTAACAAACATAACAGAAGTGTGTGGTGATTATTAGTGACCATTAATCGATAATTATTCTGAAATCGTGAGATGCGGTCTGGTGCACCATCTCACGATTTCGGAATAATTAAACATAACAGAACTAGGAAGTATAGAAGTTTAAAAAAAATATATTTTTGTTCATTATTAGTTGAAGTTTCTTGAGTTAAATGACCCCATGACCTGTTGTGGACAGGATCAAAGACAGATCATTTGTATAATGTTTTTATGAATAGTGATCGACTGACAAAATACTTATGTCTTTTCCTTCCCTGGCTGACTCTTCAACTAATAATCAACAGAAATGGAATTCAACGTGGCAATGAAAATACAGTGCTCTCTCAATAATCAGAACTAATTTCTCTAGGGGAGTATTCAGATTGCAGAGGGTTAAAAAAAAGTACATTTTATAAAAAATACTATTTAGAGATTGTGAGATGAGGTCTGGTGTGATATAGGTTTAGAAAAACATTTTCTTTATCCAAAGTTTCGATCTTCATTGAGATCACCTTCAGGACCTGGGATTTAAAAAAAGTGAAAATGTTTTTCTAAACCTACATAAACCAGACCACATCTCACAATCTCTAAATAATCAGTAATTAATGGTAACTAAATATTACACATTTTATACAAAGACAATTTCAACACAACAGTTAATTTTATTGCATACCTATTAGAATACATATATTATCAATTTTGCTTTAAAAAATAAGTTCAAACAATTTACTTAAAATTATATGTTTATTAAATGTAAAAAAATATTTTGTTTGTCTCCTCTCTCACTCACTCTACTCTCTCTCTCTCTCTCTCTCTCTCTCTCTCTCTCTCTCTCTCTCTCTCTCTCTTTCTCTCTTTCTTTCTTTCTTTCTTTCATTCTCCCCCCAAATAATTTTTCATTTGTTTCCTTTAAAATTCTCACTCCTTGAATTTTTTTTCCAGTTCCAATTACTGGAAAGGCACTGTATTATATAATATTTGTACTGCTCTTAAGGAAAATGCACATGCACATAAATATTTGATGTAATTAACTTGTCTTTATCTTTAATATCTTTAAACTTTCTGTTATGGCTGTTTATTATTTTTCTTTTTAATTGTTTCCATTTTCAATAACAATGAACAACATAATTTGACCTGATTATATTTAATGAATCATATGTTTATTTTGATATTACATCTTCCTCCTAACATAAGTATCTTTGTTTTCTTTTGGTTAACAATAAAATAAATTAATAATGTAGAATTAGCATACAATAAGTTATGAGAGTGTTGTGGACTAGTATGATAGGAGCCCAAGGAGAGACCCTGTTATAAAAATTCTGCATTAAAAGTGCTAAAAGAAAATAATTATAACATCTAGTATTAATTGGTATTTTTAATTTTAGGGGCCAGTGTCCGAAACATACAAGCCTTTTTAGTTCTCCAGACCTTATTTTTAAAATCGAACTCAGCAAATCTTTGCTGTACCATTTTAGATGCCATTTCAAGTGTTTACCATGCAGACAATGCCAACTATTTTATTCTAGAGAGTCAGCACACGCTGCCCCAATTTGCGGAGAAAATACACTTAAAACCTCTAGAGATTCAGGTGAATTTTCATTCGTTCTGTTTTGATTTTATTAAAATTCTACAGCTTTCAAAAGCTTTGAGACAAATTAGACTAATTAGGGATTTATAATTAATTTTACATTTGTTGTGTTTCAGAGTTCGATACCAAATATTGTTTTTTATGTTCCTAAATTAAACTTCTTATTTCTTGCTCATCATTGTTGTATACATTCATATTAATTTTCCTTATTTTTTTTCCAGGAGAAATTTTTTAATCTTCTCGAATTCATTGTATTTCAACTGAACTTTGTACCTTGCAAAGAGCTCATATCATTATCAATATTGTTGAAAGGGCAAAATTCAGTATCTTGCAGCATAATTTGTATGAAGACTCTACTTAACATTCTTAAGTCAGTGGTGTTTCACTGTCGTATTATTCTTAATTATGAGTCTTTTGAGTTAATAATTATGTTTGATCGCAGGCACAATGTGATTTTCAAAGATGTCTATCGAGAAGTTGGCATCCTGGAGGTTTTTGTGACTTGTCTTCAGCGTTACAGCACACTTCTGAAAGAGAGACAACAGTCACAAGAAAAGAACATCGAATTTGTGATAAACCCAGAGCAAGAGAACCTTGGTATGCTAGTCATCGAAGCTCTGACATCCCTCTTGAATGGAAACACAAGCAATGCCAACATTTTCCGAGAAAGTGGAGGAGCAAAATGTGCATTGAACATGGTCTTGTATCCTGAATGTCGACATCAAATTTTAGGTATTGGTTTCATTTGTTCCGTTATGTTTTATTATGTGTAATCCTGCACATAGTAAAGATTTTAATGGAAAAATTATACTTTACAGGCATAGTACGAGAATTAATGTTAAATGTAGGTGGGGATGATGACATGGGTACTTTACTAGCTTTAATGCACGGTTCTCCAGCTGAGGCTATTGCACTGAAGGGACATATTTTGAAGGTAAATAAATTAATTGTTACATGGTCCGACAATTTATAATTATACCTTGTATGTTTCTAGTGTGTTCTTCAGTGCCTTAGAGAAAGCCACAGAACGCGAAATGTCTTTCGTAAAGTGGGCGGATTTGTGTACATTTTAAGTGTTATTGTTTCGATGGAAGGTAGCCTGAAAAACGAGCCACAGCCTCCATGGGACAAGTTTACCCCACAACAGATCCTCAGTTTGCTGCATACCATCTTCAACACGATCACAGTCGCCATGCGTTTTGAGCCAGCCAATGCCAAATTTTTTCACCAAGAGGTTTGTCCAAGTTTTCAATTAAAAAAAAAAAAACTTTTAAACACCACCAGAGAGGAATCAGAAGAGGTCGGAAATAGTTTGGTTTTTTAGCGCAACTACTACAAGTTCAGGACTAGTTCAGAAAGAAAAATATCTAGAAATATGCCCTCAGGCCTAGTGCATTAAAATTCTGCGCATGCGACTCTCATTTATTTCAAGTTCATCTTCTTCAGACTCCTCTTCCGATTTTTTTTTTATGACAAGAGAGGAGTTGGGAGCGACTTAAAACCCTTAATAGTTAGTACTTATTTTGCCGGATGGTATGATAGTGTGGAATTATTCAAGCATTTTAAGTTGGTCAGAGAATGAACAAAAAAAAATCTGTGTATTATTAGATACAAAACTATCAAAATTATTTAAAAATTTGGAGGAAAAATTTCTCCAGTAAGGGTTCCAGCTGCGCTTTTTTGGAACTTCTTCCATACTTTTACTGCCCTGGGGTTAAGCACTGTTTCCTGTACGAAACTTGCTGCTGAAACAAACCTAATTAAGTTAAAAAAAAAAAAAAAACTAGACGTTCTTAATACATATTTATTTTTTGTTTTTTAAAATAATTTTTATTTTATTATCTTTTTTAGATATGTTTAACAAGTCTTTGTGATACACTCCGTCTCCTGGGATGCTTCAGTGATAAGACATTATTTGAAGTAGCAGATAGTTCTATTCTTCCTTCAACTGACGATACATTTCATAATCTTTTCATAGGAAATGTCCAAGAACCAACGTAATTTTTTAAATTTAGTTTTTTCAAAGCAAAACAATTCCATATAAAAAAAATTCTAATGAACTCTTACAGGTTACCCGAGTCTCTGCCTAAACATGTGGCCTATGCATGTCTCGTCATTAGGTTGTTGTACGATGTAGCCATAGATCTGTATGATAAGCCTAATCAGAACAAGATGCTTTTTAGATCACCGTCGCATAAACATATCGAGGTGCAGAACTTTTAATCTGCTGTTTAAGCACACGTTATTAAATAATGGTTTGTTTTAGGGGCAGAAATCTTTGGAGTCGCCCTATTTGACTCGTAGAGTCACTAGTCTCAACTTGACCCCTCCAACACCTGACCCAATAATTGTGCATTCTGGTGTCGTTATAGCTCTATTTCACATGATTCCATCAATCTTCCATCAAAATTACCCCCAGGTACAGCACCACACTTGAAATTGTTTCGACTTGTTAGGAATACGGACAAATTGTCATTTTTAATCGTTTTCTTTATGTTTTAATTTGTTTTATTTTAGCAAACACTTCAACTAGAAATTTATTGTGTGGAAATTGTGAAATCTCTTGTTCGTTCTGAAAGAAATCAGCAGATCATGTGTGAGGCAGGACTTCCTGCTGAGCTTTTGTCCATTGGTTCTGTACCGCTCCAGGATGAAAACCATCCTCTTCATCAACCCTTACAATATATGATTGAACGCCTTGCTACACAAGCAGTCGAACCTAAGGATTTAAGGTATATTAACTTAAATAGAAAAATTCTTCATCTTTTTAATATTCTTGACTGAAGAATTGCAATTTTGGATCTTGATGTGTTTCAAAATGATAGCCATTTATTTTCTGAGCTGACGCAGACTCAGAACCCTGTTGTTTTTTTAATTTTATTTTTAATTCCCTTTGATTGATGTGGAGATCACACATCAATAAAAGGTGTATCCCATTCAATAGCAAACAACTTGAGGAAATCCAACAAACTACGAGAAATTTGATTAAAAATGAAATAAATGTTGATTAATGGACATGGCCCGAAATGTATTAGCAATAAAAATATTTCGCATAAAAATAAATGGTGTTTAATTACAAAAAAAAATTCTAGATTTAAATGTTGATACAATAATAATAATGATAATGGCTAGTGGCAACAATGGTTAATTTGTTGACACAGTGATCGTTATTTGAAGGGTCCCAATTTTAAATTTCAGGGTTTGAACCCAAAGTGCAGTGCTCTCTCCCTAATTCGAACTTCGGTACTCCGAACATTCCGGTAATCCGAATTGTAAAAAAAAAATCTAAGGAGTGAGAAGTTTAAAGAAACATTATTTGCAGGAAAAAAAAAGAGCAGGGGAGCGAGAGCGTCAGCTAAATAGTCAAAGAATGTGTGTGAAAGAATGAGTGAGAGAGTGAAAAAGGAGCGAAAAATAGAGGGAAAAAGGAGGGAGAGAGGGTGGGAGGGAGTGAGTGAATGAGTGAGTGAGTAAAAAAAAGAAGAGAGATAGAGTGGGGAAAGATTGAATGAATATCATTTTATTTAAAAAAATCTCACAAATTTATGTTATGACCTCTTACAATTAATGAGAATGAGGGAGAGAAAAAGAAAAGAGAGAGAGGGAGAGTCATGAAAGACAAAGACAAGCTTAGACTATACAATTTTCAAATATTTCTTTTGCCTAGTGAATCCGAATATTTTATCAATTTTTTTAAAATTAATTTTGTCCAGGGAATTCTTAAGGCTTGGAAATCCTCTTAGCTGCTTATCATATAAGGACTTGAGCAAAGGGTTAAAAGGTGGTGGTGCAGTACCACTTACAAGGGTAAAAACCCTGGTTTCTATGACTACTCCTAGATCTCAGGGGACGAATTTCTCACCACCTTTTACCGAATTCGACATGTCTGCTGAGGGCTTTGGCTGTCTTTATTTACCAAGCGTAGCTCCTCAGTCGCCAAATGGACCATCTGTTGTAAACGTCGCCACATTGACATCGTCTGACATAAGCGTCGTAGGCGGAATTGGTGCAGGTAACACTAAAGTTAATTCAATTGGTTTGACAAAACACTACATTTGATTTTTTTAGGTGATAGGATGTTTCCTCCTCAAACTGGTTTGAGTTATTCCACGTGGATTTGTGTCGAGCGTTTTTCAGATCCCAGATCCGATCCTCATTGTGTGCGACTTCTTACTTTAGTGCGAACTTTACAACCAGCTAAGGATCAGCACTTAATATGCCTAGCAGTTGTCCTTTCAGCTCGAGACAAGGCAATTATTATAACAACACAAGAAACTCCACTTTTAAACAGTAAGTTGTACCTTGAAGGATGTTTATAAAGTTGATTTTAGGCCGTAACGAATATTTTAATGGAAAATGTTTATCTTTATTTTAGCTGGGAATGATTGGGAGCCAGAAGCAGCCTCTGACTGGACAGCCAGGGTTTGGTGTCCTGACTTATTACAAGAAGGTCACTGGCACCATCTCGTTCTTGTACTTAATCGGGCAGTGCTCAAAAATAGCGCTCTTTCGATATATGTCGATGGCCAGCACATTCATACACAGAAACTTCACTATATTTCTCAGAACCCTGGCGGGGGTGCTGCAAATCTCACTGTAGCTTCTTCTGTGTACGGCTACATCGGGACGCCTCCAATGTGGCGCAGGTACTCCAGGCTTTCCTGGAAACAAGGCCCTTGCCATTTAATCGAGGAAGTGCTCAGTCCTCATTCTGTTCCTATCATGTATCAACTCGGACCGCATTACCTAGCAAGCTTCCAAGCACCGCACATTCACGGTATTTGTCGTATTTGAATATATAATCATTATTTAGCAGTTTCGGTGATAATTTAGTATAATAAGTTTTATTTTTAAGGTAACGAGCCAATGCCACCAATCGTAGCAGAGGAAAAAATAGTATTTGCACTTAATGCGAAAGCAGTTTCTCATTTGACATTAGCAAAAATAAGAAAGCTTTATAGCCGTGCTGATAATAAATCTATTGCCAAACAGGTAAATGGTTTTTCCAAATGAATATATTTCCTGTAAACTTGTTAAAAAAGCATATATTTCCTCAAAAATAGTCATTAGTCTTCTATTTTATGGTTTCTGATATTTCAATAATTTGTTTTTACAGGTTGGAATGTCATCTCATGAGAATGCGACACCAATCAGAGTGTTGCACAATGCAGCTGGTCATTTGTGTGGAGCAGCCAGGTCGCTTGGTGGCGTCATAGTAGGATATTTGGGCGTGAGAGTCTTTACTCCACGTCCTGTCTCAAAGGTGATTGACAGTGTAGGGGGCTGTTCTGTTCTGCTCGGGCTCATCTCGATGGCCCAGGATGTCGAAAGCCTATACGCTGGAGTCAAAGCCCTCGTCTGTGTTGTGAAGAGCGATAGGGTCGCTCAGTGCGAGATGGACCGACGGAGGGCATACCAGACGCTCGCTATGCTACTGAGGCGGAAGAAGCAAATTTTAAACAGCCACATTCTTCACTTAATCTTCAGTCTTGTCGGGACAGTTGATAGCGGAAGAGAGAGTTCTTCAATTCCTAATATAATGGCGTTTCAAGATTTACTTTGTGATATTGAGGTAATAGTTTTATGCTTGTCAGGTTTTTAGTTAGCCCAGACAATTAAAGGAGGTCAACCTTGGATTCTTTTTCCTAATGTTTCTTTAATATTTTGTGAACTAATAGTCTGATCACATGAAAAATTACTCTCATTTTCCTCCCATACGAAGAACCTGCTGAGGCATTTTTTGCAAATTTTAAATTTTACTAATTTTTACATGATGTTAAACATTTAATAAAACTTTGTCCCTAATTACAATCATTTAAAAAATTTTCTCATGGCCTTAATTTTATTTCCAAGATAGCGCTCAACACAATCTTTAGTTTTTTGCCCTTGTTAAATTGGAAAAAATAAGCAATTCAAAATATTGAACAGAAACTGTGAAAAGGAACATGAAGGTAAAATGCAGATTTTTAAGTTTATGTTCAAAGTAAACAGTTCAATAAATAAAATATATGTATATTTAAAAAAAAGAAAATATTTTTGGCCAAAATTTCCAAAATTGCAAATCCTTTACACCAACCAAACATTGCATAAAAATTTAGTTTAATAAAAAAAATTAAATTCAATTTGTGGTCAAAATTTTCAAAAATGTCTTGCTAGTACTTCCTGTGCTCAAAATTGCAAATCCTTTATGGCAAATGATGCAGAAAAAAGTCCTAGTTTAATGAAAAAAAAAAAAAAAAAAAAAAAAGGCTTTTTTAAAACCACAATTGGTTGACACTCCTTTAACACGTTTATTTTTCTTTTCTTTTTTTAATTATTATTATTAAAACTGAGAACTAACATAATTTATAGTAACTGGTATATTTTGAATTTGTCTTAAAATCTGTTAAAAGAGAAGAGGAGTCTAATTCCCAGTCATGTCTGAACTGTTAAATAATCCAAAAACCAATAAAAATAAAAATATTTTTTAAAAACCTGGACTTTGAATTGAATGGAAAATTGTGACTTTTCNTATTTTTGGATTTAAAAGACTTCGTAAACTTTTCTAACTTTTTGTTTTAATAATAATAAAAAAGGTGGAAAAGCTTACGAAGTCTTTATAATCCAGATTCTCATCCATATCCAACAAAAAGGAAAGCAAGAAAAAAGATTTTTGGCCAAAATTTTCAAAATTGGTTTTGATCACTTCCGGTGCTCAAAAAATCCTTTATGGCAAATGATGCACAAAAAAATCCTAGTTTAATTTAAAGAAAATGTCTTTTTTAACACCATTGGTTGATCCCCTTAACACATCTGTTTTTTTATTAAAACTGAGACTAACATAATTAATAACAACAGGTGTATTTTGAATTTGTCTTAAAATCTGTTAAAAGGAAGAGTCTTATTCCCAGTCAAGTCCAAACTATTAAATAATCCCAAAATAAATTTAAAAAAATATCTGTACTTGAAATAATAATAATAGTATGGTAGTTGCAAGGGGTTTAAGCAAAATTGAATAATTTATCCTCACTAATACTTGGATGGTCAAGGATTTTACTGTCAGGCAACGTTGGGACTGAGTCGGTCTTCAAAGAAATTTGAAATCTGTGAAAAACTTACGCCAATTTGTAGATATATTTAAAATTGTTTTGTCCTGCCTGATGAACTTAAAAACCTTAAAATAGGTCGAAAGCTTGACAGAAACAACTGTATTTGCTTTTTCATGAAAACCACACCATGATCTAAAGTATTTGTGGGTATAAAAGTGGTTGATACATCTAAAACTTAATAATTCATAATAAATAGTACTAAAATGTGCTAATAAAATATACAAAATTTATACAATTAATAACCACAATTTTTGATTATATATACTCACTTGTTCCTCTTAGGTCTGGCATGAAGCACCTGGTGATCTACAAAGAAGTCTTTTTGAGCATTTGTATGAATTAGTGGCTGAGTCTAGTGAGAAAAAATGCAATATCAATTTAATAAGACAAATGAGGCTTATCCAACGGCTGCTCTACATCCTCCCAGCAGTTGCGAGCAACCCTACAAGAGATTTGATGCTTACGTTGCTTGGAGCTCTTCTACTGGCTCAACCTGATACCAGTGATATTCTAGCGTAAATTAATATAGTTTTATGCACTATTAACTGATTAAAATAATATATTTTGAATTATTGTCTAGGTTTGGTCAGTTCATTATATCAACTCTTCCTTGTTCCACGACTGCATCAGAGAAAACAATCATATTACAAGAACCTTCACATACTTCTTCTGGAAATTCTTTTGACCATGCTGACCACGTTGAGATCTTTGATAGCGGTGAAGGCGCAAGCTCAATTATTTTGAGAAACAGATGCTTGCAGCTCCTTCACAGCTTGTTATTCACCCCTAGGAATGCTGTGAACACTAGGTTTCTTGTTTTATTTATGGATTTATTTTATTTTATTTTAGTTTTTTTTAACACTAACTTTGGGGTTTAGCTTCTGTGAGGAGATCGCCCTCGTGTTAGGTATGGACTGGCCCTTGTTATTTCTCCAGCCACAGCTTCACTCTTCAACAGTGATATGGGGCTTGCGGATCCTTGTCGTCCTATGCTCAATTCCCAACCTCATGATTAAGTTCAAGGATGGGGCAAGTTGTGGTGGATGGCTGCATGTTGCAGATCTTGTACTGCAAAATCGAATGGGTGTAGTTCTAGGTAAAGGAATAATATGAAAGTAACACATTTTCCTTATTTTTCTTATTTTTTTATTGTGAATTTTTAAGGTTAAATACATTCAGTCTGAATTTTTGTTTTATTGTGAATTTAATTTGATAATTTCTTTTCTGGTTCATGCCTATTTTAGTAAAAGTTCGTGAATTTTTTCCTGTTCCTTAAATTAATAACGTATTATAGCTGGTTGCCAACTTGGATCTGCTATACCAAAACGAGAATCGAAAATCGAAAACACAGGTACTCCTGGATTTCAACAGCTCACCTGGCTCCTTCAGCATCATACGGATGTTTCACAAATATATTTCCTTCTTATGGCACTGATGATGGGCCAACCTGTAAAACTCCTTCCCGCTGATTCAAAAGTAGGTAAAAATTTGAATAAATGTTTTTATTTCATTTATTTATTGTATGCTTTAAAGCTTGACCTCCTTAATGCGTGGAGTCTGTTGTTTGGAGTACCGGCAAATCAACCGATGGCGAGTGTCATGGGAAAAATAGTTCTCTGTGCTGAAGCAGTTACTGCAATGCTTTCCATGGTTCGCGTTCTTTTAAGTAACCACATAAAAATGTAAGAGCAAATTACCCACGTCATATCTGTCCACTATTTCATATTAAATAACGTATATTTTTAGATCGTCCGAAGCCGAATCTGACAGAGTGCATTATGCAGTGAACATAATTCAGTTTTTGTTCCTTGTCTACCACAGCAATCCTCATTTGATGTCTGTATTTATGAGTCAGGAAGTGTTAACTGCTCTTGCAAACACTCTTTTTCCTGTAACAAGTGAACCACCAACACCTGCAGATGAAGTATTACTACTTGTTTTCTCATACAAATTCAAAAATTATAATGACATTTTATTTGTTTAAGGTATTTCAGCCGGAAGTGGCAAGGGTGTCAAGCCATGATAATGTCAGCAATCACCCTGCTCATAAATTTGTAATGGATTTTATCAGATTCATTATTATGGACTCCCTCTCGCTCCCGGTCACTGCCAAAAGCACACCACCTCTTGATATTGTACTTGAGGTATTTACTTTTTTCAATAAAACACTATTTCTTTTGAGTTTTCCTTTTTTATATTTTATTATATAGAATAATATAATATATAAGTATGGAATCATAAACTCATTTATTTCAAAAAGCAAAATGTTTATTAAAAATTGTTTCTGTCTTGTGTATTGCTCCGCTTATCAAATGTATAAGCCTGTCGATTGTAATACAGTCGCTATCTCAATAATCTGTCTGAATTGCTGTAGGATGTTAAAAAATTCATATGTGGACAAACAATTTTTTTCAACTCAACACTTTATTATTATGTGCACAAACATTAAACCGAGGGATTCACTGAACAAAAGAAATTCTGTGAAATTTGTATAGTATATCGGTCTTGATTTTTCGTATGACCCCTCTTCATTCACTCTTCTTTTCTCTTCTCTTTTCTTTCTCTTTTTCTTTCTTTATTTTACTCTCACATCTATATAGTCTTTTGTATGATCCCTTTCACTCAATCTGTCTTCCTCTTTCTCTCATTCACTCCCTCACTCTGTCTCTCCCTTTCCCCTAAATTCTGCTTCATTTGTTTCCTTTAAAATTCTCTAATAATACCTTGAATTTTTTTCCAGTTAAGATTACTGGATTTTTTTTTTGGGGGGGGGAGCATGAAAAAAAGACCAGAGGCGACGGTGGGAATCGAACCCACGACTGCGGGATCTACGACCCCGAGAGTCTCTCACGCTAACCACTCGGCTACCGCGGCCCCCCTACTGGAATGTTGGGAGTACTGAAATCAGATTAGGGAGAGAACACTATTTGAAATAGTAAATAGTTTTTTTTTAACTTTCAGAAAACTAAAGCTAGTTTCAAACGAGGCAGTTTTAGATAATTCAACTGAGTTGCTTGGTTGATTCTCAAATGGTTACTGCCAGATTAAGACTTCTTTTATCTTTCACACTAGGCAATTTGTGGAATCAACTTCTCTTCCCAGTGGGAGTTAATACGATGTTGGAACCCGAGGAAGCAGGAGAAGCACTTTTTGTGCCTTCCCTTCCACTTGTTTGGAAATCTTAGTGCTGTTGAAATCGGGATAACTGGTCACTTCTCTGCAACACTTCTTTTAATTTTGTATAATACTCATTACAGCTCAACCCACATTTTTTCAATAAACTGTTCCACATTGAAATTTGAGGAAGGAACGCTTTCCATGTTGTTCCATTTAATTGATTCTACTAGCAGACTGGTGTGAAGGGTGAATGGCAACTAGTCTCTTTTGAGTCGGGTCAACCAGTGGAGATGAGAATGTTAATGTTGCTTCACTTATTGACACCTGCTTGGTCAACTAGTTGATTCAACTAACTGCCTCGTGTGAAATAGGACTTATTCTTCAGTGGATATTGAATTATACACAACACTAAACGCCTTGTTACAATTGATTATTTAATAATAAATAATAACTGCTAGCGGAAAAAATAAAAAATGGTGCCATATTTTTTTAAATAATTTTATATTAAAAATCTGGGATAAGGTCAATTTGAATAGAACAATTTCATCCACCTTACAGATCTAGAACAACAACAGTTCCATTTTAGTTTGTACTTGTTGCTGTCAAAAGTTAACATTTAATTATTGTAAATTTTATTATTTCTGAAACATTTCTTAATAAAATCAGCATTGAAATAAATTAACTTAAATTTGCACACAATTTAAAAAATTAAATCAGTTGTTACAAAATAATTATATTGTGCTTAATTGACAAGTTTAATATTCACATCATTATGTCAGGGCAATATCAAGAACATTTCATCTTTTGTTTATCTTCTGTTCCTTTTTTCTTTCCTTCAGTTTGGTACATTTCCAAGTCGTACTTTGATAATAGTTTTCCCACTTCATCCAAGAGAGTTTCTCTTTCGTTCTGCAATAAATTCCTCGCGTCTTCTAGATTCTTTCTTTTTCCGATCAAGGAACATCTTTCGTAAGAAATGGACAACTCTTCTAGCTCCAGTTGTTTCTTTTCACATTCAAGGATCTGTTTTTCTGCCTTTATCTTTGTTAAGCAATCGGCAATTGCATTTTCAAAATCGTTCTTCTTGCTGTCCTCTCCCTTGCAGTTTAAAGAAAGATTTATTTCTTTGGGGCCGTGTTCCGGTTCACTCTTTTTGAATTTATTTTTCACATTTTTCTCCAGCCATTTCAGCCTTTCGTACTCCTTCTTTGGCATGCAACAGATCTCTTTTCTCACTTTTGAACACGTTTTGCAGTCACTGTCACCTTTATACAACTTGCCAATGAACTGCCGAATAAAAGTCGCTTTTCTTATTAAGTTCAACACTTTTGCGATTAAAAATTTTTGTCCCTTTTCTATTCTATTCACTTTAAACTGACTTATATTTCTATTGAGGCAGAGATGATTCATTCTTGGCGCTCCTTTGCCATACTGAAACAAATAATGCCAACCTGTTTAAGGCCATCATACCGTATCATCCTCAAAATGAATTTTAACTGCCCCATCTCAAATAATATCAACTAAAAATTAAAACAAGCTGCACAAAAACTTAATACTAGCCGTTTTTATTTTTATTATTTGTATTGTAGGTTGTTGAACAATAAACTGCAGTGTGGGATTTTCTTTAACAGAACGTTTTCAACATTTTTTCAACAATATGGGACAATTCACACATTGTTAAGAGGTCTACTGTATATACAAATGTAAATAACCCTGAAGAGGACTCATGTCATGATGTTGAAAATGTTCTGTTAATAAAGAACATTTAATGCTGCAGTGTATTGTTGAACAACCTACAATACAAATAATAAAATTATAAAATAAAAAATTAATTACTTTCTATTAATGCTTTATCAATCAAAAATTGAATTATTTGTGATATTAAACTCTTTTTTTTTTTAAATGTGCCGATTTATTTTCATATTAGAATGACTCAGTGGGAAGTCAGGAAAATATAATTTTAAACAAATTTTTGAATTACCTTCACCAGCGAAGGATCAAACATATTTTGATGCTAGTTACAGCAGGTGCTAAATGATATCTAATATTAAGAAACATGGAAGCTAATTTCAGAGAACAAACAAACCCAATAAAAATATATTCCAAATGTTGTTTTTAAACAATAATTTGTTACACGAGTCAGACATACACACACACCACAAGAGGTAAATGTTTTAATGTTTTAGGAGTAATACATACATATGTTTGTTTTAGAACAAGCTGAAATAATAATTCTAAAAAAATAATGTATCACGGTCATTAATTTATTGAATATCCTACAAAACTCATAAGTGCTTTTTTTTGTTTAGCTTTTTCCAGATTTGTTTTTTTTTTCTTCAGCTTCACATTGTTCAATACAACGTTTCAGATCACTTAACATTTTCTTTTCAGACGTAAAAATTTTTTTTTCTTTTTCAAATTGGCTAGTTTCTTCATCGCACAAGCTCTTTTCTACTTCGACCAATTGCCTTTCTTCTGACATCCTTTTCTTTTTCTGCAGCAAAGCCCGCTTTTCCTTGTTGAGCGATATTTCTTCCTTTTCCACCTGTTTCATTAGTTTCAGGTTTTTATTCTGATCTTTGTTCGAAGACTTACTAGCTGCCCATTCTTTCCCTTTTTGTATTATACCTACAAGTGATGATTTTTTCTTTCCACATGCATCTTTTTTCAACTGACTCTGAGGCACTGGCACTAATGCTAAATTTAATTGTTTGCAACCATCATTTTCTTTTTTTGGCATGATGACATTCGAAGGTTTTTCTTCTAAGCAAAGCTCTTCTGAACACTTATCACATGCTTCTTTGGCTTTATTACTTTCTGCTGGCTTATCACAAGTTTTACTTTCTGCTGGTTTTACAAGTTTATCCAATTTTTCTTCTGGTTGGCAATCATTTTTCTCTTCTTTAGTGGAGTTTTTCTTCTCAACATCTTTTACCTCCTTACTATCACCAGTTTTAGATACAGCTGTCTCATTTTTGCAGGGACTGGCAGCTTTTATCTCTTTCTTTTTGGCACATTTATCTTCTTTTGATACATTTTCATCCTGTTGTGATGTTTTTTGTTCCTCTTTCTTTTGGTTACTACTATTGTCTGTTTTAGCTTTCTTATCATCAGCATTTTTATCTACTTTTTTTTCTTTGAATGCATTGATATCTGATTCTTTTTGATTAAATGGATTTTTACAAGGGTCAAAACTTTCTTTTTCTTTACCTTTGCCACTGGGTCTCTTGGCACAAGGATCTTTTTTCGAAGTTTTTTTCGAGTCTTTTTTTGACTCTTTTTTCGGCTCTTTTTTCTTTTTATTGCATTTTACTACTACTTCTTTATTTTTTTTCATGGACAGAAGCTTTTTTGCTTTACTGCTCACACTCTCCATCTTCTTTTTACACATCTTACAACCTTCTCTTAAAGTACAATCTGACTGGGATGTTTTTAATTCAGTGGACTTTTGGTCATGTTTGTTTTTATCTTTCTCAGCCTCGGCCTTTTGTTTATCCAATCTTTTTAATCGGCAGTATTCTTGTTTCGATATACAACAGTATTCATCATCTTTAGTTGGCTTTTTTTGCTTTGGAGATGAACAGATTATTTTCTTAATGAAACTCAATCGCCTTGTCTCAGTTCGGATACCTATTTCTGGAACCAAACCATTTCTTCGTATGGTTAGTTTGTTAGTAGTCTTACTAAATTGTCGGCTGTAATAATTTTCTTGTCCACCTAGGACCTTAGATACTGAAGGCAAGTAGTACTGAAACAGATAAAATGAATTGGATGTATGTACTTAGCAAGAGGCTACAAGGTATTGTTTGTCATTAATGTTAATTATTATCCATATCATTCCTATTAAGTATATTTAAGATAGCACTTTACAAAATAATACAAACACCTAAAGTTCAGTGTTATATGGAGTAAAATATTATTCATAATCTTCAGATTATCGACATTTAAATTTTTTTTTATAATAGTCATTTTTTACTTTTAATGGGACCAGATTGTTTCCTTCACTGTTTTGTCGGTAAAATCTATTCATTGCAATAAAAAAAAAGTAGCATTAAAATTCGGTCTAATGTCAACAGGGAGATAAACGATTACTGATATATTAATTATAAAACAAAGATTTGTTCACCATTATTTGCCAAAATCTGTACAGTTAAAAAACCAGGTAACTGGAAAAGTTGGTGCCTGTTTTTCATTTGTGTTGTCCTGTTTTAAAACTTTCAATAACGAATTTTATTAACAGAAAAGAATTAGGTGTTATAACATGTAAAACCAAGACGATAATGCTTCAGTACATAAAGAAAAAAATGTCTTCTTTCTCATAGCTTCAAAACTCATAATTCATGCATGCTTATTGCATGAATTTAAGCTCGATACTAGGGGTGGTCGAAAAATTGTAAAATTTGCACTTCAATGATGAAACAATAAGTGAGTGCACTGCCCAAAAGTGGTTAAAAAAGTTTCCTTCTGGTAATTAAGGGATTGACCCTCTTGAAAGACAATGAATTATATTATCGAACTTGATTCAAGTAAAAATATCACGGAGCTCACCAGCGATGAAACCTCCCGCTCTTGCTTAGTCGACTTGGGAAAACAAGCTGAGCAAATTCCTTATAAATTGACTGACAGTAACAAGCTTCAGCAATCTAAACATTTGCTTTCGCAGACTTTTTTGACTGGATTGTAATATGCAATGCCATATGCTGTACAGTAACATCAGGTCTTACCATTGGCTGCCACCATATGTCCCATTGACCCGAAAACCAAATATTTACTAACAAAAGGTGATGCTTTGTGTTCAGTGGAGTGTGCATTGTGCGCTATGAACTCTATCTTGAAATCTCAAGCCAACTGCATTGATTATCTCCTGCTCTAGCCAAGAAACACGACCTGCTCTTGTGAACAGATTAGGTGTAATTTTTCTCCTGGATAACACGAGATCTCATACGGTGATAATGGTTGGGAAGCTCTACTACACTCTGGATCGGGCCCCATCTGACTTTCGCCCTTTCTTAGCAATGGTCTATCGTATGCGCACAATCTGGAGTTCAATAATCACCGACAGCTGGAAAATAAGCTGAATTTATTTTTTAAGACCCAGGACCCAAAGGGCATAACTGGGCTTGTAACTCGGGAAAATTATAGATGCTGATGAAGACCCTGGAGAAAAAATTTTCTAGACTTAATTTTAATTGTGACAATTATTAAACACTTTAAACCCACACAAACTTTTCTGGTTACCTGGTATTTTTTAAATTATTATTGCTGGAATTGCTTCACTTTCATAAAAACCTTGAATTATATACCAATAATTTTGATTTTGAATGTCTTGAAGATGAAAATTATGACTAAGATATTTGTTATTTTACAATTTTCTTGTTATTACATATAAATAACCTAAAATTTAAATTAATAACAAAATGATACCGCACATATTTTATTGTTTGTTTAATGAATTTGCACCACAACCATTTAAGACACAAATGTGAAACGTGCTAATTAAATTATCTTTAAAAAATCTTTCTAGATCACATTTTTTTACATCATGTTATTGCTGAATGGGTCATCTAGTTTAGCTACACCGCGTGAACTGTGCCTGCATGGAGACTCTCTTTTCCATGGAAATTTTTCATATGGCCAGTTCTGGTCGATATCAGACCAATAATCCTCTTCGTCTTGACATAAAGGTTCTTTTTGTTTTGGACAGGGTAAAGAAGGGTGTTCTGGAGGGCAAGGCTCTTCTTTGTCTTCACATTTGATTTCAGGACATAAAGTATCATTGTTATCTTTGTTATAAACAGTATTTGAACCTGTGATCCAAGCCAGTTGGCCGTTCAGTAGTTGGTGGTCAAGAGATGGCTCAAATGTAGAAAGAACCTTTTCGAAAAGAGAATCTTTTTTCCATTCAGCTTCACTGTAGGTGTCTTCCATAATCACACTTCCCAATCTGCTAGTCAAAGATTGTACCCCTACCATTCTGATCCTGCCAAACAGCTTGTTGTTGGCGTAAGGATCATCGAGTTTTCCAACACCGCGTCGTTCTTGCATACATGGTGGTTCTTTATTCCAAGGGAATCTTTCATATGGCCAACTCTTGTCTATTTCAGATTCAATCTCTTCTTTGTTTTCTTCACAAGCAGGTGGCTTCGAGGAAGGGCATGGAAGTTCTTCTAGACTAGGTGGGCACGGTTCCTCTAAATCCTCTTTGGAAATACTATTAGGGCAGAAAGGATCACTATCATCACTTTGTTGGGCGAACAGGAGCTTATTTACGGTTTTGACATTTTCATTGATACATGAGCTTACAAATCCACTTACAGTCACTAATAATCTATTACCGAAAATAAAACCAGGACAGTTATTGATGAAGTGTGCAAGATTGTGATTGCTACATATGGAAAATAAAGACGACAATGAATTAATGTTCAATTCTTTGTATGATGAAGCACTTTCCTCTTGTGTGATCTTACTCTCCTTACATGAAGTGACAATAAAATTTTGAGAAATTTCATTTATTATTTTGCTACTGAATAAGTCTTTCTTGCTACTCAATTTACTGAAAAAACCTTTGATAGATTTCTTTGGTTTATCATTTCCTGCCTTTGGCTGACCATCTGGTTGCTTTTTTTTCAAAGCTTCTTTTCTTTTATTCATTTTATCACATGGATCCTGTTTATCATATTTTTTTATATTTATTTTGTTTCCTGATTCAGGTTTTTTACTGCATATATCTTTGCTCTTTCCTCCTGGGCATTCAAACATCATTCCTTTTATTTCTTTTTTGCTAGGGTCTTCCTGTTTCTTAGAAGGTTTATCATCCTTTTTACCACAAGGTTCACTTTTTTTCAAGCTTGGATCAATTTTCTTACAAGGTTTGTCATCAGTTTTACTAGAAGGATCGCTACTTTTTTTCTTGCAGGGATCATCCTGTTTCTTACAAGGTTTATCATCATTTTTGGTACAAGGATCACTTTTTTTTGTGCAAGGATCGTCATTTTTCTTACAAGGCTCATTGGTTTTGGTAGAAGGATCACTTTTTTTTGTACATGGATCATCCATTTTCTTACAAGGTTTGTCATCAGTTTTACTAGAAGGATCGCTACTTTTTTTCTTGCAGGGATCATCCTGTTTCTTACAAGGTTTATCATCATTTTTGGTACAAGGATCACTTTTTTTTGTGCAAGGATCGTCCATTTTCTTACAAGGCTCATTGTTTTTGGTAGAAGGATCACTTTTTTTTGTGCATGGATCATCCATTTTCTTACTAGGTTTATCAGTTTTACTACCAGGGTCCTTTTCTTTTTTCATGCAGGGATTGTTCATTTTTTGACAAGGGCTTTCATAGCTCTTAGAACCCGGGTCAGTATCTTTTTTCATGCAGGGATCATCCAATTTTCTACGGAGCTCCTTCAGTTTCTTACATGGGTCATCCATTTTCTTACAGGGATCTTCCAGTTTCCTACAGGGATCATCCAGATTCTTACAGGGATCTTGCAATGTTTTACATGGATCATCACTTTTATCACATCGATCATCATACTTCAATTGCTTCTCTAATTTTTCCTTTTTCTTTATAACTTCTTCCACTTCTTCAATTTCTCTTTTAATACATCTCTTTTTGTCACACTCTTTTTCAATATCTTTTAACTGACTTTGTAAGCATTCTTTTTTCTTTTGAGTTTCTTTCATCTCTTTCAGTTGTTTGCAAGGGTCATCATATTTTTTATTGTAAGCATCACTTTCATCAAGCTCTTTCAACTGCTTTTCAAGCTCCTCCTTTTTCTTGCAAGCATTTTCTGATTCTTTTAATTCTTTGCAAAGACTCTGTTTTCTCAAACATGTTGCTTCCATTTCTCTTATTTGCTTTCTTTTCCTAGCAATTTCTTCCATCTTTTTTTCTTTACACGCTTCTTCAATCTCTTTCTTTTTTTTACAATATTCTATCAATTCTCTCCTTTTTTTACAAGCTTGTTCTAATTCCTTTATCTCCATTTCCAGCTGTTCAACCATCCTTTGTTTCTTACATGCCGCTTTTAACTTCTTCTGTTGATTATAAAGATATTCTTTTTGGCTGCAAAGTTCTTCTAGTTGCTTTTGTTGTTTATAAAGACCACACTTTTTTTTGCAAATCGCTTCCTCTTGTTTTAATTGATTATTAAGGTCGCACTGTTTGCTGCAATCATCTTCCATTCGTTTATGCTGTTCTTTAAGAGCACACTTTTTATTGCATGCTTCCTCGGCTTCTTTCACTCTTTTACGCAAGCAATCCTTTTTGATACAAATTCCTTCTAAATCTTTAATTTGCTTATTGAGGCACTCTTTAATCTTGTTAGTTTCTTCCAATTCTTTCAATTTGCTACAGGGATCCTTATTACAAGGGGTGTCATTCCTCAATTTGTAAGACTCCATTTCTTCTAGGTCTTTTAATTCTTGCATAAGTTTCTCCTTTTTCTTACAAGCATTTTCACTCTCTTGCAATTTCTTTTCAAGTTCACCCTTATTGTTGCAAGTTTCTTCCATGGCTTTTAATTTTTTAGCAACATCTTCCAACTTATCACAACTCTCTTCCACTTGTTTCAGTTGCCGAGCTAAAGCTTCCTTTTTCTTGCATGCCTCTTCGGCCATTCTCAATTCGTCTTCAAGTTCATCCATTTGTCGGCATGCTTCCTCTGAATTTTTCACTTCCTTTTTAATTTTTTCCATTCCTTTGCATGGGTCAAAGTCTTTTTTCTTACAAGGATTTAATTCATTATCACCATCAACCATTTTCTTGCAAGGCTGGCTATCATTTTTTTTACAGGCCTCTTCCATCTGTTGTAACTGTTTCTCTAGATCCTGTTTCCTTTTGAAGCTTTTTTCAATTTCTTTCAATTCCTTGAATGGGTCAGTACATTGTTCTTTAGCAACAGTTTCAGCACCTTTGATTTGTTCAGCCTTCTTTTTGCAAATTTCTTCTAACTGTTTTATTTGCCTATTAAGACTTTCCTTTATCTTGGCAGCACTTTCTAAAGCTCTCTTTTTATCGGCTTCTTCCATTTCTTGTTTATTACACTCTTTTTTCAAGGGAGTAGTAACTTTTACGCCTTCTGCTTTCTTACTCGGCTTATCTGCCTTGGTTACCGGTTTATCTGCCTTGGCTACCGGTTTATCTGCCTTGGCTACCGGTTTATCTTTAATAATTTTGTCCTTAGTTTTGGATACTACTTGTTCCTTTTCCACTTTACCTTTCTTGCTCTCTTTAGGAGCCTTAGATTTGGCTTCTTTTTTCTTCATATCTGGGCAAATTTCTTTTTTCACACCATCGACTTTAGACTTGTCAGAAGCTTTACCTTCCGTTTTTTGTTTTGACAAACATTTTTTCTTTCTTCTCGGTTTCCTTTTCTTGCCCTTTCTTTCACTCTCCCCTTGGTCATTGAGTTTTTTTAAATTTTTCTTTTTCTTTCTGAAGAACTGCTTTAAGAATGGAACCTTTTCAAGTGCCTTAAAATAAAGCCCGAACGGTGTGTTTGTGAAATCTGTTGTAATAGTTAAGAAAGGCCTTTTTTGAATGGATAAATGGTTTGCGAATTTAGGAAAATGGCCGGTCAGGTACCTCCCTCTACAGTTCCTTGTTACTTCTCTGAATTGTAGCAATTTAATGGGCTGCAACAAAGATAAGAATATTCAATTAAATTTCAAAATTAATGGCTGATTTTAGATCAATTAGGGGATGATCAGAAACAAATTTAGATAGAAAATGTCATTTGAAAAAAAATCAAGGAACAATACCAAAAAAAATTTTGAAATAGTGCAATCAATTTTTTTAAATCTATCAGATATTCTACCCTTGTTATAGATGTATTACATAAATGGTTTGAGTGGATAATCCCTGACTACCCGAATTCAAAATTTATCTGTTCCCACAGAAAAAAAAAAGTTGAATATTATATTATCTTTGTTTTGCCTTGATTTTTCATATTCATTAGACTTATATGGAAAATAGAATGGAGCCATTCTTACTGTCACAACAAATTCACATTTATTTTTATCAAACAACAGATTACAATTAGTAAATGCAAAAACATATTGCAATGTAAAAATTCAAGAAAAAATATTACATATGCAATATGATAACATATGATTNTATATATATATTTTATGTATACTATATAAAAATGTATACAGTATTAACCAAAGAGCCTAGATTTTTGCACAATAACAGTACTTCGTATGTTAGTTTTTCTGTGGAATATTATTTTCTAGGTGTGAATGATTGAACATGATAATTTTACATTCCTAGTGTAAATTGTTAAGTTGATTTAAGCCTTTAAGCCTTAATTTTGGTTTTTTTAACACTTATATTTTTCTTAAAAATTAAATTAAATTGTATCAATTATGTGGAAAATGTTAATTTCGACTTACCCTGGTTGATGACCCGGTAGTTACAAATTTACTCAGTTGACGTAACATTTTCTTATGTGGTGCTTGAACTTGTTAATTTTGAATTAGTAAATGAGTTCTGATCACATTATGTTGATTGTAATTTGGAATGGAAATTCTGACATCGTGTTGTGCAAATGTGCTGTGGTTTATAGTCTGAGTTTGTACATGTGTGAACTTGGATCATATGTATGATTTACATTATTTTTATAAATTATGATTTTATTAAAACAGCCCGATTAGAAATTGTTTTTTTAAACCATTTTTTTAATAACTTTTAATAATTCCATTCTGAATAAACCAAGCATAATAAATTCTTCTATAAAATGTATTTACTAAATTACTACCATTACTAAATTATTTTAAGCAAATATTTGTATACGTAATTTTATCATTATCAATTATTACAGTCTCCTTTATCTTCACTGTGTTGGTCTGTTAAAAACTTCACCACATTTAACAAGGAGACTTCAGAAAAATCACCCTGGCCCAATGCATAGTCTATTCTCCGTCCAGAAAGTGCCTGCAGAAGCTCGATAGGCTCTACTGTCATAAGTTACTCGCTAGATTTAGCACTACCCTGGACTTCCAATTCTGGGATGGCTACTCTTTATTCCTATATTTATTAGTTATTTATTAAAATATTATACATATAGTTTTGTTAAAAATGTATTTAAAAGGGTGAACCAGCAATCTAAAGGGGGAGACTTTAAAGTAAATTAATAATAAGAAAAATATTTCCCTTGAGCCTGACCTTTTAGGGTAAGGTTGAAGGAAGCTGTTAAGTATAGGAAGTTCCCCTAATTTTGTGAACCATAAGAACGAGTTTAGTGGTCGTGGTTCACCGGTATGAGGGCTCCCTTAGAAACATTGGGGAAGTGGATGGGTTAAATTAAAAAAAAAACCTATCAGGGCATTCACTCCGACACATTTAGACAAGCTCTTTGGCCGGCATGTGCTGGGAGTACTGCTGTCTGAAGTTTAAAAAGAGCAGCTTTCTCAGCATGCAGTGGGGTTCCTTGCCAAACCGAGGCATTAGCTTTCGGGTGCAATCCTTAGATGCCAGTAGAACAGAATATATGAGCGACTTCAGGACTGGACATGACTCCTGTGAGTATGCATTGGCGAAGGCTTAAGGTATTCTCAAGGTACTCAAGCGGGAAACTCCACCCTGAGTCCTTCCAACCGTCCGGAAGATCTTTCCTTGTTATCCAAATCGTCTACACTACCGTACCTTTACCGAGGAAGTTCTTGGAACTTAGATTGACCTCGTCTTCTCCAGAAGGGGTCTAAAACTGGTGTGTGTGTCCACTTCATGGTCCAACCACACTGTAATGTTTACATATGCAAATTGCCATATGCTTGGGTGATTCAAGACAACCGTGGCTCTACTTACCTGGTCTTCACCAATTCTTCCTTCCTCAGTGTGGTTCCCTGTCAACCCTCTCATTATGCTCTTGTTGGAAAGATACCATGAACTCGAGCGTCTCATCGAAACGAAAGTTGTATCAGTATCTGGTCATATGTGCCTGGAGAGTAAAGAAAAGATAGACAAGGCAGCTAAGGTCGTGATGTACCAACCTCTGCTTAACCACTGCGATATGGCCCTCTGACTCTAAATGCAATAAAAGGCATGATTAAAATGAAGCGGCATGTCGATGGACCAGATCGGCAGAAAAGCTCTTGCATATCGAGAGTAGTCAATAGGTAGCCCTTGGAGGGTCTGACTCATAGAAGAAGGGTCATCTTCATCCGATTGAGAATAGACCATGTGAGGTTGACATACAAAACACTTTTGGTCCAAAGCCATGTAGAGGTAGGTTGCTCGATATGTCCCTCTAAATTGAAAGGTGCCATTCCTTGGCTACATGTAGAGAGTGTATAGGAATGCCACCTGATTAAGAATTAAGTTTTAGCATGACAGAAAATATCTGGGTCTTCTGTTCTGATCGTTGGAGGAAACAGGGTTGTTTTATAGAAATGATAAATGGTGGAGTGAGTATGTTATTCCATCTTTTCACCTTATTTTATATTGAGAGTTTTGTGTCCCTAGAGTGTATTGAGAGTAAGTGTATTTATTGGCGTGAATGTGTAGTGTAAGAGGAATATCACTGACCTCATCGACCCTCAATTAAGTTGTTATATAATAGGTGTAAAGGGCAATGGAGGAATATCAAGTACCCCACCACTCTAACTGAGGGAATAGTATGTAAATATGAAAGAAGAGTGGGTGAGAGTATGTAAGGGTTTGGAATTAGGAAGTGATTGCATTGGGGGCTGAAATGACTTAGATGTTTATATACCCTGGAGCCAACCCCAACAGCTGGACGGAAAAGACTGAGGTCTGACCCCCCCTCTCCCGAGGAGGTGATTCTGTAAAAGCTGGAAGAGTAGTGGTAATAAGTAGAGGAATTCCTGTCATACAGGAGAGCTAACCACCTGTTGGGTGTTGCAGTCAGAGCATATTTACCTTTTTGTTTATGTACATAAAAATTATTATTCCATCTAAGAAAGGAATTATTTTTTAGTGCTCAGGTGATGTTGGAAATGTGTCTGACCAGTCCAGAATTCAAACTGAGGTGCTAAGTGCATTGATGGAACATTTGCTCGCGGCGGATGTTCTTTTAGGCGAGCAGGCTGCCCTTTCAGTGGTTCAAGGTGGCTGCATACAAAATATACCTTCAAACGTGTCTTACTTAGCTGCCAGAACTGTTGACAAACTGTGGCAAGGTACGTTATTATATTTAATGCTTTTTGTTACTGTTAGTTATTTCTTCTGTTTTTGAAGGTATGCTGGTGAAAGATCCACACGAAGTTTTTGACTTTATCGTGAAACTTCTAACTCTTGCAAAACGAAGGCAAAATTCAAATTGCACCGAAACACTGTACCACTGCCTCAATAGAAGCATTCTTTTCTTACTTTCGAGAGGAACAGACACAATCGCTGACCAAATGTCTGTCCTGGAAGCTCTCCACAAACTCACAAACAACAGGTTTGTATATTTTTATCTTTCTGTTTAGTTTTCGTTTAAGAATTTTGATAATTGGTTTTTGTTTAGGGGACTTATATTTGGTGCTGGAAATCATGAGTTAGAATTCATTGGCTGTCTCACTTACTGTCTTCTTCAACTAATTTCTGAAATGAAAATCATGTAAGTATTTAACTATTTTGTTTTTCATTAATTGTTAATGATTTTTTTTTATTATACGTCTAAATCATTTTTATTATTTAAAATGTCTTTTTTGTTTGTGTTAGAATGGATGCAAATGCTAAAACAACATGGCACATCAATCCTCAAAGTGAAGAAAGTGAAGAGCTTACGTCAAGACAGGGTCAAAATTTAATTGGAGTAGCAGCAAGACGAGTCTGGGATGAGTTGTACGTGTGTAAAAAACCTGCAATTGAAGAGGTCACTTTTTAAAACAATAAAAAATTAAAAATTCTAACAATATACTAGGTATATCTACGTACTGTTTCAGGTCTTTAAAATGACTTTGGTTTCTTCAAACAACAAAGCACCCGATTTAGGGTCAATTAGGGAGCAAATATTTGAGTTAGCTTCTAAAATTTGGCTTAACTACGTTGACGCAGAGAGGAAAGCAACATACAAAAATCCTTGGGAAATGCACAATCAAATTCAATCTGTAACTATTCTTTTTTTTTTTCTTTTGCTGTATGTTACACCAAGTCAACTTAATAACTTTAAATAATTTTACAACGATTTTTATCCATTATATACGTTGTTTAATACAACTTCAATTTTTAATACATGTTTTAATTTTAACATTGTAAAATATGTTTCTATAAATTTTCCTAGAAAATTCAAAAAGTGACGGGAGGCTTAACAAGGCTAGCAAGCCGTTCCAAAGTAAAAAAGGAAGAGTCGCTAAGGGTAAAGTCGCAAATTAGTGGAAGTGGGAGCGAAATTGAGACAGCCGCAGCTGTCCAGGCGCAGGTGGCGCTCGTTAAAGAACTCGTCGATCTCCAGGCGAAACAACATGCACTCACTCAGGATTACACTGAACGGTATGTTTTGGAAGAATGGCTCCAAATTGAAGCTGAGCTCACAAGAGAACGGGCACTTTGGGGCCCACAGCATCCTTCCAGGTATTTTAAATAAATTAATAACAATACAGTGTCTCTCAGTAATCTGAACTAATCACTGTAGTGGGGGGGGGATTCAGAATACTGAAAAATTTGAATTACAGAGGGTGTTAAAAAAACATACATATCTAGTTGTTTTTTTTTTATTTAAATATAAACACAACTCTTTACTATTATTGCTTACTCAAAAGGTTAAACCTGTTGGAATGATATGTTTTAATTGGTCCTATTGCTGAACCAGATCAATTATTCATAGATTTGGAATTTTATTTAAAGTGTGGTTGAGATGAAAAGATTAGCGTCATGAACGGGACACAAAACCGCGACCTTTGGCTCAATACACTTCTACACTGACTACTTTAGTACACCTGAGACACCAACTTATCTCAATGTACAACTTTTTTTTTCCAAATTCCCCACTTTTATGCCTCATATTCAAATTTTATGTAATCATTTTGGATTGTTGACGGACATGAATAGGCCAGAGGAAATTGATAAAATTATAAATCACTGAATAATTGCTCTGGTTCAGCAATAGGTCCAATTCCATAACATAATTGGCCTTCCATTGACATAAGAAAAGTAAAACACAACAGTGATTATAAACGAAAGGTTATCGATTACCTAAAATTAATCAATGCATATGGCTATATATTAACCACCTCACATGGTATATTCCTCTTATTTGTATGAATGTATTTATTTGCTTGAGTGTAGAAGTATGCATGGGTGTGGCTGTGGCGGAATATCGAGTACTCACAGGCCCATCAAATTAGTGTATATATACAACTGAGTGACAAAATTATAGACACACCCTTAATTGTTATGATTTGTTAATGTAATGGGTTTGTACTACAAATATTTACTCAGACACATGAAATAAATATTTTTCTTCATTAAACTTTAATTTTTCAATAAATAAGAGAAAAAATTATTAAAATACTAAAATTAAACGATTTTGTCTGCGACAAAATTATAGACATTTGGGATAAAATCAATTTAAAACAAGGTTTTAATATTTTGTGGCATTACCAGTATTATTATTTCCAGTAATCTTTCAGAAATGGTTTTGTACAAATTTTGAATAAAATCTTGAGGCAAATTATTCCAGGCAGTGGTAACAGCTGTTTTAAGTTCGTCGACAGAGTTGTACTACTTACAGTCTTGATATACCATCCTCAATAATTTTCCCCATACATTTTTTGTAATGTTCAAGTCTGGTGAGAGTGCCGGCCATTCAAGTTTTTCATTGCTGTTCTGTGAAAACCATTCTTTAACAATTTTTGCATTGTGTATGGGTGCGTTGTCCTGCTGTAATATTGGAGTCCCTTCGCATAAATCGCTGAAACTAGTTTTTTCTTTGTCCAGTAATTTCTTGTAATATTCTGAATTGACTTTTTTTTGGAAGAAAACAAAGATTCCCTTTTTTATTACACCCAATACACCCCCAAATCATCAATGACCCACCACCCATTTGGCACCATGACAAAATTTTTTCTTCTTTAGTGAGATCATGAAAGTAGAATGCGTATCCATCCGGCCGTCCAAATTGAATTTTTTTTTTTGTCAGAAAAAATAACTTTTCACCAATAATCTTCATTTTTCAAAATGTGGTTTTCAGCAAATTTGACACGGGCTAGTTTGCGGTGGGGTTTCAGAGCTGGTTTGCATTTCAGTTTTCTTTGGTCTATGTTTTCATTTTTTTAAGGAATCTCTGAACAGTTCGAACAGAAACATCAACACATGCCTTCTCTGCTATGGCTTTCGCAGTCGAAAAGCTGTTTGAAGCAATACGCAGGATGTGCAATTTGTCTCTTCTGGTCAAGGAAGGAGGTCTTCCAGAGCTATGCCCTCTTCTGTAGTCTTCACCTAGTCGTATTATCTTCGATACCGATGAAAAACTTCATTTTATGTGTCGGGTGATATCTCGGCAGCTCATTCCATCTTCATTGAGCAAGTGAATCAACCGGCGCTCCTCATCAGAAAATCTTCCTTTGTGCATTTTAAAATAACTTTGAATTGCTCCAAATGAACTCACAGTAATCACTTTACTAAGGCTCAGGACAGTGAATACTGAATAAACCTTTGGAGTTATAAAATAAACGTAAACAAAATGTCTATAATTCTGTCGCAGCTAAATCAAAACAATACTGTTTATTGAGATGTACATTTGTATAAGATTATCAGATCAAGCCATTTTCAGAGTTAATTTTCTTTTAATATCATGAACAATATTCTAATGGCAAAAGAAATAATTTTTGACTGTTGAAATCATGATTTTTTAATGTATCTATAATTTTGTCACTCAGTGTACATGAGGCTCTGGCGATGACCCTGGTAGTTAGCCGGCAAAAAAAAAGTCCAATTAAAACATAATATAATAATTATTTGAAGGACTAGTACTTCACTAACAGCTCCCTAGATGCACGTTTATACTCGCTTTGCCTGTACATCACATAAATTCGTATATATCCACATACACTTGCACATATTACAGGAAGTTTTTATGTTCATTTACTGAAATAACTGTTTGACACCATTAATATTTTCTAAATTTATTATACATATATTGAAATGGTAACTAATCTTAGATTAGATAAATGGATGCTGGATATGACTGAAGGGCCGTGCAGAATGAGAAAGAAGATGATGAGGAATGACTTATTCTACACACATTACCCCTACAGGCCAGAGTTGGAAGCCAGTGAAAACGTAAGTGGTGTAATTATTTATTACATTGGTCAATCTTTGAAGAAATTCTTATCATATTACCGATCTACCTTTAAAGAAAGCTCTCAAGTACAAAGTAGCATCCTGCTGGGACAGCAAAGAGTATTATATTATGTACCGGGCCAACACAATCGGAGAGCATGAGAAGTTAGTACTTGAAGATAAACAGAATAATCAGATCGACAATTCAAGTGACGAAATCTCAAACAATAATGGTAAGAAGATTCAGACTGTCTATTATGACTAGATTTTTAATCCTCTGTTGTGTAATATTAGGTTTAGAAAATCTAGCACTGAGAAGAGCAGTGAAGAGGTCGGTTTCAGAACCAGATGATGCCAATGAGGAAGGAGATATCGAAGGCAGTGGTACTGAAGATGACAGCCTTCCAGACAACCAGTCAATATTGAGGTTGCTGGAAACTAATGAAAAGGTTTATTGGAGGAAACGTCAGTTTTATTACAGTATATTAATTTTAAAAAATTCTTTACAGATAAGCCACATGTTTAGATGTGCCCGGATTCAGGGCCTTGACACCATGGAAGGCCTTTTGCTCTTTGGAAAAGAGCATCTTTACATAGTGGACGGATTCACGTTGCTCAAATCTCGTGAGATACGAGATATAGAATCCCTCCCTCCTGAATGTTATGAACCAATCTTGCCACCACAGGGTACGGTCTCTTCCTCAAAACGTCAGTGCTCAAAATTCAGCTATGAAGACATAAGGTTTATTTTTTTATACAATTTGATTTTGTTATTATAAATTCTTTTTTCTAATTATTTGAATTTAAGGGAAGTGCATAAGAGAAGATATTTACTACAGCCGATGGCATTAGAGGTCTTCTCAAGTGATGGAAGAAATTATCTTCTTGCATTTCCTAGAAAAATACGAAATAAGGTGTACCAAAGGTAATAGTTTGCTTTGAAAATAAGTGTAAGTTCACATGGAGCAGTTTTTGTTGATTTAACAACTACACAAAATTAGAATATTTCAAAATGTCTAATGTTTTTGAGATCACCAAACATCAGTTCAGCATGTCATTTAATTTAAAAAGAACAATGTTAAAATCACTTACCTTACCCAAAGCTTCTCAGGTCACCGCATGGTGTGAACGTAGAGCAAAATACGGTTTGAACACCACTGTAAAATGTTGAATGATGGGTCAAAATGATCTTTGTGATGCTTGAGTGCCGTTGATAAAACCATAAGTCCCCTACGGTGTTATGTATACACCCTGCTTTGACTGATACAACTATCCACCAATTCGACAAAAACCATTCCATGATAACCTAAGACTCAATTTATTGGTCTATTTATCTATTTATAATTATATTTTAGATTTTTGGCTTTTGCCACGGGGATAGCCGATAGCGCTCAGCAGTCTGTTGCTGGACAAAAAAGAACTGCTAATGTTGAGCAAGGAGCTAGTCTTCTTTCTAGTCTTATAGGAGAAACTTCAGTAACTCAACGTTGGGTGGTATGTTGCTACAAATTATTAAACTACAGTGAAACTTCCCTTAATAGACATCTCCCTTAAACGGACAAATTCTGATTCCTAAGCATTTTGTCATTAATTTCTCATATTATAGTTTTCTACAAAGCGGACACCCCAATAACAAAAAGCCCTTGTCCACCCTGTCAATAAAACCCCCAACCCATCCTCCCCTACAAACTACCGGGGAGTTTCCATCCTCTCAAACCTGTCCAAACCCCTAGAAAGATTAGTCCAAGCACAAGTCTCCAGGCACATTGAACAGTCCCATCTTCTCAACCCCCTCCAATATGGCTTATTATTATGTTATTCCACCCAATCAGCACTAATAAAAATTACCAGTGGCCTCCACTTAGTAATGGACCAATGGAAAGTTACTATACTAGTCCTTCTTGATTTTTCTAAAGCCTTTGATTCTGTCCCTCACTCTTCTCTCCTAAACTCGAATCTTTTTCCTTCTCCGCCAGCACCATCCGTTGGTTCCACTCCTACCTTACCAATCGCCACCAAGCTGTCTCCCTTCCCAATGGCCTTACCTCCTCCTCCCTCCCTCTAAAATCTGGGGTGCCCCAAGGCTCTAGCATCTCTCCTATCCTTTTTTCCATTTATATCAATGATCTGCCCGACTCCATCCAGTCCTGTAACTAACACCTATATGCCGATGACTCCCAAATATACATATCCTTCCACCCTTCCGATCTTCACTCGGCCATTCTCAAGATCCAAAAAGATCTAAACTCCATCAATGAATGGGCCCATAAAAATTCCCTAGTCCTCAATCCGTCCAAATCCACCGCCATAATTATCGGGTCCAGGCAACTCCTCAATTCTCTCCCCAGCATCCCACCTGTCATGCTAAATAACATCCCATCCCCTTCTGTTCTTCGGTTAAAAACCTAGGAGTAGTCTGTGAACAAAACCTTTCCTGGCATTCTCACATTTCCCAAATTTCCCGCCATTCCATTGCCTCCCTCAGCCTGTTTCGTCGGTCCTGGCTTCTCGTACCTTTCTCCACCCGCAAACTCCTTGTATCTTCCCTTATACTTCCCTTCTTCGATTATAGCTGTTTGGCATACGGTGGTCTCTCGGAGGGGGAAAACGCGCGATTGAAGTGTATTATGAATTGTTGAGTAACATTTGTGTACAGCACCCCACGGGGATCCCGGGTGTCGGGGTTGTATTCCCAACTTTCCTGGCTATTCCCCTCCTTCCGTGCACAGTATTTCCTAGGTTGCTTTCTTTTCCAGTCCATCCACACTCGTCGTCCTCCTTACATCATCCAATCCCTACAATTCAATTCCTCACATCTCACTCGAAGATCCGCTCATCCCCAATCGACCTTATCCTTCCGCAACATACAACCCGTACCTTCGAAAGATCCTTTCTGATCCGAGCCCCTAAACTCTGGAACTCCCTTCTCCTTTCTATTCGTCACGCTGCCTCCTTTTCCTCCTGTAAATCCCACCTGTATAATGACCTCCTCTCCCTCCAAGCAGAGACCTCACGTTAACATTTGTTATTTTTGTTTAATATTCTCGTAACTCTTCTGACCTGCCTTTCTGGTATACATTGTGCCAAGATTTCTATCTTTTTTTTTAACTTTTAACTTCATAGAAGGAACTTCCTTTATTTATTTCATGTAAATTATTCTTAGGGGACACCAGTCCCAGAATAAAGTTTATTTTTCTTCTTCTTTAATAACAAAACAGCTTTTACGACTATATTCTGGCTCTAAAACTCTCCCAAAATGGACAGCAGTCGCAAGTTTCCACTTAAACTTCTTCTAAACTGTGTTTGACACTTAAAGAAAAAAATAACACTTTCAGTATGGCAGTGCCTTACAGCCTTTGTAGCCAAGACAGAACGTGAACTACCT
Organism: Cimex lectularius; assembly: GCF_000648675.2. Lineage (NCBI taxonomy): Eukaryota > Metazoa > Arthropoda > Insecta > Hemiptera > Cimicidae > Cimex > Cimex lectularius. The sequence goes on from NW_019392722.1 coordinate 1,421,184, forward strand.
GCTCAAAAAAGTAGGATGCTCAAGAGCGTTGGGAACCCGATCCACTTACCTTTTTTTCTATTTCTCTTTATCCCTCATTTTATGTATTAAAATAGGGTTGTTCTTAATCAGGTAAATACACCCTGAGACAAAGTTTGTAACAGAATTTGTTTTAGTCAGGTTAAATATAAGACTCGATTTACAAAGTGTATAGTATGTAATTTGGTTTACCATCTTATCAAACATTTACAACAAAAAAATTGTGCAAAATGTATTTTTAAAAAAATTAAATATACAATGAAATACATTCATAAATTAAGGGTAATGCAATTCATACATTTGTTAATAATTGTAACATTTTTGAAAACACTAAACACAAAGCTGGTTGGTTAAGACAAAAACCTATTCTAGAATTACTCAAATTTCCTCGTCTGCCATGAATCTTTAAAAGCTTTTTGTTTTGGAGATCAAAAGCCCAGGGGTTGGCGACAATGATCACTAAATAGCAAGAAAATATAAAGTATTTATAATACTTATAATACAAGTAAATACAGTCAACAGTCCCCCAAAAAAATTCATCATACCTGGGAAAAATTAGGAACCTTCCGAAATCCTAAAAATTTGAAGAAAAAATTGAATGAATCAATGATGATTGATTACGAAATCAATAATGTAACTGTAAGCAATAAGTTATGATAAATCAATCTGAAGAAAGAAATGAATGAAAACGTCAATAATAACATATAAATATGTGTTTGATACAGATTTTGCTGAATTTTGTGACAAAAATATGTAAAAAAAAAAAAAAAAGCCGGAATGAGTAGGGCGTATTATAGGACAGCTTGGTTCAAAACGAGGCCAGATAGAGGCAGGTAGAATGTTTCCACAGAAAGCTTACCCCACAAATCATCAAAAAAAAAATAAATAAATAAAGGGCCTAAGACACATGCAGTGGCCCATTAAATGTTAACTTACTGACACATCTGTTCATCCTCCGCACCGAAAGTGTTAATATTATTAAGTGAGTGAAAGTGAAAAACAAAGTGTGCAAGACTTAGCCACAAAGTTTTCCATCAGTAAGACTCAGGCTGAAAAGAATAAAAAGGAGGTTTTAAGTCCCGCAGATTTTTTTTTTCTAAAATGTCTGGTTTAGCCACAAGGACGTATTTGAATTGTTTTGCCAAGCTAGGGCTTGTAAAATACCACTGTCTGGTCAGTTTATCCGAGCAAAGGTTTAAAAGCTGCAATACATTTAGGCCAAATTCTGGTTGGCTCAAGCAATTTAGAAAAAGGGCATAACGTTTCTTTTAAGACTTATTAGTGGAGCGAAAGACTGAAATTGTAAAAAAACCGAATGGAAAGGTTAATATTGTGCCGATTTGCCAGAGAGGAAAAGTTTCAAAAGAGCGTTTAATTTTTCTCTTATGCAAAAATATGCTAGATGAATTTGAAAAACCCTCTCGGGTCATAGTATAGGCTAGAAATCCTCGGTGTTTCAAAGGTGTCAATCTTGTAATCCTCTTTGTGCCCATCTTGTAATACTAAAAAATTGTTTCATTCTTATCCCAAAAGCAGACACTTCTGTATAGCGGACAATTTCATCCCTTAAGAGTGTCCATTATATGGAAGTTTCACTGTATTATTATTATTATTTTTTTAAATCTGTTTAATGCTTAGGTTAATTTCTTTGACTAGTTTTGAGTATTGTCATCACAATCTGTGTTTTTGTGATGTTTTCCTCAAATACAATATTTATATGTTATGAACTGTTAAAATTAGATATACATAACAGATTGCTGTTATATAACAACAATTGTTTTAAATATTTTAAAGTTAAATTTTTTTTTTAGATATAATGAATAATTTACTATATTTTTATTTTAATTATCACGATGTTGCAGAGAGGAGAAATAACAAATTTTCAGTATTTAATGCATTTAAATACCCTTGCTGGTCGAAGTTACAACGACTTGATGCAGTATCCAGTTTTTCCTTGGATTCTCGCTGATTACGATTCTGAAATACTTGACTTGACCGACCCAACAACATTTAGAGATTTTACTAAACCTATGGGTGCCCAAAGTCCTGAAAGACTGTCACAATTTAAAAAGAGGTTAGTTTTATGTTAAATTTTAAATTTACTTAACCGCTAAAACATTTGGAAGTCGTTATATCTTATTTCCATGATGTAGGTATAAGGAATGGGATGATCCACACGGTGAGACACCTCCATATCATTATGGAACTCATTATTCATCAGCAATGATAGTATGCTCTTACTTAGTAAGAATGGAGCCTTTTACACAGCACTTTTTACGTCTTCAAGTAGGGAAACCATAAATTCATTATAACATTACATTTACACTATATCAAGCTAATTCACACACATGCTTCAATATTATTGACTAAAACTAATTATTTTTTAGGGTGGACATTTTGATTTAGCAGATAGGATGTTTCACAGTATAAGGGAAGCTTGGAACTCAGCGTCAAAACACAATATGGCTGATGTCAAGGAGCTGATTCCTGAGTTTTTCTATTTGCCACAGTTCTTAACTAATGCCAATAACTTTGACCTGGGGTGTAAACAGAATGGCGTTATGCTCGGAGATGTGGTTTTGCCGCCATGGGCCAAGAGTGACCCACGAGAATTCATCCGTGTCCATAGGCAAGCTCTCGAATGTGACTACGTGTCGCAAAACCTCCACAACTGGATAGACTTGATTTTTGGCTGCAAACAACAAGGCCAAGCCGCAGTCGAAGCAGTTAATGTTTTCCATCACTTATTCTATGAGGGGAATGTTGATATTTACAAGTAAGTTGTGCCTATTTTCAATATTCATTGCTTGTGCGTTCGCATTAACCCATTAACAATATCATGCTCACCCATGCCTCTACTGCAGATATTGCAAGAGTGATGTGCTTTAATTTCTTCGCTTTTAAGTTCAAAGAAACAGTGTTTTGCTTAAAACTGTAAACTGTTTTATTTTTTTATTTCCCACTCTCACTTGCTCCAAAAAAATAACTTAAACAGCTCACTGCTTTTATGTACCTGAATCTAAAAACGAAAAGAATACAGCATAATATCTTAACCAATACCTGCATTAAAACATGTAAGAATAAATTTAAAAAATATGCCAAGTTCTCAATGTACGAATTGTCTCATGTCTTTTTTATTGGTGAAGGGGGACAGATAATTCAATTTAAATTTTTGTTTAATTTTATCCATGGCAGTTTCTTACCATCCTCAAATTAGGCATATTTGTACAATATGTAAATATAAAATAATGCTATAATAATAAAAAATATTTATATTACATTTTTATATATTAAAAATATTATATAAATTATTGTATTGTATTTTTCAAACAATATCAATGTTTTATTTATTATTTAAATAATATAAAAACTAATAATTTCTTTTAGTATCGATGATCCCTTAAAAAAGAATGCAACAATTGGTTTCATAAATAATTTTGGTCAGATACCAAAACAGCTATTTAAAAAGCCACATCCTGCCAAAAAGCTGGGCCAGAGGGTTTCAGTGCTCGACCCTAACCCAATTTCCACAGCACCGTGCTTTTGTGCCGAGCGTTTATTCTACCATAACCTTGATAACCTGCGTCCATCGTTGCACCCTATTAAAGGTCAGTGTTTTATTAATTTTATTAAACATAATTTGTAATAATGGTTTAAACGTAGAAGTCAAAGGGCCAGTCGGACAGATAATTCAGTGGGAGAGAAATGTACTTGCTGTCGAGCAAAATAAAGTCCTTGTCCCGCCGAACTATTCAAAATATGTCGCTTGGGGCTTTGCCGATCATACGCTTCGTATGGGAAATTACGATAGTGATAAGGCTGTTCTAACATGTGAAGCCGTCATACATACAAGCGGGGAGATATTGGCCTGTGTCTGTCCGAACTCAAAGACGATCATAACCGCTGGAACTAGCTCTGTGAGTTGTACTGTTTTTCTGCTTTTGTATCTGAATTGATTGTTATTGGACTTTTGAAACAGGTAGTTACAATTTGGGAGTATAACAAGAAACAGATAAGTGTTGTACAGACCCTTAATGGCCACAACGAAGCAGTGACTTGTTTGGCGACAAGCCCTGCCTACAATGTGATAGTATCGGGTTCGAGAGATGCAACAGCTATAATTTGGGATCTTTCGCATAGAATATTTGTAAGGCAGCTGATAGGCCACAATGCACCCGTTGCAGCAGTTGCTGTAAATGATCTCACAGTAAGTTTCGCTGTACTAATATGGCAAATAAATAATTTTTTATTAGTTAATTACCTAAATTAGTTCATTAAAATTACCTACAGTGAAGAGTATTTAATGCTATGCCTAAGGCGATTATTTTTCAGTATGAATGTTTTCAAAATTTAAATTTACTAACTGAAAAACATTTGTGATTTTGTCAGGGTGATATTGGAACTTGTGCTGGAACTTGGCTTCATGTTTGGAGCATCAACGGAGAACAACTCTGTTCGGTCAACACTAGCGTGGGTCGTGCCGATAGGATGCAACAAATTCTGTGCGTCGCCTTTTCACAGTGTAGAGAATGGGATGCACAAAATGTTCTACTCACTGGTTCAACCGATGGTGTTGTGCGGGTATGTATGAACGATTAAATATAAATCAAATATATTAAATTATGAGATTCCCCCTTGGTCTGAAATACTTGAAATTTGATCCTTATAAATTATTTTGCTTTTGGTCCAATTTTTCAAAAATAAAGTTAAATCTTTTGCCATATGAAGCATAGCATTATTTTTAGGGGGTTTACGTTGAATTGACAACTCTGCAAAATTATAATGTCAAATGTCTTCTAGTTCTTCCAATGTCACTAGGTTGCTCAGCCTTACTGATGAAGTGGTGTCAATTGAACATTAATTTATTAACAATTAATTAATCTTTTTATGTAAGGTTATGGTTGAAATAAAAAAGTTAGTGTCACGAGCGGGATTCGAACCCACGACCTTTGGCTCAATACGTCCTGCTCTAACCACTTGAGCTATCGTGACAAGAAGTTAGAGCAGCTTTTTATTGAGCTGAAGTTCATCGGTTCAAACCCCCCGGTGACTCTAATTTTTTCATTTCAACTAAACATACATGTAGGATGTGTGCACTTTGATTGAGTCTAAAATTTCTGGCATTGTATAAACTCATTTTTTCACATCCTACATGTATTTGTATAATTTAAGCAATGTTTATAAATCCCAGGCCCTGAAGATGATCTCAATGAGATAGATAAGTTGGCACGATAAAGAAAATGTTTTTCTAAAACCTACATCACACCAAACTGCATCTTACAATCTTCAAATAATCATGAACTATCGATCATTAAACACCATACATTATTCTTATTATTATGCTGAAGAAAAAATAAGAAAAGGAAAAAGTATGTGTGGATCCCTCCAATATTATCAAGCATTCAGAGAAAGGGTTTTTTTAAATTAGTTGTGGCCTCAATAAAGAGATTTTTTTTTTTAATGTCCATAGTCCCTTTTTACGAGCTTCTCAGTGCAGGATTTTTGCGGAATTTCAATTAGTGGGCTTTATGATAGTACCATTATAACTCAAAGCTTCTCAGGTTACCTCACTGTGTGAACAGAGAGCACTCTTTTTCAAGTTTTTTGTGCCTATAGAACAATAAAGTGCTGCTGTTCAATTAGTTTGTACAATTTCTTCAAAATTAAACTATTATACACTGAAAGTTCAGACGTTTTGAGGGAATAATTTGCATTGTTCAAATAATGCTATGGCTTTAAGTTCATTTTTTTTTTTTTTTAAATAATTCACCTTTTGTTTCTTGTACAGGTAAAATTGTGCAGTGTATTTACTAAACCCTTCCATTTCTTTTGCAACGCTTCAACAAATCATAAATAAGTTAAATCATAAATTAGTTTGTTTTATTTACAAAAATAAAAACTGATCAACATTTGTTTACTCTACTGGGTCTGTATTTCTTTTTTTATTGGAAAAATTTAATAATAATACTAAACTAGCACAATAGAAATGGGAGGCAGTTAGGTCAAGCCGAGGCTGATTGGTGGGGCGAGGCCTGTTGTTGAAAGTCAGCAAGAAGCATGAAGTGTTTTGTTACTTGCAAGATCTTGACCAGAAGGCCATCAGGTTCAAAGCTAGTGGGCTCCAGGTTTGAAATTAGGAAAAAAAGAAGGCCAGTTGTCGTACTGTGAGATCGAAATCAAAAACTCTTAGTGTCTTAGTGGGTCTTCTATGGAACTAGGTGTGTTTTACGGGTAAGGCGGCAACTCATGAAGAGGATGGTGCAGATCCGAGTTAACACGGTGCAGCCCCTAGCCGTAGACGAGCAGTTTAAAGGTTTTGTTTTTTCTTTTATCAAGCCTGATACTTTTTGATAGTGTTTAATTCTGTTTCCCATTGTGTTAAAGAATTTGCTTCTTTAGAAACAGGAAGCACTTGATATTTAATTTAATTTACATTTACCTTGGGTGGAAGTGCTACCTCAATCTACATATCTGTTATGTACTTTTTCTTTTCTTTTTTTTAGGGTTTTGATGTTGATTCTTCCCCAACAATACCAAGGCACCCAAAATTTAATTATTTTTCCTCAATGTAATTTTCTTTGCAACACCCCCATTCTTCATTGAGCTACCGTTAACGTAAGTTACAGCCACGGTCAGGACGGCGTAGCATCTGTCTACTCTTGCAGGTTTTAGATTTCACTCAAGTGTGACACTTGATGCTGTCTTGTATAAGGAACTCTCCTGTTCCTTTCTGAAGATGGTGTGATGCCAAAAAGGCATTTGAGTGAATTCTGAACCACCGAGTGTAGAAAACCCCGGTAGAGCAATCGAGTGTCACATCAGTTCAGCGTGTGTTCAACAACTCGCATGCCCATAACCACCACTATCTTTATGCCTGAAAAAGTATTTTGGCCATTTTTGTTTTGTGCATTAAATTTGGGAATATCTACAAACAAATATTGCCCATTCTTAAGCTCTGTAATTTAATTAATTTATTGTCCATCTAATGTTTTTGTGTGTTTAATATTATAGATGTGGTCAATTGACTATGTGCAAGTCCCAAGTGAAGAACAGGATTCGTTGGACCATCCGAAGGAAGTCGATAATGTCAATAAAAAGATTAAACCTCCTTTGAAAGAACAACAGAAAATTGAGGAAGTAACTAAGGGAAGGATGCAAAAACGATTAGGAAAGCAAATGAAAATATCCTCTGTGTCCTCCGACTTCTCTGTTGATGAGCCTAAAGGTATTTTAATATTAAACAAATAATATATAACTCAAATTATTTGTTTTTGCAACTCTAAAGAAATTTTAATTATATTTATTAGATTTCATCGTCCATCCGCTTGACCAAATAAATTCAATAAATTTTAATTAAGGTTTTGGTTGAGATAAAAAAAGTCAGTGTCAGAAGCGGGATTCGAACCCACGACCTTTGGCTAAATACGCGGCTGCGCTACAACTTGAGCTACTAATTTTTCTTCTCAACCACGCACAAAAATTGAAAATAATAATAAACAATTAACAGATAATTAATCAAATAATTACAGTGAAAATCCGTTTATCCAGACTTCAGGATCATCCGGACTCATTTGTTACAATATTTTCTATAAATTATTTGGAGATCTTGAGAATATCTATGACTATAGTCCTATAGTCCCACAATCTCCAAATAATCATTAATTAATGGTCACTAAACACCACACATTTTTTAGAAATTTTTCATAAATCTTTTTTAAATTCATAATAAATGAGACCTTTAATTCGTTGTTTGAAATTTGTAAAGGCCACCAAATCGCTCTTCCACTAGTCACACGATTAAAGAGGCTGTAGAGGCACATTTTTGTTAAAAAGAAAAAAAAAATAAATAAAAGAAAAAATAAATAAAAGTTGTATACTATTTTAAAAGACTAGAAATTGTTGTCTCATGTTGTTCATATGTTGGCTTCCATTGAAAAGGTTTTTTTATTACTTATATTTTTATTAGGTATTTTTTACATATAAATTTTTCAAGAAATGCACGTCCGGACTTAAACAAAAATAAAACCAATAAAAATTATCTATTACTTTAAATGTTACTTGATATACGAATAAAAGAGTTCACCTTTGTATTTGTGTTTTTTTCCCATTTTTATGACAAGATATTAAAATCATAAATTTTTGGATTATCCGGACTTTCAATCATCCAGACAATTCCCGGTCCCTTCAAGATGAATGGATTTCTACTGTATAATAAAAGAATGTTACCCTTACATAAAAAATTCCCTGTTGCTAATCATACATTGTAATGCAATGAAATGATGTAAAGGGGAAATTTAAATAATATCGGGCTGAGAGGAGAAGTCGGTGTGGAGATTGAGGTCACAATAGCTCAAGTGGTTAGAGCACCTGCGTATTTAGCCAAAGGATGTGGGTTTGAATAATTTTTCTTCTCAACCGTCTTTGCATAAAAATTGGAAATAATAATTCACAATAACATTTTCTTTCTATTGTTATGTTTAACTAAGTATACAGGCGTTATCAAATTTGCCCCAACTGACATCATGTAACACGTGTTCAAAATTTTGAACACATTAAGAACACTATCGTAGACGTGTTTCAGCATAGATTTAGGATTTTGTGAACAGTGTTTTCATGCCTGCTTTTTCTACCTCGATGACAAATCCAAAACGTTTCTATAATTTTCGTAAAACGTTGCAAACTTTGTTTGACTGAATTTTCATTCAATGGTCGAAGAGTGGTGCTGGAGTGGGCCTAGGTTAATCCTTACATCTCCAGACTCAAGTATGTTGTAAATATTCTAGATAAAAGTATAAATGTCGTTGGCGCAATCTATAAGAAAACAAGTTGGCTCGTGTAAGTTGTAAACTTTCAAGAAATCACCTGCTACCTTTGAAAACCTCAAAATGCCATATGTTTTGTAAACTTCAGACCGATTGACGTCAGGAAATGTAATGAGAGCCACTTGATTTTCCGCTCTCATATTGTTGACACTAGTGTGACCGTCCTGTCATGTAGGATTACTTTTCCTTTTCGGCACAAAGCACACCACAGTAAACCCTCACATCGGTATGGTCGCCATCACTGGCAAGCCTGCCTCAAGCAATCAAAATTTGCCTTTTTGTTCACTAAATGTATCCCATACTTCTTCGCCCCTTGAGATGACAGGGGGTGTACTTGTAATACTGCATTGATTTGTTTTTAACCTTTGAAATGAATATGATGAAGCTAAAAGGAGGAAGCAGTTGTAGCTAGCTTAAAGTACAAATGCTATTGCTTGGCATAACTAATAATTAGCTCATGCCAAAAAGTTATAAAAATGAATTTTTTAGTTTTAGGGAAAAGTGGATCAGAGAGCTCACTCTCAGAGGAAGGCGAAAAATCCCAAGGCCATTCGAGTGACGGTTCAAGCAAGAAGAAAAAAGAACCAGACGTTCAGGTTGAGGAAAAGGAGAAATGCAGTGACGATGAGGTGAAGACAGAAGAGGTCTGTACCAAAGAGTCTCTTGATAATTCTAACAATCAAAGCTCGGATGGTTCTAACACTAATCCTGGTGCTGGGCCTGTTGTTGTCGTGTCTGAAAGCACAGATGCTGATGTTGAAGAAGACCCCCCAGTCCCAGTCGTCAGAAGAAGGCGATCCTCCGCAAGAGCCAATGCTCAGGTTTTTTTTTAACAAGATTCAGTAATAATAGAGATTTTTTTAATAAGCATGACCTTAGATGCTTTAAACATTTGACTTTCAGAGTTGCTGTAATGCACAATTACCTATTAGTTATTTTGAAAAATTCTTCCTATTAGGAGTACTGGAAAGTTTTTATTTATTTTTTATTGAGGAAAATAAATTGAGTCATTCATTTTAATACAGTTTTATTTCTGCAGTTTTTTGCTTCTAAAATTATCACTGTGGGCTGAATGATAGATTGTGCAATGTCTGTAGAAAGGGTGCGCAAGAATGTCCTTGCTGTATTTGGCAATTTATGCAATGCTGTCATATGCTCACCTGTAGTTGTATCACTAAGGCTGCTCTCACACAGTAACATGTTCAATTTTTGATATTTGCAACTTCGCAAAAAGAAAAAAATAATAATTCCTGTAATACGGGGAGACCGTGGTAGCCGAGTGGTTTAGACATCAGACTGCTAGTAGATCCCACAGTCATGGGCTTGATTGTCTCTGGGCTTTGTTCTGACAAATAAAGCTGCGATGAAAGTTACAATGACTTGACACTCATCGGCGGAAAAACCGAGGCAGGATCAGGACTCGGTGACCCTAAATTTGGTCCCGACCCCCTACAAAAATGAGTTATTTTGATGGAAGAACACATCAAGGGCTCAATTTACACATGTTTTGTCAACAAAAAATGAAGCCAATAAGGGATACAACAAGCTGTAAAGGGGGGCTCAGGGGGTATCCATTTCCTAGTATCCACAATTTAAAAAAAAAAAAAACAATATGTAATAAAACCACAATACTTCTTATGTACTATTCTTAATTAATAAGCCATGGGCTGTGCCGGGTGCCGGTTTCGAACCCAGGACTACTAACACGGCAAATATCTGTCAGAAGCCCTAACCACTTGGCCACTGCAGTCCTGTCCTGGAGAATGTAATCAGCTCTCTCACGCTGGAACTGACTTCATCATGAATGTTTTGTTTTGACCTGCGATTCTATCCCCAGCAAGGTGGAATTTTTTTGACTGACAACCCAAGAAGAATTGTCATTGCATTGAAGCTTGTATAATCTTTTTTTTTTAATTATAGAACTCAATAAATGATATTTTTTATTTATTTAAACAATTTTGCGCACAAAAAATGTTTGTATATTACATATGTAGTAATTATTTTATCGTTAGTCCTATAAAAATCCTCTCCTGGATGAGAATTTTTTACAGTCCATGGCGGGCTGAGGACCCATTCTCAGTAAAAATACAAACTATTTTGGATCTGTTTGCTTCCTGCAAATACATGCAATATTTCTGGGGAACGAGAAGGGCACAATAGTACACAATGTACTTGTGTTTGGATCGTCCACCCATTTGCAAGCGAATTCTAGTCCCTTAGGATGCGAGGCCTTAGTATGCTTTTTGATGTGAAGTTAGGATGTTTCCTAAGTAGCCGTAGACACAAAATTGTTTTAATCCAAGAAATTGCTTTTTAAAATATTTAAAGAAACCTAAAACTTAAAAAAAATTCCAAATGCGTGTCAACCAAATAACCACTACTGACGAACAAAGCCTCCAAGTCTGTTCCAGTGTGAGAGCTAGGTGTTGTCGATTCAAGCTTGAGACCAAGCATCACATACTTTTGCGTAGCAATTTTTTTTTTTTATAATTTTACTGCACATCATTAAAAAAACAACTCAACTTGAAACACACTAACAGTAGTAAAATTTAAAAAACTTTCCAGTATGCCTTTTTAATATCCTATAGAAGTTTTAAACATTAACTTGTAGATCAAGTAGAGATTTGTTTCTTAATCTAAGTGTATGTTAAAGTTTTGTAACAAATTTGGTTGTCTTTGTGAATTCAATTGCATTGCCTTATTAATTCTTTCTTAATTTTTGTTTATTTTTAACAATTGTGGATCTGATGACTAAAAAATATTCAATTAATTTTAATTATTATTCACTGCTAACGATAGAAAGTGTATTAAAAATTGTGCAGAACTAGTGTAGAAAATAAAAACGAGTATGGCAGGTCGACATATGATTTTTCCAGCACTTGTGTTTATCTAAACTGCACACATATGAATAGTTGAATTGTGTTTGTTCTGATTTTATATTAAAAAAATAAATAAACAAATAAAAACTTTCTGTCTTTATATTAACATCTTATTTTTCAGCTGAGGAAGTCTGAATGCATATCAGGAAGGCTCGCAGAAGTCGAATCATTGAGTGTAAGCTCGGAAGAAACACTCGGTCGAATCCGGCCGAGTAAAAGTGACACATCTCTCACCGAGAGCTTTGTCATCGTTAGCGGCAATGGCGAAGAGGTCGGCGAAATAGGTCCCACTCACACGCCACCACTGCGGCGTGCGAAACACTACCAGCACATTCTCAGAGAAGGTTTTGTATGGCAAAAGCAGCTCGTTTTTAGGAGTAAGCTAACCATGCATACAGCTTACGACCGGAAAGATAACTCAGAACCTGCCTCTATAACATCGCTTGCCGTCTCTAGGTAAGTGTAACAACTACACACACACATAATAAACTCATCCTATTGGAAAAAAGTTTTATATGTTTTCAAGAATTTTATTAAAGTGATGTACAATTAAATGCTAGCCACAAGTTAAGGTGTTGACACTCATCACTGCATCACTGGGAGGTAAAGATCCTGGGTTCAAGTTTAGCGATCCTGCATTCAAACCCGACATACTTACAAATGGGCTTTTTTTCCTCCTCCCCTAGAAAAAGAACCGGATAACATGAGGGATGTGATATGACCTTTGCTGCTGAGAGCCCTCGTTTAATTAAAAGAAAAAAAATACAAACTCCTTGAATTAAGGGTCACAATCTCCCTAAATAGATGCTTTTTTGATGCTTTCCCTTCCCCAAATAAGTTTCTTGCTGTTCATTATATATACTTCTACTCTATTCTCATATTTTTCAAAATTTATTTTAAAGAAAGTTAAGCAATTCTTGTCATACTGGAGAGCTTAATGTCCAAGTACACATTGGGTGTTGCCAACAAGCAGTCAAACCACTTTACAATTAATAATAAATAGGCTATGCTGGGATTCAAACCATGGACCACTACCATGGCAAATATGAGTCGGATGCCATAACCACTTGGTCAATGTGGCAAATTCATAAATTCATTCATCATCTTTTCTACCTTGTCATTGTGCTTTTGTAGTCTAACACCACAAACTGGATCTTGACAAAACATTGGTTGTTAGTTGTTGTCCCAGTAGCCAGACACATAAGTCTGGCAAATGAGGGATAATAAGGCCATGAGGTATGCCATTCCATTGGCCCTCTAACAAAATTTATGCCAATAAATATATTCACTCTCAAAACACATTAGAGACGCATAACTATCAGTGCTATATATATACAAGCTAGCCTGTTTCCTCCAAAAATTGAAACGGGGGACCAGGTACTTGCTGCTGTGCTCCAGCATGTGACATACCTACACACTTTCTATATGGAGCCAAGGAATTGCACCCTTAAACTAAGTAGTATACAATAAGCAAATTTTCTCTACATGAACTTTGGCTCAAAATAAATGCCTGTGTGTCAACCTTGGACAAGGACAAACAAGGACCTCTAGCATGGCAAATATGAGTCAGATGCCATAACCACTTGGTTAATGTGGCAAATTCATTTTCATAAATTCAATCAACATCTTTTCTACCTTGTCATTGTGCTCTTGTAGTCTAGATACCACAAACTGGACCATCTTGGCAAAACATTGGTTGTTAGTTGTAGTTGGTAGCCAGACACATAATTCTGGTGAATGAGGGATAATAAGGCCAGGCCTCCATTCTTAACCACTATGATTCAGCCTTCTTACGCTAAAAAGGCAATAAAAAACCCAATCAAAAGAAAGTGGTCAGTCGGCTGGATTGGCAGAGATCAATCAAGAGCACTGTTGATAAGTGGCCCTTGGAGGACCTGACTCGTAGAAGGATCATCCTCAACCGATTAAGAATAAGCCAAGGTTGACACACAGGCATTTACTTTTGGACCAAAGTTCATGTAGAGAAAATTTGCTTATTGTGTACTACTTAGTTTAAGGGTGCAATTCCTTGGCTCCATATAGAAAGTGTGTAGGTATATCACGCGCTGGAGCACAGCAGCAAGTATCTGGTCCCCCGTTTCAATTTTTGGAGGAAACAGGTTAGCTTGTATATAGCACTTATAGTTATGTGTCTCCAATGTGCATTGAGAGTGAATGTATTTATTAGCATAAATTTTGTGAGAGGGCCAATGGCGTACCTCATTGACCCTCAGTTGGATTAGTTGTAGAATTGTACATAACTAGGTATTTAAGAGTGAGTGAGAGTGTGAAGATATTTAGAAATCTATTGCATTTGGGTCTAAAATGTCCTACCTATTGACAGCTCCTGGAATATCAGAACTGTACAACTTCAAAAAATTAAAATTTAGTTTTTAATTTTAAGAAAGACTTTACCACTCATTATCATGGGATAATATTTACCTGAATATGCATACGCCAAGCAAGGTAAACAAACGCACATTTACTTTTGGGCTAAAGTACCCCAGTTTCGGTATAAGTAAATAAACTTTGCAAAAAGATAACCAAAAAAAAAAAAATTAATTCACTTATGAATTACACATAAGATGAGTCAGATTTGTGCATCGAGTGTCAAGTGAACTTTTTTTTTATAGAGACCATCGTGTTGTGTATGTCGGCGATACCCGCGGTCGAGTCTTTTCCTGGAGTGTCGCTGATCAGCCTGGCAGGGCTGACCATTGGCTCAAAGACGATGGCGCAGAAGCTTGTACAACTTGTAAAGTGAAGTTTTCGATTTATGAAAGAAGGCATCATTGTAGAAACTGTGGCCTTCTGTTCTGCTCAAAGTAAGTTTTGTATATCACTGACCATTATTGACATATTCTGTTGATACATCTTTTAACTTTATTTATTTTTAATTTGTTTTATTTTATTTATTTATTTAACAGCTGGTTAGCTGCCTATGCTATGCCGGCACCTCACATTTCTTTTTCCACCTCATATTTAAAGAAAAATTTTTTTTTTACAATTATAAGATAGTTCTCCTGTAGGAAGTAAGGTGATCTTTCTGGTAAAGTTAATGTTACATTATTTCTACATTTTTAGCCCCTCCACGCTTGGTGAAAAGGAACTAAAACTCTCAAACATTCAATCATTACCTAGCCTAATGTGCGGGTTTCAGAGTACTCGATATTCCACTGAAAACCTGCCCTCATTCATGCTACTAAACACATTCATACTTTATGTACAATTAAAATTTATATTTGCACAATGAATGTAAAATACTAACCTAGATTGGTGGGTTTATGGTGTACTTGATATTCCACCACAGACCCACCCTTGCGTACACTACTATCACTCTAATAAATGCATTCACTCAAGTGGTATCCACTCATTCTAGATGTACAGCTAAGAATGCGGAACCACTGGTGCATTTAATATTACAACAGTGCCTCCGCCCATTCATTCTTCAAGAAACACCTAGCCTAATACTAACCTAAATCAGTCAGTCTGTGGAGTACTCGATATTCCTGCACTACCTGCCTATTCGCACTTACTTTCGTGCCAATAAATACATTCATTCTACACAAAACACACAAAGAGAAAACTAACCTAGTTCAGTGAGTCTGTGGGTTACTTGATATTCCGATATTTCGTACCTTTTAACATTAAACTATAAATAAATTTTGCAATCAACAATAGGAAAAATGTAATTCACAGAACTAGAAAATAATAACTGTACAAACTTCCTGGTCTTAACTGACAAAAAACTACAATTTGATGAAGCACTGATTGTTAATATGTGACAGATAAGCTAAAAACAATAGAAACCACAGGCCACAATAACAGCTACAATACAAACACAATCAACAAAATAATTAATGAAATGCACAGACAAAAACAAACCAGACACTAAATGAGCCACATTCACATGCATAAGGAAAGAAATGTGCAAACTAATGAATCTATTTATTTTTTTATTATTATTTGTTAGGCATAAAACAATAGTGAAGTCCACGAATACAACCAAAACTACTCAACAAAACAATGACAAAGCCACACTTGTCAAAAATGGAATGTACACCATAACGTGAATACAAATAGACAAATAAAATGCATTAGACAATAGGGCAGAAGTACAAAAATCATAACAAAACTTCCCCTTCAAAATTGTGAATTCTCGAATAAATCAACTTTTCATATGAAACTTCTGAAAACAAATAAATAAACCGTTTGCATATTACAGAAAAACATATGCCATAATAATAAAAAAATATTTATTGATGATAAACTGGAAATAGTAAAAAACTTACCTACAAAGCTCAATAAGTTGGAAAATAGATGTTTTGCTTGAACTAAATGTACTTGCATGAAAGTCAGAGGCTGGGTGCCATATTTCCAATGCTTTGCTCACGAGTGCACCAGTTGGGCAAATCTAATAAAGCTAGAAAAGGTACGACCCCCCCGTACTGGGATAAAGGATCCCAGGTCCGTTCCTGCTATGGCGCTGGCAGCTAACATGCTAAACTGATCTTAGTATTACTATGACTCCTCCTCTCAGTTACTCACTCACTCTCTCACAATGTATACAGAGTGATTTACAATTTTTATGTAAAGTGAGGTTGAGATGAAAAAGTTAGCGTCATGAACGGGATTCGAACTCATGACCTTTGGCTCCCCTCTTACATGGTCTTACATTCAACGTGTAATCATTTAGATTCTCAGTGAACCTGAAGTGGTCACAGGGAGATGTTAGTGACGAAAGGTCCTTCAGTAATTATTATTTTAATATGTTTTAGTAGCGATTATTCAAAATTATTTATAATTTGTATGAACAACCACTTGAGCTATATGCAATGGTACAAAAGTCATAATAACTCAAGAAGTCAGCGCAGTGGCGTATTGAGCCAAAGGTCGTGGGTTCAAATCCCGCTCGTGGCACTAATCTTTTCATCTCAATCATACTTTAAATAAAAATTATAAATCACTTTGAATAATTATTCTTTGGTCAGCTAAGACCAATTAAAACATATTAATATAATCATTCAATTAATTAATCTTTTTATGTAAGGATTTTGTTGAAATGAAAAAGTCAGTGTCACAAATCACGATAGCTCAGGTGATTGGGGCAGCGTTGTACTGAGCCAAAGGTCGTGGGTTCAAATCACGCTCACTGACTTTTTCATTCAACCAAAACCTTACATAAAAAGATTAATCAATTGAATCAAGTTATTCGGTCAATAGACCACTACATATAATGAATATTAATATAATGTATACAAACATAACACATTTCACTGTACTCATAGACGCCCAAATTAACAACAGTTCGCATACATGATTTACTTCATTTTAAACAAAAGGACTGAAAATCACACTGACCAAATTACAGTGTTATTTTATTTAATTTGATTTTTAATGTTTTAATTCATATCACTTCTAGAGAAAATAATTTAAAGGATAATTGTTAAAACTCCTTTTTAAAATTGTATTTGTTCCATGTTAAATTTCAACTAGCAGTACAGATGTGCATAAATTGTGTGGATGATAACTTTTAAAAGAATTAATCTGTTATTTGTACGACTTTATTTAAAGAGACTTCAGACCATGATTCCGACCTTTCATTCTTTTTTAATGCGA
Organism: Cimex lectularius; assembly: GCF_000648675.2. Classification (NCBI taxonomy): domain Eukaryota; kingdom Metazoa; phylum Arthropoda; class Insecta; order Hemiptera; family Cimicidae; genus Cimex; species Cimex lectularius. The sequence goes on from NW_019392722.1 coordinate 1,438,522, forward strand.
AATACTTTTGTAAATCAGATAAATAATTAACTTTAGTATAATAATTAACAAAATTATTCAAAATGAATATATTTGTTATATTTAAATAACGTATGTGTTTGTTTTAAGATGTAGCCGATTTGAATCAGAGATCTCAAGGCTGAGGATTCTAAAGCCAGTTCGGGTCTGCCAAGGATGCCACACGTCACTCAAAATACAGCAGCATTGAGAAAAATTAGTACGGATCGATTTATTTAGCTGAATTCAGTGTCTGTCTCTCACTCGCTCTCTCTATCTCTCCCCTTTTCCTCCCTTATCCCGTCGTGTCTGTGTGTCTAGAGAAATTCAATTTAAACCTAACTTTCAAAGAAAGCCAAATCGATAATAATTACACACTCCGGAAAATATTATTATTACATAGAAACACTATATTTTGTATATATTCTTTAACTTGTGAAAATGTATCCTAGAATAGAGTCACTCTGTTTAAGTGAATTTACCTATTGCTGTGATAACAATTACTACACTAAAAAAATAAAGGGTTTGTAAAGATATATGAATTTTAATTTTCTATTTGTAGTTTTAAAATATAAATTTAAAAAACTACAAAGAACTTTTGAAAGAATTGATATTTCAAAAGCAAAATCTTTTATATAAAGTTTTCTCCCTCCCAATTAGTAATATCTCATTTCCTTAATGGAATAATATTTCAAAAGATATATTTTAATAAAAATAAACGACTAAGTAGTTAGAGAGTTAGATAAATTGGTTAATTTTATTAAAGGTTTCTTTTTCTTCTTTTATTTATTTATTTATTTATTTTTTTTTTTTTCAGTTTAAAAACAAAAACTGTAAAAGAAGACTATATAAATCAATCTGTTCCAATATCGCATAATAAACATGAAATATTATGTACCTGCTCTGTTCATAATGATCTTCATGAGCCTCTCATATGGCTGGACTTGATTTTATAAAAGCGTAAATAGTTTGTAAGTGATTTTCATGAAAGATATTGCATTTATACCCGGAGATGTATATTTCCCTATTTCCTATTATCTTTGTACCATAAGAAAATTTAACTGGAATTTTAAAAAACAAAAAAGGGAGGAAATATTTGTATATTACGAGGCCAACGGCGTTCGATAGTATTAATTGTTATCACATTTAGTTTGTGTGAGTGAATATAATCTTTGTGAATGCGATAAATTATACAGGACGAATGTAAGTTGTTGCCTGAAAGTAAAACAATAATATACAAAATACTGACAATATTATTTAAATATATGGAATTATATATATATATATACTTTATAGTAATTCTGGTGCAATTTATAGCATTAGTAAATTTGGAACAAGAATTTATCAATTCAGTCATAAGCACCAAAAAAAGTTCAAGGAAAGACTTTATTTATATTAATTGTAGTGTCGCTTTTTTTAAATTCAGTTCCAGATTTTTTTTGCATATTTATAAGCATTTACCTGTTACAAGAAAGTGTGATATTTTTACTCTGTGTTACTGTATTTTCATTATTATGAAATAAGAATTATTTATTTTATTTTTGTTAATATATTTTAAGTTTCTGTTGTAGGATTTGTTTTCTTTATATTATATTTTATAGTTATTTTCCAAAATAATATGCATTTACATACCATTAATCTGTAATACAATAAAAATTAGTAATAGTGTATTTGTTTTGTCAAATAACAAGAAAAAAAAGACGATAAGTATAGTGGGTTATTTATTATCATCCTGACAATATACAAAAATGTATGAGTATAATCCTGAAAAATGTCAAATGTAAAGTAGTCGATGCTTTAAAGCTACTGTTGTTTAATGTCAATAACTGAATAAAGGATACCAATCAGTTAATTTTTTTTAAACTACATTTTCCCTCAATAATTTATTCTATAAAATGATGTTTTGGGAATGGGATGTAGGAATTAACATCAACAATGAATCGAGTGTTGTGGACAAGAGGCTGAATAGAAATTGTGGATGATAGAAATGCAGAATTTTTTTTTCCCAGCCAGCTTCCTGCCAAGGCTATTGCACCTCACCTGATAAAATTTGGCGATTTTACATTTTTTATCGTACTTCTTAGACTCGATGTTTAACTGGCCCTTTCCACACATGATGGAAAGACTCTACACCTTATAACACACACATGTGGACTAATGTAAATTTGGTAGGCCTCGTGAGCTAGTTATTAGTTATAAAAAACTGCCTTGTTATATTTGAATATTAGTAATGTAAAACAGGAATAATGACATTCAAATGACAAACCTTAACCAAAAAGTGAATAATTAATTGTTAAAATATTGGAACATAAATAGATAAAAACAGAAAAATCTAAAAAAGTTTTCAATCGATAAAATCAACCTACAGGTACGAAATAAACTTCAAACCTTGGATCTTCTCTTGATTAAGATGTTAAAATTTGACAGATGAATTAATTAATTGGAAATAATCAAACAGGTCCCATGTTTGGTCTTAAACTGGCGAATGAGTTGAAAATCTGAGTTGAGTCTTCAGCGAAATTTGATAGAACCGGAGAGTGATAGGTTTAAATTAAAATAAAATGAAACGGAAGAAATTCTAATTTGTTTTTAAATTTATTTTTTAACAGACGCCCTTCAAATGATCTAAAATTTATGGCAGTGAAACTTAGCGGAACCATTTCGGACATATCTTTGTAATTTAAATATTATTTTGATTGCGATCAAAGTCTTAGGATTAAGATATCAGGCCTGGTGGGGTTCAAAAAGAAAAAGGGACCAAATACTTAAATTGGGTCCGTCCTTTCTCACTGTTACTCATTCAAAAGAGAAAATTTCATCGGACCTCGACCGAATTTCGTTATTCAAAGGGGGCCAGTGTTAAATTTTCTTTAAGAAGGCACCATTCTAGAAATAACTACACATTCACACTCTCTCTCTCTCTCTCTCTCTCTCTCTCTCTCTCTCTCTCTCTCTCTCTCTCTCTCTGTATATATAATATGTAGAGTGAAATGAGTCATATTACTTGAGTTAATTATTAGTTATAAAAAGCTGCCTTGTTATATTTGATATATTGATTTGAAACAGAAATGACATTCAAATGACAAACCTTCACTAAAAAATGAGTAATTTATTGTAAATTACTGGAACATTAATAAATAAATTTATAAACAATTTTTCAGGTAGACCGGCTTATAATCAGGCAGTATTTCTCTCATGCAGGAAAATGAGGAACAGATTATTTCATAAATTTTTTCCCATTTAACATGTAAAATACAATTTATTTTTTAGAAAATGGATAAATAGATAACAACAACAATTCATTTTAACAAGACATTTAACATACACAAGAAAATTGGCATTTAAAAACTTTTTCAAATTCTGGTAAGTAGTCGAATCGTAGTTTAACAAGCATTTACTGCGGCTTAAGTTGAGTTCCAAAATTTTTGTGCTTAAGTGGGTGCCAAGGGAGAACGTTACGCACTTTCGGCTCGACAAAGTTTAAACAGATATCCCCGGTTAATTCCTCAAGGGGAACTTCAGGGTCAGTTTTCGCCCTCATCACAGCAGCATCAATTTCTTTTTTAACTTCAGAATCGATCTCCTAAAAAAATAAAACCTTGTAAATAATAAGGAAAAATTAATATCAACACACACATCCAAATTTCTAATCCGTCTAAAACATAAGAATTGTTTAGAAATTTTTTTTTATATAAACCTTAAGTTGGTTTTCAGTGGCCAATGCTGAGGTCAAGATTTTCTCCTTGAAGGATGTAATTGGGTCTCTTGTCTGTCTCACTTCTTGAATTTCTTCCCTTGTTCGGTACGATGTGCCTGGATCTGACATAGAATGGCCACTGTACCTGTATGTTACCATTTCCATCAATATCGGTCCTTTTCCGGTTAAACAATGGTTTACAGAAAATGTTGTAGCTTCCTTTACAGCCAAGACGTCCATCCCATCTACCTAACAACCACAACAAATAGTAAATAAAATGTATTCATTGGTAATTTAATAATTATTCATATCCTTTGCTTGTTAAATGTAAGAAAGGTCCTTGAAACCTAATTTTGCGAGCTTTTATAAATAATAAATAAATAAATAAAAAATTCATCCATACTTGCTTAGTGGTCATAATTGACCATATTAATTATTCTTTTTATCTAAGGATTTTGGTTGAAATAAAAAATTAGTGTCACAAGCGGGAACCCACGACTTCGATCCCCTCTGACACCAACTCCTCATCTCAACCTACAACTGTTCGAATTTTCCCTATTTTTGGAATTTTTTCATTAAAAATTAAATAAATTAAAAAACGTTAGAAGAGTAAATTTTCTTTAAGAAGGCACCTTTCATGAAATAGCTCGCATTCACTCTCTCTCTCTCTCTTTCTCTCTCTCTACCTCTCTTTCTCATTCTCTCTTACTCACTTGCTCTCTGTTTCCATTCCCATCAAATTTCATTTATTTGCTTTAAAATTCTCGAACTTTTGCCCAGTTTGGATTAGGGAGAACTCACTGTATTTCTTGCCTTTTTGAATATTGCTTACATTAAAGGCCCAGCCAGGCAGAAACCAATCTTTTGCTAACAGCCTGATTTTGTCATGATGACAAATGATCCACTTGCATATCATCACAGATTGCCCCATTGTATGTCTGATATAATTTAAAATGAGTGATCAAATCGAAATATATAAAATAAAAATTTATTAACTGTATGAATAATTAAGTGGTGGTATTCCCATATTTTTTTCTTATTAATTTCATGCATTCGACATAGACTTTTTTTTTAATTTTTGCAATGATAATAGCAGGAATGGTTCTTCATCCAAACGCATAATCAATAACAGTAGAAAAGAAAAAAAAAACAGGGTAGTGAAAACATAATCTGTATAAAGTAATACAGGAGGGCTTAACATCCAACTTCCCGTTGGGTGTCTTGGACGAGAGGTCAAACCACATTACAATACATTTTCATACATTATCAATTAAAAAACCGTGAGCTCTGCTGAGATTTGAATCCAGAACTTTTAGTGTTGCAAATGCGAGTCGGACGCTCTAACCACTCGCCCACCACATCCCCCCAGCTATGTATATTCAAGAAAAAAATGAGTAGACTCCCCCAAGTCAAAGACTGTCACGATGAGTGATGGATCACTTCCTGCTGCAACAGATCACTTTTTGTCTGGCCAGGCTTTTACGCTATACAAAGGAAATACCAGACAAAATAAAAACAATAGTTACCAAAATTCCTGGAATAAAATCACCCCTTGTATAATAATTTGTATTGGCAGATGCCCTTTCTACACTTGTCCCCATGCCATATCCATTGTTTTCGCAAATAAAAATTATCGGTAGGTTCCAAAGCTTAGCTATATTGTACGTCTCGAACACCTGTCCCTGGTTAGCAGCTCCATCACCGTAAAGTGCTACACAGACTCCACCTGTTTTGTTATAAAGATGCTCTAGTGCAATACCAGCACCGAGGGGTATCTGAAACAAGTAATATCAGTAAAACACTTTAGAAATATTTGAAAGTCAATACCTGTGCTCCAACAATCCCATTGCCACCATAGAAATTGCGTCCATACATGTGCATGGAACCACCCTTTCCCCTCGAACAGCCTGACTTACGCCCGGTGAGTTCAGAAAGTACACCAAATGTCGGGACACCCATAATGTACGCCCAACCGTGGACTCTATATGCTGAAATCACACTATCCTGCTCTCTCAAGGACGCTTTGATCCCAACAGCGACAGCTTCCTAAAAACCAATTCTTAAGATGGCCACGCTTGCAAATATTATGAGTCTGTACCTGTCCTGAATATAAGTGGCAGAAGCCACGGATCAACTTTTCTTTGTACAAGTTACCAGCAGCCGTTTCCAACCTCCTCACTACTTGCATTGTCCTATAGAAAGACAAAGCAACATCTGACGTAATAGACACTTTCGTCGACGGCCCTTCAGTCAATTTGAACAGTTTGAATGGCTTAAATAATTACATCCTATTATTTTCTATTGTTTTATGGTATTTCTATAAAAATGGACCACCTTTGTTTCAAATGAAGCACTGCTGGCATAATCATTTTTCTTCAGAAGTATGAGTTTATCAGCAAATCTCTAAAATTAAGACATGGAAAAATAAATGAATTGATAGTGAATTTAAAATTGAATCACAAATATGTATCTGTAGTTTGGAGATCTCTGATCATCCTGTACTGTCAGCAGGCAAACAAGCAATCTCGTTTGGTATGTCATGAATGTTTTACCAGATCAGTAGTGGGTTTGTGACCCAGTTCTCATTAAAGTTCAACAAAACTAGGAAGTATAGGGGGAAAATGGTTAGAAATGGCCAAACTATGTGATCACCTCACATATTTCAACAAAATACCTATCAATAAATATTTATGCTGCATATTTAGCTAAAGTAAAATAACATGTGCCCAATGCAAGTTAGCAGTCTGAGTACAGGAATTTCATAATGATTCCATAGGGGGATCATCGGTGTGGTATGGTAGAAAAGAAGAGTTCTTCTTCTCCTTCATAGTCAGACTTTATAGGAAGTTGTGAAGATTGTTTCCGGGGTTCCCTGTGGTGCTCAAGGCGCTGTGGCTTCAAGGATGCAGGGCATCTTGCATTTCTATACCATAATTACACAGATCAGGAGCAATCACGCCTCATGGGGTGCACATAAATATAGATCTGGTCTAATGAAACCTACCAAGTGCACTACTTGTGACTGCATTGAATTGAACAATATAATTATGGAATGCCCATGGAATTAATTAAGAAAAAAATTTTTTTAGTGGTATCAAATCCTTACTTAAGAGTGGACAGGAAGTGGGGAGGACATGAGATAGTCAGGGTGCAATAGCCCCAGTTATTCTGAGAACATGCTGTCAGTAATTTTTATCCATTCCTCCAAGGAGACTGTGAGATTAAAAAACATGAAAAAAATTTATATAAGGCAAAGAGCTGTCCTCCTCTTCTACCCTGCTGGGTAATATACAAAAAATATGTACATTTCTTAAAATTAAGTTTTAAATTTACTTTAAATTTTTTTTTTTTTTTTTTTCCGGCTGGCGCAGGTAGGCTATTGCCAGCTCCTCCAAAATACAACTTTATTACACGGACAAAGTACTGATACCAGAATGGGAGGAATAGGCCAAAGAAACACCGCTAAAGGCAAATTTCTACTGAGGTACAACACCAAAACTGACAAGGGTACGGGGGCTGGATGAATAAAAAGACTGAACTTATATAAGTATGCTACTGTTTTCCAGTCTGAAATCTTATTGATTGAACACTGCGTCATGGAAATAAAAAGGCAAAGAATTCATTCCCGGAAGACAGCCATCTTCTTTGACAGGCAGTACTAAAGGCCCTAGTCTTATGCGAGGTGAAGGCAAAGTATTTGAAACTGCATGGAGACATCAGCGACATCAATGACCTGACCTGGACATGGGTCCCTAGAGATTTGGGTATGCAGGCAATGAAAAGATTGACATGTCCAAAGAGGTAGCCAAAATGGATTCTCTAGGTCCCGAACCGTTCTGTGGCCTAGCATCCAAAGAGTTTACACATTAAAATGGATCATTAATAACTCCCAAGTTTGGCAGAATAATAGCCCAGATATTCTTAGCAGGGCTATCTGCAAAACTTACAAGGCAATTACCGAAAGGGAATCGCAACCGAACCGAGATTCTGGTTGGACTCTTGACAGGGATCTGATGCCTAAGAAGGCACATGCACCGATAGTAGTACAGACTGAAGACCGTGCAGATATTGCCAGGAAAAGGAGACTGCAGGACACATTTTATGCTTTTGTGAGGGTCTGTGCAGGTGCAGATTTTTGCAAATAGGAAAGGAAAGCAAGCAAGATTCTATGCTGGCAAGGCTTTGAAGGTTGATCAAAATCTAGCTGGCCTTGGTGAAAACCACAGGAGCACAATAGACCTACTCAGGTCGAGGTGCGGAAGGCCTTTGGGATGGCTCTTTCATCCCTATCCCTATTCCCAGACCTAATCTTTCTTGTGTTAAAAATAATAAACTTACTGCTTAAAAATGAAGGGAAGCAATGTAGAAAATGGTAAATTTTAAAAAAAATTATTTCCAATTGACAACTTGGTTAGGTCCATTGTAGTAGGTAAAGGATCTAATTCATACATTCGTGCTAATAAAACTGAAAAATTTTCTAAAGAAAAATAAATAAAAAATAATAATAATAATCAGGTAGGAGTAAAAACTGAAAATATCCTCAGCGCTTGCTCACCTTTGTTGTCAATCTTGAGCAAAGATTCTGAAAAGCCATTGCGCCAAGGTAGATTGAAAATATTTAAACGTTTTAAAGAATAAAACAATTTTTTCCCAGATAAAGTACGATCTGTCAACCCTTAAATCCTAGAAAATTTAATCAGAAGGCAACAACATAAGAACCTCTGTCAAACAAATGTTTATAGTAGAAACTCATAAACGGAATGATGTCATGATAGTCCATGACTAATTCTATGGTCTGATTCATTTGTACAGTCATTCAAAGGTGCAAGAAGGAAGGATCAGACCATTGAACATAAATTAAGTGCTGTTGCTATTGAAAGCATTCGTGATAAACTTGTTATGCTTCTTATTCAATAATTATGAGTTATGGTAATCTTGGAAATGATTTTTCATCAGTTGTTGATTAATTTTAATAACTGCTTGAAGGCCTGGGAAGGAGAAGTGGATAAACTGCTAAAATCACTGCTGCAATTGGAGAGGGCTAAACTCAGAGGAGAGGTCACTGACATCTGAGAAAACATCTACACAGCATGGGCATAAACGATGATCCCATCTGCAGATTATGCAATGAGGAGGAGGAAACAGCTTCCCATATCATCTTTGAATGCGAATGCAACAGCTCAATGGAGATTTAACCTAACATCCGAAAAAAACTTATGGAATGAAATTGTAGCAGCGACAGTCAATGACCTGATACTTCTAAGGAGAAGGATTGACTTTATTGCACTGAACTAAGGAACTAGGAGGGTACAATAAGCCAGAAGACTACAATGCCTGGGAGCACAAACCCCGCTTCCTAGTACGATCATCATCATCACTCTTAGAAGATCGGGAGGCCCTCATGGGTCTGGGCTTGGGTATGGTATGGTAATAAGGATTTTTTAGTCAAAAACATAATAAATCAGGTCTGTTTTGTGTTAGAAGATACAAATGATCCCAAAAAAAATAAGAAAGGCACATATAACGCAACTTAAAGCATATAGTCAACCTAGTATAAATTAAGCTATATTTTAATCCTGTTTATTGAAAGTTACAAAAATTAGCCTCTTTGAAGTTTCATTTTGTTGTTAATTTGATTTATAAAATAAGTACAAGATCATGCTCTTAAAAGATCACTTCATTTAGATTGTTAAAAAATATAATAAATAAAAAAGAAACAAGAAAATAATAAATTTGACAACTTTAAAATTTAATAATAAAAGCTAATTTTAATTGGTATAAAACAGGATTTTTGTATAAGCCAATGCCAAGTCTGCCCCCATGCTCCAAATGCTATCCTCTTGATCAAAACTTACTCACTACTTCCTTAACTGATGACATATGATTCAAAATCATAGCAAGAATTCAGTTGTTATGGATTTTGCTACATTTGAATGAAATTGAACTTTATGGCTAAATCCTTTGATCAACCAGGAAAGATGCATAGCCTCAAACTACCTCACACCATCGCAGAAAATAGTTCAATCAAGAACGAAGAAAGAACCTGGCGTGGAATTTTGGACTTTTCGGATTTATGATCAGACCCTAAATGGTTTTTGGGTCCACAACATTATGAGTTCTCATCTTCTGAAACCCACGGATATACACCATCCATCCACACATTGTATGAGCATACATGACTTCAGAGGAGCCCATTCAGCATTTAGATGCATTCCAAGGAGGTCAAATATACGGTGGGAGAATATTGTAAATAGTTTTAAGTTTGAAAACAAACTCATTTTATCCAGGCCTTTAAGGGTGAGAAATTTTGTCACATTTCAATTTATTTCAAAGTGACAATGTTGTGATTTAGATTTCATGATTAGGCCTAGAGCAAAAAATAAGAGAGGACTGGGACATGCCATATATTCAAATTTTAGGTATTTTCCTTTTATTCAAAAGATAAAAAGGGAAAGGAGAGTTAAATATTCTGGATAACTATCACTCAATTTAATAACAATATATATTTAATTTATTCATCTTTTCTGAAATTAATTGATATCTGGAAAATTAACCCCCACATTGAACCAGTGGGATATTGGGTAAGGAAATCGGTATTTCAAATTAACGAAAGCCCTTCCCCCAACATAAATTGGTCCATTTTACGAAAAGGAAAAATGCGCCTTAACAAATTGTTTGTTTAAAATTTAAAAAGGAAATTTGTTGATTTTAATTGTTATTTTCTTGCGTAATTAATAAATTGTTTTCAAACTTGAATTAAATTTTATTATAAAAAGAGTCCTGATCGATTGTATTCAGGTTCGATCAAGACCTGTGGGGCTCTTTTTCTAATAAAAAGGATTCAGAGTCGGGCCCGTCTTGTTGAATTGAGAACAGACCGTGACATATGTACTTACATTTATTATTTATTTTATTTATTAAATAAACTAGGGACTCATATGTAGATTATTATATTATACAAAAACTAGATTTGCATCACAATAAGAAATATTAGTTGTACGGTTGTTTTTTAAATTTTTCCCCAGCAGTATAATATATTTGACTACCATTGACAAGTTGCCAATAAATTGTGTAGTGAATAAAGGTATTGTCCTGCATACAATTTTTGTTTGCAAACAATATTTGTTTCTTAAAAAAAAAAAAGAAAAGGATATACAGTAGGATAAGGAAACAAAATTGTTGTTTTTGGTTTTTTATCAACAAAAATCTATTTCATTGCCACCGTTCCCTTTTGACCATGTGTAAATACTAAAGTTGACTTTTATAGGGGCTTATTAATTTAAGGAATTCTCTATACACGTAATCTGGAATTGTATCTTTGGAAAAACGATTCAACGAGAGATCAGTGTTAGGGATGGCAATTAGCCCTCGATGTTTAGGGAATGTGAGTGTTTTTTGAATTTTTGGAACTTTAACGGAATGGTTTTCATTAAAAAAAAGACTGAAACTCTAACTGCAAAGTGACGTCTAGTGGTTTTTTATCACGTTCTATTCTGCCTAAGGAATGGGTTTTCAGAAATAATTCTGCAAGAGGGTGTGTGGAGGCAGGGAATGACCAGTTTTGTAAAATATTTAATTTCTAAGAGGCATCGTCGCAGTGGAAGTCTGACAGGAGCAGAAGCTATCAGAATAGTTTCATGTAGACCTCTGCTGTGAATTGTGTTGATAATTTGTCTAATTCGTTGAGAAGCAGATCCATACGGTTGACAATCATAGTCTATTTTTGACTGAAATAGACTCCTATCCAATATTCAACCAACAATATTCTTCACTCATTTTCTCAGCAATAACTATTTACAAAGTGCTAATAAATACACTCATTTCTCAGCAAATGCCATACTATATACAGTTAAGAATAAAGGTTGATATATTTTTTTAATGTTTGACCACATTGTCAGGTTTTAAATTTATCTAAGAATGAATTACCATGCTGTATGGTATTAACAAGCCTGTTTGTCACATTTGATGTTTTTTTTATCGTTTAAAAAGTAGTAAAACGACATTGTTGATTTTTTGAACAGATTTTTAGACGGCCTTACTCCAATTTATTTGGATTGAATTTTTCCAGAACGGAACCAAATGAAACCGATGTTAAATGTTGACAATTGAAAAGCGTTTTTTTGACGTTTAAAAGACACACAAATTCAAAACTCGGTAAAAAAAATTCGCCCAAATTGTAGGTTTGTACAACAGACTTGTGCGAGACGGGACGAAGCGGCCATATTGGGGGTCGGCGATAGCCGTGTCGAGTGTTCGAAACGACGCCCTACTCCAAAGATTTTTTAGACCGACGGGACCTTGATTTCGAGGGCGCGGACCAGTCAACACTTGTACGGATCCGGGACGAGTCTCGACAAGCAGATCCTAAAGTTATTATTATTTTTTTTTAATTGAAATTTCCTTCAGAAGCCGCTCGTCTCTCAGATAAATCCTCTTCGTCCCAAAGTATCTCTCGTCTTGGCGAAATACGCTGACATGTACGTCGAACGCCTTTTATGACGACCACTGGACACAGCTCATCCCGTACAGCCTTGATCCGACACAGATCCGTACATTTAGAATAGATGAGGAAAATGGAACGTACTCTGCTCATTTTGACCGCCGTTTTCACCTCTTTCATCTTAATGGTGAGTCGACCTATTACCCAATTAAGCCAGTGACTTTTTTTTAAGTTTAAGACGTATTTTTTTAAAGTTCAGTCTTGATATAACGCAGTTATCAGAAGCACAATGGTTCGATAATTATCCTTTTCCCAGGCACTTAAAAATGAAAAAATAAAAAAAAACGACTAACGGTCGATTGAACAGATTTTGAGGTAATTCCGAAATTGCTTGTTGTTTTGAAACTTGTTATGCTCACTAGAATTCCAAGGCGTTTTTATCGATGACGAATGATAAACTGAATTAGTTTATTACGTTGTACAGATTTTACATACTTTCTGTATAAATAACGTGTATAAGGAAATCTTTTTAAGTTTACGTATACAAGTGGGTGAATCAAGTACATTTCTATCATTTATGCTATCGCCTGGTCGATAAGCTTTTAGTTTTGGGTCGTGGTCATAGTAAACGAACAAAACAACTTTTCTACTCACCTTTCAATGATAAACAAGTTTCAGGGATGTACAGTGTAAATTTATACCTCAATTTTCTTTCCGTTTTTGGATCCGGACACGTTTTGTTCAACAATTTATTTTCAGTATTTTCTGAAATGGCCCATTGACGAAGACTTTTGGCATCGGGCGCCTGGCGTAAAAGAAAAGTCTTCGTGGATGAATGGGTGAGGCGCTAGGTGAAGTTTCAAGGATGTACAAACTTTGATTTTTTTTCCGTGTTTGGATCCAGACACGTTTTGGTCAACAGTTTATTTTCAGTATTTTCTCAAGTGGCCCAATCATAAATACATTTGGCCTTGGGCGCCTGCCGTCTTTGCGAATGGTTGGGGTGAGACGCTAGGTGCCAGGCGGCTGGCGTACAAGTGAGAGAAAAGTCTAGGTGAGTTGGGAAGATGCCTGGCGACAGAAGATTAGAGGGTATAGAGGTAGTTCATTTTGTTTTTTGGGGTTGTGTAGTCCCTTTGTATCAGTTCAAACGAAATGAAAGTGGAAAAACTTTTTGTTAAGCTGGGTTTCCACTATGCGATAAAATCATTCGTGCAACTAAACGCAAGAATTGCTTGCCAAACACCTTGGGTTAACCATTTCCACGAGGTGAAACAAGGTTGCGTGAGACAGACATGCTATTTATAACTAGACAAACTGCTGTAACAATGTTCGCTATCATGGCGATACTTTATGTGTTATCATGACTTTGATCCACTCTGACACCGGCTCTTCATCTCAGCCTACAACCTTTAGTATTTTTCCTCTTTTTGCCATTTTGAAATGTGTAATCAGGATCTGAATCTCAGCGTCTTATGAAGTGGCCATGGGGAGCTGTTAGCAAAGTGATTTCTTCTTTAATTATTACATTAATCTATACATGCTTAGTGGTAATAATTGACCGTATGAATTATTACAATTAATTATACTTTTTATCTAAGGTCTTGGTTGGGACAAAAAAGCTAGTGTCATGAGTGGGATTTGAACCCACAGCCTTCGGCTCAGTACTGCTGCTCTAACCACTTGAGCTATCGTGACTTCGGTCCACTTGGACACCAACTCCTCATCTCCATCTATAACCTTTCAAATTTTCCCTCTTTTTGCCATTTTTCACTTTTGTTTATTATTATTATTTTTTGTTTATTATGCATTTTATCTTTAGCATCCCACAAAAATGGGTAGCTGTGATACATTCGATAAGTCGAATGCAGTCTTCCTGGTTCATTCTCGTACTCGAGACAAGTAGTACAAGACAAGTTACACAGAGAGAAACAGACAACGCGACAGACTTTGATACAAAACTGTCAGCTATGGAGTATCCTTGTGCCAAAAGTTTTGCAGCCCCGGTTAGCTCTCCACAATGCGAGACAAGTTTCGTGAGTGAGTTTTGCGCAGTGGAATCTCAGTTTAAGAGTTCAATGAAAAATATAGAAACCCATGCCTATGGAAGGTGAAATCCAGAGATTACTCATATAATACATTAAGGCAAAAGGTATGGGAAGAATTAGTTTTGTTTTTGAAGAAAAAAAGTCAATCCGAGTGCGAATATTGAGTAATTTTATTCATAATCTGATTGGGTACCAAGTTACATGCCGAATGTAAATTGAGGTGCCAAAGCAAAATGTGGCATCACCGTGAATAGGGGAAGGAAGTTGGACTCCTGAGATGCCAAAAGTCCGGCATTACCGGAGGCCTTAAGGCATTACCTGTCTGGTGTGTACAGTCCTGAGTATTTGAATTAAATGAAAATCGGTATGACTTGTTGATGTACAGTGGAGAGCAAAACTTCTTTTTTCAATGTAAATGGCTTTCTTCTTTCAGTCTTGTCCTCCACTTTTTGTAGCAGTTTTCCATAAGCTCAAGGTGTTCTTGGATGTTGGAGAGAGTTTGGATATTATTCAAGTTAGAGAACAAAATTACGGTGTCGTCCGCATAGATGGTGATGTGAAGTGTGTAGATGGTCAGCAGTATGATATACAGGATCGGACCAAGAATGAGGACTCTGTCTTGTATCAGTCTGACTTCTGAGAACTCGTTGACACACCTTACTCTGAATCAGCAGTTGATTAGATAGTATTTCAGGATAAGATAAGAAGAAATGAGTTAAAAGTGTTTAAGTTTATAAACCAGGCCGGGTGCCTGACTATCAAAAGTCTGTGCTACATCTAAGAACACCCCTAGCAATACCCTATTTTTCTTGAACAGAAAAGATTGTGCGAACTCTGAAACCTTGTTGGATTGTCGATTGTGGACAAGCAGAATTAGTGAAATGGAATGATTTTATGAATATCTAGAAGAGCTTTAAAATGAGTCTTTTGATAATTTTGAACTTTGTAGGAAGAAGGACGATGGGTCTATAGGAGGATATGTTGGGAGGTTTGTAAGTTTTAGGAGTATAATGACAGAATATTTCCATAAGTGAGGATAGTAGGTGGTTCGCACAATGACGTTATGTATATTGTAGTTGGGGATTTATTAATTTAACTTCAGGAGGATTAAAAGGAGGAGGCGTCCACTGGAATTAGCATCTCTGCTTCCTCATTCCAGATGCTTGGCATTTAAATCTCGCCTAGATATAAACTATATATCTTAATTACTTTTTGTACAAAAAACAGAGACTTGTATTTTCATAATTTTTTCACGTTTTGAACCATCTTAATATTGGAATAAACAATGCAAGTCAGCTGTAACTCTAACTCTGGGGATGAGCTTTTTTACATAAAGTACTTTGGCTGTACGAATTTTTTCGTTGAGTCTCGTTGATTGAGTCCTCTGACCCTGGCTGACTGACAGTCCCCTCAGTGAGACTGTCGAATTTTCCACTACTTCCGAGGTGATTGACAGTTGACTATTTGTCCTGATGGCTGTATCTTTCCTGGCTCTGGCTGACTTGAGTTCTCTCACTTTCCGCTGCTTTCAAGATACTTGATAGTCAACTCAACAGCATCATCCTGCTCTCCTATGAACTACTTGATTTGGTCTCAACTTTTTCGGCAATCCTAAGTTTATGGTTATCCTCAGCTTCCCTCAATAAATAACCCATAGTTTTTATTTATTTATTTTTTTTATTGGGGGTTATTTACCTGTCACTTTTCTTGGGTAACATTTCTTTGCTACTAGGTGGGCGACGTAGTAGGCGATTTAAAGCACCTTACAAATCATGTTTAAAATTCTTTACAACTATGTTTAACTTCTATTAAAAACTATTCCTACTTTATACTAAGACCGCTTACAAAACTATGTAATATTAGTTTGCAAAATATGTGTTTTTGTAATTTTCAGTTGAATGCACATGGAAATCAACTAGGATCCATATTACTACATCAGATCTAAAGAACGTTTGTTACAGAAAAACTCTGACTAAAGTCATATTTCAGAAGTAACAAATTTTGTTTGTTTCTTTTTGCACAAAAACAAAAATCAACTAAAATATGCTGTTTTGAAACTGTTTCATAAACATGTAGCCTATTTACATCCAGACCTGTTTTACTGCTTGCTTTTACTTTATTCAAGTTTTTAGGCCAGGCTAGTGGAATCGTAATATATGTGATATCAATCACGGCAGGAAAAACCTAATCCACATATTGCAATTGTCCGACTGGATGAATTTGGATAATAATCTGGAAATTTTGATCATTTGAGGAAATGATTTTTTTTTTAAAGAAGCAACTGGTTCTACTTAGTGAACCAATTTTGCTGTTGGCAAAGATGGTATTAATTTGATCATGTTGAAGATGTTTGAATTATTTAGATGAAAATTGGCCCAGTTTATTATTATAAAAAAAGTAAATATTATCATACATTTCTTCTATTATTATCATACATACGTCTTAATTCTTATCACCCATTGGGTGACATGGACAAGGGGCTAAACCACTTTACAATACTTTTTTATACTATTATCAATCCGCTGAGCTTCGAGCCCATAGCCACTTTTGCGGCGAATATGAGTCGTATGCCCTAAGTACTAAGCTACTGCTGCCTTCATTATTGCCAGCACCAAGATTTAAAAAATACGAATATGATTAATTTATAAGGAACGATACCAAGAATAGTAAAGCTTGCAAATTGATAGGGTGAATCATAGCAAGATAATGCAATTTTTTATAACTTAACAATGACAAGTATCTGGTACACATTTTTCTTTCTCTGATAGATTTATACTATCCCAAGTACAAGACCTTTATAAAAAAAAAGTTGTTTTAGCCTCGTTTTGTTATTTTATTTGAATAAATTAAGTATGTAAATATTCAATTAATTATACACAATTTTTTTTTAATTTCGAAAAAAAATTGTGTATAATTAATTGAGTATTTATATATTTAAATAGAAGCTGATAAAATTTAGTATTAATCTAGAATCACACCTGTGAATCGTACACAGTCCCACTAATCTAGTATAATCGTTAATAAAAAGTGTTTCTATATGAAGCCACGATTTGCTTACAATTAGAATAAAATCGGGTAGTCGAAATGAGAGGTTTGTGGCATGGGTGATCGAAGTCACGGTAGCTCAAGTGGTAGAGCAGCGGCGTATTTAGCCGAAGGTCGTGGGTTCGAGTCCCGCCTGTGGCACAGATTTTTCATTTAGGGAAAAAAAATTGTGTATAATTAATTGAGTATTTATATATTTAAATAGAAGCTGATAAAATTTAGTATTAAATTAAGTATGTATTATCTTCATCATCCGTCCTGGGGATTTGCTCTATGTGGTCATTGTAACCCCATGGGCTCGGGGGTTTTGGGGGAAAAGGCCATTTGGAAGTTCATAGTATTTGAATTCAGGACTTCAGGAACTGGGGCCTTCCAGCGATGATTCACCTTGTCAATGCTTTAACCGTTGCAACCACCAGTACAGGTGTTCTTTATAAATAATGTGTGGTGATTAGTGACAGTTAATCGATAATTATTTAGAAATCGTGAGATGCGGTCTGGTGTGATGTAGGTTTCAGAAAAACATTTTCTTTATCGTGCCAACGTTTCGATCTTTATTGAGATCATCTTCAATCATCTCAAGATTTCTAATATTTATAAATAATAAAAGAAAATTGTAATATTAGAGTCTAACATAATTCTTTGATTATCTTCATTTTTGTTTAATTTAATTTTCCATTTTAACTAGTTAAAATACTAGAACCTATTCCGTAAATGTAGGCTACAAATTTCTATCGCCTGTAACTATTTTTAAGCCCAGTAATTCAATCCCTCTCAAGTACCAGTAAAAATTCAAAGTCTTAAAGTTGAAACTATAAGAACATCCAGCTTTTACTCTCTTCTTCCACATTTAGGAAAAAATAATGTACTGGAATAAGTGGTAATCAGAAGCTCAGGGCCGCAATAAGAATTAAACAGAAAAGTTCAAATTGAGTTGAGGTTGCCTAATGTGAAACGTGAAGTTTACAGGCTGTCTAGGGGAGTGTTTACAGGCTAACAAAGATGGTTATTTTTAGCAGAACAGTGTACATGACCCTCTTGAATAGAGATCAATTTATCATCAAGTGAGGCATATAAAATAAGCAATAATGAGTATTCTAGAATGATCAACTATCTGGCTTCATTGTTGAACTTTATATTTTCGAGTGATTTGATGAAATTTAAATCAGGATTATTTAAAAGAATTTCACAGTTTAACTTGATGTATGGATTGCTGAGGCAGTAGTCAGCTAGCTACACTGAAGCTCTTGAAAATTCAGTGCTCTGAAAGTGTGTGTTTAGTTGGAAAGTACTAGCTCCTACAGACCCATCAGCCTTCTTCCTGCAATATACAAATTCCTCAAAAGACTTTTTTTATAAGCGAATAATACCCATCCTAGAAATTCCTAAAATAATTCCATCTAATCAATTCAGCTTCCATCCTTATCATTCTATGATCCAATAATGTTGCAGTTTTGTCCTGTGCTCTAGAGAATAAAGAGTATTGTTTGGGTGCATTCCTCGATGTAGTGTAAGCTTTTGATAACTGTCACCCGGGCATGCTTTATAAATTTAAACTCTTCCTACCCAATCCTTGTCATCTTATCCTGAAATCCTACCGACTGCTGCTTCAGAGTGAGGTGCAGTAACTAGTCCTCAGAAGTCAAACAGATACAAGTCACATGAGGAAGCATTCTTGGTCCCATCCTTTTTATCATCTACATGTACACATCGACTTCTGACCGACCTATTCACCCTAATACTATCATCATCACCACTTGATGATACCACAATTTTGTTCTTTAACTTGATTCCTATTCAAGTTACCTCCAACATCCAAGAACACACCTTGAGCTTATTAAATACTCGTAAGTAAAATGTACTCGGCATTTGTTCACTTTGGGGGGGGGGGCAACAGTTACCCTTCACTATGCATCGACAACAAAGAGATCCCAATTTCTGTTCAAGTCAAAAATTTAGGACTATACCTATACAGCATACTGGCATGGAATGCCCACTTAGAGATTTAAGAGACAACTTAACATAAGACTACAAAGAATTTTAGGATGAAAAACTGGTTTGATCATCAAAACTAAACTAACCTTATACAAGACTGCTGAGACCACTTAGGTCATATGGAGTGGAACTGTGGGGTTCCACTGTCATCCAGCACATCCGATCCTTACAATCAAAAATTTTCGGACAGATTTTGAAAGCTCTTTTTGAAAGACAAAAGTTTCACACCTCTCAACACATATCGTCGATGACCTCGAGACCTTGCCCCTTAATCTTTCACATGGTTGCCAGCATTGGCTGGTTTCTCATGGTATATCTTCCGGGTGCAGTACTGACATTTAGTGTTAGTGCTGCGACTGAAAAAACTTTTTTGATCTCATGTAATATGTACAAATATACATAGGGAAAATAATTTAAAAGAGTGTTTATTTATGAGTTCTAATTGATTTCAGGTGAATGGTAACTGCATCTGGTATGGTAAATGCCACACCCGGCCAATTACTGGTCTGCCACTTAATTGCAATTACACTGGACCAGCAAAGAAACTGAATAATCCAAAGGGACTTGAGTACCTTAAGAAGTGGTGTCCTGAATTTGTCAGTGAGTAAAATTTATTCTCATCCTTATAATATATTCCAATTAATTATTATTTTTGTCTAAGGTTTTTGGTTGAGATGAAAAATTAGTTTTATTAGGTTTCGTGGTCCGCTTGTCTAAATGAATTCTTTTCAATTAATTAAGGTTTTTAGTTGAGATAAAAAAGTCAATGGCACGAGTGGGATTCGAACCAACGATCTTCGGCTTGATACGCCGCTGCTCTACCACTTGAGCTATCGTGACTTCGATCCACTCAGACACTAACTTCCCCTCTCAACCCCACCTTATGCCAACCCCAACTTATCTCAACCAAAAATCTTAATTAATTGAAAATGAAAAATTAGTGTTACAAGTGGGATTTGAACCCACAACCTTCGGCTCAATACGCCACTGCTCTAACCACTTGAACTGTTGGGATTATTGTTACGGGTCACGGGTTCAAATCTCGCGTGTGACACTTATTTTTCATCTCAACCAAAAACCTTAGACAAAATTGATAATCAATTGGAATAATTAATATGGTCAATTATGACCACTAAGCAAATATGAATTAACCTATAGTATATTATAATCATCCTTATGTATGCCTCAGTAATGCTTTTTGTACTAAAGTATTATTTGCATTACAGTTTTTAATTTATTGCAAATCAGTCTAATAATAGCAACTTTTTAAAACTATGTACTTTGATTGTGATATTTTTCATACATACAGTGCCATTGCTTCCTTTTTTTTACAATTTTTCTCTCTAGAGAAAATTGTATCTCTTTTTATGGTTTATGATGAATGTGTCTTCTCCCAACTGACTTACAAATCATTACTTCATTTGAAATTTATATTTCAAAATGAATAATTTTGATCTAGTTTAAAAAATGCAAGACGTTTTCGACTTCAAATCGGCGAGGCCACTGTATCTAATTGACTAAAGTATAACCCCCTTCTGCAAAACTTGGGATTACAATAGCATTTTCGTTTTTGCTGTGTAATTCTAAATCTAGATTTTTAAAACATAAAGTTGATTTTGTTTGGGCAAAATAATTATTAAAATGCTTTAAAGCCTTGACAAAATAAAAAATACAGGTTTGTTACTTTAATAGCTCTAAGAATTGCAAATTCTTAATCTATAATAATTAATGTTATTTCAACTTATTAAAATTAAAATATCTCGTACTTGCCAGCGTTAGACCTTGACCTTTCGTCCCTACTAAATCTTGGCTCTGGGGCTAACAACAACTAGGTCATTTCAAAAAATTTCAAACGATATATTCTGTATTTTGTTTTCAAACATTTTTTTAAATGAATTTTGAGACTTAGTTGAACTTATACATGCTCATAGGAAATAATTGTGTGGAGAAATGACAGGAATTAAAAGGAAATTTACTACTAATCAATGATAACTATTGAGTCATAAGCATTATTTTTATAATTAATTTCAAGCTTGTCTAAATTTGATAATAATCAATTTCAGATACTGCCCAAGAGACTGAGACTGAAATATGTTGCGACACAATACAATTGGAAGATTTTGATAAAAACATAAACATAGCTAAAAGTTTTCTTCAACGTTGCCCTTCATGTTTCCATAATTTTCTTGCTCATCTCTGTGCTATCACATGCTCACCAAGACAGTCAGAATTCATTAATGTTACATCGATTGAAACTAATGAAAAAGGAGGTAAATATCAAACAGTATTTTTGAATTAAACTATGTGTTAATTTAGTCAACACTAGTTAACAAATTTTATGTATTATCTTTGTTTTAGTCTTAAGACTAACTTTATAAGACAGAGGGCGGCCATTATGTTTCTTATCCCATTCACTGAATATGTTATTAATTATTAAATTGAACTCATTTATTGTATTTGTCATTGCCTTTTTTGTTAAATTTCTGATCTTAATCAAGAATTTAAATAATTTGAATGAGAGACAAAAAAAAATCCCTCATACTACATTCAAGATGCTGCTTCAAACTGCTTTATATACATAATACATTTTTATTATCAATTTTTTTGAGACGATAAGCCGCCAAGCAGTTAAACCTTTAGACTATTTTTATCGGAATTTATTAAAGAATTACAGTGCTCTCTCAACTATCTGGAAGAATCGTTATAGAAAGGTTTATTTGGTTTTATATTTTTATTGGAAACTTTATCCTATTACCTACAATATTCTATTACATGGAAATTTATTTTTATTACATGCCAACATTTTGATCAGTATTTAAAAATATGCATGTATGCCACTGATAACATAAATCTCTAGAATAAGCGAGTTCAGACTGTGATGTATTATTGTTATTAATAATTGTATTATTATCAATTGAGTTTAATACATTTTTTTTTCTTTTCAGTATCTTTTGTCAACAGTTTAGATATTTTTGTTACAACAAACTATTTGGCTGGCACATTTAACTCGTGTAAAAACGTTAATGTACCAGCAATGGGTAATCTGGCTTTAGATGTAATGTGCGGTGATCATAAAGCCATAGGTTGCAGCCCCCTGATGTAAGTAATTTTTATCTTGTTTATTCTCATAATTAGGAAAATCTTCTTGATTTCCTTGAGAGAACAAACAGTAAGTCAGTCATTCAAAATTATTGGTGCAATATTTATAAGACTAAAATAAATTAATTCAAAATTTTTACTAGGTATACAAAATTACTACTAATTCCTATATTAAATTTGTAGATTTACAATTATTTAGTTCTATAAACATTGGTGAAACCGTTAATGTAAATTTTGTATTAAGAAATAAAGATATACTCATGAATAAGTGACAATTAATTAAGGTTTTCAGTTGAGATGAAAAAAGTTAATGGCACGAGAGGGATTCGAACCCACGACCTTCGGCTAGATACGCCGCTGCTCTACCACCTGAGCTATCGTGACCTTGATCCACTCGGACATCACGATAGCTCAGGTGGTAGAGCAGCGGCGTATCTAGCCGAAGGTCGTGGGTTCGAATCCCTCTCGTGCCATTAACTTTTTTCATCTCAACTAAAAACCTTAATTAATTGTCATGTATTAATTGGTCAAGCGGACCACGAAAGTAGTGAACTCATGAATAAGCTTGGGCATGATGATAAAACACATTTATATTTAAATAATTTTTAAAATAACAGCAGATTAAAGTTTTGGTAATTAATTTCAAATAACTATTAATAAGTAATAGCTAAAATAAATTTATTTCATTCAGGTTAGTGGGTTAATAAATTTACGTTAGAAAATTTTGTATTATTAAATAATGAAAGTTCAATTATCAAGTGTACTATACTACAGTGAAATTTCCCTTTAACGGACACTCTTGGGGAATGAAATAGTATCTACTACACAGAGGTATCTGCTTATGGGAAAAAAAAGAAGAAAAAAGTTTAGTATTACAGGATGGGATCTGGACTACAAGGTATTGAGAACTTTGAAACATCGAGTATTTTTAGCTTGAGGGTTTTTCAAATTTACCAAACAATACTTTTGAAGTTTAACACTCCTTTGAGATGAAAAATTTAGAGACATGAGAAGGATTTTTCATCTCAACAATGAATAATTAATTGAACTAGCAGTAGGTTTTCAAACTCTCCCTTGCCATCTCAAGTGGAAAATATGTGGTTAACAAGTTCTGTTTTCCCACCAGCTATCAACAATACTTAGTCAACGGATTTCAACAAAATAAAACTCATTTAGTTCATCCATTTTGCTAGGAGGCAGAAATATACTATCAGAAAATGCACCCAATGTAACCACCTTGTTCTTAGGATTTCGGATGTACTCGTCAGAGCAAAATTTTGTCAGAACTCGCATCTGCTGTAACCTTAGCCTAGTGGTCTTAAAAGAAATCTTATGTTGTATGTTGTGCCAACTTGAAGATGCTTTAAAATTGATTTGCCCT
Organism: Cimex lectularius; assembly: GCF_000648675.2. NCBI lineage: Eukaryota > Metazoa > Arthropoda > Insecta > Hemiptera > Cimicidae > Cimex > Cimex lectularius. The sequence goes on from NW_019392722.1 coordinate 1,462,224, forward strand.
AAATGTTTTGTTGGAGCTTCTAAACCTTGTCTCAGATAAGCAGGACCAAACAGTGGTATTTTACAAGCCTGAACGCAGTAAAACTTGGTCTATGGCTGAACAACCATTAGGATTGGTCATTTCCATGTTTGTAAAATTTAACCAAAAGTCCCTTTTTGTTTTTTAGAATTTCACTTCCCTGGATCATTCCAATGTAAAATTTTGCAGCCAAGTCTCGCATAGTTAGTTTTTTACTTCCACTCACTTTAATTATATTAATTTTTTCTTTAAGTATTACACACACACAGTGGCATAAACAAATTCTATGAATATTAAGAAACTTTTTAAAGGCGAACAAAACACTTAGGGGGGACAGAGTTTCTCAGTAAACATTAATATTCTGAAAGCTTCTGTTTGTTTTTAGGGATTTTTAGAATCAAAATAAGAACTGTCCATGTCCATTATTGCACTGTCCATGTCCATTATTGCGAGTGTTTGCTTTAAAGATTTTGATGTGGGGAAATTAATGTGATGTTGCAGGGGAATCAGAATTTGTCTGTTCAAGGGAGGTGTCTGTTATGGGAAGTTTCACTGTATATGCTGCAAGTGACTGGTTTTACCTAGGATTGCCGATATTTCCCTTGATAGAATGGTTTTATTCTAATATTTTCTGTATGAGGTACAGGATTTTTCCCCTTCTTACTAAGGAAGTTTTCTTAATCTTCGAGAAAATAAACTTCCGGCTTATTTTATCCCCCTGAGGATTGAACATTGTACAAAAAATTCTTGTTTAAGGTGCTCCCAGATATGTGGGATTTGCCGAATGCCAAGCAAAGCTTCCTGAATCTCAACTAGTTTAGATGGGTGTTCGGTTAATCACCTAGCAACAATAGTCCGAGCTCGGCTCACTCAGCTGCACAAATATTCGCTGTTCCCGCACAAATCGGGTAGTTGTACAAACCCTATATGTGTGTTTCTCAAATGCTAAACCGACACTTGGCAAATATTCATCATTGGGCGAATCCCGCATGTCTGGAGGCATTAAGGATTAAAATGAGGTTTTAATATTCCTTATATTTTTAGATGGTTTAATTTTATGGGAGATCCTGACAAGAATGCTTATGCACCAATCTTAATGAACTATATACCTACAGAAGAGCCTACTAAAAATATAATCCCATTTAATCCAAAAATAATACCTTGCAATGTAGCTCTTGATGTAAGTATAAAATAAAACATTGCTTGTTTTGAAATATTGCTAATAATTTTAACCAAGTGATTTTTTTTTTTTTTATATATAAGTTTATTTTTGCTTAAATTACACATTTACTTTTTTCTTTGTGCCTTTAGTTTCTAGTAAGCCATTTCCTTTCATATTTTACTTTATCCCATTTATTGATTTATCGTACTAGTGAATCCACATTATAACCTACACATCCAACCTATTTTCCTTTACTTTTCCCAATGTGTAGTAGCTAAAATTTAAAATGCTGCAACTCCTCGTACAATGATTTACTCCATATTTATTCACATATAATGAACCATGCTTTTTTACTAAAATTACGCTTAAAAGTGAGCTTAAATATAATAAAAAAAACATTACTCTTAAACGTTAAATAATTTTTTTTTAATTTTTAGAAACACACACCGCCTTGTAGCTGTGTGGACTGTGAACAGAGCTGTCCGTCACCTCCACCACCAAAGCCACCATTTGAACCATTTATGATTTTAGGCCTTCCTGGCTTACCACTTGTGATGCTTCTTATCTTCGTAGGAGGGACAAGTCTGTTTCTTTCAGCTGTTTGCTGGGGCTCATCTATCTCGGCTGGCATCGGTGAGATTTTTGTTGCATCATTCTGGTTTGTTCTAAATAATTAACAGCATGATGGGCCGCCCAAGGGAAAAGGGATTTGAGTATTAATTTGTTTATATTATTTCCTAAACTTTTTGATAAAATGCACATAAGAATATTTTGAGTTTTTAAATTTAATTAATAGGAGTGTTGATGACCTGCTTACTATAAAACTAATTTTTGATTTATTGATATGGTGTATCTATACTACCAGGTAACCGGAGAATTTTGTGCAGGTTTAAAAGATTTAATAGTTCTCATAATTAAAATTAGTTCAGAAATATTTTATTGAGCTAAACAGTCTCCATCAGCATCTATAACATTCTCCCGAGTTACTAGCCCAGTTATGCCCTTTGTTACCCCTCAGAGGAGATTTTTTCCTGGAAAAAATAAAATAATCGGCCAGCACACTGTTTTCTGTTTTTTAATCCTTTTTGGCAAACAGTAAACCCCCAGGGTGAATTAACAAAACAGTATTAAACCTCATCCCTGTTCTTTTCCTTTCATTCTAGAGCATCCATGGCGATGAGAAAATAAAGTCCCTTTTTCACCTTTCTTTTCAACTTGTCTGTGCCGACCTGTCCAAGCTCGATCTGTCCCCATTGGCCAGCCCCACTCCTCGCTGAGCCCTGGCTGGGCCTCCTTCAGCTTCCAAATATCGGCCATGTGTCTTCGGCCTCTTCCAGTCCTCACTCAACCTTGCCGAGTCTGGTCACCTCAGGGCAAAGAAAAAGTTTTACCTTCAAATTTTCACTTGTACACCTTCTTATAAAAGTTCGGATCATTCTCCAGCTGTTAATGATTATTGAACTCCTGATTGTGCATCCATTGCTAAGAAAAGGTGCAAGTCAGATGAGGTCAGATCCAGAGAGTATGGAGGGTGTGCTAGGATTTCCAGACCAGGCTTCATTATCATCTCCTTTATCGTTCTGGCTACATAAAGTCACGCGATGTCCTGGTGCACCTTGTTCATGAGAACAGGTTGATTCTGAGCCAGGGCAAGACCCTCATTGCAATTGGCTTGAGTAGATTTCTGCAGTATGGTCAGGCCATGTGGCAGGAGCTTTCTTGTGCACAATGCCTTGTATATCACCAAACACAAAGCAACACTTGTTGTTGGTGAATATTTGATTTTTGTGCTTATGGGACAAGTTCATTTGTGGACAGCATGTTGTTGTTTACTGGATCCATTATTTATCCCATATGACAATGCGGTAAAAAAAATTTCTACTTTGGGTCATGAAAGTAACGAAAAGCAAATGTTTAGATGCTGAAGTTTGTTCTTTCCTCATCCTCCATGTCTTTTCTCAAGTCGATGCTGGAACGAATGGTTTTATCGTTTCAACATTGGCAAGCTTCTGACATGTTTGACTCTAATCAAGTTCACTGGCTTCCCTTAATTTGATGTCATTCAGGGCAGAAGGTCTACCATGGTCCAGATCATGGTTCATCTCATTCCCCTCATCATCATTCCCAGAAGCAAACTATTCTTTTGAGCATTACACTCACTATTTCATTGCCGAACTCAGGGCAAATTTATGAGCTGCATCCACCCTAGTTCTGAGCTTAAAATCTTAAATAAGCGCTGGGTTTTGAAGCCATGAGAAAGAATATTTTATATTTTACAGACACTTTTTCTTTATGAACGATGCATTTTCCTCTTAGTATTATGTGATATAAACATCTAATCTTTCTATCTAAATATAAAATGATGATTAGTGGTATTAAAACAATAACGAAAAACAGTACAAACTTGTCTGGTTACCTGTTATTTTAAAAAATTGAGTAATGCTGTTAAAAGGTTAAGGGTTTCCTGGAAGGAAGAGTAGATGTAATTAATTTCCTTTATTTAACCAGATCATTTTGTTATCATGGTCGGAAAAAAAGCTAGTAAAAATGCTATAATTTCGATCACAGTTCATAAGATATACATATATCATATATGTCAAAACAGAAAGTCAACAAAAGTTAGACTTGTTATTTGAATTGTCCACATGTGTTAACCAGCTAAAAGTAAAAAGTTTTATTTAATATATTTTTTAACGAATATGATGTTGCAACATAAATACCATACCACAATAGTAAATGCATTTCACTATATTCATATTTTTTCATTACTAAATGTATTTTTATATTAAATAGAGCAGTATAGAGGAATTACTATAAAAAGTTCTATTTTTGCAAATATTTAAAAAAATTACAACTCTGTTGAAAAATTAATTAAGTTATACAATAATTATGTAGCCTTCTAAATTCACAACGTTCCCCGCCATGCTGAAGCATTTTTCAGGACAATTTTTCAAACATAGAAACTAAAGATAAATACCTACAAGGTAAAGATAGAACCTAATAATTAATTGTAGTCATTGCTATTTTTTTAAATTTATTTTTTATTTTTTTTATTTATTTATTTTTGTTTTTGCGATGTAATGTTTCCTGCTGATAGTAGTACATGCAGAGCAGTAATTAGTTTTCAGTGAGTATTTCATTCATTAGTGCTAAAATATTTCAAGAATATATCTTCCATAAATAAGACATATACGTAATGTTTTCATAGATAATTACATACATTTTGTGATCAGCTCAGCTCAAGCAATGGATGAAGCGAACATGGCCTTTAAAATGCCCTATTCAATTTCAGTGTAAGTTGTTATTGTTAATAGTTAACTCATTGAGGATGGTGAGCGTGATATCGCACTCTCTTCAAATTTTGACTGAAGTTTGAAGCAGAAGAACCTACGAGAGGTAGGGATGAGTGTGATATCATGCTCTCCCTACCACCTCACTCGGGGAACAAAAGCTGACCGTCCTGAAAGGGTTAAGTAAACTAGTTGAACGGATGTTGGGTGTCTGAACCACTTTTCAAATTTTTTACTCAAAAATTATTCTCGTATAAAATCAAAAAGGCTATGCTAGGATATTTTATATTTATAAATACCTGGAGTTTTATTATTTGAATATTATATTATGAAAAATGTATAAAAGTAATTCCTGTCATACTCATTGGTTGTTACGGATATCAAACCATTTTACAATACTTTCTTTTTACATTGTTTGTTCCAACACACGTCCAAACTGCGCAGTTGAGTTTGGCTGTTCCAACATGCTACAAATGCAAACTCAAACTGTCAAGGCTGTTTCAATATGGTTTCAGGCCAAGTTTGTAACCCGTTGACCGTCAAAACAGTCCGAGCGATCAGAAACTTGCACGGACCCTGTGCTTTTGCTTTCATCAACTCAGAAAATTCTTATAACTAGAGCCCGGTATTTATTTGCAATAACAGTCCTCAAAAGTGCAAATTTTCTTTAAAAATATTAAAATACCCAGGATAAATGTCAGAAACATTACCCAACAATAATCGAATATTTTCTTTTTAATATGCAGTGAAACTTCTCTTAGTAGACACCTCTCTTGAAGGGAAAAATACTGATTCTCCCATTAGTTTCTTCACATTAAAATCTTTCTTCTATAATGCAGACACTCCTAGTAACAGAAGCAGACAGCTTTTTAAACTATATTCTGACTGTAAACTCTCCCCAGAGCAAACTGAAGCCTCCAGAAAATGAATTGTTTCCTTTTTAGTGTTTTGTTCACCTTCCAATATTTTCCTAGTATACCTAGATTTATGCACTTTTCTAACATGTTTAAGAATTTCTTCATTGTGTTTGACAATTAAAGAAAAAATATAATTAAAGTGAGTGAAAGTTAAAAACCAAGAGTGCCAGATTTTCTGTGAAATTTTCCATCGGAAACACCCAATCAAATGAAATTCTAAAGAATAAAAAGAATCCTTTGGTTATAAAAAAAAACTAATAATCAGTGTTTCAAAGGTCTAAAATTCTAGTAATCCACATTGTGGTCCATCTTGTAATACTAAACACTCTTATCCCAAAAGCTGACACCTCTGTATAGTAGACAATATTTGGTTCCCCAAGAGCGTCCGTTATAGGGATGTAAGCATTTTTTTTTCCGGTCTAGTATATTCATTTTGAAATGAAATAGAAACTAATTACTTGTCACACAAAGCATATAATCAGAAAAAGGACGGACTTTTTTTTTGTTAAAATGAAGCCCCTATTTCCTTCAACAACTGGTATATTTTGTGAAAATTAATTTTTCAGGAAAAGCAAAAAAAAGCACCTAGAAGTTTTTGAAATGAGGAAGCCTCAATTCTGAAAATAAGATGCCAATTATTTCAAATTCTATTGGTAAAATAATAATAACAATTTCAAATTTGCAAAAATATGCAGTATAAAATTTGAACCATTGTACTTCGGAGTTATGATTTGGATAAATGTCTGATTAAAATTGTTCAGGTCTTCCAAATCCTTACTACAAAATAATAAACAGTGCACAATATATTTAATTTTTTATGTTAATTTATGTTTACAATCTTATAAACCATACAAATGTACAAACCATACAGTTTGACTGTAGGAGTCCGACATTGGAAAAAAGCAATTGAACATAGTTAAGAATCCACAGTTGACTGAAACTAGTTTGTGATTGGGTGTTGGAACAAACCTGTTATTCTCAAATAAAATAAAATTCCATGGTCTATGCCAGCATACAAACGCAGAACATATAGTGTGGCAAATACGAAATCGGTCGCTCTACCCACTTATTCTGCCTGTTGCATGTACCAAAAATGGTATATGTAGCATGGAAATTTACTCATAAATAGCTTGGCAGGGAACGTGTTAAAACTAACAAGCGGTCACAACAGTTTTATTCCGTCTTAAGTGTACATTTTAAATGAGTATCAGAGAATCAGTGAGTGAAAATATTGTCTTAATTTCTTGCATGCGTTTTGTACTCTTATCTAACTGAATGCATATTGCTTTATTTTATGTTCTCAGCATTTCAACAATATAATTTATTTACTAAAAATGTTTCAAGAGTTTAATTAAAATACGATTAATAAAAATAAATAAATAAAACCTTTGGGATACCATCATAATAAAAAAAAAAGATTAATTTTATTGACTTTCTGGTTGGTCCTTCATTTTCATGGCTCACATCCGAACAACATCATAAATCATTTCAAGATAATTTTCGCTTATGCCATCTCCATAAATAGGTTCACTTCATTCGTAGTTCTATCTTCATTAGGTAGTCGGAGTTAGCAAAATTTAGCTTAATTTTAAGAACTATTGTTATACACGGGACTCCTTATATTTTGTAGAACAATCCATAATAATGGGTTCCTCGAATAAAAGAAACAAAAAGCAATTTAAGTTTTTTTTATAACAAAAAAATATATACAAATAAATTTGCAGGATTGACTTTATATTGTATTCTAGAACAGTTACTTATTAGGCGAATTTGTAGCTGTAGCAGTCCTGAGGAGAAGGAAAGAAGACCATGCAGCAGGAAGTGTTGGCAGAAGGTTGGCTGGAATCAACTCACGAATTGCAATGGCTGCCGATGATGAATCGAGTCCTTTACAATCAAAGAGATCCAGTAGGTCTTTTTTAACAAAGAAAAATCTACGGATCAGACAAAAAAAATTTATATGCTTTACCCCACCAACCAGCTTATGTGATGTTTTGTGCTTTCTGATGTTGCTTACCATTTGATTTTGTCCGGAACATTAGTCTAGTCTTTTTTCCATATAGCTATTTATTTAATGTATGGGCCCATGTGTGTGTGAGTGTACGTACGCTTAGTGTACGCAGTATGCATTACGTTACATGTACACAATACAGAGTGAGAGAAAAATCAATATTTTTATACTACTGCACCTATTTCAAATTCTATATTCTTAATGCTTTTTTTCCTAATGCTTGAATGTTTTCTATAGATGAGCACCTGGAAGTTAATTTTGTGGAAATTTAATATTGGATACTCGTACAATTCATTGGAGGACTATATACATGGTTACATGGCATTAGAAATTTTCTTTATCAATATTTGATTACAGAATTATAAAATGTTATGGTTTGTGACTGTCTAATAGTGGTTATTTCATTAACAAAATGTGTAAATTGTTTAGACATATTGGTTGTGTGCATAAGTTTATCGGTTTTCAGGAAAAAAGTCAAACTTTTAACATATAAATTTATTTTATTTTTAATCCAAAACAAAATTTCCTTCATTTCTATAACATACTACCACGTTCTGGTGGCAGAAATAGCCACTTTCTCTAAAAGTCTGATGCATTAGGTGAGAAGAAACTTGTAAATCAGATTTTCAGAGCATTTTGGTTCAAAAATTCCCCACCTTTTAAGTTATTGTCTAGAGAGTGGAACAAGTAAAAATCGGAAGGAGCAAAATCTAGAGAATACGAGGGTTGGGCAACTGCTGCCAGCCTATCTTGCAATTTTACTCTATGTGGGACCTGGCGTCATGGTGTAACATGACATTGCGTCTGTGTACCCTTTTTTGGTTGACGTTATTCCTTCAATGCTGCCCCAACCTCTAGTACGTTGTAGAGGGTGTGCGCATCAACCCCAATAAATTATTCCTCAAATCATACCAAACAGACAATAGGACCTTTATTGGGTGCAGTCCTGCTCTTGATATCAATGGCGATGTTTCATATTTCTTACAAATGATCCTTCAGCATTTACATTTTTGTAAAAGGCCCACTTCTCATTCCCAGTGACCAAAAAGGAAATAAACTTTTACAATTTATACCTAGTCAGGAACAAAATGGTTTCTTCCATGTCCTGAGCAAAACTAGCCCAGAGTTTGTATTCTTCTTTCTATTGCTGTGTGACTTGCAATCTCTCCGACAGCTTTGCAGTTTGTCCTCATCCTCCTCCACTAAGTCGTCTTTAACTGTTAGACTTTCTATAATGAACTTTGAGTCTTTTCTATCCATTACGAAAACCCTTGACCACATACATTCAGTTAGCACGTTAACTTCATAAATTACTACAGGCATCCTCCATTCTATGCCCGTGTTCTAACTCGTACAGCGAGGAATGCCTCAAATTAATTTTATCATGTCTCCATATCATTCCATTGTTAAAATCTTTTTCTATAGGGCTTTTCCCACCTACCCAGCTAACAGAATAATAAAGGATCGCCCTTGTAAGGGCCGAAATTTAAAACACACACACAATACACAGGATGCATCAAAGAAAGAGTGAACAAGTAGTATTATATATTAAACAATACATTTGGTAGGATCGGGGATGTAATCCAATGAATGTTCTCGTGTCGAAACTACGCCAATCGTTCAGTGTTTTGTTTCATCTTCCTCAGAGCGAGATTCTTAGTGAGTATTTAAATTGTTTTCTCTTATCAATATGTATAAATCTTTTTCTCTTTTTTTTGTAATTTCTTATTTTTTATACTAAGTACAATGTTTTTTTAATAAATAAACCGCTTTTTACAAACTATTATCACAGATAAAATAATAAGAATGTAAACAAAGAGGACTAGTTTAAACTTATTTATTAAAAAAACATTGTATTTAGTATAAAAAATAAGAAATGACAAAAAGATAAAAAAAAGGTTTGTACACGTTAATAAAGGAAAAGAATTTTAAATACTGACTGAGAATCTAGCCCTGAGGAGGGTGAAACAAAATGCCGAAAACTTGGCGTAATTTCAACACCAGAACATTCATTGGACCACATCCCTGATCCTGCCAGATATATTGGTGAATACAGCTGGTCGATCACTTTTGCATCAGTATTTATACATTGATCAAATATAATTTGTTCATGTATCGTTTGAAGATAAAACTATATATTGTTGTATCATTTTAAAATACTCCTTGTTATGTGAAAACCCCCATAATATTCTGTTCAAAATTGCCATTTTTGCACTATTTTCTCATCAATTTTGACTTTTAAAGCAGAAATTTTCTTCAAAACTAGTACACTACACAATATCATTCTCATTTTCTGAAATGACCGGGTATTTATCACTCATACAAAACATGGTGCCATTAACAAATTGCTATAATGTGTCACTTAAAAAAAAGGAAATTTAAAAAAATTGGTTTTGTTATAAATTAATATTTTTGATGTCCCATCTGACTTCAGTTTATTTGTTGTTAGCATAAATAAACCTGGTTTAACTTCTTCAATCAATTATACACGATAGAAACTGAAACATTTACCCTTTATATATACAATTTTTTTTTCAAATGTGAATTTTAAAAACTTCAATTAATACACTTTCTTGAACTGAATAAGTGTATTGAAATTACCAGTGTTCAAATCAATGTTGTACTTCACTGAATGTTCCTGTTCAAAATTACAAAAGGTTAAATTTACTGAATTGTAGACAAAAGATTTGATTCTTCCGTTAAACATATGTCGTATAATGATTACTACTTGAATTCCACAAAATAGAAATGTATTTAGGCTAGAGAAATTCTATTACGAGCCTTTCCTCAGCAAGTCATGTGGCTTCTGCACGATAAATAGTCTTCGACCTATTGAAAATATTGATATGGCATTTAAAAACGGTTATTAATAAAAAACTGAGTTTGGAAGAGTAAAAAATAAGAAAAAATGTAAGATGGTTGGTTTCTGGACATAATCGTAAAGTTGTCTTCATGTTTGCAATTTGCATTTCTGACTTACCAACTTTACTTCTGTTTTTCTTTCTTTGTTGTTAAAAGTATTGCACTAAATTACTAGTAAGCTTTTTCATTTTATGAGCCTAAATTAAGTGATTAAATTTTCCAGTTTCATATTTTATTGTATTAGTTTTTATTTTATAATTATGTATAATTTCAAACTGGTTTTATGCATGTTGAATTTGTTTGCATGGGGGAGTAAAATACTACAATTTGCTATTGTTAAATCGTTTCTTTATTAAGCATTAGTATCTTTTAAATAGTTTGTTTCGTAGAATTAATAATGCTGTTATGCAGGTGTAGTGTCCTCGTCTGACGAAAGGCAGAATGAATCCCCTGCTGTAGCCGTCGCTCGACCGTCATCTCTTCGTGAGAGGTTGGGAAACCGATTGGAAATTTTCCTACAAAACTCTTTCAGGCGCCTCGGATTTGGTAAGTAGTATCAATTCTACATTCTGATTTACGTAAACAATATTCTATTAGTTCGTTGTTTTTTTTTTGTTTTCAGCTTGTGCATCGAACCCTTGGCTCACACTTTTCCTGGGTTTTTGTGTTGTCGTTGCGCTTTCTCACGGCATAAAATACTTGGAAATAACTACAAACCCTGTTGAACTCTGGGCTTCTCCTCATTCCAGGGCTCGTCAGGAAAAAGAGTTTTTTGATCAAAACTTTGAGCCTTTCTATAGGACTGAACAAGTTATAATAAGTGCTGTTGATTTATCCACTGTAAGAACAGTTTTGAAACTTTACTTTCACATTAAACTTTTAACTCATTATGTATTTAAAAACTCATAACATAATTATTGACTAACATATGTTACAATGAAGTAATATTTTGAACATATGGTTCAACGGAGTTGTTAGCTAACTGGACAGCATTCCTATCAATTCATAAACTTTTTCCCAATAAAAAAATTGATTAGGGTTGATTAAACTTATTAAAGTTTAATAATTATTGTCTGAATTTCATTCTAATTCAAAGCTTAATTTGTTCTTTTTATAGTGTGCTGATTTGAATTTTTGAATGTACAGTACTCACTCTCAGTAATGTGAACTCATTGCTGCAGGGGAGTATTCAAATGTTTGAAAAATTCTAATTACAGAGAGTGTTAAAAAAATACATGCAAATGAAAAAAAAAAAGAATACTGTCAATTTTTCTTTTTTCTTTAAAAGTTTTATTTTATTTTATTTATTTAACATTTTCTTCGTTGCTGCTCCCTCTTTTCGTAGGCATATCATAATTAATACAAGAAAAATTTCGAGTGATCTAAAGTGATCTTTTTTAGTGAAATGAGGTGAGGGATTCACTGAACAAAATAAATTGTCAAATTCTTACAGTCTAAGCTAGCCTTAGTCTTTCATATGACCCCTCTCACTCACTCTCTCTCCCTCCCTCCCTCCCTCTGGGAATTGTGATAAAATAATTTTTTATTTACTATATATTTAATATACACAAGTTAAAAAAAAAAAAAAAAAAAAAAAAAAAAAAACTGTGAAACAAGTAGGTTGAGGTTGAGTCATGGAAGCAGGGCGGTAGAGATTCCGAAGACTGTGGGATCTAATCCTATCTAAGTCCATGTCACTCTTCTTGAAACCAATTTTTGAACTCGATTAAACTGTTTATTACTGTTGGTACTAAATACTACAAAACTAAGTTAAATTTTTCATTAGTTTTACAAATTAAAATTTATTGTTGAAAAATTGTCAAATGTTAATTGCCATTTATACTTACATTAATAACAATTTTTGTTATAGGTGAAATACAATACATCATCCAAAGGTGAAGTGGAGTTTGGACCAGTTTTTCATAAAAAATTTCTGCTCGATGTTCTCGATCTACAACAATCTATATTAGCAGTATGTCGTTTTCTTATTGAATTTAATTTATTTATATTATTTTAAATATTTCTAAATCGTTTGGATTCCAACGAGGATTAACCCATTCCCATATTACCCATTTTTCACTCAAGGGCACGTTTACTGTTATGGCATTTTTAAATTTTGTGTAAAATAAAAAAAATTTCTTACCATAGCTTAATCTTAATTTTAAAAAGGAAGGATGATTTATTCTCAACTTAATATTTTAATATTCTCATGGGGGACTTAATTTTTCCTACTAAAGGATAGCCTAAAAATGAAATAATTTAATACAAATAATCCATAATCGTAACCAGAAAAGTTATTGCAGTTTTTTATCTGTTATTGTTTTAATAACGATAATCAAAATTTCATTTTGTAGAACAATTAGTTTACATCATGTTATTTTGATATAATATAGACAATGTGTCATTCATAAAGAAAAAGTGTCTTGAACAGTTCAGCATTAATTATAAAATATTTTCATTCTCATAGTTTCAAAATTGTTAATTCACGCATTCTTATTGTATGAAATTTGCACTGACTTTGGTGAAACAGCAAGTGTACTGTTCAAAAGTAGTTCAAAAAGTTTGCTTCTGGGAATGAGGGGATTGAAAATGAACCACGCTCTTAGTAGACCTGTCTTGAATGATGGCAATTTGAGGGAAGCAGCTTGCCAGTGTTCACCATAAACGATGAAACCATTTGCTCTAGCTTATCATCTTTGGAAAATGTGGAAGCTGATTTCCTAATAAATTAACTGACAATAACGAGCTTCAGTGTCTAAACATTGATCAGGACTACTTACGGCAGGAATAATCGATCTTGTACAGTAACACTGGTAGATCGTACTATTTCCTCTCATCAAATAACCCGACACGAAAACAAAATATTCACCAACAAAAGGTGATGCTTTGTGTTTTGTAGAGTACAGCAGGTATTGTGCTCTACAAACTCTTGCCACTTGGTGAGACCAACACAGAAATCTACTCAAGCCAGGTGTAACGAGTATCTCTTGCCCTGGCCCAGAAACAACCTGCTATCTTGAAAAGAAAAGGTAATTTTTCACTGGGACTAGAGAGACCTCATACAGCCAGAATGGCAAAGGAGGTGATAATGAAAGCCTGGTTGGGAATTCTTACGACACCCTCTGTACTCTCCGGTCCCATCTAATTTTTTACATTTTGTTTTTTCAAGCCTTTTTAGTTCATGATTCTATTTGAATCTATTGACATGTTTGCTGATGAGTCCTCTGGACCATCCCTTGGTTTTTGACAGATGGATAAAAGGAAATGTAGGAGTAAAGATTAGAGAAGGGGAATCCCCTGATAGCCTTGGATTTATTGATATTATGAGTCCATTTTCAACGGCCCAGGAACTGATGGCAAGATGGAGATTTGAAGGTCATGACGTGGAAAGTAGAGATGGATTTGATGTACCTACTACATAACTTGATCCCTGTGATGAAATAACAAGTTGAACAACATGAAACAAAGCCTAGTACGCACTGGGATTCTTTGTTCTAACTTTTGTCGCTGAGCTGCATCCGGGATTCATTTTCTTGCGGCCAGGACACTCCGCAAATGATTTCAATTCAATAAATCTTGAATCTGGTGTGCTGAATTTTAGTATTTTTTTGTGCAACATTGAGTCAGTGTGGATATGAATCAAACCGAGGGGACCTCTCAACCATTCTCGCGCATTGTTTTTTATTTTTTTAATTAATGTTTTTTTTGGGGGGGGGGTTCATTAAAATGCAGACAACAAATTCCACTTCACAATTGAACGATGATTTGCAAATGCGGCGATGTTTAGCAAATGGGACGATTCCTCGGAAGAATACAAAGATAGGGGAAAACAGCAGACACTGTGGTTGATTCAGCCCAAAAAGATGAAGTTAGGCTTCCACAAGAGCCTCCACTTGCGAGGAAATGAAGACTTATAGCTCGGCTGAAACTGGGACCCTAAAATTTGTCTCCTTTTTCGAAATGTGTGGACCAACCATTTCCAAAAGAAATTCGAAGTCGAATGGACTCATCATATTTCATATTTCTTACAAATGATCCTTCAGCATTTACATTTTTGTAAAAGGCCTACTTCTCATCTCGTGACCAAAAAGGAAATAAACCTTTACAATTTATACCTAGTCAGGAACAAAACGCAACGGTTTCTTCCTTTGTCCTGAGCAAAACTAACCCAGTTTGTATTCTTCTTTTTATTCTCTCCAACAGCTTTGCAGTTTGTCCTCATCCTCCTCCACTAAGTGTCTTTAACTCGTTAGACTTTCTGTAATGAACTTTGATTATTTTCTATCCATTACGAAAACCCTTGACCACATACATTCAGTTAGCACGTTAACTTCATAAATTACTACAGGCATGCTCCATTCTATGCCCGTGTTCTAACTCGTGCAGCAAGGAATGCCTCAAATTAATTTTATCATGTCTCCATATCATTCCATTGTTAAAATCTTTTTCTATAGGGCTTTTCCCACCTACCCAGCTAACAGGATAATAAAGGATCGCCTTTGTAAGGGTCAAAATTTAAAACACACACACACACAATACACAGGATGCATCAAAGAAAGAGTGAACAAGTAGTATTATATATTAAACAATATATTTGGACTCATCCGAACAAAATTTCAGAATCCCATTCCGTTTTCCAATCTCAGTGGGTCAAGATTATCGTGCCCATGCTTATTCTGATCCTTGAATATCCCATGAATCCACCACTCTGATGGCTTTTTGTTAGCTTTTTTTTTTACTATGTGAGAGCTACGAGTGCTACTGCAATCCCTGAGAGGGTGACCTCGTTTGACTCCAACTAGATGCAGACACGATTTCCAGAACAAAAATGTCACGGGGCAAAGACACTGTGACATGTATCCGATACTCTGCGACAAAGAGTCTGAACAAAGAATTCCAGTGCGTACTAGGCTAAAGTTAAAAATTCCCTCTCGATTTCTCAGTTAATCCATTTAATTTTACCATGGCTCAATTACAGTGGATTAAGTAGCAACCACTGTATCTAATAAGGGGTCGTAAAAGAACAGGAAGGTATCTTTATGCAAAATATACATGTAGGAAAAATAGGATTTTGCCTGATACACTTGTTGGGCTCCAGGATACCAGTTGATTATTTTATCAAATTTGTATAATTTTTTGCCTGTAATCTACTGTTGATTTAGCATATTTTCTAATCTTGATGTAACTAATAAATGTTGAAAATAATAAAAATTATACGTTTTAGATTGGTAGAGATGATGGTGTTGGTTTGGAAACCATATGCTTTGCCCCTCTTACTTCACCTTTCACAGGACCTGTTTTAGTAAAACAGTGTGCCGTTCAAAGCATTTGGGGCTATTTTCAAGATAGCGCTGAAGAAATTGAAGAAGATGGATTTTTTGATAAATTTCTTTCCTGTTCAAGGTATGTATGTACACCATTCAAAGATGATAGGGGAAAAAATTATTGAAAAAATCAAATATTTTTATATGTAGTTTGTAGTATTAATAAAAAACTTGGTTTTACTCAAAAATTTACAATTATCTTTTATATTCAGTATTATTAAATTAACATTTTATTATATTTTTTAGTAATCCATATTCACCTGAATGTTTGGGAACATATGGTGGACCCATTGATCCAGCGGTAGCTCTTGGAGGTTTTCTTAAACCTGGACAAAAAATAAGTTCACACTCTCAATACTATAAAGCCAACGCACTTATTTTAACATTTCTTATAAATAATAACCACGATAAAGAAAAAATAAGCCAAGCTCTTAAATGGGAGAAAAAGCAAGTTGACAATTTTTAAAAAAATATTTATAAAAAAATATATATTTGTGGTATAGAAAACATTTTGTTGTTTTAGATTTGTTGATTTTATGCTTAATTGGACACAGCATAAACCTCCCAACATGGATGTTGCATTTACATCAGAGAGGTCGATTGAAGATGAACTAGATAAAGAATCTAAATCTGATGTAATGACAATTTTAACATCTTATTTAATCATGTTTTTTTACATAGCAATTTCTCTTGGTCATATCAGACATTTCAAAACTTTATTGGTAAGTAGATATTTTCATAAATAAATCAGCAATATTAATTTTTTTTTTTTTTTCAATTGCAATTTATTAGATGGACAGTAAAATAACACTTGGTATTGGCGGAGTCATTATTGTTCTTCTTTCTGTGGCTTCTTCAGTTGGATTTTTCGGATTTTGTGGAATGCCAGCAACTCTTATTATTATGGAGGTTAGTAGACAATGACAGTAGAAAACAAAACCGATGTAGTAGTGTTTTGTAAAACCTGTAATCAGCCAGTTGTGCTTCTATTGAATAACTATCCTAATTTGTAGGGCACTAGAAAAAAAGTATTCACTTGTTTTTATTATTCCAATAACCTCAACACTAGTGTTACAATAAAAATATTTTAAAAAATTGGATGAAGCTGTATCCAGGGGACACAGCTGTTAGTTTAACATGAAATATTTTGACTAATATTTATACAATGATTAATAATACTAATTAATAATAATAAAGTTAGTTGAATATAGCAGGAATAATTAATATAGCTTGACAACTTAGGCTAACACTTTGTGAAGTACATGTGCAGCACTGAGGACAAACGGTGTATGATCTCAGACTTTCACGTTTGTCCAATATTTGTCGCCGACGTTGTTTTCTCAAGCTGGATTTGCTGCAGAGACTGATAGGGGAAGGGAAGCATTCCAAATTAGTTAGTTAATTAGTTTGATTGAGAAACTTCAAAACTACTGTTGGGCCAGTCCTTTCTTAACCAACAGAAATTACTATGTTCTTTCTTAATACATCTATACTAGTTAAGAATCGTTTATTATTGAAAAATAAATAGAAGTATATTCGATTCGTTTCCAAGCATCAAAAACCTCGGTCTGATTTTTGTAATTCGGAAGAGAAGCATTCGGAATTTTCGGTTCAGATTGAGGGACTCCAAGACTGTAAAGTTGGGCCAACAGAAATAACGCTATGTTGTTCTTTCATTATTAATATATTTATATTCGTTATGAATTGTTTATATTAAAAAATAAATAAATAGAAGTAAATAATAACTCTTGATTGATGATCAGTTGATTTACATACAGTACAGTTGATTCCGAATGTGTGGATGCTTGGAGTTCATCTTTTATGTGTCTATATTTGTGCACTTTGAAGCAGACAAGAAAATCAACAATTAACTGAGCAAGGCAAGCACCGAATATTGTTGCTCGGTGAATAACCGAGCACTCGTCCCCACTAGTCTGGAATCGGCGAACCTTGGCTTGTCATTCGGCAATCCCGCATGTTTGGAGCCACCTTTACATGAGATAGCACCCGAAGTCTGAAACAGTCTGTGGATTTGAATGAAATAAACTTCATTTAGCAGCTAAAATTTAATATTGTAAATAATACATTTGAATCTTTTTTACGATGCCTAGGAGTGAAAAAACTAAAAAAACAATAATTTAATTAATTAAATCTAATGAACGACTGACCAAAGGACCAAAGGCATGTAAAGAATTTAGAAATGTTTAAACTTTACAGCAATGATGCTCACACGGCTTACAACGCTAAAGACAGAAAATGAGGTAGGGAAGAAAGAGTTTTATTCCTTTCTACTTTTACGAGGCTAAATCTTCCGAAAGATCGCTCAGTCCTCTCATTTCGCCACTAGCCTTGTAAAACTATCTCCTTTCTTTTACAAAGAGGGTCTGCTCAGTGTTGGAGGAAGACACAAGAATTCCACCCTTTCTTTCTACACAAAACACCCCATCGTCCTCCCTAAAACAGTTCATATTTCCTCTTTATTATGTGATAATTTCAATAAAATCTCATTCCTTGCTGGTCCTAGTACTGTACAAGCATTTATCCATCAAACTTGGACATTATCCACACATGGCCTATTAAGAAAATGAATGCATCAGTGCCTCGCCTGCCATAAATTTTGAGCTCGAACTGTGACACCTTAGATGGGAGATTTACCAGCAGACCTTATTAAAAATTCTTTCAGTAAAATCAGTACCGGTCAGGCCTGAGGGTTGGCATAGCATTGTTTTTGGTTGGCGCAGCCTATGAAATTATATTGTCTCCTCGTGGTGGTTTTAAGAGAAATAGGAGAGTTCAATATTTGCATAGTACTTTTACAGTTTAAGAGCAACAAAAAGAGAACGTGCAATCACGACGGAGGTGTGAGACATGCAGCTTTCAGATTGCTTTACCAATGAACAGAACCTTCATGAATGGACCTTACCGGTTTTAATGAGGTTACTGGTGTAAACAGGCACTTTTCACTTGAGCGATAATGTCTCTATCAATTTAGGAAGATTGAAACAAAAGAAAATATAATCTTCTCAAACCATCTTGGCCAAAGTGATTAGTTAATGACAAAATTTCACGCCTATTTTAGATCCCTCTACATTGGCACAGTCTCAGGAGATGACATCATAAATGTGATTTTAATGAGTGTAAACGATCCAGAGTAGTCAGAAAATGTAAATATTTCATATGCTAACATAAATTGCGGGGTGTCAATGTCGACAAGTTTGTAGCTCATCAATGAAACGGGATCACCACTGTGGATAAATAATTAATAAAAGCCTTCTCTCAACAATGAATATAGCTTGTGTTGTCTATGACAGGATTTGGTAACGAGATCATTTAGCCAACAATAAATATTGTGCAGTTGTGCTTTGATGCCAGAAGGAGAAAAACAGGCTGGAAGGAGGTGGCTCCAGACATGCGGAATTCGCTGAATGCCGATTGTCACTAAATATTGCCACACATGGATGTGAGGTTCGTACAACCAGCCAGTTTGTGCGGAAACAGCCGGATATGTACGAGCCAAATGTCATGCGAGTCCTCAACTTACTACCAATTGTGATGGACAACAGTGAAACTGTCATTGCTGCAGCTGCCGTTACTGTTTTGTGTTGTGGGTACAAAGTCACAGATCAGTCACAGAGTACTGTTGCCCCATCTTACTTTCGACCCATTTCCACACATTGAAAACGTCGTTCTGATTATTGTGATTCAGAAGAGAAGTGTTTCAAAATTATTAGTTGAGGTTGGTAGAGATCAAGTAACTCCATGACGTTTGTTTGGTCAGTAACCTAACCAACGAAAAACACCATATTGTTCTTTCATCAATACATCTATACTAATTAGAAATTGTTTATTATTGAAAAGTAAATAGCAGATCAGTAAAAATCGTTTATAAGAACATCCAAGGCCCGTCTGAACTTGGTTCTTAAGTCCGATAGTTGCTATATCCGGTAATCAATTTTTTTGTTTAATTATTGATCAATTTTTTGAAAGTTGAAGGCTCTTTCAGTCATTCCTCTGGAACTACTTTTAAGGGGTTGAAATTAGCAATCCCATTTAGTAACAGGTTTGGAACTAAAAAGCGTTTGCGAATTTCAAGCCCTGTTTAATTATCATTGTTTAGGTTTTAAGATAAAAAAACAAAAAGATTAATCACAAAAATTTTATTTACTGCAAAACCGAAAAATAGTCTGTAATATTGGTTTGTTTATTTTATTTTTTTTATTTTTATGAAAGTAAAAAGCATTTTCTGTAATGGTGACAAGTTCTTTCACTGTCATTTTCATAGATTCCCCTGCAAAATTGTCATTACACGTTAAAAATTTATTTACCACATTTATAGCTGAGAACATTTCCTTCAAAGTGGGGCACGAAAATTCGCTTGAATCATCTGTTATGGCATTGTCTTCTTCTAAATCATTTTCTTCTGCTTTGACCCCTGCAACAATTTCTTCATCTGTGATGATTCCATGGGTAGTAAGTCTCAAGTCTACGTCTTCATATCCTTGAAGCAAACTGTTTTCAATGGGCAAATCTTGAGCCCAGTTTTGAAGTGTTTATTTTCTGCTGTGTGCTGTTATTTTCTCATGAAGTTCTTACAAAAGGTTTGTTTTCTCAGAAATACAATAACTGGTCACTAAAAGTGATATGTTCGTACTAACTATGTTCTTATAACCAGATATTTTATACATTAAGTTGCATTAAAGCTGGCCGAGAACTAGAAATTTTGTTCTTACAATCGATATGTTTTTACAACCAGTGTTCATTTAAACAATTTTTACTGTATAAACTTACTGTTGATGATGATTACAGTTTATTTATATACAGTACAGTTGATTCCCCGAATGTGTGGATGATTTGTGTACAGCTACTTTGTGAGAATATTTCTGTACTTTGAAATGGACAAGAAAACCGACAATTAGGCACGGATATTGTTGCACTGAGCACCCGTCCCCACTAGTTGGGATTCAGCGAACCTTCGCTCGGCTTTTAGCAAATCCCACATGTACGGAGCCACCTAAATGGTGTTCAAATTAAGTAATACATGCCATAAAAGTTTGGATATAGGCTAGATAACATCAATGTATTGTTTTATTGAAAAACAATTACATTAGTAGCCATGTCAACTAATCCCCCAATTTATTTATTTTTGTTCTATTGATAATTATGATTTTTATAAATATGCTACATAAGCCCAGCTGCACAACTGTTAATTATGAGATCATGTTGAACGCATTTGCATCTAGATGAATTTGTTAGGTCATTTCCTGAAATATAAATAAAAATTTGTTACACACTATTGAAGATATATATTTTTTTTCTAGGTCATTCCGTTCCTTGTGTTGGCTGTTGGTGTGGACAATATTTTTATTCTTGTACAAACTCACCAAAGAACAACTAAATTGGAAGGTGAAACAATACAGGAACATATTGGACGGGTAGTTGGACTTGTTGGGCCATCTATTCTATTAACAAGTTTATCAGAATCAGCATGCTTTTTCCTTGGTTTGTAATCTAATTAATAATATATTGTATTTTGACAATTTGTGGAAAAAAAATTGTTAACTGTCTCAGTTAATTCTAATAAAATATTTTTCATTGTTCATTAATGATGTATTTTTGTTGTAGGAGGACTATCAGATATGCCTGCAGTAAAAGCGTTTGCCCTTTATGCAGGAATGGCACTATTTCTTGATTTTATATTTCAAATAACTTGTTTCGTAAGTCTAATGGCCCTCGATGCATATCGCCAATCGGTAATTTGACTTTTAAATAAATAATTTTTTTTTAAACATTAAGTGAAATTGGGAGGGGATGTATTTGGAAATTTACATATCCTTTCAAATTTAATAAATTGATATATTCCACAGGAAAACCGTTTGGATGTAGCTTGTTGTTTTCATTCACCATCCAAGTATGAACTTCCTGCAACACCTAGTTTATTATATCGAGTTACGAAATCACTTTACATGCCTTTCTTATTGCACCAAATTACGAGACCAGTCGTAATGATTTTGTTCTTTGGATGGTTATGCATATCAATAGTCGCACTGCCGTCAATAAGCATTGGTCTCGACCAAGAACTCGCTATGCCTCCAACTTCCTTTGTACATAAATATTTCAGAGTAAGACACCAGACTAACAATTAACAGATAATTGTTAAAGATAAAAAAATTATTCGCACAATTTTATTTTTTTGTTTCAGTTTATCAAAGAATTTTTATCAGTAGGCCCTCCAGTATATTTCGTATTGGCTTCTGGGTTAAACGTGTCCAATTTTAACATTCAAAATTTACTGTGCAGTGGGAAAGTTTGTAATATGGACTCAATTACATCACAGATATATTTAGCGGCCAAAATGCCCGAAGTGTAATTTTTTTTTTTTTCTTCGAAAGTTAAGTAATTACAAAAATTACATTGATGACACGTTTTCAGTACCTATATTGCTCGGCCTTCTTCCTCTTGGATCGACGACTATTATGATTGGGCTTCTTCTGAAAGTTGTTGCAAATATTTTGCTGGCAATGAATCATTTTGCCCTCATACGAGTAAGTACAGAAAATTGATAATTTTGATTAAAAAAATCAATATTAGAAAAAAATTCCATTAATTTTTTAAAAACTTCACATTATTTGTAGATAACGACTGTACGCCATGTGAAATCGTTTTGGATAATTATACTTCACGACCAGAGCCAGTGAGTTTTGCAAAATTTCTGCCGTTCTTCTTGCAAGACAATCCTGATGAATCCTGTGCAAAAGGTGGTCATGCAGCATACGGTCATGTGAGTTGAACTAGTTAAAATTGTTTTTTACGTTTTCTGACAAGTGAAAATTGATAAAATTGAGTATTTGTCAAGAAAATTGTCTCCTTTAAGGCGGCAAGTGGGTTAAACAAATTTTGATGTTATATTTTTTCTTTATATATTAAACTATAATTTTTTCTGCATCAAATGATTTAAAAGATTTGCAATTTTGAGCACCGGAAGTGCTCAATTTAAAAATTTAAAAGGCCTACTCAAATCAGAATGGCATCTATGAACAGATAAATCCCAAAATAACAGGAGCCATCCAGCGGAAATGTCTATGTAGACAGAACTGTGAGGATTCAACGAAAGTGTGTTCAAAAAGTTGAAAATAGAACGTGCTAACTAAAAAAAAAGGTGGCGTTTTAAAAATTTGTGTTAATTTTTCTCTGCTTCTGTACCCATTCGGATCCCACTTCTGTTCAATATTTTGAATTGTTTATTTATTTATTTTTAAATTTACAATGACAAAAACAAATACAGGTTTGGCCGAGCACTTTTTTGTAAATAAAATTCAGGTCATGAGGAGATAAATGAAAGATAAAAATTAGGAGTAGATTTTTACAAAACGTTCAATGGCATTTAAAAAAAAAATATTTTTTTAAATTGCCTCGACACATTCTTCATGTTGGAGTACTTAAAAAAAAAAAAAAAAAAAAGTTGACATTTTTGTGAAAATGAATGTAAAATTCAGGCAATTTGTCGAAAAGATTAACCCCCTCCCCAAAGTGGTAATTTATTTTTTATAGCTGAAAATTTTGAATGGTTGGGCTGCTATAATTTTGTCTATATTTGAAATAGCATCAAATTTATTGTAGAATTTAATTTCAGGGCGTAAAATACACTGTAGGGAAAGGTGGAATGGCCACTGTAGGTCCTAACTATTTCATGACATTCCACACTGTATTAAAAACATCCTCAGATTACTACGGAGCACTACGAGAAGCGAGAGTTATAACATCTAATATGACCCAAATGATAAATAGCCATCTGAGTCATTTAGGTATTAACCAAGAGGTGACCGTATTTCCCTACAGGTACATTTATTGAGTTAATATGTTATAATTCGCAGATAAATTATTTATTTATTTATTTTTTGCAGCGTCTTCTATGTCTTTTACGAGCAATATTTAACAATGTGGACAGACACTCTTAAGTCAGTGTTTATATCATTGTTAACAATATTTTTAGTATCGTTCATACTAATGGGTCTCGATATATCTTCTGCAATACTTATCGTTTTAACAATTTTTATGATCATCGTAGATATCGGTGGTATTATGTACATTTGGAATGTTAGCCTGAATGCCGTTTCGTTAGTCAACTTAGTAATGGTAATTCAAATCATTAAAGTTTTATTTTTTTATTATTGGCAATTGCAATAAAAGTGTTGAATTTTTTTTTTAATTATTATTTAATATATAGGCAATAGGAATTGGAGTGGAATTTTGCAGTCACATAGTTCATTCATATGTTATGTCAACCAAAGAAACAAAAGTTCAACGAGCAGCAGATGCAATTACTAATATAGGAAGTTCTGTGAGTTTTTACAAAAAAATTTTAAATAAATAATTTAAAACTAACATTGTATATATATTATTGGTGTTTTTAGGTGTTTTCCGGAATCACGTTGACAAAGTTTGGAGGGATAATTGTCCTTTACTTTGCAAAATCTCAAATATTCAACGTATTTTATTTCCGGATGTACTTATGCATTGTACTGATTGGAGCAGCCCATGGACTTGTGTTCCTCCCTGTACTACTGAGCTATGCAGGTAAAGGAGCGAATCGTGCCAAGTTGAGAAAATAAAATAACAAATAGAGAGAATCTTGCAATTGTATAAGAACGATACAAGTCGACAATAACAACATTCTAGAAGATTTCCAATGTACCAATAATTGCATGCCAAGAATAGCCTAATTTCTTCTTCAGAAATTCTGCTAACCAACCAAATAAATAACTAATCACATTGGTCTGTTAATAATTACACAGTATCAGATTTTCTGCTTGAGTACTTGAACTCTTGAATTTGTTGACACAAAGCTTCGGGTTAAATTAAAAAAAAAATCAATGCATATATTTATCTTTGATAATGAAATTACCAAATAGGCAGGACAGTTCGTTTTTCTTTACAGGACATTGTGATATGTGATTCGCATCATTTTCAATATTGCATTGATGTGAATTTCATTTTATATTGGGTTGGTGCAAAATTAATGCAGGTTTTGAAAATTTGTTTTATTTTCGCAGGTGCTTGTCATGTAAACAAATCTAAAACCTCAAATCTAATTTATTGATTATAATAAATACTTTTATCTTTTTTACAAAATATTTTATTAAATTCACTAATTTCGTGGTCCACTTGACCAATTAATATATTACAATTAATTAAGGTGTTTAGTTGAGATAAAAAAGTCAATGGCATGGCTAGATACGCCGCTGCTCTACCACTTGAGCTATCGTGACCTCGATCTACTCGGACACTAACTTCCCATCTCAACCCCACCTTTTTAATTTAAAAATGGCAAAAAGGAGAGAAAATTCAAAAGGTGGGGTTGAAATAAGAAGTTAATGTCCAAAACTTGGGTGAAGTGCAGCTCAAACCTCTTGTAACATACAGTTTGGCTGGAGGGAAGCATTAGCGAATGCATGAAGTTCGTGGTAGGCTTTCAGTTGTGGATGACGACTGACTCAAAATGTTGATTGAAGAAAATTCGTGAAAGACAACATGGGAAATTGCAGAAGAGTTTATTGTTGACAAGTCGACCGTTGTCAACTTCAACGATGCTACAGTACATCTGGAGCAAATTGGTAAAGAAGCTCGACAAGTGGGTTCAGCACTAACTAACCAAAGCCCAGGGGGGCTGCGGTAGCTGAGTGGTTAAGGCGTCAGACTCTCGGCTAGTCGATCCCCACTCTCGCCTCTGGACTTTTTCTGATGCCTAAGGGGACCGGTGGCCGCAATTGAAAGAAATTGACATGGCACTCATCATTGGAAGGGGCGGGATAGGATCTCAGCGACCCTGAATTTGGTCCCAACCTCCTTCAAAAATGAGTTTCTTTGATGGAAGAACACTGGTACAACGGGGGCTCAAGTTTACATTTGTGTTGCGAGCCCTCCCCCAAAATATGGAGCCAGGGATAAAGTACAATAAGCTGTACAGCTCAGCTGCAGTGCTCACGTGGGAACTCCTCCAGTCCCTGGTATCCATTGTAAAAAAAAATAAAAAAAACCAAAGCCCAAAGAAATTGATGCTTTTTCTCTTCTGTTGTGCCACCAAAATCGAATCATCATGTCTGATGAGAAATTGATTCTGTACAATAACAGGACTGTGGTTGGACAACGATGAAACGCCAAAACAATCCCTGAAACCAAATCTGAACCCCCAAAAAAAGTCTGGTGGTGTACTGCTGGGGTTGTTCACTATAATTTCCTGAATTATGGTGAAACTGTTGTTACAGTCTGAATCCAGCCGAATAACAGTTGGTCCTGACGCTCAGTGGAGAAGGGGGTGAGTGAAGGAGAAATTTAGGGAGCAGGAGGAAATTGTTGAGCGTCATGGTATTTTTGGAAAAAGATAAATGCCAAAACCAGGAAAAAAAGGAATAGAAGTAAAGAAAGAAAATGAAAACTCAGATCGGTTTCCTTATTTGAACCCCAGCCGACCAATATAGCGCTTCTTGCTTCTAGCTGATTAAGTTGCGCTTCCACCAAAGGTTATACTATGGGAACTAACAAAATAAAGTTCTTCCTGCTTCTACAGGAGTTAATTTGTTAATACAAGTAATATCCTATATTTAGGGTTTAAACTATGAAGGAAAAAATTTAATACAATTATTCTATTTGGCACTAAATTAAACTTATAATAAAACAGAACATATGCCTAATGCCCAGAGTTCCAAATTATCAGGCCTGATAAAGAAATTTAAAAAGGAACGTACCCACAGGATTGCTCTTCCACTTCAGGTTATACCGTGTTCTTGATAAGCAGCGTACTGTTTGGGAAGAACCCTCCGCACCCGTAGATGAGCACCACTGGGTTTACACCTGGCACAGACCACACTCTTTTTTTTTCCAAATTTTTCTTTGTCCTCGTGGAGACCATTCTTACTCCAATAATCTCTCACGAACTCACTGCCGCCTTCTTTTTTCCAATCTTTAACCCAGAGCCTACTAGCCTCGAACCCAGTGCCCTCCGGGTTAGGATCTTCCAGGGTGCGATTTCCTGCTTCTCGCCTCGGTTCGATCTGTCACTATTTTAAGCTTTATCAATTTTTTTTTTTTTTTGCTGAGAAGAGAAAAAGAATGTAATATTATCACAGCAGAGAAATATTGCCAAGAAATTGACAAAATGCACGGGAAACTGCATCGTCTTTGTCCACTATGGGTAAACCATAAGGCCGATTCTTCTTCACGATAATGCCAGGCCACATGCCAACTATGCGGAAACTTGAGGGCTTAGGATAAGAAACCTTCCATATTCACCTGACCTCTCGCCTACAGACTTCAATTTTTTTAAGCATTTTGATCATTTCTTATTTTTAGAGAACGCGGTGAAGCCAAAAATTCCTTCCAAGACTTCATTGTAAGTCAAAATAAAGATTTTTATGTCAGTGGAATAAAAGTGCCTGTTAACGTTGGCAAAGAAGTATAGATTGTGATGGGAATTTCAAATAAATTTTCTTTATTTTATAAAAATTAAAAATAGTTTTTACTGCCTTTTCAAAACCTGCATTACTTTTGTACCAGCCAAATATTTATCTTTGTTAATTAAATTACGAAACAAAGGCAGGACAATTCGTTTTTCTTTATATTGCAATACACGATTCACATCATTTTCAATATTACATTGCTATGAATTTCATGTCATATTTTCTTTCTACATTCTTACAAGTGGTGAGGGGACGAAAAAGTTCAACAAAAATTTGAAAGATGTTTTAATCTAGACATGTTATGAAATTACTTAAAACTTGATAAGTGTTAAATATAATACTTGTTATTATATTATACAGTGCTCTCTCAATAATCCGAACTAATTACTGTAAGGGGGTATTAGGATTACTGAAAAATTCAGATTATAGAGGGTGTATAAAAAAATCCGTTTCATCAAAAAAACAAAAAAAAAAAAAACAAAAAAAAAAACACTTTCGTTGCTATACAAAAATCAACACAACACTATTATTATGCTATACACAAAACCTATTAGAGTACATATACTGGGTGTCCCAGTTCCTTCTGACGAAACTCAGGGAATCGATTCTACTCTTTGTTTGGAGCTAAAAATGCCTGGGAGAAATTTTTTGGAAATTTGTCTATTTTGAAGATATTCGTCAATTTAGGTTTTTCAACTTTTCACTACCTTACCACATAAAAACGCTTACAACTTCCAAAATGTTGAGACTGCAACAAATCTAATTACACCATTTGAAAGAATGCTAAATTTGCTGTAAGATACTTCTATTTGAAATAATCCGAATGACATAAAATGTTAGCCAATATCAGTTGGAACATGTCAAAATTACAAAATTTAAAATTTTGGTCGTGATTGCACGTTCTACTGAGGTTACCAAAAATACCTACAACTTGTCAAATTTCACAAAAACTTCTTCATCTAATATGCTTTATGTTGATATATCCAGGTTTTTAAATAATGTTCTAGTAGAGTTGAAAAATAACAATTGAATGTTCAAAAATGTGAGCTAAGATAAATTTGAAGGGGGGGGGTAGAAATACTTAAATCAATTAGAACTCGCTTTGTAAAATAAAAATGACACTTGTTTGACCGGTTGAATGAAAAATGCTGGATGGGATCGAAGTTTAACTGATATTGGCTAACATTTTATGTCATTCAGATTATTGCAAAGAAGGATCTTACAGCAAATTTAGCGTTCTTTCAAATGGTGTAATTGGATTTGTTGTAGTCTCAACGTTGTGGAAGTTGTAAGCGTTTTTATGCGGTAAGGTAGTGAAAAGTTGAAAAAACCTAAATTGACGAATATCTTCAAAATAGAGAACTTTCCGAAAATTTTCTCCTGGGCATGTTTTGCTCCAAACGAAGAGTAAAACCGATTCCCTGAGTTTTGTCAGAAGTAACTGGGACACCCTGTATACCATCAATTTTTTTTTCATCAGTTTTTATTAAACATTTTCTTTGTTGCTTTTTTTCTATTTTCACACATTTTTAAGCAGAAAGTATGTACTCCACACAAGAAAAATTAGATTGATCTAACATTTCATTTTTTAGTAGTAAAGGTCAGTCGGTGTGGGATTCACTGAGCAAAAGAAAATCTCAAAAATTCATAGTTTAAGCTGGTCTAGGTCTTCGTATGACCCCTCTAACTCTCACCCCCTCACTTTCTTTCTTCTCTCTCTCTCTCTCTCTCTCTCTCTCTCTCTCTCTCTCTCTCTCTCTAAATTTTTATTTAGTTATTATTATTGGGCCACCTTCAGCTTAATTTTTTAAAATTTTAAATATATAGAGATTAGTCACCGTTAATTGATAATTATTCAGATATCGTGAGATGTTTTTTGATGTGTGTAAAATTATTTTAAAATGTCTGTAGGTATTATGTTGTTACATCTCACGATATCTGAATAATTTTAAATATATACATATGACCATCTAGAAGCGCATGTAAGTTAAAATTGTAAAATGTTCATTTCTTGATGAGTGTAAGAAAGGTCAAATTGATCTAACTGAGAGATTTTTAAAAATAAATTGTTAAATCAAAGTGAATATCTCTCTCTCTCTCACTCTCTTTCTCTCTCTCTCACACACTCTCTCTCTCTCACACTCTCTCTCTCACACACTCTCNTCTCTCTCTCTCTCCCTCTCTCTCCCTCTCTCTCCCTCTCCCTCTCCCTCTCCCTCTCTCTTTTGCTCCCTCCCCTCACCTCTGAAGTATCGTTTCCTTTAAAATTATCACTTCTTGACCTTTTCTCCTGTTCAGGGATTAGGGAGAGAGCACTGTATATGTGTATTTATGCTATTATTACTTACAAATAAGGCTAAATAATAATATAATGGGTGTTACTAACTAACTAACTAAGGTCTTCTATGAGAAAATGATGCTTTCGTTGTTTTTTTTTTTAAATAGATGTCTCATAATATTTGTTTGGATATTGATTTTTTGGGTGTATATAAGGTCTGCATGATGGAAAATGGTTCTATCATTTAATCCCGTGCATCTTTCTTATTCTTGGTACTTTCCATTCATGCCCAGTCATACCCTAGATCATCTTATTATTCTATGTCACTGACCGTGTCTATACGTTCAATTATTTTCTACCACAAAAGCTGATGTTCATGCTTGGTTGTGGGATGTGATTATAAAATAAAAGGTTGTTAACCAAAGAAAAATAAATCACCGACATTTACATCACCAGGATTTTTGACCTGGTTTTCGCCATGTAGAGTCAAACTTTAACGATATCCAGCAATTTCAATTAAAGGAATTAGTACGGAAATAACCCAAAACAAGTCTCTTCGTACTTCCTTTTTGTGTCTTATCAAAATTATTAAAATCAAATCAAATTAAACTTAAAATTCTGACCTGAGCACATTATATTGTACCCTAATTAGTTATAATTGGTCAAAGCATATAATTAAATTCAAAGAAAATGTTTGATCACCTTGCTCTCAACAGGCGGAGGAATAAATCGTGAAAAAATGTTGCGACACGTGAAGGTGGCTCATTTGAAAGAAATGGATGAGCCCACAGAAACAGCGCTAAGCAGAGTAAGCCATATTCAAGATCAACCCTCTGGAATTGCTAGTGGAACTGATGGAACTCAAATTTCTGTGGTCAAAGCATGGCCGATGTGATTAAGCTTGCATGTTATAAGCCTAACCTCCAAGTTATTTGCAAAATAGAATTTAAGTTAAAATATAATATTTTTAAATTTGTCTACATTTAGAACAAAATTGTAGCTTAATTTTAGCGAATTATTTATATGCATTGAATGTGTTTGTGTATATTGTATATACATATAAACAGACACTTATATGTATGTTAACAGTAGAAATTATATCAAGCATGATTGTATTTATGAAAATTTATTGGTTACTGTTGGCTGTATTTTTACATTTTAGTTCCTATTTTATTTAAATATTTTTATATCAATTATTTTTGTTATTAGTTTGTTTGGTCCAAAGTTTAAAAAAAAGTTTAGTTTTTAAATGGTTTATATGTATATATATGTCAATATTATGTCATGCATTGAACTGAAATTAATAATTGAAAAAAAAAAAAAAAATGGCATTCTACTTATTTAATGGTTTATTAAGTTTTTGAGGCCGTCCATGCTTGTATTGATTATTTTTTGGAAACATTTATTTATAAATTGCATATGTATGAGCATAGTGACAACTTCCATACATCTGCATGGATTCCATGATTGCTTTCTTAAAAAGAAGAAGAAAAAAAGTGCCTTACTAAAAATAAAAAGTAAGTAAATGTAGCATCGCATTTTGTAAACCAGTTCAAGTCTGATTTTATGTTTGAAAATTATACACATTTACATTATTAAACCATTATATTCATTACTTTAAAAGGAAAAATAAAAACAATAATTAATAAATAATTCTATGTATATCTTCTCCCTTCATTTCCAAGCAAAAAAACAAAACATAAAATGGAATTACTAGTTGTTTTTTTTAATTGAATTTGCATGCATTTTTCAATTTTTAATATGCATGATTAATACATTTATGACAATAAATTCATATTTATATATTCATTTATTTATTTATAAAATGTTCCGGCCAGTCTTATTGTAATTGAAATGGTAATGAATATAATCTGCAGGGTCAGAAATGCTTTGTGTACGTTTTATTATCAAAAATGAATTTTTTCTATTGTGAATTTTTGCATGTTTGAATTCATGGCTGCTGGATTAGAATCCAAGATACAATTCTTTTTTTCTTTCAAAAATACAAACACCACAATGGTTCATATAACCTCGTAGTTGAAATGCCCTCTTACGCAGTTATGAAATTAATTTAATTTCCTTTGAAATTTTTTAGGCATGTTACAAGCTGAGAAAATTAGTCAAAAACCCGTTAAAAATAAACAGACCTTTTTTGACCCTGTCTATTCATGATCTCTATTTCGTTTACTGTAAGATGACAGTCTTGCCTCACCGTTTAGGACCACCTTGTGTAATGTTTATCACAAAAATTAATATAATGTATTCGTTTGATTTGAATTAACTTATTTTTCTCTATAACTTTTATTGTAAATGTATTTTGAGCCATGCTACACATCTTCCTCAATTCTTTTAAAAAGTTCTCAATTTGCCTAACGCCTGGAGGTATAGACTATATACGAAATATATGAATGTAGTAATCACAGTGTGGCTCGAAATGTATTTACAATACAAGGAGGAGAAAATTACTTAAAATCAAACCCCACATAATTAATAGTGCAGCGCCAACGAGCACAAATAAGCATTAACTAGGATCGACAAAGGACAAGATAACAGTGCAGTCTCGGTAATCGAAATTTGGGCTAATACGATTTTTTCTCTCCCCCTTCTCTACTAATAGTTGTTCATAATTCCTACCTGTAGTACATAATTTAATTTTATATAAAACTCAAGGATTATTTGAGAGAGAAAAAAATGCCGAACAAAATAAATTCTCTAAACTTTGTATAGTCTAAGTTGGTCTTGATCTTTTGTACGACTCCCTCTCATTCACTCACACACTTAAGCTCTCTTTCTCACTTGCTCATTCGCTTAGATCTCTCATTTTCACTCACTTAGTCTCTCTTTCACTCGCTCATTCTCTTAGATCTCTCTTTCTCTCATTTTCACTCACTTAGTCTCTTTGTTTCTCACTAGCTCATTCACTTAGATCTCTCATTCACTTAGATCTCTCTTTCTCTCATTTTCACTCACTTAGTCTCTTTGTTTCTCACTTGCTCATTCACTTAGATCTCTCTTTCTCACTCGCTCATTCNCTCTCTCTCTCTCTCACTCTCTCTCTCACACACACACACACAATTACTGAATGGTTTGGAGTACCGAAGGGAGATTGTATAGTGTAATTTGATCTTTACAGATCATCTTGGTCTGCCTATCCTTGCTGGGATGTCAAAACTTGTTTAGGATTTTCTCCATATTCAGTATGTCTATGCGTTTCTATTAATTCGAGACTCTTTTATAAGATAGTTGGTTGGGGGAGAGGCAAGAGGAAGAAGAAAGAGAAAAAAAACACTGTCCACAAAGGCGCTGGCAAAAAGTAAAAGAAAACGCCAACACCCAATAGTTAGTCGGGCGTTAAGTCCTCTGTATGACCGGAATTATTTTGTTAACTTTACATAACATTTTTGCATATATTTCAACTGATCTGAAATAACGAGTGCAAGCCTTCAGTTCTCATTATCATGTTTGGCTGTAATTAGTTATAATGGGAAGTATGTTAATTGAAATCGATTATCCAAAAATATTGGGTTGTCCGGAAAATAATGCAGGATTTTGGTATTAAACAAAAAAAAAGAAACTAGTTACTTTAAAGCAATGTTCTTTAATCAAAATAATTTCCCATACTCTCAATACATTTCTCCCAACGTGTTGGTAACTTATTAATTCCGTCTGAGTAGAATTCAGAATTTTTAGAATTGATAAAGTCAATAAATGCATTTTCCAGTTCCGTTTGATTTTTGAATATTATGTGTTGTAAGTAGTGGTCCAGGTGTCTAAAAAAATGGTAGTCAGTAGGCGAGAGGTCCGGAGAGTAGGGTGGGTGAGGCAAAGTTTCATAGCCAAGCTCCAATAATTTTTGTGACGTTACACGTGACACATGTGGTCGAGCGTTGTCATGCAACAAAATGGGCCCTTTCCGATTGACCAAAGAGGGCTTCATTACTGCCAATTTCTGATGCATGGTATTAATTTGGTTACAGTATGATTCAGCATTGATGGTTTCGCCAGGATTTAAGAAGCTGTAGTGTATTAAACCAAATGAAGCCCACCATACCGTAACCATTACCTTTTTTTGATGAGTTGGGGGCTTTGGAAAATGTATTGGAGCTTCTCCTTTGTCGAGCCACTGTCCAGAACGTCTAGTGTTATCGTAGAGAATCCACTTTTCGTCACATGTAACAATTCTGGCCAGAAATGGGTCATTTTTGTTTCGACAAAGAAGTGATGCACAAACATCAAAGCGCTGATTTTTTTGGCGATCGTTTAATGAGTGTGGAACCCAATTTTCGAGTTTTTTCACTTTTCCAATCGCCTTGAGGTGGTCAGCGACGGTCGTTTTACTGACTTTGAGTTGCTCTGCAAGTTCTCGAACAGTTGTTTTGGGGTTTTCTTCCACCACTGATCGCAGAACATCATCATTAAGAGAGGAAGGCCTTCCACGACCTTCTTCATCTTCAAGGCTGAAATCTCCCTCCCGAAATTTTTTAAACCACCTTTGCACAGTGCACTCATTAACACAACCCTCGCCCCAGACTTGGTTAATGTTTCTAGCCGTTTGGGCTCCGCTTCGGCCGAGTTTAAACTCGTAAAAGAAAATCGTACGAAATTCTCGCTTTGACATTATAAGGATGACTGAATTATTTCCAAGTAGCGGAATGCTACAGAGGTAAACAAACAATATCATTTGGAAGAGGATTAATAAGTGTTGACATTCATACAAATGAGTAATCCTGTAAACGTAAACAGAATATTTTATATAGATTTTTTTTAATGAAAACTTAAAATCCTGCATTATTTTCCGGACAACCCGATATCTGATTTAGACTAAACTGTTCATTCTGAGAATATGGTACAACAAAAATAAACCCGGATTATTGAAAATGAAGGTTGTTGTGTCTTACTCTCAGAACAGATAGGAATAGTTTTTTGGATAAGTGCCACAATTTTAAGCCATATTGAGAACTTGTAAAATACAGAAAGTGCTTAAATATTCTAGTACGCATGGTACCTTGCAAAATATTGTCAAGCTATTCCTATCAAGTAAGATAATCATCAAACCTAACGGACTAATTACCTTACATTTGTGAAGTTTTAAGTAATTTTCGGGTAGTAAACAAACGATATCTATTTAAATGTTATAGAATACTCATACACTAAGTCTCATTTCTTGGCAGCTTTTTAATTATTTACAGTACCAATTACCACATAATAATTATGTAAAAGCCAAAATCATTAAACTTGTTTCATGCAGATAAATCCCAAAATATATAATTTTTTTTTCAAGCTAATATAATAAATTATAGGTGCTTAATAAGCAAAAGTTTAAAAAACTTTTATCAGTAAACAAAAGAACTTTTTATACAAAACCAACAAACTTGAAAGAATTTGATCAAATTATATTAATAATTATGTATAGTGCTCTCTCAGTAATCTGAAGTATTGCTACAAGGCAGAATTTGATTTAAAAAATTAAAAACTTTATTATTATTAATTATTACATATTATGACCAATTAATTAGTCTAAGCTATCTTTCATGACTCTCCCTCTCACTCTCATTCATTCACTCACTCATTCTCTTGCTCATTCATTCACAAACAGTCTCTCTCTCTCTCTCTCTCTCTCTCTCTCTCTCTCTCTCTCTCTCTCTCTCTTTCTTATTCTTTTTCTTACTCACCCTTTTCATATGTGAAGAAAGATGAGGGATTACTGAACCAAAAGAAACTCATGAAAATTCATGTAGTCTAAGCAGGTCTTGATCTTTCATATGACCTCTCCCAACTCACATTTACTATCTCTGTCTCTCTTTTCTTTTTATCTTCTCTTACTCTTTTCACAGTTTTTAGTAGTAGAGGGATTTACTGAATAAAATAAATTCCCCAAAATTTGTGTAGTTCAAGCTGGTTCATTCATCTGGTCTCTCTCTATTTCTCTTTCTCTCTCCTCCGTAATAATGTTTCATTTGCATTCTTTAAAATTCTCACTTCTTGATTTTTTTTTCCAGTTCAGGTTACTGGAATGTCCAGAGTGTGGAAGTTGGATTTAGGGAGAGCACTGTAATATCAAATGATATCACTGCAATGTGATGTTCTTTTTCTAAAATATTTTTATAATGTATTTTAATATTGCCTGAGCTAAAATTCATTTTTTAGAAAGAAAAACGTAATAATTTAAAAAAAAATATTTTAAAACAATTTCATCTCCATCCTGTAAACATACAAACCTATTAAAACAACTATATTATATTCTTCAAAAATGTATAACTTAATTATTCTAGGCGTGATGAGGAAAAAAGGGGACTTGGTGCCTGAAAACTGGAGTAATACAACACAAAATTATAGAGAAGATCAAGTCGAAGAGATTGAATCTTTATGTCAAAACATCCCCGATTCGTACCAATCAATTGGCTGATTCTACTTTAAAAATCATATCAGGTGTTGCACAATTTTTTATTATAGAGTATATTTAATTTTTTATTATATTTGTTATTCTTCTATATTGTTTTTTTTATAATGGATTTATCTGAGAATAAATAATATTAATTTATGTAATATTATTGTAAATATTTTAATTGTACCTTATTTTGAACATTTTGTTTGATACGTTAATCTGTAAACTTTATTCCTTTCATTCCAATGGGAAAAAATTTCTAATTAAATAAGAAAGAAATTTTGTTTTGTTTAATGCTTATTTTAATTTTTTAATTTACCCAAAAAATACTGTACAACTGTGTAAATTTTATAATTATCAATAAAAACTTTTTAAGTTTCCACTTAAAGATTTAATATTTACCCATTTTAACTTCTTTATATTGTGAATAATTTAATGATTAATATGGTAAATTGATAAGATTTTCTATCAACGATTAAAAAAAATTAAATGAACACGATAATAAAATGTGAGATTTACTCTTGGGGTCGGCTAAGTGATAAACCTATAGTTTGGTCATTTCAGATTTTAGGACGTGTAACATTGGTTTTTGTTTGTTAGGTGTGTCCATTCAATGTATAATAACCCAGGACAAAGGCATGCAAAAAAATTCGTCAAAGGACCATAGTAAAAACTAATGGCAGAACTCTAACATTAGGACTGTAATAATTAGGATTTAGAACATTGCAGACTCCGAAATGGCAAAATACAGATATGCCAGGAAGGAGGAAAGAGCAGAACATGTCCTCTGTTGGTGCTCCTGGGAGAGGAAAAGCCAAAGCCAGAACGAACACACAGGAGTTTCTAACCCAGCTTTGGGATCTGGTAAAAATCCTTAAGCTTAAAGAGGAATTCTAGACAATGGAAATACCTTGATTTTCCTATTATACTCCCCGAAAAAAAATTGAACGATCCTACCAAGCATACTATATGAAAGCTTATTAATTTTTGGTAGTACAATCCAGTCATTTGGATTGCATTAGTGCCCTGTCAGGTATTGGTGAAAACAGCAAAAGTACTCTTATCTGCGTATCAGGGCAAAGGGCAGATTAGCCTTGAATCCTTTTGTGGCATACCAAAACGTACATCCAACAGAAAATATATATAAAAAAAAATAAGTCCTCTGTTCAAAGTATCCCAGGATACAGGCATGTGGAAAAATTTAATCAAAGGACAGTAAACTGAACCCTGCAGATTACGAAGGCATATACACAAGTATGTGCAATTGAAGAAAAAGCTTAACATGAAGGCTTATGTGGGCTAAGATTCTATATCTTGGAGAGGAAAAGCCAAGGATACAAGCAGTAGTCTGTAAAAAAGCTTTGGAATCTGGTAAAAAGCCTTAAAATTTAATGAGCTCCAGGCAACAATGGAGATACACAATAGACCAATACTTGTAGTGTGCAGGTCGTGATCAGTTCCTACTATAATATAATCTAGGTTTATGGATTAAAAAAGCATGCTTCCTCCTGAGCAGTTTGTATTCTGTACTTATCACTCAACACAGTATGCTTTTTGAGCATGTTTTGTCCACTTAAAAAATACTGGAACGGTTTTACTGGACACCAGTAAGGTCTGATTGTGCTTGGCATAATGGGATTGTTTACAAATTAATTTTTAATATTTTCCTCTTAGCTCTTATCTAATGGACTGTTTTGGAGTACAATGTAGGGGAGCAGTTTCTTAAGAATGTAAGATAAGAGCTGGGGTTCTTCAAGGTTCAGTGCTGGGACCAACATTGTTTCTTTTTATTCCACATTAAACACTCTATTTGCAGACGATGCTTGGTTTTTGAAACAAGTCTGTGCAATTGCCAGGAAAAAGAAAAAGCATAACATGTCCTCTGTTGGCATGAAGGCTTTTGTAAGCTGATTTCACTACTGGGAGAGGAAAAGCCCGGGCCTGAAGGTTACATGCAGTAGTCCTTAAAAAAGCTTTGGAATCTGGTAAAAAGCCTTAAACAAGTTAATCTTTTATCACTTTCTTCTTATGTAATGGACCATTACTTTATAATACAATGTGGGCGAGCCTTTTCTTAATAATTTAAGATAGCAGCTGGTATTCTTCAAGGTCCAGTGCTGAGACCAACATTGTTTCTTTTTATCTGTGTGATATGCAAAATTCCACATTATTGGCTCTAATTGCAGACAATGCTCACTTTTCTAAACAAGCCTGTGCAATTGCCAGGAAGAAGAAAAAGCGTAACATGTCCTCTTTTGGTGTGAAGGCTTGTGTATGCTGAGATTCCACTCCTGGGAGAGGAAAAGCCCGA
The DNA here is from genome assembly GCF_000648675.2 of Cimex lectularius. Taxonomy (NCBI): domain Eukaryota; kingdom Metazoa; phylum Arthropoda; class Insecta; order Hemiptera; family Cimicidae; genus Cimex; species Cimex lectularius. The sequence goes on from NW_019392722.1 coordinate 1,500,235, forward strand.
GCCTGAAGGATACATGTGGTAGTCCTTAAAAAAGCTTTGGAATCTGGTAAAAAGCCTTAAACAAATTAATCTTTAATCGCATTCCTCTTAGCTCTTATCTAATGGACCATTGCTTTAGGGACCCCTGTGGGGGGTGCAATTTCTGGATAATTTAAGGTAGCAGTTGGTGTTCTTCAAGGTTCAGTGCTGGGACCAACATTGTTTCTTATTTGTGTGATATACAAAATTCAACATTATAGGCTCTATTTGCAGACAATGCTCACTTTTCTAAACAAGCCTGTGCAATTCCCAGAAAGAAGAAAAAACGTAAGAAGTCCTATATTGGTGTGAGGGCTTATGTAGGCCGATTCCACTCCTGGAAGAGGAAAAGCCTGGGCCTGAAGATACATGTGGTAGTCCTTAAAAAAGCTTTGCTATCTGGTAAAAAGCCTTAAATAAATTAATTATTTAGAAATCGTGAGATGTGACGATCACACCAGACCGCATCTCACGATTTCTGAATAATTATCGATTAACAGTCACTAATCACCACAAATAAATTAATTTTTAATCGCATTCCTCTTAGCTCTTATATAATGCCGTTGCTTCAGAGACCCCTATGGGGGAGCAATTTCTGGATAATTTAAGATAGCAACTGGTGCTCTTCAAGTTAGCTCTTATCTAATGGACTGTTGTTTTGGAGTACAATGTGGGGGAGCAGTTGCTGAAGAATGTAAGATAGGAGGTGGGGTTCTTCAAGGTTCAGTGCTGGGACCAACGTTGTTTCTTTTTATTCCACATTATAGGATCTATTTGCAGACTATGCCCGCTTTATGAAACAAGCCTGGGCAATTCCCATGAAAAAGAAAAAGCGTAACATCCTCTGTTGGCATGAAGGCATTTGTAAGCTGATTCCACTCCTGGGAGAGGAAAAGCCCGGGCCTGAAGGATACATGTGGTAGTCCTTAAAAAAGCTTTGGAATCTGGTAAAAAGCCTTAAACAAATTAATCTTTAATCGCATTCCTCTTAGCTCTTATATAATGCCGTTGCTTCAGAGACCCCTATGGGGGAGCAATTCCTGGATAATTTAAGATAGCAACTGGTGTTCTTTGAAGTTAGCTCTTATATAATGGATGTTGTTTTGGAGTACAATGTGGGGGAGCAGTTGCTGAAGAATGTAAGATAGGAGGTGGGGTTCTTCAAGGTTCAGTGCTGGGACCAACATTGTTTCTTTTTATTCCACATTATAGGATCTATTTGCAGACTATGCCCGCTTTTTGAAACAAGCCTGGGCAATTCCCAGGAAAAAGAAAAAGCGTAACATCCTCTGTTGGCATGAAGGCTTATGCATGCTGAGATACCACTCCTGGGAGAGGAAAAGCCAAAGATAAACGCGGTAATCCTTAAAAAAAAGCTTTTTTATCTGTTAAAAAGCCTTAAGCTTAATGAAAAGCTCTAGATAACAATGGAGATGCACAATAGATTAATACATTTCGGGGCTCCTACTTCAACCTGATCTGTCAGGTATTTCTACTTCTCGCCATCTTCAGTCATGGTCACCGGTGAATTTTAAACGAGAGACCAAAACGACGAGGATAAACTGATGAAAAAAAGATTGGACGCTATTAAATTACAGTTTATAAAGTCCTTTAAATCCACTTTAAACAGTTTGTGTATTTAATCTTGAGCATGAAATCTGTTCAACAGACAAAACAGTACAAACGTGACAATGCTTTATTTGAATAACATTAAATAAATACAATAAACAAATTGAAAACCACGACTAAACATTTTATTAAAACTCAACGTTCACTAACGCTCAGTTGGCTCGATTCGCCTTGGTGTGTAAAACGCAAGAATTAAATTCACCGACTTCCTTGGAGCATAAAAGAGGCTGTTGTTTATGTTTCTGAAGGCAGGAGAGTACAAGCTGAGTCCTCTCGTTGCAATCTTGTTGGGGCACTTTTTCAGAAACCTTCGGCAAATATTTCTCCATCTGTTGACTGATTTTTAAATATTCATGTTCTAAAATTTTGTTCGTATTTTCATAAGATTCTTTCTGTTTGGCCAGTTTCTCTTCCCAATAGGCGTTGTTTTTCTTGATTTCATCGTCTAGGGCTTGTTGGATCTCTTTTGTCGTGACGTACGGAAGGCCTTTGTATTTGATCTCCTCGCCGGCGTGGACGAAGTCGTTAACGGCGAAATTCCTCGTCCGTGATTTTTGAGGATGCGGTTCGGCAATTTTTGGCGTTTTCTCTTCTTCCGCCTCCGGCTCCGGCTCCGACTTCGCTTTCGAATTGCTCAGACGTTCGATCACGCCGTACGAGACGGAAATCAAGGGCGGCTCATCGTTTTCGACGGACACCACTCTCCTACTCTGTTGGCCTCCCATCCTACGGCATAAACCTATTACGATGTCCTATTTCGCCTCCTAACTTCACGATCACCAGTTTAATGTAACGATTAACAGGTCACAAATGAAAATTTACGTAACCGTAGAGGAAGGTTGACTAGAAGAAGGTAATAATCGTCGTGTAGAAATATCGACAATACGAACGAATTATTTTGTATCGATACTTTCCAAATTGGGTCATTGTACATTTCCCTCCTTAATTCGAACGTCTGTAGGTCAAACGTTCCATTAATCCGAATTGGAAATAAATTCAAGTAGTGAAAATTTTAAGGAAAAAGTTAAGTGTGGTGTTTAGTGACCGTTAGCCATTGATTATTTAGAGATCATGAGATGCGTGGTGTGACGTAGGTTTTAGAAAAACATTTTCTTTATCGTGCCAAAGTTTCAATCTTTATTGAGATCATATTCAGAGCCTGGTATTTATAAACATTGTTTAAATTTTACAAATACATGTAGGATGTGGAAAAAAAATGAATTTATACGATGCAAAAAAAATTTTTTTTTTTATATTCAATCAAAGTATTTGTACTCACTCAAAGTGTTTCTTTTCTGCGTAATTGTGTCATTCTTGTGTCAATAATGTTTAGATTTCATGCAATTATAAGTAGAAACAAAAAAACTCGAAATCAACGAAAAACCTCAAACTTTATGTACTTTTTAATTTTTTTTTTATGCGGTTTTGATTTGCTTTTTAGAGGCCAAAGTTATGCTATTAAGTGCAGTTATTTTTATTATTGTCATTTTTGCAATTTTTGAAGAAATCATTCGATCATCGGATCCTCGCTTTTACACTTTTTAATCATTAGCCGCAATGTCATTTATATAATTTTGAAATATATAACTAAACCATCGTTAAGAAATACCTAATTAGGCTAAATTAAAGGAAACACAGTTTGACACACCGATTATTTTGTTAATTTTGAGCAATAATTCTATTATTTGTAAAAAAAAACTTTTACGATGTTTGGTTTGGTTTTTGTTTTCTATTAGAGAAGGATCAGTAATTTTCAAAAGAAAGCCGTTAGAGATAAATCAGGGGAATCGTGAAACCTTAGAGGATGTGGGGGCTCGTTAAAAGAAGCTGTAAAAATAATGGCATTAAAACTACCGATGTGTAAAAAAATGAATTACACAATGCTAGAAATTTTAAATTCAATCAAAGTATTTGTACTCACTCAAAGTGTTTGTTTTCTGTGTAGATGTGTCATTCTTGTGTGTTGTGTTGAACCCTGAAGATGATCTCAATAGAGATTGAAACTTTGGCACGATAAAGAAAATATTTTTCTAAAACCTACGTCACATCAGATCGCATCTCACGATCACCAAATAAGAAAAAGTTAAACTTTTTTGAGGAGAGAGTGAGTGAGAGATAGCGAGAGGGCGAGAAAGAGAGAGAGGAAGTGAATGATTCAATGAGAGAGAGAGAGAAAGAGAGANGAGAGAGAGAGAGAGAGAGAGAGAGAGAGAGAGAGAGAGAGAGAGAGTGAGTGAGAAAGAGACGAATTTATAGCTAATAAATTACACGGCGCTGAGTTGCAATAGTTTTGCAATAACGACAGGTCATGAAGGTTTAGCATAATCGTACAGCCGTGAAATGGATCGAGGAGAGAGAGAATTTATGAATGAGTGAAAAGTGAGTGAGTGAGTTTAAAAGAGATAATTGTGAGGAAGAGTGAGAGAGAGAGAGAGAGAGAGAGAGAGAGAGAGAGAGAGAGAGAGAGAGAGAGACAGACAGACAGAGAGTGAGAAGTACGAATTTGTAGCTAATAAATTACACGGCGCTAAGATCATCAGTTTTGCAACAACGACAAGTCATGAAGGTTTAGCATAATCATACAGCCGTGAAAGTGGTCGAAAGCAGTGGGAGAGAGTGAATGAGAAAGATTGATTGATTGATAGTTTCAGTTAACCACGGAAAGTTAGGTCTGTTGAACCTTTCTTTCACTTAAAATTAGTTATAAAGTTTACATTTATTAAGATTTAGACTTAGTTGGTCTTTACTATGTATATTACAATTATAATTTATAATGAAGAGAGAAAAATTAAGTTTTTTGTTTTGTGTTTTACTAACAACTTGACAATATAATTTTATATTTTTTTATATTTTTGTTGTGATTTCATAATTTTGTAGGACATATGTACCAATAAAACAAAAAAAAAAGTTAAATAAAAATGAACAAACAAATTGAACTTTGGTAGGTGTTTGGGATAGTTATGTATGTTAGTTGGAATATGTTATGTACATCACTTTGAATTTATACAATTTGGTTACATTTTTTTTTAAATTTCTAAAAGCAGCTCATTATATAACAATTTACTTTTCATGGTAAACGCATTTTGGAAGGATTTTATTCTATGTCTTGGTTTAATATTATTGTCAGAAGAAGGCCTTATATTTTTATTATGGAAACTATTAGAAAATATATTTGATTAGCTGCAAATTGTGATTATTTATCATTATTGTTTTTTTTGTTATTAAAGTTGCACGCACTAATTTTTAAAAATATTTAGAACTAAATTTATAATATAATCTGTCATCAACTTAAGATTAAGTATGAATCTTACACAAGTGTTTAATAAATTTTGTAAATATTATTATAATTTGCATTGGACATAATTTGTAAAAAGTACATTAAATAAAGTTTTATTAATGTTTTATATATGTAATTTTAGGTTGATAGTTTTATATTTTAACAAGTTATTTATAATATAAATTTTTGAATATGCTTTTTTTCTAATGACATCAATTTGTTTCTGCCAATCCAAATTTGATTAAAAATAAACACCAAGACTTTTTACATGTTTTTTTTTTAATGTTTAGTTTTATAGAATTATTTTTATTTTTCGTGTTTTATTTATTTTAGTAGTAAGTTGAGCATTTCCTAATATTTTGCATGAACTCTTATTTGGATTAAATTTAATCAATGATTTTCTACTCCTTTCTGATATATGTTTTATTACTCATTTAAATTCTCTACAGACTCCTCTGTGTTTTGTAACTTGTTACTTTTATATATATTTAAATCATCAGCAAACATTAAACATTACATTTATTTAGAACATTTATTCGAGAGAGAGAGAGAGAGAGAGAGAGAGAGAGAGAGAGAGAGAGAGAGAGAGAGAGAAAGAATGAAAGAAAAAAGAAAAACCTGGAAATTTTCTGGACACTCACAACACGACACACAAGAATGACATATCTACACAGAAAACAAACACTTTGAGCCCTGAAGATGATCTCAATAAAGATCGAAACATTGGCATGATAAAGAAAATGTTTTTCTAAAACCAGACCGCATCTCACGATCTCTAAATAATCTTATTTTTTGAGTGTAGGTTCTCTTAAGGACACGATCCAAAAATACAAAAATATAAAACAGCATTTGAATGATAGAACAATAATTCAAAATGGAATGACTAAACATAGTCAAACCAGTGAAAGCCAAAACTGGGGGATGCACCCCTTTTTGCCATTTTCCACTTACAAAAAGTTGACAACTTGTCAAAAAACGGGATTTACAAACTTAATTGTAGGAAGTGCAATATTAAATATATAGGACAAATCGGCAAAGAAATTTAAACTTAACGAACACCTGCCTAAATCGAACAAATTTTCTGAATTTAAGGACCGTCTAAATGAGTAAAAATTGCAACATTTGCAGATGACACAGCGGTGATATCACTAGGACCGACTATATCACCCATTCAACCAAAATCCTTCAAAATGCATGTAATAAGATAAAAGAATGGACAAAAATATGGAAAATCAAGCTAAATCAGCATAAATCGGTTCATCTAATATTTACAAACAAAAAAGTGGACCATGTTTTGTTGCACACAATCGATGGAACTGCTATACCATACTGCGATACAGATAAATATCTGGTAATGACCTTAGATGCCAAGCTGAGATGGAAAGAACACGCGAAAAAAAAGGCCAGAAATAGGTTTAAGGTATAGACAACTATACTGGTTGATAGGACGTGGATCCAACCTTGCTATACAAAATTAAATATTATATAAACAAGTCATAAAGCCTATGTGGATATACGGTATTCAACTATGGGGTTGTATCAAACACAGCAATATCAAAATCATTCAAACACTACAAAATAAAATCTTACGTAACATGGTCAATGCACCTTGGTACATAAGGAATAAGGACTTACATAGGGATCTTAGGATCCCTGAAGTCACGGCGGAAATACAAAGATTTGCTGCCGAACACCAGGCTTGCCTCAGCCAGTACGAGAATGTGGAAGCGACCAAACTCTTACATAACCAAAACATGGTCAGAAGATTAAAAAGAACAAAGCCATATGAACTTGTGTAATTAAAAATTAATAGTGAATAATGAAATGTAAATCTTATTGTACCAATGGGTTTATAAGAATGTAAACATTTATTTATTCTATAATATTATTGTAAAATTAATGGTTGGTCTAATAAGACCAGTTTTAATAAATAAATTTAATTAATAAAAAAAGACCGTCTAAATGAAACAAAACACAATTTAAATTTAAATTTGAATAAAACAGTGTTAAATAGTCTCAACAAAGGGAAGGAATTAGGTTGATTTGAGAAATTTGAAATTAAAAAATGTAAAATTAAACGTAGATAGATGCATAAATATTATTATAAATATAGATGCATAGAATAGATTTTGATTTACCTCCTATTTTAAATATGTACATGAATAACATTTAGCTTTAATCATTGTGGCCACCTTCGCCCCCGACAAAGGTTTAAGTGTGCAAGGGTTTTGAAAATTCCTGCAAGGAAAAAAATTATATTTGTTTTGTTAATAAAATGTCCATTAACTTTATTTTCTAAATAACCCCGAATAAATATTCCCAATATTCCAGTTGGCTTAAGTAGTATAAACCAAATATCAAAAGCTAAAGAAGTAATTAATTTTTTACTTAAAAATAACAGTGAAGTTTATTTTTTTACAGTAAAACAATTAGCGTTTTGGAATCTGATTTTTGCATAATCTAATGCTTTTCTGAACCAATTTTGAAATACTTTTCACAATTTTACATAAATATTTAGAAATCGTGAGATGCGGTCTGGTGTGATGTAGGTTTCAGAAAAAGAACAAATAAAGATGTTTTTCTGAAACCTACATCACACCGGACCCCATCTCACGATTTCTAAATAAATATCGATTAACGGTCACTAATCACCAAACATTTTACATAAAGTCGAATGTACTTAATGAATCTGCAAATGAAAAAGTCAGTTACCATTGGAAAAGAAAACTTTAATTTTCAAACTTTTTTTCAGAAATTGAAAAAAAAAGTGTAATTTCTGCAATGTCTAAAAGTAGAGCTTAAACTTTTTTTCGAGTTGGGTAGTTTTTGAGAAAACCAGGAGGTACACTAGTAGTTAACTTATATATTATTATACCAATTCATTAATTATGTAACTTATATATTATTATATGCTTTATAGTAATCTAACATCAAATTTATGATAGGTATATAAAAAAGTTGTTAAAAAATCATTTATATGACAATTTCACTTTCTGGAATTGCTTGCTTATATTGAATTCACTAAAAGAAAAAAAGAAGCACTGTTCCCTTCAACAAGAAAATTTCAAAATATAAATAATTTAACATCTGTCTTTTCTCACAACACACACATCACACACCGAACACACATCTTTTCAAAATGATATAAGCCACCCCGTTTTCTCTTAGTATTCAGAGCGCAAAGGTCACATTTCAACCGTGCAGATGTAGCAAATTCAGAGCAATGGATCCATACCAAGAATTCCTCATACGTGAGATGCAGCGCTTGACAAACAGGTTGCTTGCGTGAGTACTGAAATTGTTTTAATATCCTATCAAAGAATCAATCATTCACCAATACAAAATTTCTTGAAAATTGGCCCAGGCGTAAAAGTATTTTTGGCATTGCATACAAAAAATTTTCTTTAAGAGGTTGTCATAAAACTGTAGAATAATTGAAATTATATTGGATATGCTGCTGCTCACTTAGATTTTAATGCTCAGTTAGTAAGGTTGTTGATACTTTACGTATTTGTAGATGTCAAGAAGAAGTGTGGAGAAGAAGAACAAAAGCGAGTCTGACATGTCCTCCGTTTCAACCACGTGCACCACGTCCAACGTCTTATTGTCTCCCTAGTCCTGCCAATCGTTTCTACAATTGTAATCGTCCTGGATGTGCTTGTAACAAACGTTCTATTAGCTGTCTTTCTACACAATTGACTCCTTTCCAGTCGCAATCTATGCTGCGTAACAAAACTGTTTTGCTTCCAGCAGAACTTACAAAGTATGAACAGAGGATACAGAAAAACACACCAAAGACAAGTTATCAGACGGAGTCGAAAGAATCTGACAAAATAATATTATCTCAAAGAGAAAGCCCATTTGAATCGACCAATCGTCTGATGAATGTGCAGACTGAACCATCGATCAGCCCAACAGATAGCATCGCATTACATTTAACTGCCCATTTTCCAAATCAAAATCAGAAATACAACTCTCTGACTAAATACAATCCTGCGTCTAGTATTCTGACTACGGCCAACCACCAAGGAACAATATTCCAACATTATATGCCTATAGAAACTAGTAGGTTGTATAAAACCCTCAATATGTCTTTAGGTAATATGAAAGCGCAGCAGTTTAAAAATCAAACAGCTTCAAATTCAACAATACAACAATCAAATAAAATTACAGTAATGCCAACCCATGATCAGTATAAAGAGCAGCAGCATAATAGTAAATTGGTCGTCTTACCAGCTAACATAATCTCAGAGAATAAGAATCTATGGGTAACAAACAAGGGCGACACAGTGACAAACAAAGTGAATAAAATGGTTGTAATGCCGAGCCAGCATTCGATGAAAACGTTAGAACAAGAGCCCAAAGAAATTGTTGGAAAGTCAAAAATAATTAATCACCAGAGGGCAAAACAAAACCCTCCCTCGAAATTGCCGCAAAGGAGCAATGAAGCAAAACCTCGTCCCAAATCTAATATCGCCACTCATTTTGTGGCTACATCACCCAGTGTACCGTCGGCAAATCTGACAAAAACCCAGTTGTCCCTAGCACCATCTTTTTTGACTAGAGAGATGAAAAAACACAACTGTCTTTCTATGCCTCCCAGAGTAAAGAATATAACTTCAAAGACTCAATCGAGCCACATGAGAATAAATAAGGAATCAATTTTGCCAAATTACCCTACACTTGGTACAAGTTCAAACCAAAACTATCTCAATCAACAATCACGTCAAAGCCAGCAATCAAAGAGTGCGAATTCCAAACACTCAATTAGAATGTCAAATAAGGATCAAAATTTCCAACATAATCAAGGGACGATTACAAATTTTAGTTCAGATAATATTTATAAAAGTAGTCAACAAATGATGGACCTACCGAAACCGAGGCCGAAGAGCTACCACGGTCCTAAAAAACAACCAGTAAATACTAAACAACGTCCAATGACCAATGTTGCCTCGAATCAAGGAAGGGTGCGGCCGAAATCACATGCGATCAACTCAATGCAAACAGTGGTGCATGAGGATTCGCGGAAAATAAAAACTGCTACTTCAAATAAAACTGTGATGAAAATTCCTAGCTCAAAGAAAATAGCTAGTTCTCAAAAAGTGATAACCTATATATCGTAACAAAAAATATCAACTAAAAACCTGGTACAATCAAAATCTCAAGGCAGAAATTTCAAACCAGGCCCTAAACAATTTGCTAGAACTAAAACGAAGTAGTCACCACTGAAAATCACAACACAACTAAAGTATAGAAATAAAAACACATTACCACTTTTATTAAATATAATAATTAATTAATATTAAATAATATAAAATAATAATATTAAATAAACTATATTTTGGTTGAAATTCACAGCAGAAAAATTTTAATTGAAATTCAAAAAAGTTCAAAAATCAGTTTAACAATCCCTTAAGATAATATACCACTGAGTTTAATCGATTATTCCATTTATTTATTGATGAACAAAGATGAAAATGCCAAAAAATTAGGCCTACTTAAAGATATTAAAGAATAAGCAAATAAAAGACAAGAAAAAGAAAACTAGAATATGACAAATGTTTTGTTATGTTAAATTATGAGATGTTTTCAATGAACCTGTAATTTGGTCATTATTGGTCATTTAGTCTGCCTATATTCACTGGTTTGGTCTGCCATGCCATGGTTTGGCTCAGGTAATTTGCGTCAAGTTTCTTTTACATAATTTTATTATGTGAGAAAAAACTTCTCAAAAATTGTGAGATTTCCTCTGTGTTCAGCGAGTCTGTCAGATGAATTTTGGCATTTTTCCATCTTTAACATTGTCAAGTTGTTGTTTATAAAATAAACTAAAATAATATAATATTAAAGAAACTTCACAAAAAATCATCCAGACCCAACAATGGTCTGACAGACCAACCCAGCGAGTATAGGTAGACCAAAATGATCAATAACAATGAAATTACACAAGTTTGTGTTTGAATTTATGTATGTACATGTTTGTGAGTAGCAAAATGTTAAACATTTATAAAGAACAGGAGTTTGAAGTGTCAGAAAATTTTAAATTCTTAAAGGGAATAGAATTTTTTTAAGGGCCTTATGAACTTTCATTTAAGCCAAGGAACATGATATGTGGGATGCGTTTTTTTTTTTTTTGGGGGGGGGGGTTGTGTGAAAAACTAGGCCAGGGGCAACAGTGGGAATCGAACCCAATGAACGTGGGTTCTAAATGTGAGGGTCTATCATACTGACCAGTCAGCTACCGCGTCCCCGTAGAAAATCTTTGATAAAATAATTCCTAAATAATAGATCTATTATCTAGTCTCATCTATTAAAAATATTACTGATAAGCTAATGACAAATTATTGTTATAAATATCCAGATTTTCAAAAAATAAAATTTTTTGAAAAGGTTCAAAGTTTTTTAGGAAAAATGTTTGATTCTTATTATTTTTCTTTTTGGTGAATCGTTGAAATGACTTTGTTTTAATTGAAACATGAACGCTCAGTATTATTGATATGAATGTAATTTACTGTGTGAGATTCTTAAAATTTTAGTTTAGAAAAATCAGCGTCACTCAGAAATGTTCCGACGAAAGATTGGTCAGCGGTAAAACACAAAGTGGATTGTCATCAATCCCGCAAGCTGCTCCGCCGGCCCAGAGTGGAGAAATTACCGCCGAAAATCAATTTACAAAACTATAACAATATGATTCTGAAAAAAAATTATTCTCAACGGAACAGCCATACCATTCAGGATAATCAGAGCTTTCCCAGCAACGTGAACTTCCAAAACATCAACAACCTACAGAACAACGCCAACAGCAGGATAGAAAACTATCAGATGAGCCCTACCCGCAAACACAACCAGAAAACCCACAACAAAAACAACTACAACAAAAACAATTACAACCAAAGCAATTACAGCAAAAATGATTACAACAAAAACAATTACAACCAAAACAATTTCAACAAAAACAACAACCAATTGCAAAATGATGCACTTGAGGGGTTGTGTGGAGAAATCAAATCTCTCATAACTCAGGTTGTAAATGGAGGTCAAAACAATGCACCGCTCAATACTGTAAGATCACCATTATAAATCACAAATTTATTAAAGAAATTACAATAATCAAACATTTCAGATACATGCACCTGGTTATGGGACGCCTCGTTCATATTATGAAAGAGACAACTATCCTTCTCGTAAACCGAGTCTATTAACACCTACCGTTTCTAATCTGCGATACAGACACTGCAATCATTGTGCTGATGAAGAGTCCTATAACCCTTGTTATTCCTTTCATGATAGGTAATTTTTAAAATTAAAGTGTTTAATTAGACAAAAAAATACTATCAATAAAAATATAGACCAAACAGCCTCAAGACTGAATTTTTATACGTGAGACAAACACCAATGGATGGGACAAATAACTGTGAAAATCAACCATATAGATATAATCAGGCTGCTGGAATAATAAAGTGATGTTCAATGGAAAGAAGATAAAGTGTAATAAATAATTTTTATACATTACAAACTGAGGTAAAAATATTTTCATTTTATGTTCACAGTTTCCATAAGAAAGAAATGTAGTTGGAAGACACAAATTTCCACGCGACTCTGATGTGCAACCAGAAACTCAGATTGCGAACAAAGTAACTCAGTAAACACACTCGCAATTTCTGATTTAATTATTAAATAATTAAATTTTTTTAGGCTGAAAGGATTAAACAAATTAAATGTTTTGTTGGACAATCTCAAACTGAGGAGAAATGTGAATACAGCGTTCCAAAAAAGTGCAACTAGAAGAAATACTGAGAGAAAACGGGATGGTTTTGAAAAAATGTGAATCTATAAATAAAACTTTTTTAAAATTGTATTCATGTTTATACCTAAGCATTGCTGATAGTATTAAAATCAATAAAATCATAAAAATCATGAAAAAAAAAAAAAAAAAAAAAAAAAAAAAAAAAAAAAAAAAAGAGACACGCAGACAATCTGGGACAAAAGGAAGGTCAAAGACACACCCTGTGCTTAGTACTATAGTTTATATTATATTTAGAGTGAATTATTTGTTATTTCAAGTGGTTAGTAGTTTGCTTCCAGTTGTTTTTGGATCTATAGTAAGCACGGGTACTCCGGACCTCCCCATTATATGGGTGAATACATGTTGAACACGTTCCAAAAATTTTGCATTTAAATTTTATCGAGAAGTTGAAATTTTAAAAGAACAATTTGGTTTTAAATTTCAATACTCTGACTCAATAAAACTGTATTTGGTATGTTAATACAAATCAATTTTTTTAACCGCAAGATAAAAAGCATAATTCTTTTCATAATTTTACTTTACGGTGCTAGATCGTTATATATGATTTAGTGAAAAAAATGATTTAACACTTGATACTAGATTGCAGCATCAGCTGTTAAAAAATAAACTGCTCAAAAAGTTTTATGCGATATTTTACATTTGGAAGTTGGTCTTGTTAAATGAAAAAGATGCTTTTCTCGTTGTTCCATGAGAAGAAGAGATTTCAAGTAACGTCGAGTGATTTTTACATGACATGCACAGAACCAAAAATCCTTGAAAAATTGCTTTTCGTCAATTTTAAACGGGTTTAAATATATTTTTAGAGTACATATTTCCTTTTTCACTATCATATGTTCAAATATCATGTAAACAAGAAACTCAAGACTTCACAAGCTATTTTTTTAATGTGAAAAAGTCAAAATTTTACATTTTCTCCTGGTGGATGTAACTTTAAAGCTGCAGAGGTAGTGACTTTGTAGTATTACCGTGTGAGTTTCTGTTTTAACGGACCAACATTGGCTATCTGACGAAATTAGGTAGGGAGACGTGTTGTACAACTGCCAATTTGATTTGCGTCTAAAAATGTGCAGGAACAATCGACCGAATGTTGTAATTTTCAAAATGTGAATAATCCTATTTCCAAATTTTTAGTCTATATAAAATCTGGACGAGTTTTAAAGCCAGCAGCAGGAAGGAAAAAAAATGACGCCGCAGTTCAACACTCATAAATAAACTTTCCCTTAAATAAGTTGTAATCACTATTTTCTCATCCAGAGAAAGAATCCAGAGTTAAAAAAATTTTCAAATATCTTTAAGAACAGCATACAAGATAACAATTTCATATAAAATATTTATAAGTGTATCCAAAATAATATTCCTAATGAGTTATATTATTTTACTGTATATTTTTTTAAGGTGATAGATGAATGAAAGAGATGAACGCCAACATGCGCCTTTTTTGTTTCACTCACCGTACTGAGTAAAAATATTACAAACTGCAGCTATGGTAGGATGCAGTCCAACGCGCCAAGGAAATGACAACAAAGTTCATGACTTTAACTGTCAAAGGGTTAGTTAAAATTAAAAAAAAAAGAGGAAATACTAACGGATTGTATTTATGTTTCAGTTGAGACAGTATAACACAGGGTTTTGTTCTGCTTTAAAACTTTTGGAAGGCGATGTGAGGGCTGTTTACTGTGATTCAAGACAATGTGATGGAAAACCTCCATATTCTCCTGCACCTAATGTAAAATATAAAAATGATTGAATCAGAACTATATATAATTTTTTTTTCAATTGTAGATAGAACTAAAACAGTTCTGTTTGTGCAAAACTTGTGCATGCAATGGCCCTGCCACGCCGACTCCGGGGGACTACTGTCTTGTTAAAGGGTGCAACTGTTGCAACCCTTGCTGTTGGTGTCCTCCCAAGTGTATCTACATCCCACCTGTAGCAGACGGGTAAGGACGAAATGCGTTAACAATCAAACTTGTTTTTTTGTTTTTTTTTTGCATCTATGTTTATTAAAGGCCGCATGAGGTGAGAACCGAGTTCTTCTACTTGAAACAAGTCCCGAATGGGACAGACGAAGAAGGGAATCAAAACTATTATTACTACGAGGATGGCGGATTTACGTACTTATGCCGTCCAAGGAACTCGAGGGGACAATGGCTCAAGACTTGCCATAAAGCTTGTTAACGTTTAAAAATAATGAAATATAAAAAAAATTGTACTCATTGATGTCATTTATGGAAAAAAACCTGTTTACAATTAAAAATTATTTGTTAGTATCTATCTTGGCAACATTTTATAAAGTTTTAACAGACTAAAAAAAGGAAAAGAAGTCACAAGAATATTATATGGTATTATTATATCACATTATTATATTATATCACATTATTATATGGTACACAGATGGCCCAAAATCCCATAAAAGAACAAGTCAGGAATATTCTAGGCAAGCCCAAAATATGAGCAAATAAATTATTACATACTAAATTCATGTGCCATAGAAAATCATAACGTTAAACAAATCCTAATAAGATCAGAAAGCCAAGCAGCCCTCCTAAAAACATTAGTATGTAAAAACATACAAATTAGACAACGAATTCATCCAAAATTATCAAAACCTGGGAAAACATTATCCGAACAAGCAGTTAAACTGGCCAGAGCTTCAGTGACCAGATCTATCAGACTCCTACACCTCCAGATAGGGGGGGGGGACAAGAGACAATATACTGAAACAGTAACGTAAAAAAATCTAAACACCAGACAAAATAAGAATCAGTAGTATCAGAACCTACACTCACGATAACAAGGTCATTCATAGACTCCATCTCTGAATGGATCCACAAAAAACAAAAGAAGTGGATGAAATTCAGAGGGGTCAGATAGTTAAGATTAAAGAACCCTCACCAAAATTGTCAAATACATTGCTACTGCTAGACAGGGTAAAGCTCAAGGTAGATATAGGGTTATCAGCCACTAGTATCAGAGAAAACACCTACACTTGGGTCAATAAATGATGACCCCCCCCCTTTTTAGGTTATGCAAGAAGAAACTGCCACCCAGATTTGAAAGCAAACTGCTCGATGGCATCTAGGGTACCAAGAAGACCCGGGGAAGAATTGCAGCAATGACAGTCTTACTACTTCTTCAAAGATGGTCAATTGAACTGAACTAAGGAACTAGGAAAAGTACTATTGTACTTATGATTCAATATGAACATGAACAGGATGTTTGAATTTAATCAAAACTTGCGAATAAACCTAGGTACCAAAAAAGAATGGGAACAAGAGGGAAACACCTCTTTCAAGAATGACACCATCCTTTGGCACACAGAGGATCTAGAACACAAGAAGGTACAGGATACCTGGAACCAAATACTCAGAACCCATGGGAAAATCCACCAGTATCTTCCAAGCTGAGATTCATGCAATCGAAAGATGTACCCAACTCAATCTAAGTAAAGGGTACAAAAACAAGAATATAGCTATCATGTCAGCCAAGCAGCCATCAAAGAACTAAGCTCAAATATCATTAGTTCAAGGATGGTGCTGAACTGCAAAACCAAATTAAACATATTAGGTACGCAGAACAAAGTCAGCCTCTGCTGGTCCCAGGATACAAGGGGGGGAAGGCAACAAGAAAGCGGACACCCTTGCAAGACAAGGTGCTGCTACACCGCTGACAGGACCTGAACCCTTATATGGCATAGGAACCTACACTATTAACGAATATCTCAAACAGAAGAAAAAAAAGAAAATGAGGGATCTATGGAATTCATTCATTAGACACAGCAAGCATCTTCTAACCAATTTTGGAAGGAAAGAAATTACAGAATGTGTCAAGGGAAGCGGGAATAAACTGTGAATCCTAATAGGATTCCTAACAGGACACTGGAAGTTAAATGGACACTTAAAGAAGATTGGAATAATCCAAAATGGCACATGCAGATTCTGCAAAGAGGCAGAAGAGACACCACATCTACTAACAAACTGCGAAGCTACACTAGCCCGCAGGAGGAAATATTTTGGGATGTATAATGTGACCATAGAAGAGCTTCAACCACTGAAACCGGGCCTGTTAAGGACTCACCGATGTGCTTTAGGCAGAGTACGAGGGATACAATAGCTCTTAAAGGGCCTCTATGATTCAATACATGCTACTATAGTCAAACAACAGTGTTTGGGAATGACAAACCCCCATTTACTCCTTATCATTCTCATCATGAAATGCCACCCACGTCATCTTTAAATGTGAAGCACCAGATTTATATAGACATAACCTAGGGAACCAAGAAGACCCCGAAGAAGAATTGCAGAAAATAAACTTCTTACTACTTAAAAGAAAGATCAAGTCAATTGAACTGAACTAAGAAACTAGGAAAAATACAACAAACTGCAGTGATTGGTAATTCTGAACACACGTTTTTTCATCAACATCATGGTCAAAGGGACAACAAGGGAACTTGGATTCCTCAAAAGCTTGACAGATGAAAGTCAAAAGTCAACTTCTTTGCCCTGCAGCAGGAACAATTTAATTTTTTATGATATTTTTAGTTGGATTTTTTTTACAATAGTACAAAAATGGTCAGTATTCATTCTTTATGATTTTAAGGACAGGTGTGATATGTTCCTTGCCTCTAATGCAATTTTTATATCCATGCTTGCTGAACAATTGATTCAATTGAACTGAACTAAAGCACACAGGAAAAGGAAAAAAAAGAAAAATAACCAAAAAGGCAGTAGTTTTTGGATAATATAAAACCCATTCTTCCTAGCATCCTTCACCTCATCATCATCATCATCATCATCATCTATAAAAAAGAATAAATTAAATCTTAAGTCTATAAAACAAAGTAACATACTCTTAAGAACCTTGGTGGCTGAGAGGTTTGGGTGTCTGGCTTGTATTTGATATGCTGATAACCCAGGGTTCGAATTCCAGCATAGCCCATAGAATTTTAATAGTGAACAATTATGAAAAAGTATTGTTAAGTGGTTTGACATCTCATCCTTGGCACCCTACACATTAAGCCTTTCTGTAAGACAGGAATTATTTACCTACCCACAAGAAGAATTTTTTTTTGTAAAAGACAACTAAATAGGGGCATCAGTGGCCACAACGGTTGACATGGCATTCACCACTGTTAGGTGTAACATCTTGGGTTCGAATCCAGTGGGCCTGAATTTTTTTTTTCAAAAACCCTGGCAACCAGAGGGTTGATATGACCTCTGTGTTGTGAACCCTTGTAAAAACATAAATTTAAAAAAACCTTCAAGCCCTATTTGTACCCTTAAAATAGTAAATATCTGAAGAAAGTACTGATCAAATGTATTTGGTATATTAGGGAAATTAAACTAATCTTCAAATATCAAATAGTGCTAAAATTAGATAAAGAATTTCTTCTAATGTTGTTTTTGATATTTGATAATTATTTTTTATTATTATTATTTATTTTTATTACAATCTGTAATTATTATTTACAATATGTAATTTGCGGATACATGAACTTATGTACAACTATTTACATTGAGGGGAGAAAATAATCAATGTTATCCTCCCTCTTCACTTTATGTTTTTTTTTACAGTTTACTCGGAAAGCAGGTCGCGGTGCCATTTCCTCTTAAGACGCCTTATGGGGTTGTAGGGATGGGTTCTATCGGACAGGGCTTGGGCAAGACTATTTGGATGGTGGGAGAGTTTTTTGTGAAACTTGGTAAATTTTTGGATATAAGGAATTTGAAGGTCGTTGTGGAGGGTAGCATTTGAGATATAATAAGGAGCATTTACAATGGATCTGAGGACTTTAGATTGAAAGGATTGGAGACGTTGGATATTGGAAGGTTTAGCGGTTCCCCACAGTTCTATTCCATACGTCCAAATCGGTTGTAGTAGTGTTTTGTAAATTGTAAGTTTGTTTTTTGTCGATAGTTTAGACTGTCGTCCTATAAGTCTGTGCAGTAGACCATACCGTCTGTTTAGGTTTTGTCGTGTCAGTCGTGTATGTTGATTTCACGTTAGTCTAGGTGGAACCCAAGGTAGCGAACGCAGTCGGATTTGGGGATAGAAATGTTGTTGTAGTATATCGTGAGAGGTTTGCTTCGGAGTGTAAATGTGACATGGACGCAAGTATTATCTTCATTTTTATCGATGAAGTTTATCTTCATTTTCCATTGTCTACACCAATCTGCTATACATGAGATATGTTCCTGCAGATCTTCCGAAGCAACCGCAGGATCGGAATTGGAGGATAGTACAGCTGTATCATTGGCGAAGGATGCAAGTAGGGTGGTAGGTTTAGTGGGAATATCTGCATATAAAGGATGTAGAGGATTGGTCCGACACACTGCCCTGCGGTACTCCCGCAGCCAGAGAGCAGTATAGTTTGAGTTTGATAATTAAAAGAAATACTTTTAAACTACTTTATGTTTTATTCGACAAATTCAGATTTACTTCTCCGTACAAGGATTTTTGGTGGTTTCTAAAATAATATCCTTTAATCTAATTATTTTCTTATGGTAGTACCTTCATTGAATATGTGTTAATATTTTTCTGAACATTCAATGTTATTTACTGCCAATGTGGGCATTTCTGTCTGTTTGTTAAGC
Source organism: Cimex lectularius (assembly GCF_000648675.2). Lineage (NCBI taxonomy): Eukaryota > Metazoa > Arthropoda > Insecta > Hemiptera > Cimicidae > Cimex > Cimex lectularius. Next base: position 1,519,559 of record NW_019392722.1, read on the forward strand.
ATTAACACACCACTTTTTTAAAATTTTTTTAAAAATATTTATTCAGTTCTGTTAAAACTAATTGATTTTTTTTGTTTTTTAAATATGATTTTGTTTTAATATTTTTTCCCCACCATGTGTTAATTTGTCATTTGTTTTATGTGAAAGGAGTAACTCAAGTTGTGCTGTGGTAATTTTTTTATTTTTCTCATTTTTTACCTTTCTTTTTTAACATTTGTAGTCATAAATAATATTTCATTGGATTATTATTAAGCGCAATATTACAAATTAAATAATGTCAGATTTGGATTACAGTCAATCATAAATATTTTCTAAAGAAAGACTTCATTTTTCCTAATTTTCTGATTTGAAATAAGATCGATAAATGTTTATGATAAATTTATGAAATAGTAATATAACTCAAAGCGTTATTAAAGAAAATCTCAGTATTTTGAAAAAAAAATTCAAAATTTTATGCTAGAAATTTTCTTCAAATTTTTACATCTCAATAATAGATTATTTTTATGTTTTAATACATTCACAATTACCATTATATTTCTACAATTGTTTTAATATACTGAAATGAAAGTAAATTGTTTTGTAATATAAAGTTAAGGAGGAAGAAGAAAGGTACAATCCTAACTAGGAGCAAGACCGGCCCAAGATGTCAACCAAGAAAATCAATAGCTCCTATTAGGAAACGTTACCTGGGCTGAATGAACTTTTAATTAACTTCAAACTATAAACAAGTCCTAGTCGAAACCGATCAAAACTAGCCATGGACGTCGATTGCGCTAAGGCATGTCAAATAACATTTTAAAAATAACATTGAATTTAAGGTTCATTCTCGTTTAGCTTATAAAATACAACCGTGGCCTCGCGTGTGCCGTGGACTGCTTAAGATCCGATGCACACTCTTTGATGAGTGATGCCCTCAGTGTAAAACCAGGGAGCAAGCCTCCACTTTATGTAAGTTTGATTTTGTGCACAGTTGTAGGCAAAATAATAAATCAATGTCACAGCCTAGGGAGAAGGCGTTTTTACTCGCAAAAAACTGCGCTTGTAATGGGCCGGCGACGCTTTCCTCCGGGAACTACATCTGTTTGAAATGTTGTAACAACCCATGCTGTTGCTGTCCGAATAAACTGATGTATTGTCCTCCAGTGCCTGACGGGTAAGATGATAACAAAATCTAACAAATCCGACCTTTGTTTCATTTCAACGTTGTTATTCCAGAGACTGCAGAGTTAAAACGGATTTTTTCTACCTGAGACAAATGCCAAAAGGATGTACGGACTACACTGGAAAAGAAGAGTTCATCTACGCTCATGATCTCGGAACTGTTGAAATGTGTAGACCTCGAAATTCTTACGGTGAATGGACTAGGACTTGTCGATATTAACAATGAACACAGTACAATAAATAAATTTCTCCTAAATTGATTATTTATTTGGTACAAATATATCTAATGTCTAGAAGATCTACCTTAAATTGGGACGAGAAGTTGTATAAATCTATTATTTAAAAACCTTATAGAAATGGACTTATTTCATTTTCAGATAAAGTTGGATCAATTAATGCGTAATAAACTCAGGAACTGTTAAACCTTTGAATCTTATAGCTTATTAAATTCATTAGTTTCATGGTCTGCTTGACCAATTAATATCTTTTAATTAATTAAGGTTTTTAGTTGAGATAAAATAGTCAGTGTCACGAGCGGGATTCGAACCCACGATCTTCGGCTAGATACGCTGCTGCTCTACCACTTCAGCTACTGTGACCTTCACTAAAGGTCTCCGTGGTCATTCATTTGTCGCCGAGAATCAAATAGATTACACGACATTTGAAAAATGGCAAAAAAGATGGAAAATTCAAAAGTTAGTGTCCGAGTGGACTAAAGAGGTCACGATAGCTCAAGTGGTAGAGCAGCGGCGCATCTAGCTGAAGGTCGTGGGTTCGAATCCCACTCGTGACACTGACTTTTTATCTCAACTAAAAACCTTAATTAATTAAAAAACTTATTGCTTATGCCCATCCTCGAGATAAGGAATTTTTATAGATTTAATAAAGAAGTTTATCGTTGAGAAAAACTTTTAACATGTGATCAGGGATGAGGCAAAGGAATTATCGTATCCCTTATTGTCTTTTTTTTTTGGGGGGGGGGTTACGCTGGCATATTACCCATGAAGTTTTCTATTTTAATTTTACTGTCGAGTAGGATAGGCCGATCAGGTCCCCGCCGCGCGCCCGCACCCGCTCAGCTCAATCATGTTCTAAATTTTCATGGTTGAAGATAATCAAAAAGTAACGTTTATCGACTTTAGAAATCCATAGATTATGTTGAATGCTGATGGATTGTTGTTTGGAAACGTTTGGGACTTTGCTCAGATTTTTTAGCAGTTTATCTCTTTCATTTTCGTATTCTGGGCATTCAAAAATTATGTGGGAAGGATTTGAAGGGCAATCGCAAGTGGGACAGTTCGGAGATGATGCCAAATCGATTCTCTTCTTGTAGCTACCTCATAGGCCATGATTGATTTTATTGTCTTTTTATAACATTTAATACTAGCCACTAATTATATAAGTTCAAATTTGCATATGCATGTACATACCAGAGAGTTGAGCTTACCACTTCTTGAAGTACACCAGCAATTCCAGGTTTTGTAATTTATAATGAATTTCTGGTAGGCCTCGGTTATCACCTCAGGTGTTGGCAGTCCGAGGTCAGACTTTGGTCTTATTCATCCAGCCACCGAGGTTTGACTGCAGGTGCAGTCAATAGCTTGATCGATTCAGCACCCAACACATGCAGTTCCTAGATCTAAACCCATTCATACTCTCATTGTTAAATACATTCTCTTCTATTTACATACCATTTACTCAGGGTGGTGGAGTACTTGATATTTGGTCAATGGGGCACTCAATGTTCTTCCATCTTACAATACTCTCACACCAATAAATACATTCACATGCTAGGTGCATAAAACTATATACAGTAAAAAAAGAGCCCTGTTTCCTTTAAAAATTGTAGCAGGGAACCCAGATCTCATATCAGGTGACAGATCTTTAATGGAGGTGATACACATCGAGCAATCTTTTTCTATGGGCTTTGGTCCAAAAGTAAGTGGCCGCATCTGGCTTAATCAGGTGAAGATGACCCTTCCACAAGTCAGAACCTCCGAGGGCCATGTATCTTCTTGATACATGACAGCTTCTCTACCACGGCCACCTTCGTTTATCATCTTTTTAATGCATTTTTAGTATCGGGGGGGGGGGAGATCTGGGGGTTGGGACATCCTGGCCTTAGGTGCCTGATCATTCTCATCATGAAATGCCATCCACGTCATCTTTAAATGTGAAGCACCAGATTTATATAGACATAACCTAGGGAACCAAGAAGACCCCGAAGAAGAATTGCAGTAAATAAACTTCTTACTTCTTAAAAGAAGGACCAAGTCAATTGAACTGAACTAAGAAACTAGGAAAAATACAACAAACTGCAGTGATTAGGAATGCTGAACACACATTTCTTCATCAACATCAAGGTCAAAGGGACAACAATGGAACTTTTATTCCTCAAAAGCTTGAAAATCAAAAGTCAACTTCTTAGCCCTGCAGCAGGCGCAATTTTTTCGCAATTTGCCTCGTTTGCCTTTTTGTTATCATTCATATCTATTTGTCCAGGTGTGCACAACAACCACTTTTTTGATGAGATGCTCAAGTGCATGCCAGATAGCATACAATTCCGTGTAAACACTACAGTTGGGTGGGAGTGACCATGAACTATACGCAGCACTCGCCACACCTTCTACAGTCTTAGACCTAACTGTAAAGATGGGGCGAAAACCAGCAAACCTCAATCTAAGTTCCAAGAACTTAGCTCGGTAAACGTACTCAGTAATTAGTCACTAATTATATCACAAAAACTAACACAATATTGTAACATTTTTAGGTTTTTATTTGCAATTATATTTCAAAAGTTCAAAAACCTCTTTTGGCAAGCAAACCAATAGACAATTAGTGCAAACACAGAGAAATAAAAAGAGCAACAATAAAAAAAATTAATTTCATAGGAAATAACTGTATTATAAATTAAAATGTTTGTGTAACTATAATTACTATAATGAGAATGATGATAGTAATGATGATGATGATGCTGATCAATCTTTTCCTGAGAGCTTTCAAAGTTACATAATTTTTCAATTAAAATCAACAACTATACTGCAAACTGAGGTGCATTTTGTAGTAATTTAAATCCTACGACTTTAATTAACTGTAGAAATGTTAAAATTGGCCTTTAAAATATTTTTTTTCTTGTTTTAAGACTATTAAATAAAATTAATTGTGATATAATAATTAATGTAGCATTTGCAATGAAATCACCTGACATGTAGAAAAGAGTTATTTTTAACAAGTTTCATGTCCACACTTTACACATACACACACACACGACACAAAAACACACCATAAAACTGCATAGTGCAAATAATGTCTAATGATTGCGACCTTCTAAATGAATTGAAATGTTTGGTAGCTATATTAGACTGGTAAGTAAGAAATTTGATTTTTGAAGTTTTTTCTTGTAATGTAAGTAATGTTTTCATTAATCATGGTAAAAATAAATTTTTCAGCAATAGACCTGGACCAAGGTGTATTCCTTGCCCTCCTTGCCCACCACCATCGTTTTATCCCTGTAATCCCTGTGTACCGAGTGGCCCACCAATGTGCAGTCCGTGCCCACCCATATGCCCACCACCTTGTGGACCATGCGGGCCATGCGGGCCTTGCCCACCGCCGTGTGGTCCATGTGGTCCGTGTGGCCCTTGCCCGATGCCATGTGGCCCTTGTGGTCCATGTGGTCCATGCGGCCCTTGTGGCCCTTGCGGACCTTGCCCAATGCCATGTGGCCCTTGCGGCCCTTGTGGCCCTTGTGGCCCTTGTGGTCCTTGTGGCCCTTGCGGCCCTTGTGGCCCTTGTGGTCCTTGTGGCCCTTGCCCACTACCATGTGGACCTTGTGGCCCTTGCGGACCTTGTGGGCCGTGTGGACCATGTGGACCATGTGGGCCATGTGGACCTTGCCCACCTACTGTGTGTATGCCATGCCCCCCATGCCCACCTCCATGTCCTCCTTGTTCACCCTGTCCTCCAATATGTAATCCTATTTGTATGCCTTGTATGCCATGCCCTCCAAGAAGATCCATGTCTTGCGACAACATGTACAGCAATGGAAAAAATGGAAATGGTCGGAGATCTCAATCCATGAGCAGGGCCATAGACGAAAAAAGAAATGGCCTTCAAGGTAAGACGTTTACTCCTGCAGAGTACGCAGACCCACTGGCTAATTATTACAATAATTACGCCGATGTGCCTCAATTCAAAAACATCCCGATTGAATTATTCAATATAGCATCATTAGGGAATGGCAATGGAAGAAGGGGCAGTAAATCGTTGTGGGAAGAGATGTGCTGCGGAGGAAGGGTTCGTATCTCTTTCTTTTTGCTTTTAAGATAATTTTGAATAAGTTAAAACAATATCAAAGTACTTGTAGGTTTGTTGTTAACATTCGGCAATAAAGAATCCTCAGTGGCATGAAAATTTTTGGTCAAACCAATTAAATTGAAGGTTATTGGGAGAAAATAAACTAACTGAAGCCGTTGAGTGAGTATTTTCCATTTGAGAAAGTCTGACTTCAGTTTAATAAATGGAAAATAATTCGGAAAAAATCAGACAGGAAACAAATACACATACACATACAAAATTCTCGTTTTTAATTTGTTCGTCTAAATAAAACTATTTCAAAACGTCTATTGGTTGTTATTTCGTTAAACCGGAAGCTAGTCTTGAAAACATTGGAGCAAAATTGTTAAAATACATTCTGCAGTATCCCTACTATCTATGGGCTTCCTTCTTCCATTGCTTCACATAAGAATCCAAAGTTATCAAAGCTTAGTCAATAATGTTTTATTAATAATTCATTTTTTAAAAATTACTATATTCCATTCTACAAAATTTTTAATTTGTAATTTGAAATTATTATTATATAGGTATAAAAATCCTTTTTATTTAAGGCTGTACATTTGAAAACTTTGAATGAAAAGTAGTCTTAATTTGGCAAATATTTATAATTATTTCTTTAAAATTTTGAACTGGTTTTAAGTTTTTAAGATGAAATCATGGTAGATTTAATTATCTACTATTATATTATATTATTAATATAATAGATGTACAAAAATAAATTTAAACATCACCAAAGGTTATCACAAGGCAAATCTTTCCAAAATTGAATATTTTTTAATTGGATAAATGATGGTTGGCTGATGAAATTTTCATACCACTGAGGTAGCCTAGGTGTTAAGCGCTTCCTTAGAAACTGCACTTTTAACCAATTTTCTTTTTCAGTTTGTTACTGTTTTTTAATTTTATTTTATGGCATGATGTAAAAAATTTATTTTTGTAAAGAAAAATAGAAAAAAAAAATCCTCAACAATTAACATTTTCTTGATGACGAATAATAATTGTCACTCTTTAATTGTCAAAGCGTGAATTTAAACTGTTAGCTTTTAAATAATATGTAGAAAGTTAAAAATTCAAGAAACAATCATGAGAAGATGATGAATGTACAGAATTGCTGATAGCGCATATGAAGAACAGAAGATGTAGAAGATTACGACCGTAAGATTCATCCAGTTTTAAGGTATGTGAATTTTCCCAGCTCTGTTTTGCCGTTTCCACTCACTCTAGTAAATACTTCATAAATTTTAAGCACGCAAAATCTGTAATAAGGCATGTGGGAGGATAAAGAATTAATTTCAAAAAATATTCTTTACAAATTACATCTAATACTGTAAAAATGTCATTAATGTATCAATTTAACCAACATATTTAATTATTACTTTATGTAATTTTACACACAAACAGTTTGTCATACTTGTTAAGCAGACATGGACTAGTTTGAGTACTGAGTGGTTAGATTTTTAAAAATTCTGTCCTATTTTTTAAAATCAACTTTATTAATCTGTTTTTATAATCTTATAATTTTTGACAAATTTCCATTGTCAAATATGAGAAATAAAGAAACCTAAATTAATTTATTTCTCTTTATAATATCTTCCTTTTTATTATTTTATTTTTCCCTCTCTCTCTCTCACTCTCTCTCTCTCTCCTCTCTCTCTCTCCTCTCTCTCTCTCTCTCTCTCTCTCTCTCTCTTTCTCTCTCTCTCTCTCTCTCTCTACTACCTCTCCCTCTCCCTCATACTGACTTTCACTCGTTCTCACTATCTCAGTCTTTCAATCCTTTCACACACTCTCTCTCTCTCTTTCTCTCTCTCTCTCTCGCGCGCTCTCTTTCTCTCTCTCCCCTTCAATCCATTTTCACGTCTGTGCGAATTTGCTAAACCTTCATGACTTGTACTTATTGCAAAACTAATGATCTTAGCGCCGTGTAATTTATTAGGTAGATCATTTTCACGGCTGTACGATTATGCTAAACCTTCATGACTTGTACTTATTGCAAAACTAATGATCTCAGCGCCGTGTAATTTATTAGCTACAAATTCGTACTTCTCTCTCACTCCCTCTCTCTCTATCTTTGATCCACTTTGACGGCTGTATGATTGTGCTAAACCTTCTCAATTTCTCAACAAATTCGTACCTCTCTCTCTCTCTCTTCCTCCCTCCCTCCAATTATCTCTCTTAACTCACTCATCACTTTTTCTTTCATTCTTACACACACACTCTCTCTCTCTCTCTCTCTCTCTCTCTCTCTCTCTCTTTCTCTCTACCTCTCCCTCTCCCTCATACTGACTTTCACTCGTTCTCACTATCTCATTCTTTAAATCCTTTCTTTCCATTTTATTTACAACCATGTATTCAAATGGTTTTTTAAAGTAATACAAAAGTAACATTTTTGTTTATAAATAAGATTAAACTTAGCACTGGGAGAATTACATCCTGCCCTAAACACATGAATTTACCTCATGCTACAAGAAGGAAGCAGATAAGTTTTGCATTACTTAGTAGCAAATAAACTCTGCTTGCAGAAGGATTTCATTTTCAATTTTTTTTTCGTTTTCATATTGATTACAATTTAAATTTTATAACATCTTGCACCCACTTTGAACATGTGATTTTCAAAATAATTATTCTGCTTATTTTTTAAAGTAAATTTTTCAGAATTCACAATGGTTTGCCATTTATGTATAGATATTTCATCAAACTAATATTGAATTTTAAAGTTTAAAAGTATTAAAAAAAGAAGCTTAATAAGCTAAAAGCTTAAATTTACTCCTCTTCCTTTTTTTGCTGATGGTATCTGAATCTCTGTTAAAATAATTAAATCCCTTGTTATTTTTATTACTGTCTATGTGTCCCCCCCTCCCCCATGTTAAGGCTCCTGGGAGTCCATAAAATCCCATGTGATAACCTAAGGGTTGTGGGGTGGAGACTGGGCAGAAGCAGAACAGAGGAAAATTAACTTCTTTATTAAGAAATAAATAAGTACAGGAATGGGAGAGCTTATGGGAAACAGCCTTGTCACTTGTTAAAATTTTTCTTATGTACCTGGTGGGAGTGAAGGGTGTTGGTAAAGGCCTTATTTTGTAAAGAAGGAACAAGGGTTTTAAATTATTACACTCAGGAGATTTCTTAAATATTTTCTTGTAAACTAAAATAATTCCTGTTGTAACTGTGCTTAAGTCCAACGAATTGGGTCAAACCACTTTAAAATATTTTTTACACATTATTTTCAATTAAAAATCCACAATGCTGGTATTTCAACCTTAGCATAGCATGGGAAATACGAGTCAGATACCCTAACCATTCGGCTACAGCGATCCCCATATTTTCTTGTTTCTCCTCGATTACATTCTACTCTTCTATATTCATTTCAAGTATATCTTTCCTTTTTATATTCGGATAGAAGCAATAATATAAAATTTTGAAATTTGATTGGTTTGTCATAACAACTTAAATTTTAGACACTTTCTGAATTATATAGCTTTTTCCCCTCTTGATATACTAAAAAATAGCAACAAAGCATCAGAGTTCGTGAATTACTTGCATGCTATCAAAAAAAAATTTTTTTTAATCAGAAGTCAATTTAAAAAAAAATCTGTTATGGCTGTTTTAATAAATTTAATTAACCCAGCCCATTTTAAATTAAAAAAACAAAAACAATTGCAATATGTAAAACATCTGATTCATCATTGTTTAATCAAGTTTCTTCAAGTGACACACAATACCAAGCTCTCTCAATTATTCTTACATTTTCACAATTTTACACTAAAGGCAGCGTAAGAACAGTTTTAAGTGAAGCAATCTGACGTCAGAAGAAAAGCAATTAACAACTGAAAGCTATTTCGTGTAAGTTGATAAAAGAATATTTTTGTTTTATTCTCTTTTTGGAACATCCAATACCAAAATTTCTTTTTCATACTCAATATTAAAATTAAACAAAAACTCAAGAATCAACAATTAAAAAAAAAAATGATAGTCTTATTTTTACATTTTTGGTTCATTACATATTACTGGAAAAAATTTTCATTGTGAAGTTTGCAATTTCATAAATTTATATTCTATCTACCTTTGGTAATGGTTTGCTGGAAGATATTCTGCCTTGGCTTGTCCAACTGTAAGAACAGATTTTAATATTTTGGTCACTGTAAAATTTTTAAAAGATCCTTGAGTTTATTTTTATTCAAGAAGACATTTAGAATCTTCAATTTTTGATTTTGTGCATTATAAGAAAAAAAAGTTGAATAGATTTTTAACTTGGCCCATTTTTTCCAGGATATGAGCTGTTGTAGTCCCTGCCCACCAATGTGCTCGCCATGCGGTCCATGTGTCATTGATCCATGCAATCCTTGTATGCCAATGTGCATGCCTTGCCCACCCTGCCCCCCTTGCATACCGTGCAGCCCTTGTGGTCCTTGCGGTCCTTGTGGTCCTTGCGGGCCGTGTGGGCCACCATGCGGGCCTTGCGGGCCTTGTGGACCATGCCCTCCGCCTTGCAATCCGTGCATGCCTTGTAACCCTTGTGGACCATGCCCACCGTGCCCGCCGTGCGTGCCCTGCAACCCTTGCATTCCTGTGTGCAACCCCTGCGAGCCTTGTGTGCCGGTGAGATGTCTGCCTGACAAGCTTATGACTGAATACCTCTATGTACGACAATTGCCAGTCTGCGATGGATATCCTGGGGCCAACGGCAGCAGAGTCGAATGCCTCTCAGATATGGCCAAACAAATTCCTAAACTTATTGAACGAGATGCTTGTTGTAACCGTTATTGCTAAGTCAATGGAGGCGTGACCAGGAGCCTCCTTGAAAAACCTGTCCAACAAAAAAAAATCTAACCACTTTATCGCTGTAACCAATGTCAGAAGCTTATTTATATTACACAAACTGTCTGCTGTCTTTTCTCGCACACACCACAAATATACATAACACAGCATGAATTTGATATTTCTTTTCATAGCTAGTATTAAAATAGTTTTAAGATTGCAATAACAGATAAAAATATAAGTGCTGATTGCACTCAGTCATTAAATTTATGTGATCTTTAAATTAAAGAGTGACAAATTTTTAAATAATATAATCATTTTACATATATAAGTAGAATGTTCTTTTATTTGATGTAAACTACTTTTAGACAAAACTATTGGCAATATTCAAATGTAAATTGCCTTTTACCAAGTTTTGTTAAGTAATTTAATTTAGAATTATTCAATATCAACTTTTATTCTGTTAAAAATTGGAAAACTTTTACTAACATGTGATAAATTGTCATAAAAGTTGCTATAAATAACAGCAAATGTGAATATATCATTTGTCAAATATTTTTTAGAAGGCACAATTTATTAGCATATATTTCCTATGTATTTCATTTAGTGATGTTAATATTAAATTTAAGCATCTAATGTAATATAAATTCAATGTATTTATAATTTATAATTTAAATTCAATGTATTTATTTATAATTTAGTTAATAGTTAATCATGTTTAACATGCATCTATGAGAAAACGCCAAAAACGATTGCTTCCTGGTAACTATGTTAATATGAAAAGTACAGGTAAAATAAATATTTAGATTATCATGTAAAACAAAATTTCACTTTCAGGACGGAGCATGTTTTAATGGCTTTGGTCCCGGGCCAATAATATGCTGTTCCAATCCTTACGACCCTTGTTACCCCATCAAATGGAAGCCGCCATGCTTTGAAAAATTCATCCGAAACCAGTAAAGCTTGTTTGATTTTTTTTTTTTTTTCAATGTTTGTAAACTAACGCCTTTTTATAGTGACCCGTGCAGAAAAACGACAGAGTACCTGTTTGTAAAGCAGACACCTGTGCCTGCTCTTTACCCCGGGCCAGGCGGTGGCGAAGGAGCGAGGGTTGAAGATTTAGCAGACATGGCCCGGCAAATACCGAGGCTTTATGCTCAAAACGTTTGTGGATACATATGCTAGTTGTTAACACGTCAAACACACACAAAGTTCAGTCCAAAATACAAACAATTTTTATGTGTAGTTTGTGTTGCTTTTTTTCTAGGATAATTTCTTTTAAATTTAATATAAATAAAAATAAGGAAATCAAGAAAATCCAAAATTATCTTGATCGTTTTGACTTAGCTAATCAGATTTTCTGAAGTTTTTATTTTTTCAGGGCTTGGTTTGAGTATTAATGAGAATTACTCATCTCAAACCTTGTACGGTGCAAAAAATTGGCTTGACAAATAAAATAAAATTCAGCGCATATATTTTAGAAAGAAGTTATTAGTATTCTTAAAGTGGGTATTGGTATGAGTTTGAAAATGGGCCTTCCTTCGCGTCCAGTAGCTGCAGTGTTCACACCTAAATATTTTCCCGTGTACTTTAGCGTGGCGAGTTATCATGGCAAACTTTTTGGTCTTATAGCCGCACATACAGCACAAATAATCTGAAATATTTTCTAATCTGATGACCGCTCGACTTCGGTTGGGTTTGGCCATTTTAACAACCAGGCTATTTTCCGAGGTAAGATTCTGAAAAAATGATTCTACGGAAGCTAAAATTATGATATGATTGCAAAATGCTTTTTTTTTATGACCACATTTAATACGTACGTCCATCTAAAAATGGAGGTTCTTCTGTTTTACTGCAACCCACACCATATTCGGTTACCCCTAAAACAGAATTTTTAGAGCAAACTTTTCATTTTAAAATTACTTCCAATGATATAACTTTAAAAAAAATTGTCAAAATGTTTATTATGGATAGACTTTTTTGCTTAACTTGGATTCTCAGTACCTTTTGGAGAATCCAAGTCATTTAAAAATTTTTGTATTAATTCGTCGAGTTGCTCTTCAGAAATATCATCTCCAAAACCGTTCATTAAAGTAGCATTTTCATTTGCTTCTTGCGCCATGAATCAGTACCGAAAAAAACTCTTGATAACAAAAACAATTCAACAGTAACAAACTCAACAAAACTCAAATAGGAAAACAAAAAACATGCTGAAACACGCATGTGATTTTGTAATTCAGCTGAAAACGTTTTGTCATGTTAAAAATTTTTTACTAGATAAAAAACATTTCAATAAATTAACAACCAAAGTGATTCGATATTACCAATTTTTTATATTTATTTTCAGTTCAACATATTTTTTGGTAGTTTGTTTTCGTGATGCAAACTCACAAGTAAAGATCCCAACGGACAAAACTGAGACTATCGCTTGATCCAAATTAAGAAGTGCAAATTTCTGATGATATTTTAACAAAAGTTCTTTAAAAATTAAAAATGTATGTATTAAGATGTACAGGAGGGCTTGATGTCCAACCACCCATTGGATATGTCGCAAACGAAGGGTCAAATGATTTTACAAAATCAATCGTACAATATCGATTAAAAAGCCATGGACTGTGCCGGGATTTGAACTCAGAACTGCTAGAGTTACAAATATGATTTGGATGCCCTAACTACCATAGTCTCTAGCATTAATCTGTTAAGATGAAACCAAAACAATATTTAAAAACTATTATTGTTTTAAAAAGTAACTTTTAAAAGTATGTTAACAGAAAGTTTGTGATGTTTCACAGGAAAAGAAAAAACAAAAAAAACCAGTTATCTTGGCCTCATTGTTCTTGTCTATCAGGCGCCTTTTCTGATTTTTGCAAAATGGGAGGCTCTGATGATGCTCAGACAGTCGGTCTACATCTTGAAAACCTCAGGACAATATTATTAATACATTCAATTAATTAAGGTTTTTAGTTGAGATAAAAGTCAGTGTCACGAGCGAAATTCGAACCCACGACCTTCGGCTCAACACCGCTACTCTACTGCTTGAGCTATCGTGACTTGTGAGACACTAAATTTTTCAGTTCAACCAAATCCTTACATAAAAAGATTAATTAATTGATAGATTATATTAATATGTTAATTGGTCTTAGCTGACCAAAGAACAATTATTCAAAGTGATTTATAATTTTTATTTAAAGTGTGATTGAGATGAAAAGATTAGTGATATGAGCGGAATTCAAACCCACGACCTTCGGGTTGATACGCCGCTACTCTACCACTTGTGCTATCGTGACTTCGATCCACTCGGACACTAACCTCCCATCTCAACCCCACCTTTTGAATTTTCCCTCCTTTTTGCCATTTTTCAAGTAAAATCTCAACTAAAAACCTTAATTAATTGAATGATCTTAATTGGTCAAGCGGACCACACAAACTAGTGAATTTAATAAGTTTAAATGAAGTATACCTTCACTAAAGCTCTCCGTGGCCATTTCATTTGTCGCCAAAAATCAAATAGATTACACGACATTTGAAAAATGGCAAAAAGGAGGGAAAATTCAAAAAGGTTGTAGGTTGAGATGGGAAGTTAGTGTCCGAGTGGATCTAGGTCACAATAGCTCAAGTGGTAGAGCAGCGGCGTATCTAGCCGAAGATCGTGGGTTCGAATCCCGCTCGTGACACTGACTTTTTTATCTCAACTAAAAACCTTAATTAACTGAATGATATTAATTGGTCAAGCGGACCACGAAAAATAGTGAATTATTAATACAGAATGATTAAATTTCTCATCCTCACCAGATTAAGAATCAGCCATGTGAGGTTTACATCTGATATACGTGTCAGGCAGAAGTTGGTTAAAATGTCCTATTTAATTCCTTGGCTTATATAGAGTGCGTAGGAATGCAGATGTGAGAACTTTACTTGAGCACAACAGCGATTATTTGGATCTTCTGTTCCGATTTTTGGAGGAAACAGGGTTGTTTTATTGTATATAGTTAAAATAGTTTGTGTCCCAATCGTGTATTAAGAGTAAATGTATTTATTAGCATGAATATATAGTGTGAGAGGGCCAATTGTGGAATATTCAGTACCCCATTGAACCTCAATTAGATTAATTATATGTGTAAAGGGTGAGGAATATCGAGTACTCCACTACCCTAACTGAATCAATGGTATATAAATAAGTAATTATTTATTTAAGAGAGTGTGAATGAATTTAGGAACTGATTGCTGAAATGACTCAGCTATTGACATCTGGAGTGCAACCTCGGTGGCTGGATGGATAAGCCGAGGTATAACCAACATCCAGGGTAGATGATTCTCAAGCTCTGACGGTGATTTATTGAACATTACAAAAGCTAAAATTGAAATGATAAGATCAACTCTTACACATGTGTTTGTACATGCCGATGTGAGCTTATATAAATCTATAATCATTAATCAGTAATCATTTATTTTGTTGAAAATACAACTCAGTTTATACAATCACATAATTACAATAACAATAAAAAATATCACATTTCGAGTGGCATGAGAAAAAGGGTTGTTCTTTCTCTCCGAATGTTACTGTAAATCCTAGAATTATCTATCATGCTGTTAAATTTTTTTTTATAGTCTTTAAATTTAATCTTTTTCTATTAGCATATTAACAATAAAAAATCTGTGAACAATATGAATATCGTTTTTATATTAAAATTACATTCAGTGATGATGAATATGATAATACAATGAGGTTAAACTGGTTTGGATTTACATTCTTAAGCCGAGGACCATAGAAAGGAATTGCTCGTAATGAATTGTAATCACGCCATCCTGGTCAGTGTCGAATGCTCTAAAAGCACTTGTTAAAGTCTAAAACATATATTAATATTAATAAACAATTAGTAGTTTTAAAATTAAAATTCAAGTGACTTACATGAAGGACAATGCAGCATTGAATAAAATCGTCGAAAAGTATTGTTCCGTGTCCATGCCTATCGAACTTGGTCACCATCAGGTTGACAATTTGCGGCGAGAGGCGGTATCCGAAGGTAGTGAGGGCAGACATGAGCTCATCGCGGTTTATGTTGCCCGAACCGTCCCTGTCGAACGAGCGGAAGCATGCCTGCCAATCGGTCACGTACTTCCACAAAGCTCCGAAGTCGGTGAAGTTGACCTGACCTTTGTTTTGCTTGTCGAACATCCCTGGTTCGGAACAAATCAAAATAGTTTATAAATTATTAATCCATTTATGTTTAGCGGTCTAATTGACCATATTAATTATTTCAATTAATTATTCCTTTTATGTAAGGTCTTGGTTGAGATGAAAAAGTGTCACGAGAGGGAGTCGAACCCACGACCTTCAGCTCGTGACACTAACTTTTTCATCTCGACCAAGATCTTACAAAAAAAGAATAATTAATTGAAATAGTTTATAAAATTTGTCAAATTTGTTGAATAGATAAACGCAAAGCTAGAAAAATCAGCATACTATATAATTGAATTTGGATACAGTATGGAGCATATGCTTTATTTTTAATGTGTTTTCATTAGGATGTGATTATAAAATTAAATAAATGCACGTTCCTTTAAAAAATCTAAATTTGTCTACTACTTTTTTTTTCTTTACTAACTACTCATTTAGTGTAATAGTTTACATATTACATCATGTTGATATTTTCAAGAGCCACGTTTCAAATCATTTTCTCTACTTGACAAATTGAATCATCTGGTGTTCGGTTTCTTTTTTCCGTCAAGTTGTGTAATCTCTTCAAACGATGACTCATCAATCTAAAAGTGTTAATTGCCTTTTTATCAAAATCATTATTAGTTTTGAAAATGAATAATAAAGTACAATAATGTATAAATAAAGTATGGCCTCGTTTATTTATTTACCACCTGAAAAGGTATACTTTTCATTTAAAAAAAAAACTAGTTTTTTTGTACCATCTTCAGAATGTCAGTTTTTAATCGATGAACTAGGAAAATTTCAATATCCACAGATATTTTATGCCACTATTTCTTAAGAAAATAAATGTACAAAAGAATGGCTTTTAACAATGAGTTGACAAATTATACTTTACTTTATTCTTGTGATATTAGATTAGAGATCAGATTTTGATTTAGGCTGTGGTTTTAAATTAAATTTCATACTGAAATTTGGTTTTAAATTTTTGTCAGCATATCCTTGCTGGGGCGACCCTAAGGGCCTAGCTAGAATAGATAGACAAAAATATCAATAACGACCAAATTCATCACCCTGCAGATAACATTGACAAATCTTGCAATGTAATTTTCACATTGTTTGAACTTCAGTATTTTTGTGGTTGGTTTAAATTCTAGTGGGTACTTTTGTAGAGTAAACTCAAGATTTACTCATTAAAAAGAGGTTATTAAACTTTAATACAGTCTTAGTTAAGCATTAAAAAAAGTGTGTTTAATCTCAAAATTTCTGATATTTTGCTTTATGAGTTAAAAGCGACTTTTGCAAAATATGATGCACTCTGTTAAGAAGGGGCAATTTTGGTTTTGGTCTCTTCAGTCATTCTAAAAATTATTCATGGTCTATCCCTTTTAACCTCAATACCTCTTAATCACCACCTGAAATTACACGTATCAAAAGTTGTAATAAGAAAAAATATCGCTTTTATTAGTTCTGCTTGAATTAAGTGCTGAAAAAAAAAAACTTTTCTTCTGGGCAGAGCTGTACAATGGACTGTGAGCAGAAAAAAATCATAATTTCTGCCTAAATTGTATTCGGCGGCGAGCTGATTAATTTATGTATTATTTTCCCTTATTATACCGATTTTACTTAAATTTTTTCTCAAGCATTTGTCGTCATTTATTCATTTGAGTCCAGTCAAAGTTTGTAAGTTCACAAACGAAGTTTTTGTTTAAATTTAATTATTTTTGTTCCATTCATTTCACCCAACCTTGAAAATCTTCTGGCCCCAATGAAAATAGCAAGTTGTGAGTGACAATCAGATCTTTATTTTCTTCTTACTAGAGAAATAAACCCCATAAAGAAACTGTACAAATTAACCGATGCCAATAAACTAGTTCATTTATTTAATGCCTCTTCTTTACCTTCTGGCCCAAAAACAGCCCCATTTCTTCGAAAGAATTCAAAACTTATGCTGAAAACACATGTGTACAACACAATTTAACCAATGCCAATAAATCATGATTGATAATACTTTTTATCTAAGGTTTGGGTTGAAATGAAAAAGTTAGTGTCACAAGCGGGATTCGAACCCACGACCTTTGGCTGAATATGCCACTGCTCTATCACTTGAGCTATCATGACTTCGATCCACTCGAACACCAACTCCCCATCTCAACCTAAAACCTTTCTAATTATTCTTCTTTTTTGCCATTTTTCAAATGTGTAATCAGGATTCAATTCTCAGTGACTTATGAAGTGGCCATGGGGGGCTGTTAGTGAAATTATACTGATTTTACTTATTAAATCCCTTAGTGGTCTAATTGACCAAACTACTTCTTATAATTAATTATTCCTTTTTATGTAAGGTCTTGGTTTTCATCTCAAATTTTATGGACATCTGTCCTGCACTAAAAGAATTTAGGGTGGAATTATTTAACAAAAAGAACCTAAATCTGAAGGAGCTGAGACACATTTTAAATGTATCGGGTTGGCAGGAGCTGGTAAAATATTGAAAGAAAGCATGGCAGAACAGATACATCATCACATGCTTTAACTATTAGATTATTAGAAAAACGTTGAGTAGATTATGATTAAATTCGTTTAAAGATTGGGATGCTCTGTCAGGTAGGTATGGAATATAAAAATAAAAAAAAACTACATTTTTAAGTATGCCGACATTTTGTCAAATTTATCAACATCCTCACGCAGGTACTAATTGAGTTTTTCCTTCTTCTTCAAACCTTCATCTAGTAAGGTTGACTGAAGATCAATTAATACCTCGCCTAGAGGATGTCAATAAATATGACGAAACAACAGTATACTTCAAAATTTAGTTTTTCTTTTCTTTTATATTCCATTTTAAATCTTCACCTAGCTTTCGGAACTTTATTGTACCATATAATAAAAGGATATATTATACATTTTAATTTTGGCCAATTTACCATCAAGTATATATAAGAACAAGACACACGTTTTTGTACTTACTGTTCTTTTATTTTCATGTTAACACTGAAAACCTTTTCACTTTCTTCTTCACCTTTTCAACTAAAGTTTATATACTTCTGACAAAAAAAATCAGTAAGTATAAAAATGAGTGTCTTGTGTTGAACTGGGTTTTATAACTGAAAGAAAAAAATCCAAGAGTGGAGACAGACACAGTAAGTGGCCGTGTGCCAGTTCAACAGTTCACCGACTCGCAGACCAAAACCCATCATCTACTATGTGTATCTTGTTCTGCAAATACACATAGTATTTGTAGAATTGTTAAATTAGTCAACATTAAAATGTATAATATATCCTTTTGTAGAGTCCTGAAGAAGGAACAATAAAGTTCCGAAAGCTAGGTGAAGATTTAAAATTAAAAATATATTTCTTTGATCACATCTGTGATAATAACCAAGAGAACATTATCTGCATAAGTTGGCCGATAAATGTACAAAACATTTTATTCCACATCTACCTGACCGAGCATCCCAATCTTCAAACAAATTTATTAAGAGAATCTTATTTATGTGTAATTTTTTTTAAATTTTCTTTAATTTGGTATTACATACTTTATGATTACTTTATTATTAGCTGTAACTTTTCTCTCTCCTAAATTATCATGCAATACATACATATATGTGATGTAGGTTTAGAAAAACATTTTCTTTGTCGTGCCAATGTTTTGATCTTTATTGAGATTATCTTCAGGCCTGGGATTTATAAACATATTCAAACAATGTTTATAAGTCCCATGCCCTGCAAAAAGATCACAATATTGGCAAGACAAAAAAAGAAAAATAATAATAAAAATAATAAATAAAAATAATAATAAATGTTTGAAGACCACAACCCGAATCCTAATTCAACATCGATGTGAGCAGTAATATCTTAAAGCTAGCGATTATTTGGAGATCGTGAGATGCGGTCTGGTGTGATGTAGGTTTAGAAAAACTTTTTTTTTATTGTGCCAACGTTTTGATCTTCTTGCAGGGCCTGGGATTTATAAACATTGTTTAAATATGTTTATAATTCCCAGGCCTGAAGATAATCTCAATAAAGATCAAAACATTGGTAAGAAAAAAAAATGTTTTTCTAGACCTACATCACACCAGACCGCATCTCACGATCTCCAAATAATCGCTAGTTTTAAGATATTACTACTCATATTGACATTGATTAGGATTCGGGTTGTGGTCTTCAAACATACAATGTTATTATATCAACATTAGATCCCCCGAAGAAGATAATAAAACTTGTCGAAAGCTTGGGCGTTGATATAATAACATTGTATGTTTGAAGACCACAACCCGAATCCTAATTCAACATCGTATTGAAGGCTGGTTGATCGCTTAGCAAACACTACTCATATCGTTATGTACCAATATGTATAATTGATTCTGAATATGTTTCTTTTTATGGTTATGTTAAATAACAGCTATTATTACTATTAAAATATAAAGGCTGTAAAGACTGTGTTCCACCTTTTTTTACGAAGTTGTGGATAAGGGGTATTTAACTATGAAGTTACGAGGAACATTTTGAATATTATTAATGCATATTTTACGCATTAACATGAACATTGTAACATGTGCGTTATTTTAAATTGAAATTAAATAAAGTATAAAAAATGGCCGAATTATTTAATAGGGCAAATTCGATGTAGCTTATCTCTTCAAAAAGGAAGATTGTGTGCCCCCGATCAGTGTAAACTTTGATAAAAATGACTTTCACCTTGAGTCATTGTTAAATGTATTTTTTGGGGGGTTAAAAACATTAATTTATTGTTTAATATTACCTATCATTAGCCTGATAGTTTCTGGGTTGAATGGGGTCCAAGTACCATTGCTGAGAGCTTGCTGTAACTCGTCGGAAGATATGTAACCACTTCTATCTTTGTCAACCCTGGAAATTGAAATATTTAAAAAATAATAATTCCAAGAGAAAATGAATTTTTTTTATTTACCTTTGAAACACGTTCCAGAGGAACTCCTGGCTTGGCATCGGAGAGGCGAAATGAGACATTTTACGTCAAAACATGCAATAAAAGGGTATAAAAGTAAGAACAATAAAACTTGTGCAAACCGAAGGATAAATAGAGTGGATAACCGCTGTATAACCTCTCAAAAGATACTTGATTTAATTCCACATTCCATAAAAAATAAAAAAAATAAAATATTAATTTTGTTAAAACCATTTTAGCTACTCGTAAAAATAATAAAACTTAAAAAATGAGTTTAATTTTTTTAAAATTTTTAAATGTTTCAGAATAGAGTAATATTGATAGCATGACAGGGGGGATTTCAATGTATATCTTTTTTTCAAATTAACAAGTAATATTTTTTTTAAATGTTTAGACAAATTGCAAATTTTTGATAGATAGCTTAATTAATAAAATCTCAATATTCTTTAATTAGTCTTTGTTCAAAATCCGACCGATTTGAAGGATTTTAATGTTGTCTGGCATTGAGCACTTTGGTGCAATCAATTATAAAAATAGTCAAATGTTATTTCTCTCAATTTTCTATTGTTGAGTAAAATGTTGGTTCTGCAGATTTTAATTTACGCATAGAAATGTTAATTTATTTTTTGTTTGTTTTACGGTCTGAAGTTTGAATTTCGTGTGCAGTGTGACACACTGGTCAGAGGAGGATCGGCAAGGACATACGTAGGCCCCAAATACTTGGGATAACAGAAACAAATACAGAATCCTCCATCACGAAATGGGTCCAAATAAAACAAAAAGAGAAGTGGATAAACTCTAGGGTGTTTCTCAACACTATAAAACCACTTCGATTACATAATAAATTTTTTATCCCTACCCGGCAATAGACTACCGAAGATCCTTGCCTGTAGATGGGAGATAAAGAAAGGTTTAAGGAAATAAAAAGGATGCAGCTTAACTTGGACTTGTGCCTAGACTGGAACATCAGCAGAATTGAACTGTGGAGGAATGGTTTGAGGCTAGACAGTCCATTTGTGACAATCTAAAGAGACAAAATTGCACAGCTTTGGCCAATTCAGGCAGTTTCTCACTCCATAGAGAGCTCCTATTCAAATCCCCAAATTATCTAATAGATCTCTCTGATAGCATGCGGTGGATGATTCGTCACAGAAGATCTGTTTAACTTAAATTACACTCTTCAAACAGCAGGGTATTAACTGTAAACTTTGTAGTGGTACAGAGCAGGAAGATTTGTTCCATTTCTTGGCAAATTGCCCTGCATGGGTCACTGTCTGGAAACAATATTTTGGTAGGGAACTCTGTCTAGAGATTCTGTTACAATATATTAATGGCAAGGATTGGACTGTGTTGGTCAATTTCTGCAGAGGCTTATTTTCTTAGAGTCAGAATCAGAGGCACTTGGTGAGGGTGAAAGTGGCTTCTCTTGGCAGATTCCCCTGTATAGGTGAAAAGCTCATCCTCAACTTAAATATTTTATCATAAACATTTATTATTTGTTTTGTTTTTTAGTATTATCTCTTGTAGTATATAATGTACTTCATTATTATTTACTTTTACTATCTCCATTTATTTTATTGATTGAGTATGTACATTATAGGTAATCATAAATAAGCGATGCACATATTTGCAATTATATTTCTGCTATTATTATTATTCAATTATGTTTATTATTACATTGCTGAAATTTTTGAAGAAAGTATATATTCTTTTTTGTAAATACTAATTATAATTACTTGTAACTACCCAGAGGAGAGATTTTAATTATTTAAGGTTATGTGCTAGGGTCCCTCAGATGGTTTTAAACCATGAACGTCTTTCTTGTTTTATAATATATATTGCGGAATTGTAAACTTTGTACATACATTAAAGAATAAAGACATATAAGTAAACTTATGCTAAAAAGTCCTCACCAAGACTGGCGAATTCACTGCTGCAATTGGAGAGAGCCAGGCTAAGAGGAGTGATACGACTATTAACTGATCACTGGTATCTGTGAAAACATTGTATACATCCCATATGTAAATTATGCAATGAGGACGAAGAAACAACCACCCATATCGTCTTCGAAGCAAGACTCAATGTAGACATAACCTAGCATACAGAAAAAACCTAGGAAATGAAATTGTATCAGTACAGCCAATGGCCAAAACTTCAGAGAAGGATAGTCAATTACTCTGAATCAGAGAACTAGGAAGATACATACTTCCCTGCCTTCCCTTTATCGATACGGACTCAGGGTTTGTTTAACGTCCATACCTGCCTATTGCTAGACCTATCGGATGCCCAGGGGTGCCGAAACACCCCCAGGAGTTTGGTGGCTTCCAGTGTTTCCACCTTCTGCCACCCCCTGGAGAGGTAGATAAGGGTAGCTCTACCCCCGGCTCCTGTTGGCCGGTACCCTCCAGCTGAGGTACAAACCATGACTCAAACTTCTATTGGGGGCTGCTTGGAATCATCCACTCCCGTGGTTCAGTAATATTTTTAAGGTGAGATTGATTGCCCACCCAGGGGTTGCCCTCATACTGTTTTCACCTGTCGCTCGAGGGGTGAGGGTTCAGTAATCCGGGAAGCCTCCACCAAAGTGGAAGAGGAAAAGAAAGGAGTTAAGGAAAGGAAAGGATAAGAATAAGAAGGTAAGGGATTTGCCTCCATCTTTGGTTACTCCTAGATGCCAGAGCTGATGACTCTGAGCTGGACTTTTGTTTAGGCCCATAGGGGAGAAGACTGATATATATCTCATTTTGTTTATATTGAGATTGATTGTATTTATTAGCGTGAATGTGTAGTGTGTGAGAGCAAGTGGTATCATATCAACACCCTACTTGAGAGAATGGTATATAAATAGGAAAGAAGGGATTCTTTGACCCCCAAATTCACATTTGATGTAAAATTTCCAATTGAAATACCTGGTACCCAGACTAGGGTAATTTTGTTATTTTCCCCACCCTTCTGACAAGGCCCTAATGCAATCCCAAATGACTGGACTTTACCGCAATGTGGAATTATCAATTGCCGCCTGGATGTTCGAATTGATGGCTATTTTTCTGCCTACAATATCTTGCATTTTAATCTCCTTGGCACCATGTTCCATCACAACCTTCACTTCAAATACAGTGGCATATTGCCCAAGGCTATGGAGTCCTTGGTTTATGTTCATAAATACCAGCTATTAACCCATATTCAGAACCATCTGCTGCTGCTCTTTTTTGCTGCTGCTGATTTTGTTATCAAACCTAAATTTAGGGGTCAAAGCTTCAACAGGCATCCCTAGAACTCTGCCTGCCTGGCATCCCTAGAACTCTGCCTGCCTGGCATCCGTATAACTCTGCCTGCCTGGCATCCGTAGAACTCTGCCTGCCTGGCATCCGTAGAACTCTGCCTGCCTGGCATCCCTAGAACTCTGCCTGCCTGGCATCTCTAGAACACTGCCTGCCTGGCATCCCTAGAACTCTTCTGCCTGGTATCTCTTCCTTTCGATTTTTCCTACCTTTCACTCATTTCGGGTGTAGAAGTGTATGATATTCTACCATAGGCTCTCACACATTCATGCTAACAAATACAATACCTCTCAAAATACAGAAAATGAGATATATATGAATACTGTTTACAATAAATACAGACTCTAATACTCGCTATCGTTCTCCTACACGCTCTCTATATGGAGCCATGGAATGATACCCTTCAATTAAGTGATAAACATACATAAAATGTGTAAAATGTACATTATGTATTTCACACAGTCTGTTGTCATTGTAAGGTTCTGATAGAAAATAAATAATACTTATACAAACGTAAAACATGTATAATTTTTCTAAATAAACAGTCAAGGAAATCAACAATAATTAATGTAATTAACAAAATACAAGTTGTGAATAAAGTAGTAAAACTGAACATTTGAGAATTTTCAACGGCAAAATACTTAATATTTTGTTAATATTAATATAATTAGTCAATTTTTATATAACAAAAAAAAAGAAAAAAAATATTTTTTTGGCTTTGCATTGTTTATAATTAATAAAGTATATCACATTACTTTAACAAAAAGAGCAGTTTGTGACTAAGGCATTTAAATTAAAATAAATAAATACTAGACAAAAAATATCACAAAATTAATTATGAATCAGAAATAACATTTAAAAGGAGCAAAGAAATTTTCTCCCCTCGTTTATTTATTATTTTGACAGAGACCTTCTGCCCGAGGTGCAGTTTGACACGGTTCGAAGCTGATTCCGGAATCAGAGCTGATTTTCCCACACCGATGTCAACGAATGAACCAAACGGTGTAACATTTTCAACCCGCCCAGTAACAACAGATCCGATTATTAAATCATCGATGGATTTGATTTCAGTTTTGAATAAAGGAGCGTCCGATTTGCTCCTGATGTCAAAATCCAAGGGTTTCGAGAGAGCATCATAAATCAGTTTAACAGTCGAAGAATGAGTCTTGAGTTTTTCACCGATGTTTTCGATGTGCTGTCTCTTCGAAAAAGATTGTATTTTCTGTATGAATTCAGGTGTGCCTATATCTTCAATACATACGCCTGCCATATTCATTATAGATTCTGCTTTGTCATAATCATCAGGATGGATGATCGTCTGATCTAGTAGATTAAAATCAGGTCGCATCTTCTTTGCTTTCTTCGAGCTCGTAGCCGTCAAGCTGGTTTCAGGGACAATTTTGATAAAACCTGCGCATTGCTGAAATGTTTTAGGCCCGATTCCTTTAATGTCCATCAACTGTTTGCGAGAAGTGAAACCGCCGTTCTTCTCTCTGGTCTCGATGAGCTTTTTCGCCCGGGTTTCTGTAAGGCCAGCTATACGTTTTAAAAGCTGGATAGGTGCTGTATTTACATCGACGCCAACATCGCTGACACATTCTGATATCACTTCTCCAAGCTCTTCGTCTAATTTTTTCGTGTCGATGTCGTGTTGATACATACCAACGCCTAGATGCTTGGGCTCAACTTTGACAAATTCACTTAGAGGGTCGAGATGTCTCTTAACCAAAGACACTGCACTGATGAAATTCGGTTTCATGCCTTCATACTCTTCAACTGCTTCTTTACTACAACTATAAATCGACACACCTTGCTCAGGTACTATGACGTATTTGATGTTTAGCTTTTCCTGTTTGATCAATTTACTGACTAGCATTTCTACTTGACGACAACCCTGCCCGTTTCCTATAGCTACCGTGTTTACGTTATGCTTGAGAATCAAGTCCTTGAGCGAACTTTTAAATTTGTTGTAATTGTCCAAGTTGAAAACATCCAATTCAAGTATCTCATGTCGAACGTTGACCACTGCGATTTTACATCCATTTTTAAAACCCGGATCGATACCGAGGACGACGTATTTATCATGGGGGCGCACTGGCCGTGTTAGAAGAAGCCATTTCAGATTCGAACTGAATACATCGAGCGCGACCCTTTCGCCATGTCTCGTCATATCGACTCGTATCCTTTTCTTCACCTTTGGCAGGATCCTCTTAGAGAGCAAAGCTTTAATGGACAGTTCTATAATTTTGGTACGGTATGGATACTGGGTGCCTCGGATTGACCACTTCTTCCTGAGGAAATTTTCGACGGATCTGTTGAAACTATCCGGAACTGTTAGTCTGACTGAAAGCTGTTTTCTCTTCTCACCACGGTTGATGGCCAAGATCTGATGCGGCTTTACAAACTTGTAGTAATTAGAAAATTCATAGTAGTTCTCGAATTTCTCTTCGAAAGATTTTTTCGAATCGGTTTTGTTTGGTTTATCAGATTCGGTTTTGATCGGCTTGTCTTCTTTTGCAGTTTTCTCTTTCGCCTGCTTGCACTCGAGCAAGATCCTCTCTTTCATCGTAAGCTGGGAAACTAGATTTTCCAGTTCCGTATCGCCGGATAAAATTTCTGAAATCATTTCTACAAGCATGTCGTCAACAGACTTTGGACTTTTTAAAAGCTCGTTTTTCTTGTCGACGAGAGATTTCGGTTCGACGACCCCTTCACCGGAGAGGAGCTTTCTTGCGACCGTGTCAAACCCGACTTCTTTAAGCAACGTCGTCTTGGACTTTTTCTTGCTTTTGTACGGGGCGAAGATATCTTCCAGTTCCGGAAGGGATTGGGCGTGATCGATGCAGTTCCGAAGTTCATCCGTCAGTTCGCCTTTCGCATCGATCTTCTTTTTGATACTCTCAGCTTTCGCCTTGATCGACTTGGCGAACTGGTACATCTGCTTGATAAAGCGCAGATCCTCAGCAGTCAGGTCACCTATCAAATGTTTTCTGTACCTTGCTAGAAAGGGTATCGTAGCATCTTCTTCAAACTGTTCTATGACAGTTTTCGCCTGGTCGTACTCGATATTGGCGTATTTCGCCACCAAAATCGTCTCGTCCATAATTTTCTTTTATGGAATCCAAAACCTGTTTTAAAATAAAAATAAACCACCTGTTGAACAAAGAAAAACACGTTGGTCCCGAACAGAAAACGAAATATCAGATAACAGTTTAAAAATTGAAACCTCCCATTAAAAATCTCCAAAAATTCACATGCTCCACTAAAAAATACGTAAAAATTCTAAATAATTTAAGAATAAAATCAAAAATGAAGGTAAAACCTTTCAACACTCTTTAAAATTCTTCATTGAAAAATCTTCAAGCATTACAGAAACACAAAAACAAGTTAGCCCCTGTATTTATGTTTTGAAATATGATACAAAAGTATGATACAAGTTAAAATCAGTTGTTAGAGTTTAACGGTAGAAAAAAATAAATAAAGCAAGTTAGATTTTCAAAATTGACATAGTTTGGATTTTACCCTTTTCAACCGAGAAGCTAGTAATGGGGAAATTTTGGAGGGAGCTTTTTTCATTGGAGCTTTTGGAAAATAACCTTCTCTGATAAGGATTTAGTGATAAGGAGGGACTCGTGATTCTCTTGGAAACGAAAAAACACATAAATAATAAAAAGTCTTGGTGAAATAATGGTAAGAATTTAGTTAACTCTCATTATGTTATAATTTTGGTTTAGACAAAAAAACAAAACAAAAAACTTATATTCAATTATTTTCCAAATTAACTAGTGCGTTATTAATAAATATACTCTCTTCAGATTAAAAATAAAGAAAATCAGTTCAATTTCATGCTTTCTAGAATCAAGTTGAGTTGATTTTCAAAAGGATGAATGTGAATAAAGCTGTTTATTACTTATTATTACTAAAGGCTTTATTCACATTCAACCTTTGATAATACTTCCATCATAAAATTACAACGAACTTTAATCCATTTATATTTAGTGGTCTAATTGACCATTTTAATTATTTCAATTAATTATTCTTTTTATGTAAGGTCTTTGTTGTGATGAAGAAATGACAAAAAAGGGGGAAAATTCGAAAGGTTGTAGGTTGATGGGGAGTTGGTGTCCGAATGGATCGAAGTCACGATTGCTCAAGTGGTGGTGAGCCAAACGTCGTGGGTTCGAATCCTGCTTGTATTACTAAAGGCTTTATTGACATTCAACCTTTGATAATGGAGTTTCACCACAAAAGTACATCAAACCTTGAAAAAATCATGAGTTTATTTTTTTATTGATTTTTTTTTTGTGAAACAAATTTGAGTTTTCTTAAAAGTGTGGTTTTAAGCCGAGACGATCTCCTCTGGGTGGAGCTTTAGTCAGTGACAGATGTCTGTGACAGCCAAGTGGTTTAGGGCTACCGGAAGTTTCAATCGAAGAGAAGATAGTCGTTGACCACAATTTACGACTGTTAGAGACAGGTAGAGGGTTTCTACGGTTCTTCATCAGGAGGCTGTTCAGGCTGCCTCAATACGCCCCCACAGCCTTCCTCTATGCTGAGATGGGTCTCCTGCTGATTTTTCTCTACACTATAAAACTTCACTTTGATTACATAATAAGAATTTTATCCCTACCAGATAATAGACTCCTGAAGATCCTTGCCAAGCAGATTGTAGATAAAGAAATGTATTGCTTTAAGGAAATAAAAAGGCATATCATGCAGTTTAATTTGGACTTGTCCCTAGACCGGAACAATATCGACAGAGTTGAACTGTGGAAAGATGGTTTGAGACTAGTTAGACGGTCCATTTCTGACAATATAAAGAGACCATACTACACACCTATGGTCAATTCAGACAGTTTCCCACTCCTTTGAGAGCTTCTATTCAAATCCCCAAATTATCTAATGGATCTCTCGCTACCCTTAGATAGCATGCGGTGGATAATTGTCGGGGGGATCTGTTTAACTTAAACTGCAAACACTTCAAGCAACAGGATATTAACTGTAAACTTTGTAGTGGTACAAAGCAGGAGGATTTGTTCCATTTCTTGGCAACTTGCCCTGCACTGGCCGCTGTCAGGAAACAATATTTTGGTAGGGAAACTCTGTCTAGTGAGATTCTGCTAGAATATATTAATGGCAAGGATTGGACTGTGTTGGTCAATTTCTGCAGAGGCTTATTTTCTTAGAGCGAGAATCAGAGGCACCTGGAGAGGGTGGAGGCAGCTTCTTTTGTTGGATTCCCCTGAATAGGTGAAAAGCTCATCTTCAACCTGAATATTGTATCTTAAACATTTATTATTTGTTTTGTTTTTTACTATTATCTCTTGTGGTAGATAATGTACTTCATTATTATTTATTTTTACTTTTATTATTTCCATTTTCTTTACTGTAGTTTATTTTATTATTGAGTTATGTGCATATAAGTAACCATAAATAAGAGATGTATATATTTTCTATTATTAATGCTAGCTATTATTATATTATTATATAATTATGTTCTATTATTACATTACTGACATTTTTGAAGAAAGTATATATTCCTTTTGTAAATACTAATTATAATTACTTGTAAATACTAAGAAGAGAGATTTTAGTTAATAAGTTTATGTGCTAGATTCCCTCAGACGGTTTTAAACCATGAGGAACGTCTTTCTTGCTCTGTAATATATACTGCTGATTTGTAAACTTTGTATATATATTAAAGAATAAAGACATATAGTAGTAGTAGTAGTAGAGACAATCTTTTTATCGCTCTTACTGCATATCGAAACTATCACTTAACAGCTTCTTTGATTAGTCAATTCAAACTGGCTGTAATGCAAGGATGAGCTACATAACAGTCATCAAAATGCTTCGTAAAATCACCATGTTTACTTTCTTAAAAATTTGTATCCAAATGCTTCTAACTGGATCTATTTTTTGACACTTAAATATTCGACGTTTTATATTTTGTTCATCTAGGTAGTATGACTGGTAGGTGGAAGCCTCCGAAATGATGAGGATTGGCAGATCGAAGAAGATCAAGCTATTTTTGAATTGTTTTTTTTTTTCAAATATTGATTTTGCACAAATTCTCTTAAAAGGCTTTCAAACAATGCTTTAAATAAATTCACTAATTTCGTGGTTCGCTTGACCAATTAATATGTTACAATTAATTAAGGTTTTAGTTGAGATAAAAAAGTCAATGGCACGAGCGGGATTCGAACCCACGATCTTCGGCTTGATACGCCGCTACTCTACCACTTGAGTTATCGTGACCTCGATCCACTCGGACACCAACTTCCCATCTCAACCACACCTTTTGAATTTTCCCTCCTTTTTGCCATTTTTCAAATGTGTAATCGGGTTGGATTCTCGACGACAAATGAAATGGCCACGGAGAGCTTAAGTGATTTTTAATCATTAAATTCACTAATTTCGTGGTCCGCTTGACCAATTAATATATTACAATTAATTAAGGTTTTAGTTGAGATAATATTAAAATTATTAATTATAATTGAAAAATGGCAAAAAGGAGGGAAAATTCAAAAGGTGTGGTTGAGATGGGAAGTTGGTGTCCGAGTGGATCGAGGTCACAATAGCTCAAGTGGTAGAGCAGCGGCGTATCTAGCCGAAGATCATGGGTTTGAATCCCGCTCGTGCCATTGACTTTTTTATCTCAACTAAAACCTTAATTGCTTTAAATAAAATAGATACATTGCAGATTTTGTCTTGATAAATGGCACATTTTTTTAAATAATTTAATAATTAATATATTTCATGCGTGTGATGATATGAGGTATTTTGTTGAATTTGGATAAAAATAATCAGTTTTTAAATTTTTTATTTTTGTTTTCTACTTTGGGATGAATCTTAAAACCTAATAAAACAGTTATATTCTGTGTATTTCTATAAAATAAATATTTGTCAATAAATTTATTTATCATTATTAGAGACAAATTTAAGAAATAAAAAAAAAACTTTTTCAGTTCATATTTGAGAAAATATTTTATTTTATCTGCTTTTAGATGTGAAGAAAGTGAAAGTCTTGATGTTTGGAAAAAAATCCGCCGAGCCTGTACCCGGACCTTCTGGACTGGTGTGTGTTAATTTTTTTAATATATTTATTGTCTACCCTCTTAAAGAAGTATGCCGAACATATGCCTCCAATTTGGTCAGTGCGGCGGACAGTTGGGCTTCGAGATATTCGACTGTCTCAGCAAAGACAGTGTCCCGACGAAAATTTTCAGCCGAAAGTACATCGACAACCATGTAGAGAACGATTGGTTCTCGAGGTACGAGAACGACCGGCTTGAAGCTCGTTCAGTCATTGTTGACACGGAGGTAAAAGTCATTTCTGAGCTAGAGAGCAAAATCAAGGGCAGATTGTGGAACTACCCCAAGGAAAATGCAGTCACGACCAATACCGGAGGATCGGGGAATAACTGGGCAAGAGGTCATTATGAAAATGGTCCTATAGTCAGGGATGAAGTATTAGAGAAGATACGAATCGAAGCTGAGAAATGTGATCGCTTGGATAGTTTCTTCTTGCTGATGAGCTCTGCCGGTGGGACCGGATCTGGCGTTGGTACGTACATATCTAGATGCTTGAAAAACGACTATCCAAAAAATAACAACATCACTGCACTTGTACTCCCCAACACCTCTGGAGAAGTCACCGTCCAAAATTACAATACAATGTTCACTGTCGGTAAACTTTATGAATCTTCTGATTCTATTATTGTTTTTTCAAATGACTATCTCTACAAGATCTGCTCGCAGTTACTCCAGATAAAACAAGTAAATTACGAGAACATGAACAATATTATCGCAGGTCAGTTGTCGTGTATTTTTAGCGCGGCGGTGCCTTCCAATTGCCTGTCGAAATTCCTCCCAATGATGACAGCTCATCCCGATTACAAACTGTTGCACATGAAGTCCACCCCTTATTATCCAGAAAGTAGCCAGATTTTTGAAACCCCTCTCAAGTGGGATGCAATCCTGCGCCACATGAAAATGATGCTTGTCAAAGCTGACGACTGCCTCTGGGACACAAAGCCAACTTGGCAGTTCAACAGCAGTTCCAAACAGAGAGCATATGTTTACAACAAATGCATAGCTAACCTCGTAGCTTGCACCGGTAATGAAATAACAGGCGCCGGTCATTGTATGGAATCGCTTTTTGGTTCCGACGAACTCTACGTACCATGGGTCCCTAAGCGGGATAGGTGTTTCAGCTTACAGAACAACAGGGTCATCCAGGGCAAAGAGAAATTCTGCTCCCTCCTTTGTAACAACGGGATGTACATTGGCAAACTGGGCGAAATGATTGAAAAGGCGTGGAACAGCTTCATCCACCAAGCTTACACCCATCACTTTTACAAACATGGATCCAACGCCGAAGACTTTGTCTACACCTTTGCCAAATTAGAAAGTGTCATAAAAAGTTATACTTCAATATAGTTTGAGTATTATATCATTTTACATTACACTGATTTTTTTTTAAATTTTAAATTTTGTATTTTTTTAAATAATAAAGTAATTTATTTTTTAGTTATAATTTTAACATATGTTTATTTTATTGTTTCCATTTCTTTTTCTCTCTATCAAAACTTGCAATTTTAAAAAAAATCACATCTGGTTTTTAATATAGTTGCGTAAAAAAAGTTAAATTACTGTAAATATTAAATATTTCGGTCTTTTCTGTACAAATTATAAACGAAATGATGTTGAAGTTTAAAACTTACAGCAATAAACTTACAAAACCTTGTCTTTTTTTATAACTAATGCGGCACAAGTTTATAAAATGAAAGATTGAACTTTAACAATGTGAATACTTACATCAAATATTTTTTACCTTGAAAATTTATACCTTTGCTGTATAAGCCTAATAGTAAGATTCTTTAAACATTTTTTTTAATGATTTATTTTATTAACTTTCTAAACAGATTAAACTCATTCCTCCCAATCTTAAGTATTTCCAAGGTTTCTAGTCATTTTCTCTGACAAAAGGTAAGCAAGCGTTCTTTAGCAAGAAGAATTACATATGGTTTGCTTGTCATTTCTTTAAAAAACAAACCTTTTTTTTAAGTTATGAAAAGGCAATCTACATATGCGTGTTATTGCCTTAACACTCCTAATCTCTACTTTATGACAGGGTGATTGAGCAGCTCGGGGAATGGGCAAAAAGGTGAGCTCTGACGACAACACCCCCTTTCTGGTATTCCCTTTACTCCAAAAATTGATACATCTGTACTTTAATTATTATTGTGCAGATCATCTGAGGTGTTGCATATCACTACTGACATCCACACCCTTCCAAATCTCGGGTGCCTGCAGTGACCCGAAGCTCCCAGATGGGTGCGCACCCACCAAGCCCCGCCACACCCACACCCCAAGAACTTCAATCCACCCCATAGCTGGCTAGATTAATATATATTTTGAGCAGTAATTTAGAGGCTTGTAGGATTGTTTTTATTTGAGAAATCACCAAGAATTTCTGGCCATGTGGTGTTATCTTCTAGCCTAGTCAGTCTTTAGTCTGACATGAGTTGCATGAGAAATTAATTCTCTAGCTACTAGATATCCATGAGTGAGCTTATTCTCAGACAAATCAAGATTGTTTTGTTGTCTGACAAGAAGTTCCATTGTGCAACATTCAGCTTTATCTCCCTTAATTTGTTGTTATTTATCTCAGCCTATTGCCATTGTAGATATAGTTTCGGGGTATAGTACACTGCGCCCTTTAAGAGCTATTGTATCCCCTGTGCTCTGCCTAAAGCACATCGGTGAGTCTAATTTCATCATGAAACTTGATTAATAGGCCCGGTTTCAATGGTTCAAGCTCTTCTATGGTCACATTGTACATCCCAAAACATTTCCTCCTGCGGGCTAGTGTAACTTCGCAGTTTGTTAGTAGATGTGTTTCTGCAGAATCTGCATGTGCCATTTTGGATTATTCCAATCTTCTTTAAGTGTCCATTTAACTTGCAGTGTCCTGTTAGGAATCCTATTAGGATTTGCAGTTTATTCCTGCTTCCCTTGATACATTCTGTAATTTCTTTCCTTCCAAAATTGGTTAGAAGATTCTTGCTGTGTCCAATGAGTGAATTCAATAGTTCCCTCATTTTCTTTTTGTCCTTCTGTCTGAGATACTCGTTAATAGTGTGTGTTCCTATGCCACAGAAGGGTTCAGGTCCTGTTAGCGGTGTAGCAGCCCCTTTTCTTGCCAATTCTCATTGCCTTCTGGTCCACATGTCCCGGGGCCCTGCAGTTGGATTTGCAATTCAGCTTTGAGCTAATGATATTTGAACTTAGTGCTTTGATGGCTGCTTGGCTATCTGACATGATAGCTATATTCTTGTTTTTGTACCCTTTACTTAGGTTGAGTTGGGTACATCTTTCTGCTTTTCTTCTTTTTCTTGCCATTGCTGCTATGTCCTTTTTCTACTTTGAGCAATAAAATCAGTACTTGGGGTGAAGTGTCAATGTCTACATTTTTATTACCCAAAACACCGGACTTCTTAAATTAAACCTCCTGTTAACTAATTATTCACTTTTTTGTTTGACACAAATATATTATTGAATATAATGAATACTAAATATTTCACTGCTTATCTATCACGTTATTCATTCATCATGTCATTCAAATTTCTATTGTGATAATACTTTTTGAATAAGGAAAAATATTAGAATAACTTTCACTCTTTTTTAATAAAATGCATTAAAAAGAAGCACTACGAGCTTTTATATGTGCTAAAAGTGAAATTGTTTATTTTTCTTGTGGCATTGTTTTGTTATTTTGAAAAAAAAATACAAGTCCAGTTTGCTAAACTATTTACTGTAATAAATAAATTAATAAGCAATAAATTACAGAAAGTCACAATTTTAATTTTTATTTCTTCTTGAGGTCTACGAGATGATGAAAATGTAACTTGGTCGTTTCTGATTATTTTGGCCTGCCTATTCTTGCTGTTTTGGTCTGCAAGACAAAATCTGTGAAAAAGCCAAAACAGGGAGATCAAAATTATTATAAATGATTTAGTTACATTTACAATTCGTTTAAGGTTAAATAAGAAACTTGGACAATTTTTAGCAAATCATTTTTTTTATATTTTAAATAAGCTCCACTCTGTACATATGTGTACAGATTGAGCTTACCAACTTCTTATGGCTTGTCGAGGCTTGACCACTTCGGGTTGCTTGGACTTCATTCTTACCAACCATCCACTGAAGTTATTCTTCAGGGGCTGTCAAAAACTAGGTCATTTCTGTCCCCAACACATACAATTTTTAAATCTAGACACCTACATCGTATTCTTTAATCAATTTGTATGTACATATGGTTCACTCAACCAAGTATGTGGAGTATTTGATATTCCAACATATTCTCTTCACACAAACTGTAACTATGTAATTAAGGGATGATTAGGTTACTCAATATTCCACCATTACTCCTCTCACCATACACATTCACACTAATAAATACATTTACTCTCATTATACACAAAAGGGAACACAAACATTTTGTGACAGAGGACTCAAAAACTCACATATCGGGTAGCATTCCTACATGCTTTCTATATAGAGCCATGCCACTATTAAATTAGGTGGGACATCGAGCAAACATTTTTTTTGTTTTGGCCCAAAAGTAAGTGTCATGCGTCAACTTTGCCTATTCTTACCCAAGTGAACATGATCCCTCTTCGACGATAATGATCCTCCAAAAGCCATATTGACTGGTCTTGATACGTAGGAGCTACTCTACTAATTTGATCCACTTAAGCTGAGCTTATGTCAGAGGACTGGATCTTGATGGTCTGGTAAGGAGGTTGAGACATCCTGGTCTATTCTTTTTTTAATTTAAATATTTCAGAAACTTTTATACTGCTGCATGGCAAACAAAAATCAATATATTTTTCAAATTATTACTTATTGGAATTATTAGATCACGTAGGTAATTTTTTTAGGCCGAGTCTTCAAAAAGGACCAGGAGATTGAGGGTGACATCGCCCTGTACTGACAAATACAACAGGAAATGGTCCGTCGAGGAGAAGACCCAACTGCTCGACGCCCTGAAAACAATCGGACCGAAGGATATCGACCAGATCGCCACGCACGTCCCTTCTAAGCACAAACACCAAATTACGACCTTCATCAATTACCTGAAGCGAAAGGCCAAAGTCATCCGAGAGATGCGACTTCAAATGAAGTACGTCGACAAAATGTCAAACATCAAAGAATGGATATCCTGGGCCAAGAGGACGTCAACCGTCGAC
The DNA here is from genome assembly GCF_000648675.2 of Cimex lectularius. Taxonomy (NCBI): domain Eukaryota; kingdom Metazoa; phylum Arthropoda; class Insecta; order Hemiptera; family Cimicidae; genus Cimex; species Cimex lectularius. The sequence continues at coordinate 1,555,433 of NW_019392722.1, forward strand.
TCAATTGGAGAAAACCTGCCGCTTTTGTTTTCAATACTCGCTATTTTAAAATTTGAAAAATTCCCCAGTATGAATTATTCTGACAAGGATTTTACTATTAATTTCAAGTTAGTTAATTATGGAAAAATTATTTTTTTATAGAAAATAAATACAAAGAATATATTTATTAATTATTATTATTTTTTTTTTACAGTGAAGCATATTTGTTTCTGTTTTATCTTCTCAACGGAAATAAGGAACAGATGAGAGTGGTTTCTGAACCAACGAGATCATTCGTGTTTGAAAGTATTAAAATGGCTGCAAAGTCGTCTGTCGTCCATTCTGAAGCGTTGACCAAAATTTTCAATGGGAAGATCAATCCTTTGCAGTCATTCCTTTATGTAAGGCCAAACAATTTTTTAAAAATATTTTCATTTTTCAACAACAATTGTATGCAAACATGAAAATTTAACTTTTTTTTTTAAAATCCATTTTGATTTTAGCCTAGAAAAATGAATGACGAGAGTGTACAGGAGACATCGCATGATCAGGTTTGTTAAACATATATTTTTTCTTTCTAATTCTAACAAATATGCTTTGTTACACTGCGAAAATATGTAGTATGTCATTATATATTTAGTTTAAAAAATTTTTTTTGTATAAAAAATTACATAAACCTTATAAAACGTTTATAACGAGCTATAAAAAAACTATTAGACATTTATTTTTTCTTGCGTTGATTTAAATTTTCAATTATTCTAATCTTAATTGTCAACAAATTGTGCCCTTAGCTCTTGCAGCAGAGATATAGTCGAATTATCATCATGTTTCTATTTTTCTCCATGCAAATTGCAGTTGTTTGACCCAACTAAAGATAAACTTTTTACTTATCGTTTTAATTACTTTCCTTAATTTTGGAAATCTTCATCGGATTATAACTATAATTAAATTAAAACAAAATAATTGTATGTAATAATAAAATATCAGAAGAGTGAGAATTTATATTCGAATTTGCAACACCTCAGGGACAGGGATAGACTCCAAAACGGCCAAAAATCTAGGGGTCACATTAGACCAGAGGCTTACATGGAATTCGTATCTAATTAAAACTATTCAAAGATCCAAAATTGCCTGGAGGAGGTGCAGAAAGAAAGTTCTGAGCTGAAAACAAAATGACCCTATAGCTCTATACCTGCGTTATTAAATTAATTTTTGACATTTGGCTTGGTGGTGTAGTGTACCGTCAGGCTATTAGTTGGCGGCTGTTGACAAGGAGGTTGACTAACAGCCTGAAGCTTCTCAGCGAAAAAAAAAAAAAAAAAAAATCAAAGAGCACAATCTTCCCAACTCATTTGTTCCTATCCCTATCCCTAGGACCTCAAGAATTGAACCTCTTATCTTATAAGAAAAGAAAGATAAAGATTATATTGTCATTGTCTTCCTCTAACAACAATAAATTAAATTTGTAAACGATGCCAATTATAACCTGTTTTATTTATTTTAAGGAAGTATTTCTGGAATCGACCGTCAACAATCCATTAATGTTCCCTCGCCATACCGTCGAAGTGAATTCTGATTTAATGAACCATTACATTGAATTAAAATAATTAAAAAAAAAAAAAAACTGTCTATTTCTGACCTTTTTTCCCAGTAATTTTTTCATACAATTCATTATTTTAATTTTTTTTAAATATCTTCAGGTGCAATGTTAAAAACAGAAAAGGAGATCAAACAGGGGCAGAAGATGCCTCCAAAAACTATAACTATGGTAATATTTCCACAAGATACCAAAACAGTATAGTTTATTTCTAAACAAAATTATAAAAAAAATCCATACAAAATTTGCAGTTTTAAATATCTCAACAGGAAGTTGTCTAAGAATTAATATCATGGCTCACTCTTGAACTTCTCTTTTCCAACTGACTAAATAATAGAGGCAAGGAAAACAAAGGCTGCATTGTCATTGTGAAGTTCCACCATAGCTGAAATCATCAAAAGGCAAACGAGATAATTGTAACGTTCGTAAATTGCTGACATTTACACAATATTGAGATAATTTAAAATTGTTTTAGTACATTGAAAACTCGTCAGTTGCCTTATATAAATCTGGATAACTTGTTATTAGGACACAAACACACCATTGAGGATGGCAAAATGAATGGTTCAATGCCTTGCAAAACGACAAAATGTCAAACAATTTATTATTAGAATTATTCACAGAAATATTTTTTTTTAAAACAGGCAAGTTTTTTCAAATGTGTCTGAAAATCTTAACTACGATAAAATCTGATCAAAAGAAGGCACGAATAGGCACAAAATGACTAAGCTGAGACTAAAAACACTTTAAAATGTAAAACCAACCAGGTTTATATAACAACTTAAAGGTCTGGAAAATTACACAGTTAATGGCTAAAATTTTTGTCTTCAAATTTAGCTTGGTGAAGGAAGAGGTCTAAAAATGTAACCAGTTTTTTGTGAAAATCGTAAGACCACCGGGAAAAATAAAATAATCCGAAAAACTTCCTGGACTACTTGCTAATCTTTATCTTTTTAAAACAATGGCCTTATTAACTTTGCATATTAGCCAAGGAACGTTATATCTCATATGCGATGCGTATTCTTTCTTTGGTGGTGGTGAGGGGGGAAGGGTTGTGTGAAAAAAAGGGCCGGGGTGATGGTGGGAATCGAACCCATGACCATGGGGTCTAGAGCCGAGAGTCTGATCATGTTGATGAGAGGAAACTAAAAAGCTAGATTTGGTATTCCCCAAGCTCTGCAATGTTTTTGCTTATTGTACTTTTCCTTGTTCCTTAGTTCAATATTCTCAATCTTTATTTTAAGAAGTAGTAGATCATTGACTTCCATTGCTGAAATTCTTTTTCCTGGGTTTCTTGATACCCTAAATTTCATTAAGCAGTTTTTTGCATATGGTTTAGTTAGGGGTTTTTGGTGGCTCAGAGAAAAACCTGTGTTATGGGTGGGGCTGATGGTCGAAGCTTGTAGCCTGATGTTGAAGGAGCAGGAGTCAGTAGACTGGTAGTGGGTGAAGGAACTCGTCAAAACAGCTGTCGGCTGTTGAGACTGTGAGACATGATGCTGCAAGTTCCTTGCTGACATTACTCCATTAATGGGATTTGAGACTTCGTTGACGAGTCTGAAATAAGCTTGTTGAGCTTCAGCTTAATAAATAGGGCTGCTGCAAGCTCTGGCTGAAGCGTGGAAGGCGAGACCATTGTTGAAGCAGTGGTGACACCTAACTTTGTATTTTAGTGACTGGGAGTTTTTCAAGGACTGCCAAGAAGCCAAGTACCTAGGACTTAACATAGGAGCAGGCATGAGTTTTAAGAAACATATAGAGGCAGTAAAAGATAGAATATCAACAACCATCTGTCGTATGAATGCATTAACAGGACCATCATGGGGCGTTCGATTTCGTCAAAGAAAAACAATAGCCACGGCTGTCTATGCGTCAGTCATCTTGTATGCATGGACCCCAATCTGGACAAGTGCTGGAGCATCAGCCCAACGAAGAACGTTAGAAACAGCGCAGCGAAAAATATTACTAAAAATTACTAGAGCATACCGTACTGCTCCTACGGAAGCTCTCTGTGTGATTGCCGGAGTAATCGCAATTATATTAGAAGTTGAAAAACGGCGTAGAATCTATGAAGAAACGCAAGGAATAGAACCGGCGGAAAAGAAAGACATTATCAACAGAATTCTTCTGGACACAATTACGCGATGGCAGAGACGATGGGATGAAACCGACAAAGGCCGTCGTACACATCAGCTTATGCCTTCTATAAGTGACAGACTAAAACGTAATATGTCGAGACAGACCATTATATGACCCAAATGTTCACGGGGCATGGTGATTTTGGGACGTATTTGTGTAAATTCGGCATGCGGAACACGGCGGAGTGCCCTCAGTGCTCTAACGGTTCTGAAGAGACACCAGACCACACTTTTTCGGAGTGCCCGGCTTATTCTGCTGCAAGAAGCAGATGGTTAAGGGAAACGTGCTCCATAGAGTGTGACGTCCGAGCCATATCCAGTGCGATAATGTCAAAGGAAGGATTCGCGGCCACCAAACGCTTTGTGTATCAGGTGATGACAATAAAAGGATGGCCAACACCACCCAACATTGACTAATAAGTGTCAGTGTAAGTGTTAAACTAAGTATCAGTGAGTTTAATTGTATATATAAACATATTGTAGTTTATTGTATATATAGTATTAGTATGTACGTGGGGTGCCCACTCTCTTTCTCTCCTGGGCGGGGTTCAGTGTACGGGGAGATTGGGCACCCCTCATTAGCACGTAAGCTATTTGTAAGGTGCGACCCTCACGTCATATCCCGACCAGGCACCTCCCCGTGATCCATCCTGGGCACGGCTGCAGCCGTGGCTAACGCCTGGTGACGTGAGGATTGGGCCTTCAGGTATGGTTGCACGACCATCCTGTGTAAGTCCTGAAACGGACATAGGAACAGTCAGCCTTAGACCTATGAAGGTAGTGACACCTAACGAGTGCCATGGTAACTGTAGGTTCCCACTACAGTATACACAGGTGGTCACCATATACTCCTGCAATGGTTGAGCTACTCCAAGCAGCAGTCCAATGAAGAGTGGCGTGTTCTCCCAGTTCTAAAATGTTCTCAGGAACATCTCCTCGGGGTCACCACTTTAGATCCCTGAAAAAGATCGGGTTATGGGCGGAGCCGATGGTTCAAGTATATTAACTGATATAGAGTAGGGGGAGTAGGGAGTACGGGACTCGTACAGCATGCAGCTACCTCACCTGTTGAGAGTATGAGAGACGATGCTTTGAGTACCTTTATTACTGAAGCTTACTAGGCTAGATTAGTTAGAGTTGAGATTTTGATAACTCCACGCCGAGTATATATACAAAGCTGCTGCAAGCTCATTTGCTGCATCGAGGAAGGCGAGAACATTGTTGAAGCAGTGGTGACCTAGTGCCAGTGCATAACTTATCCACTGATGTTAGGTAGATGTATATATTTTCTCGAATAAAACAGAAAAAAGGCCTTATATCTACGTATAAAACGTCAGGATTTCTTTTGTATTCTAAATTCTCCGATAGTGTTCGTTATCGGTGGCGTGATTGACCGGCGATATGTGAATAGCGTACGGTCAATAATGAACATTTTTATTTTTTCTTCTCGAAGAGTGGTTTATTTTGAAGTTTTTATGAGCAGCCTGTCTATTGTTACGTCTGAGTAAAAGACGATTTGCTACAGAACGCCCCTTTGTTGTCCTGTTTCGCCAGACGATTCCTTTATCTCATCGCATCACGCCACAATTGAAAATAACGTGTTTCTTATTGCTCAATTTTATTTATTTCTCCTTATTGTACAGATCGACATCGATTTAAAATTGTATTCAATGCTTAAACTATTTCTTGCTGTTAGATAAGACGTAGTACTAAAATATATCGCATGTCCATCCATTTGCCTCTCTACTTCGTATTTCTTGTTCCCCCTGTTTTTGATCAGCCATTTTCTAAAGACGAGTAAAAATCTAAAACGTCGAGAAAAAAAGTTCAAAATATAAACAAATAAAATGATTATGATACAAGTTTAATAAATTTTCTTTATTTAATATTTGTTAGCTTTTTTTGCGAGAAAATTCTGAATTCTAAAGCTCTATTCTGATTTGTGTGGTGATTAGTGACCGTTAGTCGATGATTATTCAGAAATCGTGAGATGCGTCTGGTGTGATGCAGGCTTAAGAAAAACATTTTCTTTATCGTGCCAACGTTTCGATCTTTATTGAGATCATCTTCAGGGCCTGGGATTTACAAACATTGTTTAAATTTAACAAATAAAAAAAATTTTGCATTGTATAAATTCTCTTTTTCCACATCCTACATGTATTTTTTAAATTTCAACGTTTGTAAATCCCAGGCCCTGAAGATGATCTCAATAAAGATTGAAACGTTGGCACGATAAAGAAAATGTTTTTCTGAAACCTACATCACACCAGACCGCATCTCACGATTTCTGTAATATATTCTAATTAATTAATTAATGTTTAGTGGTCTAATTGACCATATTAATTTAATTATTCTTTTTATGTAAGGTCTTGGTTGAGATGAAAAAGTTAGTGTCACGAGTCAGATTCGAAGGTCGTGGGTTCGAATCCCGCTGAAGATATAGATCTGAATATATATTTGAAATAAATTATAATTTTCTGTTCTGAGATAGAACGCCATATTCGTTCGTATTGTACGATTATAAATTATCTCGTTTAATTATTAAAAGCGGGTAATTGGATCATTACTGACGATAATTGTTATGACTATTAATTGTCCAGTCTTTACTCCTATCTGATGTTGTACATACGAATATAAAATAAAAACGATTTTTCCCCTCGTCAATAACGTGACCATTTTTCTTGTTTCCCAAACAAAGAAATATGCCACATGCTTTTTTTGTTGTAAAATTTTTTAAAAAAGTTTTCTATTTTTTTTATGGATTTTAATTTTTAAATCGTTAACCTCCTCGTTCAATGAAGGGGCCAATTTAAATTTATTCAAATACGAGCAAAAATATTTAATGATTAAAAAAAATTAATATTAAACATTTTGTGTGATTTATTTATTTTGTATTGATCGATTTATCAATACTATATCTGACAAAGTTATTAAAAGACAAAGTATCATTAAGGACTACATAAGTGGAATTTGAGAAATATCCCAATGTTTAGTAAACATTATTGAATAATAGACCAGAAATAATACATTTACGAAAAAATCTAAATAATAATCGATTAAAGGATCCAGAGTTCATCAAGGATCTGTGCTAAGGTCAATTTTGCTCAATACACAAATAATACGACAAATTCTGGCTCTAGAGACTAGTGTATAAACTTGATTTGATGAAATATTTCAATGTTTTGTACATATTATTGACTAATTGGCCACAAATGGTGTGCCAGCAAAAAGTTCTTCGTCGTACGGAGTGATTTTTATTGAGTAAGGTTAACGGCCAATTATAAAGCGATAGTGATAAAAAGATTAAAACCCCTTCGGGGAAAAAGTACTTTCAGGTAGTCACTTCTTGTGAATACAATTATAGTGTGGATGATGACCATCGTAACATAGACTGCTGTACAGATGGTTCACTTATCAAAGGTAAAGGGAGTGGTGCAGGAATCTAACCTAAATTAGGTATCAGCATCTCCTTCCCTCTTGACAATAACACCTTCGTTTTTCAGACGGTAATTTGGGTCATTAATGTGTGTTATAGAATGGAAAATAAAATCAAGGGAAAAGATATTAGAATTTTTTCTGACAGTCAGGCTAGTCTTAGGTCATTACAAAAAGATTTGTCGACATCTAGTCTGGTGGAGGAAATTGTAGATCTTATCAATAGGATCTCTTCCAGGTTTGAGAACAATGTAATCTTTATTTGGATACCAGCACATAAAGGACACTATGGCAATGAAGAGGCGGATAGCCTGGTCAAAGAAGGCTCTAATTCTGCGTTTGTCAGGCCACAACCGGTATTACCTCACTCTATGAGAACAGCGAAAGAGAGTATTTAGGCAGAGGGTATGAAACAATTCCTTAAGGAATGGAATCTATCCCCGGACACAGGCAATCGAAAGAGTTTGTTAAGGAGATCAAGCCAGCAGAATCGAAATGGCTATTCTCTATCTCAAGGAAGGGAGTTCGGAGGCTGATAGGTATTCTGACGGGCCACTGCCCACTGAGAAAACACCTCTTCGTAATGGGTATTCTACCAGATCCTTTTGCCGTTTTTGTGAAATAAAAGAAGAAACGGCAAGGCACTACCTCGCAAAGTGTGATAGGTACGCTAGGTCAAGATTTGAAATTTTTGAAGGAGAGGACATCACGAAATCACTCCCCGAGATTAAATGGTCCAAAATCTTGGGGTTTCTGAACAGGTCCAAGAGGTTTATGCAGGTCACGTGAGCCATGACACGTGAACACTGCAGCTGTACAGCTTATTGTACTTTGCTTACTTTGTGAATTGGAGTCCCCGGTGTGCCGGTGTTCTTCCATCGAAGAAACTCATTATTGAAGGGGGTTGTGACCAAATTCAGGGTCGCTGAGATCTGATGCCGCTCCTTCCATTGATGAGTGCCGTGTCAATTTCTTTCAATTGCGGCCACCGGTCCCCTTAGGCGTCAGAAAAAGATCAGAGGCGACGGTGGGGATTGAACCCAAGACCACGGGATCTACTAGCCGACGCCCGACAGTCTGACGCCTTAACCACTCGGCTACCGCCATATATATACCAGACCCAACGATTTTGGTCATTTTAAAGGTGAATATAATCTATGATCTAAAGAGTAGGTAGTTTTTCAAAATTAATAATTTATGTTTATTGTTAACACACGTCAAACCTAGTAGAGTTCATTTCAAATTGCCGATCGTCACATGTTAATAATTATTTTAAGAAAAATTGGTAATTGGGCTCATCAGTACTAATTTCGAATTTTGAACGTTTCTAGTCGTTAGTCGGTTGTACGTAGTAATTGCCTTTGTGTTATTTTTAACGTCAAATCCTCTTTACTGCGTAATTGTTAAATTTCCTTTGAAAATGGATCTAGGATGTTTCCTCGTTTAGCAGTTGTAGTCGGACTGCCTTTCGTTTAATCAGCGGAGGATAGATATCAGACTGTATGAGGAAAATGTACCCAGCATACATTTATATTAAATAAACAGATTTGCCCTATTATGGAAAGGAGTTTCCGATAATTCAGATACTAAAGACTATACCTAGACCCCAAAATGACATGAAATCATCACCCAAGACAACAACACCTGGGTAAATTCGAAGACTTCTAGGTCTGAAATCTGATTTGACCAAAAACTTTAATAACTCTATTCGTCTCGTCTTTACGGACGGGTCCAAGTCCGGCGAGGGTGTGGCGTGCGCCGTGTATAATGGGGGTTCGTCCACTTCTGGGCACTCCCGCGGCACTGCACCACACGGCGGAACTCTATGCGATCTGGCACGCACTCGGGGTGATTCGAGACGATGAGAGCTCTGCCTTCCTTGTCTGTACACGGACCCCCTGAGTGCAGTATCGGCAATCCAGGACAGATTCGCCACGGACCCTCTTGTCGTGCTCCTTTTAGAAAGATATGCTGAGCTGGAGCGCCTGGGAAAAACGGTAGTAGTTGTCTGGGTACCCGGAACGCAACGAACGTGTAGACGAGGCAGCGAAAGCTGGAACGTCTCGCCCTCCAGACCAAGCTACCGCGATTCGGCCCGGTGACGCTGTGCGAGCAGTATAGAACGCTGTGGGAAAGCGTTGGCAGCGTCAGTGGGCCGGGTCGTCCGAGAAGCTCCTGCGAGTTAAGGGCACGACTGAACGATGGCCTCATGAGAATCTGAAACGAAATGAAAGGATCGTGTTAACTCGGTTGAGGATTGGCCATACCCGTCTGATACACGGACATCTGCTTCTGGGTCAAAACCCGCCCAGGTGTCCCGGTTGTAGAGAAAGGTTGCTCAGTGTGTCTCATCTGTCGAGGAGTGCCGTGCCTTGACCCCCCACAGGGAGCGAGTAGGCATCAACCCCGACATAAAAACGGTACTCGGGCGAGCAAGTAAAATGTTGGATCCCCTATTCCGCTTTTTAAGAGAAACGGGGGTGTTTCCTCACTTGTAAATAGTGTATAAAACGTGAATATCTGTAAATAAGTGTATCTGTGTTGTGTTTTATTGTGTCGTGTATTTATTTGTAAGTAATTTATTTATTTGTTTGTTGTAAGAGTTTTATTTGTCTTTTAGACTGTAGGGCCGATGGCGGAATATTGAGTACCCCTTCGGCCATAACAGTGCAGTGACAGGGGGCTGAAATGACTTTATTGTTCGAAGCACCCGGGAAAAAAAAACTCTATACATGACTGCGACGCGACTACTTTGAACTTAAACAGTTGATCTATGAGGTTACGTCAAGCCATCCAAAAAAAGTCCTACGAATACTCCAAACTCCAGCTATATCACTAACCTAACAATCAACAATGACATTAACATTCCTTCCTTCCACGAAAAATGAATATACACATATACACATATACATATTCACAATAAAAATAATCGGAAAACGACCAAATTACCGTTCAAATGTCAAAAGGAAATCTTAAAAATTTTCATTGTCTTTCATTGTGGCAATGGAAAATTTGTCCTGAATTTGACACTTGTGTTTGGGCCTTAGTTTGTACAAATACGATCAACAATCCAACCTAAAAAAATTGTATTAGTTAAATTTAAAAGTGTCCTGCAATGTCAATAGATTGAGTACTACCTTGAAAAGGTTTGTTGTTGGTGGTCCGCGGGGGTCGAACCACGACCAGGGGTCATCTTTTATCGAATCCCCGTTCCAGATTGCAGGGAGGGCTCACGTGGTGTCGAACGTGTACACTTCAACTTGCGACCTCGCCTTTATCAAATGGGCCAAAATTTATCCAGCGTCGATTTTTTCCATAACGTTCGCCCCAGTTCTGAGCCATAGTACGACAGAAACATCTGCGCTGTGGGTGCTATCGGCCGAAACGTAGATAAATGCGGTTGTCCCTTCAATGGCAACTTATCTGATCAGTAAGAAAATTTTTTGTTTGTTTTGTTTTTGTCATTAAAAGTTTGTTTTTGTTCTTTCGTCCTTTCCTTGCAAATTGGTTATATAACCTAACCTATAAAGGCTATTTGCTCTCCATGCACACAAGAGGAACACGTGCTATGTTGAACCCAACAAAAAAGGTAATTTAAATGAAACAATTAATAATAAAACATAGATTACTCACTCACATCTTTGGAAAAATAAATAAAAATGAAAAACAAGCAGTTTTAGTACGAAACGAAAATTGATCACAATTACAAAAATGCTAAGAAAAAATGTAGGAATGAAGGGAATCGAATTTATACTCACTTTAGCCCTGACCTTGGTCCTTTAGGCTACTACCTCTTCTAGCAATGGCCTATTTCGCCATGGGACAAAACAACTTAACATGATTTCTTATATTAAAAACAAATATTAACTTAAAAAGTACTTCGAAATGATTCAGACTTATTACTGTGCTTTCAATTCTCGTCGTTTTTTTAAGTTGCACTCATACTCGTTTCATACTTCTAAATTACTTTTCCCTCCTTTTTAGCCTTTTTATCTTGACTAAAAACCTTAATTAATTGTAATATATTAATTGGTCAAGCGGAAATTAGTGAATTTAATGAATTAAATGAAGTATGATTCACTAAAAGCTCTCCGTGGCCATTTCATTTGTCGCCGAGAATCCAATCCGATTACACGACATTTGAAAAATGGCAAAAAGGAGAGAAAATTCAAAAGGTGCGGTTGAGATAGGAAGTTAATGTCCGAGCGGATCGAGGTCACGATAGCTCAAGTGGTAGAGCAGCGGCGTATCTAGCGGAAGAACGTGGGTTCGAATCCCGCTCGTGCCATTGTCTTTTTTATCTCGACTAAAAACCTTAATTAATTGAAACTTATTTATAGTTAACAATCCAACATTTTCAAAAAAAAAAATTCCAAATTTCAACATTTTTGTTTTTTCAGAATTTTTCGTGCAGAATTTTTTCATCGATTCTGCAATATAAATAGGTATTCTAACAGAAAATTTAACGTTCTTTCAGGTGGGACACACCAGATTTCTCTACAGTCAGAATTTTTGCAGTTTATAAGCAATTTAGTGGACCTAAGTCGAAAAAAAACCCCCAAAACCTGAAATTACTTCTTTACCGTTGAGATTTGGACAGGGGTTTATAGGAATTTTTTTGTTGCATATGATGATTAGAAACATCTCCTGAAATTTTCGACACTTATAGGGTTGGTCTAGTACAGTTCCTTCATTCATTTGTTGGAAATACTAAATTCACTGCCGGGTGTTTAGACTTTCTTGTGAATTACTTTTCGCTGGACTGGTTTAGATATTTCTTTTATTGCTATTAGATACCTAATTTACTGCTCAGTGTTTAAACTTTATAATGTAGCTACTTAATTACTTGTTACTTCATGCCAGTTTCTTGTTTAGCTGTTGAAGATATTTAATTTTCTGTCAAGTGACTGTTGCCCTGATGTAGCTGTTTAATTCCTAGTTACTTCACTTGGTCTAGTACCTTTCGAAAAGCAGAAATTCATCTGACAGAACAAACCAGCGAGCATAGACGAACAAGAACGACCTGAATTGATTAAACTACGTTACATCACTTACACACTTCAAGAAGAAATACCTCACTTTTTTCTAGCTTAAATTTAGCAAAAACCCAATTCGTTGGTTAAATTTAGCACTCTTGACACGTAATTCGACTGGGTCGTTGTAATTGTTCCGTTTTCGTCTCTCTGGGCAATTGAGAAATTTTCTCAACGTTCCGATTCGTCGGACAATGACGCGTTTGTCTTAATTGAAGCATTAACGCACGTATGTACGCCAGTAGGTAGAGTTGAAGATTATCCTGGTAATTTTCTCCTTTGACGTCCATTAATGCGCGCCCAGGCTCTACACCTGCAATTCAACCACTTGCGTCATTGTAAATCATAATTGACGATTGTTTGGGACGATTAAAAAATTTGTTTACACTCTGCCCGATTCACAAATGTCATACACACACGTAAACGTGACAAATAATCATATTTACGGTTGGACATAATGTTATTATACATCTGTCAATTTTTTTTATATTATTATTTTTTTACCTTGTATAAAACAATAATAAGCAAGTTCATATAAAATGAGATTAAATATAATAAAAGTTACAAAAAAGGTAGGAAATTTTTTTTAAAACAAACAATTTGGATTCTTTATAGATCTTCTTTGTCTTGCTAAACAAAATTTCAACGTACGCTGCTAAGTCCCTAACTTAGCAGCTAGTAATAACATAGATATCGTAGATTCCTTTCGTATATTTTACCCGAGTTTCGTAACAAAGTGTAGACTAAAATATTTTTCGAGCGAGAAACAGTTGAAATTTTTTACCGCGAAAAAACCCTAAATAAATGGATATATGGTAATGGCGTTAATGTCAATGCCAAAAAAGCGCTTAAAATGAACCGATTTTTTTTAAAATGAATAATTTTGATTCCTTGTAAGCATCCTTTAAAGCCCTTAAACACAAGCCAAACTTTGTAAGACTAGATTGTTCTATTTTCAGCCCTTTTAACAATTTTTAACTTCGTGTCGTTTTAACGAAGAAGCAAATATACAATCGAAAATTTAATTTTATATCTCTGGTTGTAATTTATTTTTTGAGTAAAGTTTGCCCCATTAAACGTAGTTTATATTTTACAATTATTTAAGGTTTTCAGTTGAGATAAAAAAGTCAATGGCACGAGCGGGATTCGAACCCACGATCTTCGGCTTGATACGCCGCTGCTCTACCACTTGAGCTATCGTGACCTCGATCCACTCGGACATCAACTTCCTATCTCAACCCCACCTTATGAGTTTTTTTATGAGTTTTTTATTTGAAAGCCAAGATTTAATTTCGTTGGTTTTTTTCATGCTACAAGTTTATTCTGAGTTATGTTTGTTTATTTGTTTGTTTTTCATCTGTTTATTTCTCTGATGATCTCCAAAAACTCCTGCTGTCTTGTACAAGCTTTGCTTTTTTACAGCAGGCAGGGATGTACCAAAATATCTATTGCATTTATATGTAATGCCCATTCTTGGAAAAAAAGATTTATTATTATTATTTATTTATATAAAAAAACGGCCTGTCATGAAATATTAGTATTAGTGAGAAAATGAGGTAAATCAGTTGTGGCAGTATATCAACTTAAAGCTCAAAAGGAAAGCTTTAAAGTCATTGCTCATGTGATATACATATATAAAGTACCTGTTAAGTTTAGTTGTTTTATTATTTATTAATCTAATAAATCTAATCCATATTTATTTTCATAATTGACTATATTAATTTTTTCAATTAATCATTCTTTTCATCTAACGTTTTTGGGTGAGATGAAAAATTAGTGTAACGAGCGGGATTCGAACCCATGACCTTCGGCTCAAATCGCTGCTGCTCTAATCACTTGAGCTATCGTGACCTCGATCCACTCCATCAACTTCCCATCTCCAAAAGGAAAATGGCAAAAAGGAGGGAAAATTCAAAAGGTGCGGTTGAGAAGGGAAGTTGGTGTCCGAGTGGGTCGAGGTCACGATAGCTCAAGTGTTAGAGCAGCGGCGTATGAGCCAAAGGTCGTGGGTTCGAATCCCGCTCATGACACTAATATTTCATCTCAGCCAAAAACCTTAGATAAAAAGAATAATTTATTTTTTAAAAATATTTTTACTATTTATATTGTTAAAACGGATAGATGGAGTATTGTTATTTGACAAACCTGTTTGTTGACAAAAACACCCTGAGGGTTGATATAAGCTCTGCTATTGCGAACCCTCGTAAAAAAAGAAGACAATAAGGGATTTCACCTTGGATATAACTAAGGTCACTTTTGAGGTACCAAGTATAATTTTTCTCCAAAAAAGGTAAAAATTTGAAACTAGACTAAAATATTAATTAAACACGTATTTTTTTTATAGCGTCATTCATTCAAGAGAAATTTGGCCATCTAAAAAGGACACCTTGTAGATGAATTAGGACTGTGGGGTTATAAGTCATCTTTAGAAAAGTTTGCAAGTTGTCGGCCGTGGAAATTTATTTTGTTTTCCCTTTAGAAAAAAAAAAAAAAACCAACCATAACGGGATCGATAAACCGTCCAGTTCCTTGGAATTTGAAGGAGGAAAAAAGGTCAATTAAGCATTTGATGCATGGTGACTTATCGGTTCGTTAATCGCCAGATATTGTTTGCCTTCGTCCAAACTGATGTTTACTGTTTAACGATGGCCAGTGAACCACAAACGCCCTTTCCCTTATCTCACCGTCGTTGCTCGATCCCTTTTTAATGTTTTCAATGAATTTTAACGAAAGGGACGGGAAGAAATCAATTAAACTAATTGGCATCTTAGTTGCGTAAGGGGTCGTAAATGATAAAATTCGATGAACGAGGCGACGTGGAATCGTTCAAACATCGCTGTAAGTTAGCCTTGAAAGACAATGTTTATCCTTCTTTTGGTACTGGACCATGACAGTAAAAATATATCGTTAAAATTTAAAATAAAAAAATTGACCTTTTTGAAAAAAATACAATTTTATCTATTCGTAATTTATTAAAAAAAAATTAGCTTGTGTTTAATTGCCCACCAACCTAATTAAATAGTGTGCCAGGCTAGCTGAACCTTTCGTCAGACTAATTATACAATTTGCCAAACCAATTAAACCTTTTATCAGAGACATTTTGAATTTTTTCAGCAGACTAATTTTTCAATATTTATACCTTTTTAAAAAGCTATTTCAAGAATTTTTCTCAAAACAATTACTGTAAGTGACTAAAAACAACAACTAAAATTAAGTAATTTTGAAACGTTAAAAAGTTCTAATTGGTAAAGTTTTAACTGACAAAAATGTTCCAAAACCAATTTCTTGATAGAAATGATAAATGATGGAGTGAGTGTGGTGTTCAATCCTTTTTAAAAAGATAGTTCCTACTCACAGTAAGTTGTTTTGCAACGACCGGATTTCGAGCCTTTTAGCTCATCATCAGATTGAAGGGCTTCTACAACCACGTCTCTCGACATGAATTGCCAAAGTGAACCCGCTGATACCTCCGCCAACGCGACGTTCCAATTATCAGCTGATTTTTTTAATGGCGCTCAATTTGATCTACCTCCCATTTTAAATATGTACATAAATAATATCAAACATCCAAATAATTAAACTAATTATTTTAATTGTTATTATTTTTATAGTAATTTAATAATATTAAGTATTAACTAGTATAATATTTATTTGTGTTATAATTTCCGCGTTTCGCACGTTCAAATTGAGCCCATTAAAAAAATCAGCTGAAGCTAAAAGGCTCGAAATCCGGATCGTTTCAAAACAACTTACTGTGACTAGGAACTATCTTTTTAAAAAGGATCCAACTTCTTGATGTTGATGATGAATATGGATACTAGGATGGCGGGTGCTTTGGTGTTAGTAGTGACGTGCGATACCCGAAAGTATTCGATACTGGTATCGAAAGAAAAATTCGATTCTATTCAAGTATCGACAGAAATTTTTCGATACTAACGAGTACTTACTCATATGAGTACTTTTTCGTTTATTTATAAATGATCGATTTATTATTGTGGACTTTGGTTAAAATACGCTCATGCGTTAAAGTAAACAAAAAAATTGCAGTTTTTTTTCATTTTTAAGTATTTTTTTCATACAGTGGGTAAGTAGGTAAGAACAAGGAAAAGCTGCCAACACATTTCAACATAATTGATATTATCTATTAGGTTTCGTGGTCCGATTGACCAAATAAATGATTTTCAATTAATTAAGGCTTTGGTCGAGATAAAAAAGTCAGTGTCACGAGCGGGATTCGAACCCACGACCTTCGGCTAAATACGCCGGTGCCACTTGAGTTATCGTAACTTCGATCCACTCGGACACTAACTTCCCATCTCAACCCCACCTTTTGAATTTTCCCTCCTTTTTGCCATTTTTCAAATGTCGGGTAATCTATTTGATTCTCAGCGACAAATGAAATGGCCACGGAGTGCTTTAGTGAAGTATACTTCATTTTCCTTATTACATCTATTAGGTTTCCTGGTCCGATTGACCAAATAAATGATTTTCAATTAATTAAGGCTTTTGTTGAGATAAAAAAGTCAGTGTCACGAGCGGGATTCGAACCCACGACTTTTAAAAATCTAGATTAATTTTAACATATGCCGCTAGTAGGCGCTTTTAACAGTAATTAGTCAATGCCCAGTTTGATGGAAGGTATGTATCGAACGAAAAATATCAATTCAATATTACTTGAACACTCGACGAAAAATCTATTTGAGTATATGTTTCGATACAATAAAAAGTATTCGATACAGTACTTGTATCGAATGACAATATTCGATACCAAAATTACTCGGTATCGAAAAAAACTCGATACTTAACTCATATCGATTAGTATCGCACGTTACTAGCTCTTAGTTCAATGCAATCGACTCGATTGATAATGGGAAATACCAAACAAGCTAAAAATTTGGCAGGTAAACTGGAGT
Organism: Cimex lectularius; assembly: GCF_000648675.2. NCBI lineage: Eukaryota > Metazoa > Arthropoda > Insecta > Hemiptera > Cimicidae > Cimex > Cimex lectularius. Next base: position 1,572,528 of record NW_019392722.1, read on the forward strand.
GAACTATATTCCTATTTCTGGCATGTGAGAAAACATCTACATACTATGAGTATGGTCAATGATGACTATATTTGTAGGTTATGCATTAAGGAAGAAACCTCCACACATATCTCCTTCGAATGTGAAACAACCGCTCAGTGGAGACATAACCTGGGATACAAAGAAAACCCAGGGAAATTTTAGCAATAATAGTCAATGACCTATTACCTCTTAAGCGACACTATGATGTTTTGACAATAAAGTTTCAGATTCATAACCTCTCAGACATTACCTAATATATTACAATTAATTAAGGTTTTTAGTTGCGAAAAAAAGTTAATGGCACGAGCGGGATTCGAACCCACTATCTTCGGCTTGATACGCCGCTGCTCTACCACTTGAGCTACAAAGTCAGTGTCACGAGCGGGACGTGTCGATAACTCAAGTGATAGAGTAGCGGCGTATCAAGCCGAAGGTCGTGGGTTCGAATCCCGCTCGTGCCATTGACTTTTTTATTTCAACTAAAAATCTTAATTAATTGTAATATATTAATTGGCCAAGCGGACTACGAAATTAGTGAATTACCTAATATCATTATTATTTTGTTAAACTAATCAGCACTTGACCACTCTACTAGGTCTGTCTACTTCGCTACTGCTTAGCCATTTTGAGTTAGGATCTCTTGAAATAACATTACTTAATTCCAATATAGATCAGTTTGAGCAATTTTTGTAACAATAATTGTAAAAGTTAAAATATGTCTAAACTGACTGTACATCATAAATCTTTTTTCTTTTAATTAAATCAACAGCTCTTGGCTTCATATGCTCATATGCCACGATGTTTTTGGGCACAACAAGTTTCTGAGTCCACTGCACTATTATTTTTTCCTTCACAAGATCCTCATTCTTTTAATGTTAATTTCTTAATGTTTAAGCTAATGGTATTTATTAGAGTAAATGCATGGTGTGAGATTGCATTGCTTAGATTAGGTGTACATTATGTATTGAATCCATTAGATTTCGTGGTCCGATTGACCAAATAACATTTTTCAATTAATTAATCTTTATGTAAGGTATTGGTTGAGATAAAAAAGTCAGTGTCACGAGCGGGATTCGATCCCACGACCTTCGGCTAAACACGCCGTTGCTCTACCACGTTATTTGGTCAATCGGACCACGAAATCTAATGGATTTAATAAGGCAAAAAAGGAGGGAAAATTGGAAAAGTTTGGTTGAGATGGGCAGTTGGTGTCCGAGAGGATCGAAGTCAGGATAGCTCACGTGGCAGAGCAGGGGCGTATTGTGCCGAAGGTCGTGGGTTCGAATCTCGTTCGTGACACCGACTTTTTTATCTCAACCAATACCTTACATAGAGACTATGTATTGAGTTGCCTCTCTATCTGTAGCAGTGAGGTTCTATCTGATTTGCTATACCTTGAAGAGCAAAAAAGTTATAACGGTTTTAACCTAAAACAACAGCGTTTTGGAGAAAATAAATTAATAAATATATCCGAAACTATTGAGAATTTCTAAAAACTCCTTGAGTTACGCGCATAGTTTGTGCATCACCTGTTTACTTCCTTTATACAATGTCATAATGGTTGTCACTAATTAATTCTTAAACAGGGGTATTAATGCATATTATTTTCAAACATTTTGTATTACAGAACAACAAAAAACTTTTTAAACTTTTATAGTTCGAATCCCGCTCGTGGCAGTAGCTTTTTCATTTCAACCAAAACAAAGCAAAGCTTATTGTGTATAAAAGACCAAGTATCAAAAAAAGGACTAATCAATTTATGATTGTTCGTGATTATCTCGGGCAATGAGATGTTAACAAACCGTCTATTCGATTTTAACGTTCGAATAAACGACCTATGGCCAGACTAATAAAACAAGATTAACTATCTATAAAGAGGTCAGTTAATAGTCTGGTGGCAGGCTGACAATAGGGGATTTCCGAGGGTAAAATCGTTGACATTATCCTCGTCAATGGCCCCATGTTTCAATTTAAATGACACTATCTGTCTGTGCCATCCTCTCTCATGATTTCTGTTTCTTTCTCTATCAGTTTGCTTTTCTCTCTCTCTCCCTCCCATTCACTCTCACTCTCTCTCTTTCTTTCTCTCTCTTTCTCGCTCTCTCACTATTTCTGTTTTTTGTCTGTCAGTTTGCCTCTACTTCACTGTTTCTGTTTTTGTCTGTCAATTGGCCTCTCTCCCTCTCTCTCTCTCTCTCTCTCTCTCTCTCTCTCCCTCTCTCTCACTATTTCTGTTTTTTGTCTGTCAATTTGCCTCTACTTCACTGTTTCCGTTTTTGTCTGTCAATTGGCCTCTCTCTCTCTCTCTCACTATTTCTGTTTTTTGTCTGTCAGTTTGCCTCTCTCTCTCACTTAGTTTTTAGTTTTTTATATTACTATTTAGTGAGTAAAGTTTTAGTTCTAGATTTATATTGGCAATTTTTAATTTATGATTTTTACTGTATTGTATTGAAAAGTATTTTTGTTGTTATTTTATTTTTTTTAGTAATTTTCTTTTTCATCGCTCAATTGTTATGTAAATTAGAATATCTATTTCAATAGGGAATTTTAAGTAAATGCATACGTAGGTCAATGTAAAACGAATGGATAACACATTGAACAAAAAAATAAGTTTATCAGAAGTAATTAATGTTTAATAAATTAGAAGTAGACTAAAATTAGTAACCGTTGCATTTCACATTAGATGTAAGAATGGTACTTGAGACTAAATCTTGTGTGATTGATAAATAAAGGGATCATGATCATCATCACTTTTTTTGTTTTTGTCTCTCAGTTTACCTCTCTCTCACTACTCTCACTATTTCTGTTTTTTGTATGTTTTCTGTCAGTTGGCGTCTCTCTCTCTCTTTCTCTCTCTCTCTCTCTCTATTTCTTTTTTGTCTGTCATTTTGCCCCTCTCTCTCTCTCTCTCTCTCTCTCTCACTAATCTCATTATTTCTGTTTTTTCCTGTTTGTCAGTTGGCGTCTCTCTCTCTCTCTCTCTCTCTCTCTCTCTCTCTCTCTCTCTCTATTTCTTTTTTTTCCTGTTTGCAAGTTGGCGTCTCTCTCTCTCTCTCTCTCTCTCTCTCTATTTCTTTTTTTGTGTGTCAGTTTGCATTTCTCTCTCTCTCTCTCTCACTAATCTCATTATTTCTGTTTTCTCTCTCTCTCTCTCTCTCTCTCTCTCTATTTCTTTTTTTGTGTGTCAGTTTGCATTTCTCTCTCTCTCTCTCTCTCTCTCTCTCTCTCTCTCTCCCTCTCTCTCTCCCTCTCACTGTTTCTTTTTATATGTGTGCCGTTCACATTGCCTGTTTTTTGTTGGTCTCCGTCCACCATTTTTTGTCCCTTTAATTTTGCTTCCTTAATTAATCTGTGTCCACAGCCCATGAAATTTAGTAATCCGTTTAGTATAATGAGTACCTGACGGTGAGTGAAAACACATTAAAATAACCTGACTCTCTAACCCTAACCCTAAACCAGGCATAACCCTAACCCTTCGCCTAACCTAACCTAACCCGTTCCTAGCCCTAATCCAACCCTAAAGCGGCCCATAGACGGTCAATATTATTGTACAATATAGATTGCACAATAATTTGACGGTTGCCCCTTATCGTTCAATAATATTGTACAAAATTTTGTTTGTGCAATGAACTTGAATAGTTTGAAGGCGATATTGAAGTTTGTGCAATATTTTGTGCACTTGTTGATACTTCACAAACTGACTGGTATTGCGCAATAATGCAATATTTTGCATGACGGTGCAATATTTTCCAGGTTGTACAATATATTTTCAACTTTTCGTCAATCATGCAATGTATTGCACAAACTTTCAATATCGTCTACACACTATCAATTAAATTACACAACCCAAAATATTGTGCAATAATATTGATCGTCTACGAGCCGCTTAACATAACCCTAACTGTTCTTAACCAAATCCAAAGTAACCAAACCCGAGACATGCCTCCTCTCCGAAATCGATGGCGAGAAAATGACTGAAAAAAAATTTGAGCATCTAGCACAAAAACAGGTCGGAGATAATAGTTATAAGATTCTATACGAAATATTCTAAAAAGTCGAAACTATACAACTTTTTAACTAAACTATACCGGCTATTAAAAATTTATGCTCTCTATTTCCTATAATAAACCTAAAATACAAATAAAGGATTTGGTCCAAATTAGACGGTTAAAAAGATTCATTTCAGTCAGTAGTACAAAATGTAAGTACGATATGATTTTTAATTAAATAAATGAACGAAAATTGAAAAAAAAGTTCAGTTTTGTCGATATTGACAGTTCTTTGACGACACGGCTATGTCCCCATGTAGGTCATCAGGAAGTTTAAATTACAAAATTACAAAAATGCCACTTTTATTTTATAATTGGAGGAAGGTCGATTTTGAAATGTGAACAAATTATTAATATACATATTTTGTTATAAAATACAAAATATGTGATGCAAGGTTTAGAATAAGGACAGGTTTTTGACAGAACTAGATCTCCAAATAATATTGAACAGACTGATGTAAGTTTCAATAATAAAAATTGACTATTTTTTTCATAACTGGTCCAAAGCTGATTCTTACTCTGAAAACGAAAGAATCTTTTACAAAACCTTCCTTGTTGGTTGAAATTTGGTCTGGCAACATTATCCACCAGTTGGATGGAAATTTATTGCAACAGTGAAAAATTCCAAAGGGCCATTATTGCTCTACGACGGAACTAGACTCTTCCTAACAAGTCTATACTGGAAGTTCAATTATAAAAATTGACATTCCATTTTATAAATGGATCAAGGTCGATTCTTAAAGTGAGAACTGATAATGAATTGCATACGAATAACCAGAAATATTAATTTAAATGTTAAATATGGCCGCATTTAAGATAATTTTCTTTCAAAAAAGGTGTTCGATTACAGAACTGTGTGGATAATTGGTATTTTATTTGATAATTGAATCAATGGTCATGGTATAGAACTATTCAGGAATTAAATGTAAGCTTTTTCAATTAAAAGTTAGAAAAAAAACCCAAAAGATTCTCTAAAGTAGGAAAAAGCCAATTGAATCCCTTATTAAACAAACTGCCCGGAAGTTTCTATTATTAAAATTGACGTTTCTTTTTATAACTGAACCTTAAAATACACACGGTGTACAAGATTATGCGCACTTAAAATCCTAAAGAGGGAAATGTGTAAAATTAAATAAATAAAACGAGACCTTGCGATAACCAGGGTATATTACGTACTTGGATTTCAGAAAAGCCCACGTGGATTTTTTCATGGGTAAAGCAGGAAAGCCCGATTTTCCTTAGTTTCCTTTCGTACCTTCCTGGTAGAGTTCTTGTTGCAAGGAAGATCGGATTGGCCACAGTGGACTTTTTTTTCTCGGAGAACAAGGAAAACACGTTAAACTATAAAGTTCAGCCTCGTGTGGTGTATAAATTAAGTCTAGTCTGAAATGCTAGTCGTATGTCAAAGCTCGTCGCCGCGACTCGCCGAAAGCCAGTTGGAACTGGACAATCCTGTTCGGACGACTCCTGCCGACTTGCGTTTCGCATTGTCGCGGGCGAGGGTCAGTCGGTCGAGTTGATTGACCCATTGACGTCAATGCCGTGGGGTAGGACGGCCACGAATGTCTTTCACTCCAAACGAAAACAATAGTTACATAAATAGCGGTAAGGGCATGGTCAGTATCATCAGTTCATCGGGATGGTGCAATAACCGTATTTATTATGATAGGTAAGCTCTTAAACTTTTCAACTTTAGCCTTCCTGTAGGAACTTTTTGTCTTAATCATTTAGTTTAAAAACTGGTTAAAGTTAATATCGGGACCGCGGTGGCAGAGTGGTTAGGGCGTCCATGGTTTTTTAATTGACAATAGATTGAAAAAGGTATTGTAAAGTGGTTTGACCCCACGTCCGCAACCAGCAATAGGTAGGTTGGAAGTTAAAAAAAATTCACTAATTTCGTGGTCCGCTTGACCAATTAACACATTACAATTAATTAAGGTTTATCTCAACTAAAAAACCTTAATTATTAGTTTAAAAAAATGTCGGGCTTTAGATTGGTCCTGCCTTCCCTCGCGCTGTTATCGTCAGTAAATCGCTTTTGGTTTTCTTGCCTTCTGGTAAACTTGAATCTCAACCTTAACGGCTAGAGATTAGTTATTTTGAAATAATTTGTTTGAGAATTACACGGAAAAATAGAAAACGTAGTAAACAAAAGTATAGGAAAAGACCAAGAGAATGAATGTAGTGCATTAAAAAGTCTCGAAAATTCAGAGCCCGAATGCCTCTTTCAATTAACGAGAAAAAGAAAGAAAGGAAGAGAGAGGGATACAAAGGCCCAGAGAAAAAGGGAGAGACATAGAGAGACACAGAGAAAGTGAGAGAAAGAGAGAGAGAGAGTGGATGAGAGGAAAAAAGAAAGAGAAGAAAGAGAGAAAAATAAAGAGAAAGAGAGAGTGAGAGAGGGATTGAGAGAGGGATTGAGAGAGAGAGTGGTTGAGAGGGTAAAAGGAAGAGAAGAAAGAGTGCAAAACAAAGAAAAAGTGAGAGAGAGAAAGAGAGAGAGAGAAAGAGTGAGAGAGAGAGAGAGAGAGTGGTTGAGAGGGAAGAAGGAAGAGAAGAAAGAGAGCAAAATCAGGAGAGAGAGAGAGAGAGAGATATGGAGAGAGAGAAATTGGGAGGGAAAGAAAGAGAAGAAAGAGAGCAAAACAAAGAGAAAGAATGAGAGAAAGGGAGAGTGAGAGAGGGATTGAGAGAGAAGAAGGAAGAGAAGAAAAAGAGCAAAATCAGGAGAGAGAGAGAGAGAGAGAGAAAGAGTGAGAGAGAGAGAGTGGTTGAGAAGGAAGAAGGAAGAGAAGAAAGAGAGCAAAATCAGGAGAGAGAGAGAGAGAGAGAGAAAGAGTGAGAGAGAGAGAGTGGTTGAGAAGGAAGAAGGAAGAGAAGAAAGAGGAGAGAGAGAGAGAGAGAGAGAGAGAGAGAGAGAGAGAGAGAGAGAGAGAGAGTGGTTGAGAGGGAAGATGGAAGAGAAAAAAGAGAGCAAAATCAGGAGAGAGAGATATGGAGAGAGAGAAATTGGGAGGGAAAGAAAGAGAAAAAAGAGAGCAAAACAAAGAGAAAGAAAGAGAGAAAGGGAGAGTGAGAGAGGGATTGAGAGGGAAGAAGGAAGAGAAGAAAAAGAGCAAAATCAGGAGAGAGAGAGAGAGAGAGAGAGAGAGAGAAATTGAGAGGGAAAGAAAGAGAAGAAAGAGAGCGAAACAAGGAGAAAGATAGCGAGAGAGAGTGGTTGAGAGGAAAAAAGAAAGAGAAGAAAGAGACCAAAACAAGGAGAGAGAGAGAGAGAGGGAGAGAGAGAAAGACACAGAGAAAAAGGGAGAGAGACATTCAGAGGCACAAAGAAAAAGAGATTTTGATTTGTTTTTAACATTTTACTTTTCTCTCAAAATTAGGTCTCAAGGATCTTTCTTACATTTAACGAAATACATTGAAATTAAATCATGTTATGCCGTACATCGTCTTCACAAACAATTTTTACAAATCGAAAGTATAATTGTTTATATAATTATTCCTTCTTAGTTAATTAAGCTCGATCTTACAAACATAAACAGCCTCAGAGCCTTTTATTAATGTTTTAAGTAAATGGTCTTCCTTTTGAACAGATTTTATTTTACAACTGTAGATTGATGATTTATCGTACACAACTTTTATCAAAGCACGTGAATATTTACAATATAACAAGTTAACAAGAAGAGTTATATCATAAGTTCGTATCACCTTTGATTGATTAACAAATCAACAAAACTCTACATCAAGTAAACAACGATCACACAAACGTTTTGTGTTCAAATGTTTGGGGATTTGCAAAGCGAGCTGACCTCGGGCGATGTAAACGGCACAAAGCCCTTTCATTGCTTCTTTTCAATTGAAATCAGACGAAACCTTTTCATTTAAAATAAAGTTCCATTCAAACGGGCTCACTTCACCGGAAGGAGTTCCGCTTAAATAATTCCAAAGACAAATCGGGCAAATCACAGGAGGGCATTGTAATAATATAAAAGCCGTGAAATAGCTAAGAAGAAACATACTATTAGATAAATCTACATTAAATACGAAAAAGTGACAATAAAAAAATCATATGTTTAGTAAGACTTTTGTTCTCAACAAGAGCGCTTAGAATTTGGGCTTTTTCTTATTTGTAAAGCATGAAGGGCCGTTTTGGTCATTCAACCCGATAAATCGTGTCTCCTGGCTTCTTTCTGACCCCAGGGTCACCGTTAACATTTGAATGGCGATTCGAAAAAGCACGACTGCCTCAACTTGACTTTTATCACTTAGATTAACTTACAATTAGTCGTTACAACAGTGACCCGTTGGAAAAACAGTCGAAAAGAATGACAATACAATGATAAATCTTTTCAAAAACATTCCCCGGCTCTATCGTGTTTTGAATTTTCAAGGTTTTTTTGATTTTTATTTTTTAAAGTAGTTAACTTGGTGAAAGGCGGAAACTTACTGAGAGATGACGTCAATGGAACTCTGGAGGACTTTCTTCGCCATTTGGTCCACTTGTAAATTTATTTTCTACCCCTTAAACACCCAATCTTGCAATTAAACTTTTTCTTTAGACAGGCAGGCAAATAGAAAGGCAAAACTGTTAATATTTACGTCAGATCTGTACTTTATGTATGTCGGTCTCTCCTCACTTCTCTCTTTCCAGCTTGGGTGTTAATGAAGGAAAAGAATTTCCATCCTGCGTCATCTAAGATGTGGGCAGTTATCCTCGTTCATAAAAAAAGTCCCAAGCTGAAGGATTAATACCATAAATTTAATTGCTTAAAATATTTATTAATTTTTTGTTGTAAAATACATCTAGACTTTATAGGTTGGTTAATTTATCACGCAACCTATGTACTCTTATCACAGGCTTTTATTAACAAAAACTGGCAAATAAAATACTCCAATAAAATACCTACAAACAAAAACGTTACCAGGGAATATATTTGAATAATAACTATTAATTTTTTTAACACAATTTTATAAAGTTTAGGTTTTTTTTTGTAAACCTAATTCATATTAATCCATATTTGCTTAGTGGTCACAATTGACCATATTAATTATTCTTTTTATCTAAGATGTTTGGCTGAGATGAAAAATTACTGTCAGAGGGGGATTCGAACCTACGACCTTCGGCTCAATACGCCGCTGCTTTAACCACTTGAACTATCGTGGCTTCGATCCCCTCGGACATTACCTCTCCGTCTCAACCTACAACCTTTCGAATTTTCCCTCTTTTTGCCATATTTTCAATTCATATTTTTTGTGCAACGCTTCGACATTTGTGCGTCATCAAGGACTTTAAAAATTTTGAATTATTTTTCGTATTATTGAATCTAGAATAGACAAATGATAACTAAAAAGAAGAAAAATTAGATCGTAAATAATATATATATATATATATTTTTAAACGAGGCTTCGCAACAACAGAGGTAATATCAATAATTGTTATTATCTATTATTGTGTCAAATATAACGTTTGTTTTCCTTGTTTCTGTATATTCATATTTCTCTTAAAATAGCGCTCTTTATCTCTTTTCCTCCGTTCTTATCTCTCATTCACTCTCTCTCTCTCTCCAAAAGATATAACTTTACGTGTTGAACTAAGACATTGCCAATCAATCAATCATTCTCTCACCTCTCAATCAATCAATCAATCGCCCAATCAGTCAGTATATTTATCTATCTATCTACCTTTTTATGTATTTATCTAACTATTGTATATCCGTTTACAAGCTTCTGCCTCAATTTTTTATGTCACTACCATTGCTTCAATCACTCTCTCTCTCTCTCTCCCGCTCTTTCTCTCTCCCTCTCTCTCTCTCTCTCTCTTTCTCTCTCCCTCTCTCTCTCTCTCTCTCTCTCTCTCTCTCTCTCCAAAAGCTCTACCTTTACGTGTTGAACTAAAACATTGTCAATCAATCAATCATTCTCTCACCTCTCAATCAACCAATTAATCAATCAGTCAGTATATTCATCTATTTATCTACCTTTTTATGTTCTTATCTATCTATTGTATATCCGTTTATCTATCATTCTTCTGTCTCAATTTTTATGTCACTACCATTGCTTCTCTCTCTCTCTCTCTCTCTCTCTCCAAAAGATCTACCTTTACGTGTTGAACTAAAACATAGTCAATCAATTAATCATTCTCTCACATCGCAATCAATCAATCAATCAATCAACCAAACAGTATATTCTTCTGTCACTACCATTGCTTCTCTCTCTCTCTCTCTCTCTCTCTCTCTCTCTCTCTCAAAACTCCCATACTATCTTTCTAACCATTTATCACTATCTGTCTTTGTAGCCTCAACGGTTCTATATTTCTCATACACACTCACTCTCTATCTGTCTATGTTGTTTTCATGTGCATATCTGTCATTGTCACTATCATTGTCTTTCCCTTTCTATCTATTTATTTAGTTATCTTTCTCTATATATCTATCTTTGTATCTAAACTGGTGAAAAATGAATGATATATTCTTTTTAGTTGGATAAAACCAAATAAAAACAAAACAAATGTTAATCCTCATTAAGAATAGTAAACATGAAGATTTCTCATTTTGTAAACAAACGCCTTTTCTCGTTTTGATACAGCAGTATTCTCTTTAATCATGGAAGGACATCATCTTGAGCCAGAAGTTCCAAATTTTGTTGTGGGAATGAGTCATCGAGGTCACCGGCTGGTGGATATCGCAGAGGCAGTTGGCGTTTTCAGAGCACGGTCTCCCGGAGACTGGCAGTGCCACTAGGAGGACTGGTAGTGGATCTCAGCGCATTACGACTTTAAGGGAGGACAGAAATATTGTCATTGCTGCAAGATGGAACCCATTCCAGTGTGCCCGCCAGATCCTAAATGAAGTACAAGATGTTTTGGCAAGACTTTTATCGAGTCAAACGATTCTTAATCGTTTGTGGGAAGTTGGCCTCATATCGTATACCTTTTTGAGATGATCTGCAGCAACAGCCCGCCACCAGCAACTCAGGAGAATATGGTGCTTAGCACCTAGAAGACAATAGAATGATTCTATGCTTACTGATGAGTCGCATTTCTGTCTGTGTATTGATAGCAGGTGCCGAAGAATCTAACGAGAACAGAGGATGCGTACAATGCCCCAGTTCGTGCAGTTTGGAGGAGGCCGTTTAATGGTCTGAACTGGGATTTACACTGGAGGACGAACTGGTCTCCAAATTATTGAAGGCAACCACACCGAAGTGTCTCCAAGAAATTATCGAGGAATACGTCCATCAAACCAGGAATCTTATTGTCAGGGATTTTTGATTTCTGGATGACACTGCCAGACCTCATAGAGGCGGAGTTGTTCATCCATGCTTAGAAAACCGTTTCCATCTGACCCTTCCTCCCCTTGTCAGGAGACCTCAATCTCATTGAACACATGTGGGATGCGTTTTAGATAGGCTTTTCGATCATCATCCGCAGCCAGTTGACCTGCAACGACTGAGTGCAGCGTTCCAACACCCATGCAGTGAAATTCCTTATGAAATTAATAAAAGCCTTATTAACAGTATGCCTTACAGATTTTAGCTAACAGAGGACGGTGTACACGGTATTAATTGTATAAAAAAAATATTGTATCCAATAAACAAAATTATGAAATTAAAACCTTTTATGTATGTGTAATTAGGCAGTTCAGACTAGTTTTCATTTTTAGTAAAGTTTCTTGAATCTGTAGATATTTAAGGGTAGTAAATCTTGAAAGATGGATGTGGTGGGTCCGATGGCCATGTGGTAGGTACCATTTCCATTATTTGAACCATCAATATACCATAGATGCCGGAAATAAGTTTTCTATTGTTTTATCTTTCCATTTTTCTCTTTTTTTATACATGATGCTGTATAAGTAAAAAAGCCACTGTAGTTGGCCTTCATTAGACCAAATCTCGTCTGACGTAATAAAAGTCTATTTTGGAAAAGACAATTTATTGACTACCCATAAAATTATTTGTAAACGCCGGTTTTTTTTGTAATTAGGCAGTCCAGACTAGTTTCCAGTTTGAGTAAAGTTACTTGAATCTGTAGATATTTAAAGCTAGTAAATCTTGAAAGATGGATGTGGTGGGTCCGATGGCCATGTGGTCCCATTTCCATTATTTGAACCATCAGCATACCATAGAAGCTGTAGGTAAGTTTTCTTTTGTTTTATCTTTCCTTTTTTTAATAATCAGTCTATTATTATTTAAAAATCCAAAGATAGTTTTGCCAATGAAAATCTCTAAATATTTATTGGTGAGTTGCACTAAAGATGTATGAGACACTGCTATAAGATAAATGTCTCCGGTTTTTCTTAGTCAAACATAAAATAAACGCAAAAAAGCGGAACTTTATCAAGTTGATGACAAAGCGTGAAATTGTGAAATTGTTCGGAAGAAAAAGTTATTTTGCAGATCTAAGCGTCGCCTGAGCTCCATTTATTATACTTGTGACTAACGAGCTTAAAAAATTATTATTTTTATATATTTGTTTAAAAGTAGGTATGTACTTATTAGAAGTTAGGGTGAAAAATAACCTGATCTGGTTTGAAAAGGGTGTGGGAGTCGAGTATCGACCAAACAGGAATTGTCGTCCGGCTCATTAACCAGGCTTCGATACACCTGTTATTCGTTAATCTGGCTTTGCATAGTGAACGATTTTTTTTTCTTCAGTTCCTTCCTTTTGGCATTTGATAAAATTACAGGCTAACCTTTTCGGCGTTCCTTCTTCCCAAACGAGATAATCGTTGGCAAAACTTTCCGAAGAATTTTTGAAATAAAAAATGTACTATGACCGGCTTGTAAATTTGCGAGAATTTATAATTGAGGGTCCCCTTTTGGTGAGAAAGGCACCGGAAGATCGTATTATCCTTCATACGTTCACTCGAAGGATTTCCTTTTGCAGATGTCTTTCCGAATTAGTCTTTTTTTTGTCAAGTAATATAAATTACTCCTTTTACCTAAGGTCTTGATTGAGATGAAAAAGTAAGCGACACGAGCGGGATTCGAACCCACGACCTTCGGCTAAGCCCATGTAAAGAATCCGAAAGTCGTGGGTTCGAATCCCACTCGTGACACTTACTTTTTCATCACAATCAAGACCTTAGATAAAAAGAATAATTAACTGAAATAATTAAAATTATCAATTATGACCGCTAAACATATACGGGTTAATAGAGATTACAAAGAAATTTCGCCGTTAAAAAAAAAAAAAAAAAAAAAAAAAAAAAAAAAAAAAAAAAAAAAAAAAAAAAAAAAAAAAAAAAAAAAAAAAGGAATTGGACAAGAAAATAGTTTTTTTTGACCCTGCTTAGTTTCGATTATTTTTCTGTTGAAGTTTATTGCTTCAGCCAAACAACTTATTTTTACTGACTAAATTGGACATTGAATTTTGGGTGTCTAAATGAACTACTGATTGAATTATCCAAATTGAAAATTAATACTGCATACAACCTGATTAATAGGGACTAAAACTTAATGATATTGGTTTCCATAAGGAAAATAAAAACAAGGTGCTAACTTTGTTAATGGATATCTAAAATCATTAGTAAACAGGTTATGTAGTAGAACGAGTGTAACAAAAAAAAAAAAAAATCTCCTCCAGAGGAAGAAAGATTTTATCAACCCATAACATATATATCAGACAATTAATTAAGGTTTTAAGTTGAGATAAAAAAGTCAGTGTCACGAGCGGGATTCGAACCCACGACCTTCGTCTTGATACGCCGCTACTTTACCACTTGATCTATCGTGACAAAGTCATTGTCACGAGCGGGATGCCTCGATAGCTCAAGTGGTAGAGTAGCGGCGTATCAAGACGAAGGTCGTGGGTTCGAATCCCGCTCGTGACACTGACTTTTTCATCTCAACTTAAAACCTTAATTAATTGAATGATATTAATTGGTCAAGCGGACCACGAAAAATAGTGAATATATATCAGATATATTTAACAAATTAAAACTACTATTAGGAACAAAAATAAATAATACAAAAATAGTGTTTAAATTTAAAAACAAGGTTGGTAAAAACTTCTACACAAAAATGAAATGTAAAGAATCTCTACTAAAAACACTTTAATGTTGTGTATTGCATAAATTGTACAAAATGTCCCACTATCTTGGTTGAAAAAAGCAGATCTATAAGAACGTATTAGACAACATCATCATGACTGTAATTATGTTGAAAGGCAAGGAACTGCATTATCAAAACGCAAAAACAGTAATAAACATAACTTTAATTTCGTTAATGTTGTTACGACTATTGAGCATAACATGGGCCGAAGGGTATTAAAAGAAATTATGTACATTTATCAAGAAAACAAGTCTTGTAATTTAAAAACAGACCTAAACGATCTAAGTGTTATTTATAGTGAAATTTTATAACAAGAACGCCCTCTCCCTCAAGAAATCAGAAAAATTAAATTTTAAATAATGAGAACGAAATATAAACAATTATTTATGAATCATATTTCTCAGGCAGAACTGCAGTCACAAATAGGCCCAATTTTGTTTCTTTTATGTATTAATGATTTTTTGAAAATTAAATTCTCTTGAAAAATATTTATTTATGCAGATGATACATCTATCATTTTCTCAGGTGATAATTTAATTAATTTAACCCAAACTATAAATAATTGTAATAAAATGATTAATTTTTGATTAGACTCAAACTTTCTACTTTTAAACACAAAAAAGTAATGTATTACACTTTTCATTGTCAAGGAAAATAAATGTTAAAAATTTAAAATTTGCTTTTCATTCTTGTGTTGATAATGATGTGTTTCCCTTCTTGCCTATCCTTTTGCTTACAGTGTTAGATATTTTGATGTGACATTGGACTCGAATTTGAGGTTTAATGTACCTATTGATTCCTTGGTTTCCCGTCTGAGAAAGCCCTTTTATAAATTTAGAATTTTACGCAACTTTATGAAATTGAACTTTTAAGGGCATTATATTTTTCTCTTTCACAATCCATAATAGCCTATGGTAGAGGGGTCGGTGGACGCAACGGTTTAGCGCTCATACTGTAAGGTAAAGGTCCCGGGTTCGAACTCGACATACAAATGGGCTTTTTTTTCAAAAACACAGGCACCCCGAGGAGAGAGACACAATTCATTGGCTAACTCACTCTTTTACAATGTAAAAACTACGAAATATTATAACTTTTCATTAAATATGGCATTTCGTTTTTTTAATAAAGAGAAGATTATTATTCAAAATTTCAAAAACTACAAAGAAGGCAAAAAAATTTATAATTTCAAAAATTTTAAATTGTAGTTAAGATATTTTAAAGCCAAGATTTAATTTGGTTGGTTTTTTTCATGCTACAAGTTTATTCTGTATTATGTTTGTTTATTTGTTCTTTTTCCATTTATTTCTCTGATGATTTCCAAAAACTCCTGCTTTCTAGTAGAAGCTCTGCTTTTTGACAGCAGGCAGGGATGTACCAAAATATTATTTTTTGTTTTATTATTATTATCAAAATATTAAAACGTTTGTTCGTAGTATGAATATGTACCACACTGGCTCTTTTTTAAAATAAACTGTTATAAAATATTAATGACTGACGACCACTTTTTTAACCATTGCGTTAACTCACCTGAGGAAGGATTAAAATAAATCCGAAACGTTGTGGATAAAAACTGGTTGTGGTTTTTTTTGAGATGACCTATTATCCCACCTACAAGAAGGAAAAATCATAAGTTTAACTGTTGAGGTCGAAATATAAGAAAACATCTTTATTATTATTATTATTATTTATTTAAATTCACTAATTTCGTGGTCCGCTTGACCAATTAATATATTATAATTAATTAAGGTTTTTAGCCGAGATAAAAAAATCAGTGGCACGAGCGGGATTCGAACCCACGATCTTCGGCTTGATACGCCGCTGCTCTACCACTTGAGCTATCGTGACCTCGATCCACTCGGACACCAACTTCCCATCTCAAGTTCATATTCAAAAGGTGCGGTAAATGAAAATAATAATTAATTGGAATTTATTATTCTTTTCATGAAAAGTTGTTGGTTGAGATGAAAAATTAGTGTAACGAGCGGGATTCGAACCCACAACTTTCGGCTCAAATCGCTGCTGCTCTAATCACTTGAAGTCACGATAGCTCAAGTGGTTAGAGCAGCGTCATATGAACGGTCGTGGGTTCGAATCCCGCTCGTGACACTAATATTTCATCTCAGCCAAATACCTTAGATAAAAAGAATAATCAATTGCAATTTATTATTTATATTTTTCATAGTTAAGTTTCCTATTTATATTGTTAAAACGGACAGATGGGGTATTGTTATTATTTGACAAACCTTATAATAATTTATCATTTCGACACAAGTATCTTTAAGTTTTCAAGCATGTGTGATATACCTATGTGTATGTATGAAAATTAATGTAAAAATAATTTTTTCTGACCACAACCCTAATCCTAAGTAATTATTAGAAAGGTTGTAATTTGAGTATTGTCCAAAATTTTCTTTACCCCTCCAACCTCACCATGTACAAGACAATAACCAAGCAAAAGCCAACTTATAAATCCACCACTACCCCAACAACCTTTTCAAAAGCTAATTAGAACTTCTGTTATGCGCGTCTGTTATATATGAGGTTAATAACCCGACCGTCAAAGATGTTAAGACGAATTCCCTTGTCAGCCGGGTTGTAATTATAAAGGATACCGGTAAATTAAGTAAGAATTTTGAAGAATAATGCCTGGTGGGCATGTGAAAGATCGATTACCTTCAATTCTGCTTGTCAGTGTCAATTTGTGTAATCATGACCTGCATCACCTTTCATAAATGCTCAGCATTTAAATTTTCCTTTCTGTTCACGAGTTAATTTTTGACGTTTCTGCCTTGTGCTGTAACATGTGAAACTTCATCATGTCAAAATTATGGGCTTTTTTAAATATTTAATGGTCAAAATGAAAAAAATTCTTATCAGTAATAATCTTCTTTATTATGATTATCACACCTCTTTGGGTAGCGTTAGGGGGTAGTAACAGTTTTTGGTGCTGTTTTTTCTCTTTTATTTTATTTAGCAAGACATAAACTCCAGAGATTTTCATTTTGATGCGAATTTGTTTTTCAAGTGAATACATACGTTCTGTTGAAGCTAGAATAGCCTAAAATTTTAACTTATTTTAGCCATTTTTCAAGGTCATTTATTTGTTCAATGAGTGCAAAAAGTTCCCATTCTTCGTTACGATTATCTGAATATATGTTTTGTCTAATATAGCCACTTTAGACATTATTTGTGTTAGTACAGTACAAATTTGTAACCAAGGTTTAAAAGAAAATGAATCGTTAATTTTTGACAATAATTTCAAATGTAACAATATATTGCTTATCATATTATATTTTGTTTTATAAATAAACATTATTTCTCCTATTTTGAACGGTTGAACAAACCATAATCCATTCTCTCTCTGTGAGATGAGAGACATCTCTCCCTCTCTCTATGGCTAAGTTTATTCTTTCTAAAGGTCTTCCACGCATGCTTAAGGCATAACAAAGACCTAATACACCTGATAGAGAAATAAATAAATGAATATATAATGCATGTATTTATATTTCTTTCTTCATTTTCTTTTATCGCCCTGTATTGCTCTGTTCCTTTTTCCTTCCTTTTCCAAGAGATAGAGAACGAAAGCGAGAGAGTGAGAGAGTGAGAGAGAGAGAGAGAGATTCAGTGAATGGGAAAGAGGAAGAGAGCAAAACAGGAAGAAAAAAAACAGAAAGACAAAACAAGAGAGAGAGAAGGGAGGAAAGAGATAGAAGAGAGAGAGAGAGAGAGAGAGAGAGAGAGAGAAGAGAGAACAAAGAGAGGAGAGAGATAAGAGAGAACAAATAGAGGAGAGAGATAGAAGAGAGAAAAGAGAAGAGAGATAGAAGAGAGAAGAGAGAGAGTGACAGAGAGATTCAGTGAAAGGGAAAGAGGAAGAGAGCAAAACAGGAAGAAAAAAAACAGAAAGACAGAACAAGAGAGAGGGAAGAGAGAGAACAGAGGAAAGAGATAGAAGAGAGAGAGAGAGAGAGAGAGAGAGAGAGAGAGAGAGAGAGAGTGATTCAGTGCATGGGAAAAAGGAAGGGAGCAAAAAAGGAAGAAAAACAGAAAGACAGAGCAAGAGAGAGAGGGGGAAGAGAGACAGATGGCATGAGAGAAAAAGAAAGAGAGAGAGAGAAGAGAGGAGAGAGATAGAATATAGAAGAGAGAGAGTGGAGCGAGGTAGAAGAGAGCAGAGAGATAGAAGAGAGAGAGAGAGTGATAGAGAGAGAGAGAAAGAGAGAGAGAAGAGAGAGAGGAGAGAGATAGAGAGAGAAGAAAAATAGAAGAGAGAAGAGAGAGAAGACAGTGAGAAAAGAAGTGTAGAAGACAGTTCTGTTTACTTCAAAGTATCTAACCTAAGTTTCCATGTCTTTAAATCCCACTAAACTTTTTCTTTGGATGTGTTTTATTCAACTTTTTATTTTTGGACACTTAGGCAGTTACTCAAACCCGACCATTACCAGAAAGCGCTCATTCCATAGATGGCAAAGTAGGTTAGTTTTGTCTAAAACATCTAGAAACTTCCTTGGTTTCCTGGCTTTTTTCTTTTTTCTTCCAGGTGTACACAAAGCAGCCAATCTAGAAAACACTCATCAATGAGGGGCTTTCTGGAACAATGTGGACTTTTGGACTAGGGTTTAGTAGATCTCGTCGTTTTAATTACAAGGCTGACTCATATCAGTGTCAATGACAGTAATCATTTAACTGGGTCCGTCTATTCTCGCTGGTACAAGTAAAACTCTCTTCTAGTAAAGTGATCCGATCAGATGGACATGCATCACCAACCTTATTGCACTTCGCAAACCAGCAGATCGCAAAACATAACGGACCTAATGACCACAATGCTTATGCTCACTCTCGGCCGTTGAATTCCAAATAGAACTATCATTGATTAGTATCATTACGTGCCACAGTGCCTTTAAAAGGAAGACTGTCTAAAAACAGACTGCCGAATACATAACTTAAATGAATCGTTTTCAGTAGAGGAAGTCATTCGTAATGACCCACTATTGTTAATTTAATATAAGGCTGTTGAATTTTTATGAATGATCAAGTTTTTATTTATTGTTTAATTGATACAAAACTGTATTTTTATGTTGTCTCCACTCTGTTGATAATATTTACAAAATCTGAGTAGGTCTTCCTCTTGCAAGATTTGTAAAACCCAAGGGGGAAAACGTGGAAAAATCATTGTTATTCTTGTTTTTAAAAATACTTATCATTAGATATTTTTAACTCAAATTACTTTTAGTTCCGTGTTGTTATAAGTGGGTGGTTAAAATGATAAATGGGAGTAATTCCATGCGAAAACCTCTGGGAAAATCGAGCGTTAGGACGAGGATGAAGGCCAATGGCACAGATGCAAGCTCCACGCCTCCCCATTGACGTCAATAGGAGGAATTCAAGCTTTCTGAGGAATCAGAACGCGCCAGCCTGAGAACAGGATTCCCGGTGGAGGTTGTGAATAATTCGCGACCCGCTGAGGGTAATTAATAAACCATGGCGTCGGTTTAACTTGGAAAAAAAACTTTTTATGCCGTTTATTAAAAAACATACAGTCTATTAAAACAACCGGCAAATAATGGTCTAAGGTAAAAATCTACCTTAGGAAGTGATCCGTGCAAAGTAGGTTTCTGTATTGGTATTGGGAAATTAAGGAAGGAAGAGGACGCTTGGGCAATTGATGTAATTAATCATGGGAAATTTACGCGAGTAATTTATCACCAGGACTTCTGTCTGTAGTTACCTTAGACAAGTCTAATTCTATAAATCATCATACAATCCTTGGAACTATTCAGTTAGTGTTTTAATAAACGCTGAACTACAATAAAAATTTCTACAGGCTTAAAGTACTAAAATCAACCCTTCCACCTATGTCTTTTGACATAAACATTTTCATTTTAAATAACGTGAATTAGTATTTCTAATTAACAAAGACAGATGGAGATAGATATTGAGAAAGATAGATAGGTAAAGAATAAATAAATGAATGAATGCGGTTTTATTTAATGTCTCAGAATTTGGACATCTTCTGACCACACTTACATTTAACGACATTAAGAGACATAGAGAGAGAAAGAAAGAAAGAAAGACAGACAGAGAGAGACAGAGAGAGAGAGAGAGAGAGAGAGAGAGAGAGAGAGAGAGAGAGAGAGAGAAAGAGAGAGGGGGGAAGAGAGACAGATGGGAGGAGAGAGAAAGAAATAGAGAAAGAAGACATATAGAAGAGAGGAGAGAGATAGAAATGAGCAGAGAGATAAAAGAGAGAAAAGAGAAGAGAGAGAGAGAGGAGAGAAATAGAAGAGAGAGAGGGAGAGAGAGAGAGAGAGAGAGAGAGAGAGAGAGAGAGAGAGAGGGAGAGAGAGAGAGATTAACGATTTATTTATTGAAATACACGCAAAAGTTAGGTCGATAGTACCTTTCTTACACTTAACGTGTAATTGAAATTATAATATTTGTTTATAGTCGCATTAGACATAAAATAGAAATAACAAATTATTGTAAAATCAACAACGAAGTAAATGAATAAAGTGAGAGTAAGTTGAACTTATAAATTATATTTTTGTACAGGGCATATTATTATTATTATTCAATTAAATAAGGTTTTTAGTTGAGATAAAAAAAGTCAGTGTCACTAGCGGGATTCGAACCCACGACCTTCGGCTTGATAGGCCGCTACTAGTGCCCGAGTGGCAAAATGGAGGGAAAATTCAAAAGATGGGGTTGAGATGGGAAGTTAGTGTCCGAGTGGATCGAAGTCACGATAGCTCAAGTGGTAGAGCAGCGGCGTATCTAGCCGAAGGTCGTGGGTTCGAATCCCGCTCGTGCCATTGTCTTTTTTATCTCAACTAAAAACTTTAATTAATTGAATGATATTAATTGGTCAAGCGGACCACGAAAAATAGGGAATTATTATTATTATTGTTCAGTAACATCGCAAGTATAAATAGACTTTGCCTAAGTATTGTTAATGATAAATAAGATAATACAAGTTATACAATATTAAATATAGGTTGTTCGTCAGATTCATGAAAGAGAGCGAGAGAAAGAGAAAGAAAGATAGATAGATAGATAGATAGAGAAGAGAGACAAAAGAGAGAAGAGAGAGAGAGATAGATAGATAGAGAGAGAAAGAGAGAGAGAGAGAGAGAGAGAGAGAGAGAGAGAGAGAGAGAGAAAGAGAGAGAGAGAGAATAGTTCTGAGTTTTTCAATCTTTCTTCATTTGCTTCTGTTGCTCTATGGCCCTTTCTCTTTCTCCTTCTCCATCTTTTTTATTCTCCCTTTTACACCCTCCATCCGTCTACGCCTTTCACTTTGTTTATTGTTCATGTTTGTTAGGGAAAATTTCCAAAATATTAGTAATTATTCCCACCTTTAGTATTTTTTTCATAATTCTGGCTTTTGTCATATTTCGTAGATTCTTCAAACTTAATTTAAATATAAAATTTCTATACATATCGTCCAAACATGAAACGGCACAATGTCGATGCTTTGATTTTACCCTACATTTTTCTTAAAAATGATTGTTTCCCATTAATCCTTTATATTGTTAGGCTTGTTAAAACATTTGACCTAGTAGGCTTTGTACCTAGAAATGTTTTACTAGATGCTCGGCCTTCCAAAGCGCGATGCTCCTTCTTCTCTTGGGACCGATATCAAAAGTCCCAAAAATAGTATTCGAAATTTCTAAGCCTCTTGGCTTCGAGGTTCGGCAGCCACGACTTTTTACAAAACCGTCAATAGATCATGGCCCGTTCGATCTTACTTTCAAGGTTTATGCTTCCTTCCTGGCGGTTTTAAACCTGTTCTGGACAGCGGGGGTTGACCCTCTACTGGCATATATCACGCGCGGAATCATTGAACTTTTCAGCTTTTCTGCATCAATGGCTTAATAAAGGAATTCTTGTTTCAGTGTTTAATTAAATGGGCTAAATTTAGAAAATTGAATTGAGTTTTTACGTTATATACAAAGCATTAACAATCTTTTAATTAATTAAGTGTCTTTGTAAACAATGATCTACAATGTTAGCCTTTTTTAACTGTGCTGGCAAAAAAACAAACTAACATCTAGCCAAACGCGGAGAAAATTCTGCGCGTAATTCGGCCAAATTGGAATAAGTGGGAAGGTGCCAGGGGAGATTTGCCAATTTTAAAAAAGGCGATTTTCATCGGACCGAATTTAATCGACTAAAATAATCCACGATTTGTTAGAAAATTGCGAGGTTTTATGCTGATGTCTCTGGAATGATGAAATTGTAGTTTGATAGTCTCTGATCATCCTTGCTGGCTTGGTCTGTCATACTCGTTTAAATTTTTTCCTTGTAAGTTATTACCAAGTTTATTAAGTTAATAAAGCCTTCGTTTTTTTTTGCTGTGATCATTTTTGTGGTATTTATATTTGTGAAACTTTTCATGTATAAAAATTCTTTTTTATAAATATTGTAGAGCAATTTTAAATTGATCTGTATTGCTGTGGTTCGTGGTAAATTGTGTAGTTTTCTGTTACTGCCCTTAAAAGATCTCTTACGTACTTTGTACATGCTTTTATTTTTTCTCTGTTTTTATTTTTTTCGAATTTTTGGCTCAGACGTTTTTCAACTGTGTTCTTTTCTTTATTGCAGTTTGCACCCAATTTATTGATTATGTTTGTTACTTTATACGCCTTTTTTCATGTATGTGGAAATAATAATTACAATGTTTTTTGTGCCAGGTGCCATTTTATTTCTATATACATATGTTGTTTATTTTTTTGTCTTTCTGTTGGATTCATGTACAGTTTTTATCCCATTACCACAGCTGTTTTTTCTCGTGTCGTGTTTTACGCCTTCTTTAAAAATTGTCTTTCTGTCTGTTTCATGTACTGTTTTTTTTAAAAATCTAATCCATGCTTTGCTTCACCTATTTTTCATTTGTTTTTCTAGTCTTAAGCGTTGTTTTTACGCCAACATTATTAATTAGATTTCTTGTCTCTGAATCTTTCTGTCTGCTTCTTGTACTTTTTTCTTGTTCTTGCTTTGCTTCATTTGTATTGTTGTCTTTAGTGCTGATTTTACGCCTACTTTATTAATTAATTACATTTGTTATTTTGTGCTTTTTCCCTATGTTTCAGTATTTCTGTCTTCTTCGTGTACAATTTTTTTATCTTGTTCATGTTTTGCTTCACACGTTTTTTATCTGCGTTTGTTGTCATTATTGCTATTTTTACGCTTGTTTTATTAATTAGATTTTTTACTTTGTAATTAATTACCCCTATGTTTCTGTCTGTTTTTTATTCCGTTTTATCTTGGTCACGCTTTCCGTCATTTTTTTATCTGTTAGTTTCTTTAGTGCTCTTTTGTCTTTATTAATTAGATTTGTGCTTTTTATCCCAATTTTCTGTCTGTATGTCTGTTTCTTGTACCGTTTTATCTTGTCCATTCTTTGCTTTACATGATTTTCATCTTTTGTTGATGTTTTACGTCCACTTTATGAATTAGAATTGTTATTTTGTGCTCTTTTATCCGTATGTTTCTGTCTGTATGTCTGTTTTTTGTACATTAATTAATTTTGTTACTATGTTATTTTCCCCTATATTTCTGCCTGCTTCTCTACCGTTTTATCTTGTTCACACTTTGCTTCAAATTTTTGTCAGTTAATTTCTTTAGTGCTGTTTTGTCACCTGTTTTGTATTTATTCAATTTGTTACTTGTGCTTTTTTATCCCTACGTTTCTGTCTGTATGTCTGTTAATCGTCCGTTCTTTACTTCACATGATTTTCATCTTTTATTGATGTTTTACGTCTACTTTATGCATTAGATTTGTTATTTTGTGCTTTTTTATCCTTATGTTTCAGTCTGTATGTCTGTTTCTTGTACATTAATTAGATTTTTTACTTTGTGGTTATTTGTCCCTATGCTTTCTGTCTTTCTGTCTGCTCTTCTACCGTTTTATCTTGTTCACACTTTGCTTCAAATTTTAATTTGTTAGTTTCTTTAGTGCTGTTTTGTCACTTCTGTATTTATTAAATTTGTTACTTTGTGCTTTTTTATCCCTATGTTTCTGTCTGTATGTCTGTTTCTTGTACTTTTTTATCTTGTCCATTCTTTGCTTCACATGAATTTCATCTTTTATTGATGTTTTACGTCTACTTTATGCATTAGATTTGTTACGTTGTGCTTTTTTATCCCTATGTTTCTGTCTGTATTTCTGTTTTTTGTACATTAATTAAATTTTTTACTCTGTTATTATTTTGTTTTGTCATCTTTTTATTAATTAGATTTGTTATTTTTGTGCTTTTTTATCCTTTTATAACTTTCATTTGTTTTTGTCTGTATGTCTATTTCTTGTTCTGTTTTATATTGTTCACGCTTTGCTTCAAATGATTTTCTTCTTTTATTAATGTACGTCTACTTTATGAATTAGATTTGTTACTCTGCGCTTTTTTATCCCTATGTGTCTTTCTGTATGTTTGTTACTTGTACCGTTTTATCTTGTCCATTCTTTGCTTCAGATTTTCATCTTTTATTGATGTCGTCTACGTCTACTTTATAAATTAGATTTGTTACTTTGTTTTTTTACATTAATTAGATTTGCTACTTTGTGATTATTTTCCCCTATGCTTCTTTCTTTCTGTCTGCTTCATGTACCGTTTTATCTTGTTCACGCATTGCTTCAAAATGATTTTCATCTTTTATTGATGTCTTTTTCGTCTAGTTTGTGAATTAGATAACTCTGCGCTTTTTTATCCCTATGGTTCTTTCTGAATGTCTGTTTCTTGTACCGTTTTATCTTTCCTTCACATATTTTTTATTTGTGTTTGTTGCCTTTAGTGCTGTTTTTGCGCCTAACTTTTTAGAGAGATTAGTTCATCCATACCTATACCTATGTATTTCATAGAGTTAATTTCATGTATATTCTTGACGTGTTTCGTTTTTCTGCTACAAATTTTATATTTGATATATTTTATCACGCAATCACAAGCAATTTCACATATAAACCGTTTTTTGACCTGTGGATGTTTGACTGACCTAAACAAATTGACAGTGACTCTTTTTATGCGGGTCTTGAACATAAATTCATGCTGAACCAGCATAAGGTCAATTATAGATTACAGATTATTATATAAATATCTATTATAGAAAATATGAGAATTATAGGATTTTTGAAAATTTCGGTATCTGATGGTTTGATTTTCACCGAGTTTACCATCTTTCATAGCATAATTTAAAATTCAATTATTAAAAAAAAAAAAAAAACTACACTAAAATAAATAAACTTTGCAGACAAAAGCGCCGATGAGAATATTTTATTTTGGACTACTTCCTGATAAAAAAGAAGCGATTCCGAGAAATTCTGTTCACATCTCGACCTACTAAGCGCAATCACCAAGGAAAAAGCTCAGTTTGTCAATGCGCAAGGACTCGTTTTCCTTCATGACATGGCAAGGCCTCATATTTTCCGTCTTCCCGGATGTATGATTTAAAAATTGCAATAAATCTTAGTCAGGACTTTACTTTGATTGAAACAAAAATTTTTAAATTACCTATGTGTAAAACGAAGAAAAGGAAAAAAATACGTGCAAGATGTAAGTGAAAATTTTAGCAGTACAAAAAATTGATACGAATAAGTTCGCATAAAAGTAATAGAGTTGTTTACTAAATTGAATAAATTTCAAGCGTGCTAAATAGAAGAGTGACAGAAGTTATAAACCATCCAGATTTCCTTTATCTCAAAAGGATATCCTATGGGAGTAAGATGTAAACAACATTGCAATTACCATCTGACGCACGAAGATGGGAAAAATATTAGATTATAAGAAATCTAATTGAGACTTAAACGAAAACAAAAACCTAGAAACATAGAAGGATGATGTTATCAAATTTTGCAAATAATGATTTTTTTCGGGGTTTTTTGTGGTTCATTTGGTAAAATTAATGCGAAAAAAGCTTCGAACGTGTGTACAAAGTTTTTGTTCGTGTTTTATAATTAAAACTTTGATGGTTATCTTGATTTGAAACGATAAATCAACCAATTTACGATGCACAAGGGGCCAGTGATTATATTTGATTATACAATGAAGAGAGGAAACAAAGAATTAAATTCTGAGAAAGTGTTACTAACAATTGATTTTTAAACAATTTATCTAGATAATCTAGTTCGCTTATAAATCAATTGATTGATTGCTATCTTCTAGATTTTTTAATATAGGATACATTTCAGGAGGAAAAGAAAATTTAAAAAATCAATCAAAAGTATTCGCATATTATATCAATTAATCAATCATAAAATTTCCTTTAAGTGTTAAGTTACAAGTGTTCAGTTTTTCGATCGATTCTCTGTTCCCTGGTTTGGGGATTGACCTCTTTTTTGTTTATTTGTTCGCAAATTATTCTACCTTCCCTGTTTTTCTCCAACGAAAAAAAGGGAACTGAAAAAAAGGGCTATTTTGGGCATTTGAACAGAAGGCAGTAGCTCGTAAACGTGATGTTGAAAACCATCCGGATAGATATCGCGCCGAGTTTAAACAAGATTGGACCAAGTTTCGCCCCTTGAAAAACTCATCAGTCATTTTTTCGTGCAATCTAGACGAGTTTTTACAAATTTTTTCTCACTAAAATGCATTAAATATTATCCAAACATTCTCTCTATACCTTAATTATATAATTCGATAAAATTGTATTAAAATAATAAAAATGATAATAAATTATTTCCAAGAACTTAACAGTTGTGGCAGATAATAATAAGTTTAGTTGAAGATTTCTTAGGTAAGTTCTTTCTCCTTTCTCCTAGGGAATTTGGAAGTTATTGAGTAAATAATTTTTACATACATTTTGTAAAAAAAATTAATAACGAGGGGAATGTCTAGGAAATTATACATCATTGTGGCAGAGGACTTTAATATATTTACAAATTTTGCTATTTTGGCCTAAAGAAATAATGAACAGCGGTGAAAAATTATTATAAAAACACTTGCAGTGATATTATATAAATTATAAGTTTAATAGGTTTAGGACACAGCGCCTTTGTTTGATTAAAAATAATAAAAATGATAATAAATTATTCCCAAGAACTTAACTGTTGTGACAGATAATAAGTTTAGTTGAAGATTTCTTAGGTAAGTTCTTTCTCCTTTGTCCTAGGGTGTGGTTCTACCAAACATGAGCTTATAAATTGAACCATTCTTTTCCTCACTTTTTTAGCAGTTTGAAATTTTACGGAAGGGTTTCTGGACTTAGCTCGGTTGACTATCCATTATTCGCATCGTACTCCTCTGTCGTGTAAAAAAGCAAAGAACGACCAAACATTAAAAAATAAATATTTACATCAAATTAACATTATTTTATAAATTCACTAGTTTTCGTGGTCCGCTTGACCAATTAATATCTTTCAATTAATTAAGGTTTTTAGTTGAGATAAAAAGTCAGTGTCACGAGCGGGATTCGAACCCACGATCTTCGGCTAGATACGCCGCTGCTCTACCACTTGTGCTATCGTGACCTCGATCCACTCGGACACCAACTTCCCATCTCAACCCCACCTTTTGAATTTTCCCTCCTTTTTGCCATTTTTCAAATGTCGTGTAATCGGTTTGGATTTTCGACGACAACTGAAATGGCCACGGACAGCTTTTAGTGAAGTGTACTTCATATTAATTCTTTAATTCACTAATTTCGTGGTCCGCTTGACCAATTAAATCATTACAATTAATTAAGGTTTTTAGTTGAGATAAAAAGTCAGTGTCACGAGCGGGATTCGAACCCACGATCTTCGGCTAGATACGCCGCTGCTCTACCACTTGAGCTATCGTGACCTCGATCCACTCGGACACCAACGTCCCATCTCAA
Source organism: Cimex lectularius (assembly GCF_000648675.2). Taxonomy (NCBI): domain Eukaryota; kingdom Metazoa; phylum Arthropoda; class Insecta; order Hemiptera; family Cimicidae; genus Cimex; species Cimex lectularius. Next base: position 1,600,454 of record NW_019392722.1, read on the forward strand.
CCGCACCTTTTGAATTTTTCCCTCCTTTTTGCCATTTTTCAAATGAAAACTAGAGAATATTTAATAAGTTAAAATGAAGTTACCTTCACTAAAGCTCTCCGTGGCCATTTCGTTTGTCGCCGTGAATCAATTAGATTACACGACATTTGAAAAATGGCAAAAACTAGGGAAAATTCAAAAGGCGGGGTTGAGATGGGAAGTTGGTCGAAGTCACGATAGCTCAAGTGGTAGAGCACCGGCGTATTTAGCCGAAGATCGTGTGTTCGAATCCCGCTCGTGACACTGACTTTTTTATCTCAACTAAAAACCTTAATTAATTGAAATTATTTTATAATTTCAATTTATTTAAACATATTCGAAAGTTTATTAATTAATGATATACTTTTATACTTCGTTTTTATAGCATTTTTTTACTCAGCTATTTCCGCGTTCTAGCCCACTTTTTGTTGAGTTTGTGTTGCCCACTTTGTTCTTGCACAATATTTTACCATCTTGTGGATGATGATGATGGTGATGAGGGATACTAGGAAGCCTCAAAGCTGTCTGCCTTATTGTACCTTCCTCATTCAATGTACTAGCTCTTCTCAGAAGTTTTAGGTCATTGACTACCGCTGTTTCAATTTCATTCTTTAGGTTTTTCAGTTTGTTAAGTTAAGTCACAATTGAGCCGTTGCTTCGCATTCGAAGGATATACGAGTGGCTGTCCTCATTGCATAATCTGCACATGGGATGTAAATGTTTTCTCAGATGCCAGAGACCGGTTAGTACTCCTATTACTTTGTACTTTTGGAAAAAGGCATATGTTATGCCGTCGATTCTTACCGTGGTCAGTTATTGAATAACATGTACTAAATGTGATTTTATTACAATGATCTTTAGTGTCAAACTTTATAGGGGTATCTATCGTGCTGAGATTGAACAAAATAGGCCCAACTTTAGCTCCTTGAAAAACACCGTGTCTTATAACCTTGATAAAAGGTTACGGCGTTGATTATATTCGATTTTGTCGGATATTGAATGTACAGACATTAAACAAGATTGTCCCAAGCATAGACCCTTGAATGACTCCCAGTCTTCTAAGAGTGATGGTGATGGATACTAGGAAGCCAGGTTTGTGCTGCTCTTGTACCCTCTCAGAAGAATTAGGTCATTGACTGTCGGTGCTACTATTCATTCCTGTTTTTTTTTCTCTTTAGAGTACGTCTCCATTGAGCCGTTACTTCGCGTTACAAGTTGATACGGGTGGCTGTTTCCTCCTCATTGCATAATCCCTAAATGGGATCAGTTTGACTATGTCCATGTTATGTAGATGTTTTCTCAGATGCCAATGACCTGTTAATTCTCCTATCGTTTCTCTCAGTCTGGCTCTCTTCAACTGCAGCAGTGAGTTTGCCAGTGAGGGTTGGTTTAGCGTACGTTTACAGTGACTAGCGCCCCTAAGGGTTTATCGACATCTTTTCTTGTATTATTTGGATCCATTCTGCGATGGAGGATTCGATTTTGTCGGATATTGAGCGTACAGACATTAAACAAGATTGACCCAAGCATAGATCCTTGCGGGACTCGCTGTCTTTTAAGAGGGATGGTAGTGGATACTAGGAAGCCAGGTGCTCCCCTTATTCCTAGTTACCTGGTTCAGAGCAATAAACTCAATCCTTCTGCTCAGAAAAATTAGGTCATTGACTGTCGCTGCTACTCGTCATTCCTGGTTTTTTCCTCCCAGAGGATGTCTCCATTGAGCCGTTGCTTCGCATTCGCAGATGATACGGGTGGCTGTTTCCTCCTCCGCATTGCATAATCTGTAAATGGGATCAGTTTGACTATGTCAATGTTATGTAGATGTTTTCTCAGATGCCAGTGACCTGTTAATTGTCCTATCGTTATCACTCGGACAACAACTCCCCATCTCAACCTTCCTTTCAAATTGTCCCTCCTTTTTTGCCATTTTTCAACTTTCGTATAATCAAGATTCGTTTCTTGCCTATATATACTTGATTACTTCGTTTTATTTATTAAATCCATTATATATCGTGGTCCGATTGACCAAATAATTTCTTTCCATTAATTAAGCTTAATGTAAGGTCTTTCAATTAATTAAGGTTTTTTAGTTGAGATAAAAAAGTCAGTGTCATGAGCGGGATTCGAACCCAAGATCTTCGGCTAGATACGCCGCTGCTCTACCACTTGAGCTATCGAGACATCCCGCTCGTAACACTGACTTCCCATCTCAACCCCACCTTCTGAATTTTCCCTACTTTTTGCCATTTTTATCTCAACTCAAAACCTTAATTAATTGCAAGATATTAAATGGTCAAGTGGACCTCGAAAACTAGTGAATTTATGTAAGGTATTAATTGAAATGAAAAAGTTAGTGTCATCTCAACCTACCGTTGGGGAGTTGGTGTCCGGGTGGATCGAAGTCACGATGGCTCAAGTGGTTAGAGCAGTGGCGTATTACGCCGAAGGTCGTCGGTTCGAATCCCGCTCATGACACTAACTTTTTCATTTCAACCAATATATCAAATTTTACTCGTAGCATAATTTCTTTATTAATTGTAAATTTTCTAAACTTTAAATATTGCGGTTCGTTGACTTTTTAGAACAGAATGGTCTTCTTTTTTGTATTTATTGAAGGATCGTTTAGTCTAGCTTCTTCATGATTAGATGTTTTGTGACAATCCAACTGATCTAAACAAGATGACAAACAACCGGTCGGGGAAATTCGAAAACAACTACTAATTATACTGCGATAGAATTAGGAAAAACATAGTTTTTGTTTCTTTTCTCTCGCAAGCGTTATGTAAAGGAACCATTGGGCAATACGTGATATTTCCTGATAACCGACCACTGACGAGACGTCTCTGATCAAAAAACCATTTGATTTTTACAATAACAATTATGTAAAATTCTGGCCTTGAATTTTTCTCTTTGCCTTTTTGCAAAATTACTTTAGACGACAAATATGATTATTTTAATCTCATTTCGCTCATACTCTTTTTTTCGACGCAATTGCACTGTCAAGTAGATTTATGCGACAAATCATGTCTCCCGCATGCCATTCGATAACACAAAAACCACCCAGTGATAACTTATTCAAGCTGCAATTACTTCCTACTCGATTTTAAGCTCCATTTTATAATTAAAAATTTCTATATGCATAAATCTATCATAATTATCAACAGACAGTTTTATATTTTTGTCAATAGTAAAATAAATGTAATATTTCTTTGTGCAAAAAATTGTATGTGGAAAACTAAAATTTTAATTTTTAATTGTACAATATACATATATTCTTTAGCTATAACAATGTCATAATTTTAAAAATTTTTTAACTCAAATTCTAAACACTTTTCTAGCTAAAAAGTACGCTTTTATTTTTGAAAAATCAATTGTATAATGTTAAACATATTATAGGTAAACAGTCGTACCGAGAGATAAAAAAAATAGAAATGGAAAAGAGTGTGCATAACACAAGGAGTGAGAAAATATGAGATCTAAAGAAACAAATAAATACAAGATAATAAAATAGAAATGGATAGATGAATAGATAGAGGGGTGGAAACAAGAAAGAGCGCAAGAAAGAAAATAACACAGAGACTGGGATAAAAGGTTAGATATTCTAGGGGATATATGAATGGAAAGAAGAGAGAAAGAGAGAGAGAGAGAGAGAGAGAGAAGGAGGGAAAGTGAAAGATGAGAGTTTTTTTTATTAATTCATCCATAGCGAGAAAGGGAATCTATCCATTCTTTCTTTCTCTCTTCTCCTTTTTTTCTCCCTCTCCCTCTCCCACTCTCTTTCTTTCTTGCTCTCTCTCTTACTTTTTAGTCCCCCACCTCTCTCTCTCTTTCTCTATCCTCTTCCTTCTCTAGTCTAATTCTCACACTCTTTACTGTTCCTACCTCTTTATGGATCGTTTTCCCCATATTTTATATTTTATATTTTGTTGTATCTTTTGTTTCTTTACATCACACATTCTCTCTCTTCTCTTTCTTTCTATCCCTCTATTTCTCTCTCATTCTCTCTGACTCTATGTCTACCTCTCTTTTTCTTTCTCACTTTCTTCCTCTCTCTCTAATATTCTTTTACCCACCCGCTCACTCCCTTTCCCTGTCCTCTTCCTTGTTAGATTCTTACTTTTTTTCTAAGTCTCTATTTGTCAGTCTCATTCTCATTCTCTTTGCTTTTTCTTCCTCTTTATCGATATATCTTTCTCCATATTTTATATGTTTTATTTTGTTCAATCTTTTGTTTCTTTACACCACACATTCTCTCTCTTCATCTCTCTCTCTCTTCCTCTCTTACTCTCTGACTCTTTATCTACCTCTCTTCCTCTCTCTCTCTTTTCCTCTCTTACTCTCTGACTCTTTATCTACCTCAATTCCTATCTCTCTCTCTTTCTTCCTCTCTTTCTCTCTAAACCCCTCTTACACACACACTCTCTCTCCCATTCTCTTTCTCTATCCTCTTCCTTATTACACTCTCACTTTCTTTCTCAGTCGCTGTTGGTCATCCTCATTCTCATACTCTTTACTGTTTCTACCTCTTTATCGATAGTTTTCCGTATATTTCATATTTTTTATTTTGTTGTGTCTTTTGTATCCTTACATCACACATTCTCTCTCTTCTCTTTCTTTCGCTCCCTTTCTTTCTCTCTCGCTCTCTTTTCTTCTCTTACTCTCTGTCTCCCTCTCTTTTTCTTTTTTCTTTCTTTCTCTCTCTCTAATATTCTTTTACCCTCCTTCTCTCCCTCTTTCCCAATCCTCTTCCTTGATAGACTCTCACTTTTTTTTCTCAGTTTCTATTTGTCAGCCTCTTTCTCACACTCTTTACTGTTTCTACCTCTTTATCGATCTATTTTTCTCCACATTTTATATTTTTTTATTTTATTGAATCTTTTGCTTCTTAACATCACAATTCTCTCTCTCTTCCTCTCTTTTATCTGAATATCTCTCTTTCTTTCTCTTTCTCTCTTTCTACCTCTCTCTTTAACCCCCTTTTACTCCTCTCTCGTTCTCCCCTTTTCCTTTCACACTCTCACTTTCTTTCTCTATCTTATTTGGCAGTCTTATTCTCACATATTTTACTATTCCTACTTCTTTTTCTATCTATTTATCTCGGTATTTTATTTTTTATGTTGTTGAATCTTTTCTTTCTTTACATCATTCTCTTTGTTTTTTGTAATTTTGTAATTGAAATTTTTTTGTTGTATTTGTGTTGAGCACGTGTCTGGATGGCTGTTATGTAGTTTTGTTATTCAGAGGGCTTTAAGCACCAGAATAAAGTTTATTTTCCTCTTCTTCTCTCCCTTTTTTCTCTCTCACTCATTCCCTCTTTCTCTTTCTTTCTCTTGCGCACTCTTCTTCTTTGATAAGGTTGTTATTTTTTTTTCGATTACTAGTTAGCTCTAGTCCTCTTATTCTGTGATAGCTTTTTGCTTTTGAATTTGCTTCTGCGTTACCCTTGGTCGCAGCTTGAGCTTGTTCTTTCGTTTATGAATAACACGGCAGGCTAAAATCGACCTTTTTGGCCAAGAATGTTTGGTGAGATTCTTTAACCCATTTCGAAGTGTCTTTCACCTTGAGGGGTTTTCGGGACTCGCAAGATACCGTGGAAAGTTAAGGGACCGGAAGATGAATCAGGTGTTTTTCACCTAATTCGAGATATAAAAAACCCTAGACACTAAGGACGATCCGTATCATGAAAACAAGAAGGATTTGATGTTTTTACAATTTCCAAGAAATCAAACATGTTGCATCAAACTAGATTAAAAAGGGCTTAAGATTTTTCCAAAGGATTAAAATGTCTGAAGAAAAGTGAGAAAGGGGAAAAACATTTCATTACATAATAAAAACTACAGGATAATACAAGATAATATCAAACTTCCATAGAAACCATGGAAAGTGGATTACACCTCAAGATTCGAACAGCAAGGACTTTTATAGAACTTTTCTCTTTAAAGGATTTGAAACGGATCCATTAATTTAATTTTTAAGCGACTAAGTGTAAAATTATGCCATCATTTAAGACAGATAACCTAAAAAGAAGTGGACAAATAACCTGATTTTTAGCAATTTATAAATTTTATTTAAACAGAAAATTTTCTCATCAAATAATTTTTCCTATTGGGATTATTTTATTAGATTTGTTAAATTAGAAGCTAGTTTTAATTAATAATTTCAGCGTTATTTTCTGTAAACATTTAATAAATTGAAATAGATTACTATTTCGTGGGGAAGTTAAAGTATCAATGATTAATTACCTCATTTAATGAGGATATATGTTATTTCTTTCGATGTGAATGAATAAATTTTTGACTTGTTTATTGAACTTACTAACTACTTGAATTTTTTTTTTCGTTTTATTAGGTTTCGTGGTGACCAAATAAATTCTTTTCAATTAATTAAGGTTTTGGTTGAGATAAAAAAGTCATTGTCACAAACGGGATTCGAACCCACGACCTTCTGAGTAGAGCAGCGGCGTATTTAGCCGAAGGTCGTGAGTTCGAATCCCGCTTGTGACAATGACTTTTTTATCTCAACCAAAACCTTAATTACTTGAAAAATATTCATTGCTCAAAATTTGAAACAAGCTGTGCTGTTATTTTATGCAGGCAAACATCGTTACGATAGGTTTGTACAAAAAGAAAATGTCTCTAAAAAAAGTTTATCAAATTTATTAATAGTACTAGGCTGAATAAATGATAATAATAACAACTGTTTTTCAATTAATCAAATTAATTCTTATTTTCCAAAATCCGTAAAGCATCATTCAGTCTGTTAGTGTTATTGCACGAGAAACTTGTGAAAAATCGAAAAGAGGGCATTGTTAACCTAATTACTGCCAATTGGATACGCTGGAACGTTGGATTATCATTATTATTATTTTTATTACTGCCTGTAGTAATAAAATATACATCTCATAATTTAAGGTGCATTTATGGACTGTATATCATGTCTTGAGGATGGCCAACCTTTGTTGGCCCAATCACAAATGTAAACATGAAACAATGTTGTCCCAGCACTGAACCTTGAGGAACACCGGCTGTTACCTTAACATTCAATCGGTTATTTTACAGAGATTTAGAACCCTCTCAACAAAACTTAATAGCAAAACTTTAGTATATCAAAACCGGAGATAAAAAAAATACATTTTTTTATACAAAAATCGCAAAAGTGACAGTAACTTCAAAATGACTCTACAGATCAACCAGATATGTCACAGAGATTTAGAACCCTCTCAACAACATGTATTAGCATATACTTTAGCATCCGTAAGTATATCAAAACCGGAAATAAAAAAAATACATATAGTTTGAGGTTTTTTTTGTTGATTTCAAGCTTTTTGTTTGCACCCCAAAAACCGTGAATACAAATCTTTGCAAAACTCGGAATATGTTTTTCCTAGAAATTAGAAAACAAATGCCTGTGATTTTTCCCCCACAAAATTCAAACTTTTTGTTTTCACTTATAATTGCTTGAAAGAAGAAATATTCAACGGTTTTGCACCCCAAAATACCCTGAATACAAATCTTAGCAAAAATCGGAGTATAATTTTTCCTAGAAATAGGAAAACAAATGCCTGCGATTTTTTTCTACGAAAATCACAAAAGTGACAATAACTTCAAAATGACTCTACAGATCAACCGGATATGTCACAGAGATTTAGAAGTCTGTCAGCTATACGTAACAGAATAACTTTTGCCTCCGTAAGTATATCAAAACCGGAGATAAAAAATACATAAAGTTGAGGGTTTTTTTCTTGATTTTAAGCTTTTTGTTTTCACTTATAATTGCTTGAAATCTAAACATTATTGACAAAGCTTGAAAGAAAAAATATTCAACGTTTTTGCACCCCAAAAGACTATCCAGGATACAATCTTAGCGAAAATCAGAATATATATCTTTGCCTAGAAATTTCTGCTTTCCAAATGCTTCCGATTTTTTCTTGAAAAAGTGTAAAATTGACAATTAATTCAAAATGATTTTACCGATCTACCGGATATTTCGCAGAGATTTAGAGCCCTCTCGACTACACATAATAGAAAAATTTTGGTCTCCACAAATAAATTCAAACTAGGGATAAAATGATATAAATTTTGAGGAGTGTTTGTTTATGTCAATATTTTTGAACTCACGATTGAATCTAAACGTAGTTGAAACAGCATGAAGAAGAATGTTCAGCTTTCCAACAGTTGTAATAACTTTCAATTAATTAAGGTTTTTAGTTGAGATAAAAAAAGTCAATGTCACGAGCGGGATTCGAACCCACGAAAGGTGGGAAACTGATGGGAAGTTAGTGTCCGAGTGGAAGTCACGATAGCTCAAGTGGTAGAGTAGCGGCGTATCAAGCCGAAGGTCGTGGGTTCGAATCCCGCTCGTGACATTGACTTTTTTAACTCAACGAAAACATTAATTAATTGAAAGATATCAATTGGTCAAGCGGACCACGAAAACTAGTGAGTTGTAATAACATTGAATTTGACCAATTTTTGAAATAAAATCAAGAGAAGTACATACTTCATTTGTAAGTAGAACACTGTCCACGGCTTTTTCATTGCGATGAATATTCCTCTTTAATAGTTTTATAGGATGTTTACAACGAATTCGATTTTTTTTCAAAATCAATTTTTTTGGCCTATTTTCAGTTTTTACAACATTTTATATATCTAACCTCGATTAATGCAATATTGTATGTTTTTTATGTTGTTCGTTATTGTTTTTATCCTAGATTAAAAAATCAATCAACTGATATATAACTTCGAAATAAATACGCAACGTAGGCAGAAGAAGATATTTTAAAAATATCTAATACTTTTCGACCTAGTGTCACCAAAAAGGTTTAAGTAAAATCGGTGATCCTACGTGCTCAGCTGACCTTGTAAGTAATAAATAAAGAATATATTGTTACATTATGATTTATAGGTTTAAAGATGCTTGTTTGGACAGAGGAGTGAGCAGAAAGGTTTTTTATGAGAGTTGAGATATCGGAAATAATATTTTCCGAAAGTAATGGCTATAGTATGTAATAATTTTATGATTAGTGAAATTATTTTATTGAGGAAAGAAATTAAATTAATTTTAAGGGTCGAGAAAATTAACGTGCTAACGTCGCGACGGGCCAAATCATGGGCGAAACCCAGTTTGACAAGCCCGCAAGACGGCGTCCATCCAGCACCGGCGGCCGGCCCCAAAACCAACTCACACCCCCAACACACCCATCAAATTACGAGACTAAAATTCATAAAGTTTTCACGGAAACAATAAAGAACAAACAATAACGGGGAAAACACAACTGCGAAGCGGCGTTCGATCAACCCCCCACTACCCGGAACGGCTATTTAAGACTAGAGACGCTGGCTCATGGCATCAGTCATCCGAGTTCACTCAAGAGAAACGGTTCAAAAATGTATCCAAATCCTTTCGAAAGAAAACACTCGACGATCCGTCAGGTGATCGACAAGTTCCTGAGGCCGGAGGCGAACAACAACCAAAGGAGAACCTCCGGCTACGGATACAACAGCCCTAAAACTAAATCTTCCGTCAAGGGGTGGTGACTCTGGGTTGCTAATCATTGCCTATCCCTACGGTAATTGTTTTTCTTTTTCGCACCAAAAAAAAAAAAAAAAAATTTCTAAAACAATTTAATTTATTGGTTCAGATGGTGTTATTCTTCATACCAAAGATTGTGAACGGGGAACACTTTAAAGACTAGAAGTCATTCGTTGAATGGTAAGTTTGAACAATTTTATTAATTTTATGTTTTTCCCCCACCCTTTAACAATTGATTTTCTTTGACGGTTCTACCTGAAAAAAATAGAATTAATCCACCCCCTTGCACAATTGAAAATGACGGGGAATATAAGGGTGGGGAAATTATCGGGGGATGGCGAACTCAGACGGCCATTGTCTGGGAAAATAGTTCCTGCCTCTCGATATTGACCTATTTCCTTTCTCCTATATGACGACAATACATTAATCATTATGAAATTTAAAAAAAAATATACAATGAATTAAATTAATTAAACCTCAAAATTCCAGATCGAGTAAAAAAAATTAACCATCTAACATGTTTAGAATATTAATAAAAAAAATTGTTTAGTAGAATAATATCTCACAGATTTTTTTTTAACGCGTTGATATATATTTTTGAAATAAGAGGGTAGTTTTAATGCGATTACTTTTACAGCTTCTTTTAACGAGCCCCCACACCCTCTAGGGTTTCACGACTCCCCTGATTTATCTCTAACGGCTTTCTTTTGAAAATTACTGATCCTTCTCTAATAGAAAACAAAAACAAAACCAAACATCGTAAAAGGTCTTTTTTTTTTTTTTTTACAAATAATAGAATTATTATTACTCAAAATTTACAAAACAATCGGTGTATCAAACTGTGTGTTTCCTTTAATTTAGCCTAATTAGGTATTTCTTAATGATGGTTTAGTTATATATTTCAAAATTATATAAATGACATTGCGGCTAATGATTAAAAAGTGTCAAAGTAAGGGTCCGATGATCGAATGATTTCTTCAAAACTTGCAAAAATGACCATAACAATATTAACTGCACGTAATAGCATAACTTTGGCCTCCGAAAAGCAAATCAAAACCGTAGAAAAAAATTAAAAGTTTGAGGTTTTTTTGTTGATTTCGAGCTTTTTGTTTCTACTTGTAATTGCACGAAATCTAAACATTATTGACACAAGAATGACACAATTGCGCAGAAAACAAACACTTCGAGTGAGTACAAATACTGATTGAATATCAAATTTTTTTTACATTGCATAAATTTCTTTTTTTTCCACATCCATTAAATTTAAACAATGTTTGTAAATCCCAGGCCCTGAAGATGATCTCAATAAAGCTCGAAACGTTGGCACGATAAAGAAAATGTTTTTCTGAAACCTACGTCACACCAGACCGCATCTATCTTCTCCGAATAATTATTTGCAAAGATTGAAAGAATAAATAACAAAGTTTTTGCACCCAAAAAATCTCTGAATACAAATCTTTGTGAAAATCCTGCAATCCTCCTCTAATAGACAACAAAAACAAATAAAACCATACACTCTAAAATTTTTTTTTAATGTAATAAAATTATTATTATACAAAATTTAAACTGTCAATTTACAAAACAATTGGCGTGTCAAACACTGGGTTTCCTTTAATTTAGACTAATTGGGTATTTCTTAACGATGATATAGTTACATATTTCAAATGTATATAAATGACAGTGCAGCTAATGATTAAAAAAGTATATCAAAACCGTAGATAAAAAAATAAAAAATATATAAAGTTTGAGGTTTTTTTGTCGAGTTCAAGCTTTTCGTTTTCATTTATAATTGCATTAAATCTAAACATTATTGACAAAGCTTGAAAGAAGAAATATTCGAAGTTTTTGCACCCCACAAAACCCTGAATACTAATATTTGCGAAAATACTGCGATCTTCTTCTAATAGACAACAAAAACAAATAAAACCGCACATCCTAAAAGGAACTTTTTTTTACAAATAATAAAAATATTATTGCACAAAATTTAAACTGTCAATTTACAAAACAATTGGCGTGTCAAACACTGGGTTTCCTTTAATTTAGACTAATTGGGTATTTTTTAAAGATGGTTTAGTTACATATTTGAAATTTATATAAATGACAGTGCGGATAAAATGTTTAAAGAGTGTAAAAGTAAGGGTCTGATGATTTCTTAAAAAATTGAAAAAATGACAATCACTATAATAACTACACGTAATAGCACTTTGGCCTCCGAAAAGCAAATCAAAAGCGGATATTAAAAAAAAAAAAACATAGTTTTTTAGTTGATTTCGAGCTTTTTGTTTCCACTTATAATTGCAAGAAATCTAAACATTATTGAGAAAGCTTGAAAGAATAAGTAACAACGTTTTTTCACCCCAAAAAACCGTGAATCTTTGCAAAAATCAGAATATTATTTTTCCTAGAAACTGGAAAACAAATGCCTGCGATTTTTTTCTACAATAATTGACAATAACTTCAAAATGACCAGAGTTCAACCAGATATGTCACAGAGATTTAGAACCCTCTCAACAATACGTAATAGTATAACTTTGGCCTCCGTAAGAAAATCAACACCGGAGGCCAAAAAAAAAAGTTTGAGGTTTTTTGTTGATTTCAAACTTTTTGTTATCACTTATAATTGCTTGAAAGAAGAAATATTCAACGTTGTTGCACCCTAAAATACCGTGAATACAAATCTTTGTAAAAATCTGAATATAATTTTTAGTAGAAATTGGAAAACAAATGCTTTTTGTAGAAAAAAATCGCAAACGTGACAATAACTTCAAAATGACTCTACAGTTCAACCAGATATTTCACAGAGATTTAGAACCCTCTCAACGACTATTATAACTTTTCCAACGTTTTTGCACCCCAAAAAACCCAGGATACTAGTATTTGTGAAAATCCTGCGATCTTCTTCTAATGTACAACAAAAACAAATAAAACAACAAATCTTAAAAGATTTTTTTTACACATAATAAAATTACTATTACACAAAATTTAAAACGTCAATTTATGACACATAATTGCTGTGTCAAACTGTGAGATTCCTTTAATTTAGGCTAATTAGGTCTTAATGATGGTTTTATTTATTTCAAATATAAATGACATTGCGGCTAATGATTAAAATGTGTAAAAGTAAGGGTCTGATGATCAAAATGAAACGCCCAAACTATGTTTTTTTTTTGTTGTGATGTTATTGGATTTACCAAAAATTGCCTTTTTTGGCAGTAGTCCGGAGATATGTTCTCATATGAAATATCAATCGGCTAATTTTTCTGGGTCGGTCTCTGATTGGCTTGTTTTGTATCAACTGTTCGCCGATTTCTCTTGCTTTCACCCAATTACAAATATCAAGATTGATTATAAAACAGGACGAATAAATGGTGAATAGTTTTAACAACTTTTCTGGATAGAGAACGAATTGTTTTTCCAACGATTTAAACGCCAACGCGTCAGAGCTTTTAAATGAAATATTTTGCTGTGAAATGTCGTAATTTCTTCACTGCTCCCTTTTTTGGATGAAGTTTTTTTCCGGCCATTTTTATAAAATCAGAGAGTAACATTGAAAATTTGATAAGTCTTCTTTTGTAATTTACATGTTACTGTCTTTTGTTAAAGCGTCTGTTATTATTATGTTCCATTCTTACACCTTAACAGTCATAAATAAATAGAAATGATGAAGGTGGGGTGAGTATGTTGTTTAATCTATTTATAGTTTGGTGTAGCTCCAATTTTTTTTAATGAGAGGTCATAAATAAATTGAAAAACCCACACAGGCCTAATTGAAAGGTAAACAATCCATTGTTATGACCTGTGCTTGTTTACATGGTTTTTAAGATTCAAGATTTGAACTCTTTACAAAAGCATAAATAATAAACTTGACCGACAACACACAAGTTAAAATCGCTGAAATGTGTGTTTTTGAACGTATTATTGAAGATTTAGAACTTTTTTACTACTCAAAGTGATTTTTATTTAGCAAAACTTTGTCGTAATCGCAAATCATTTTTTCATTTTCTTAGACGAGTTTTTAAAAATATTTTCTCACTGAAATGCGCGTTGATGCATTAAATATTATCCAAACATTCTCTCTATACTTGAATTATATAATTCAATAAAATTATATTAAAAAATGATAAAAATAAAGAATAAATTATTTCCAAGAACTTAGCATGACATATAATAAAAAGTTTATTTGAAGATTTCTTAGCTATGTTCTTTCTCCTTTGTCCTAGGGCGTTGTTCTACCAAAAATGAGCTTATAAAATGATCCATTCTTTTCCTAATTTTTTTAGCAGTTTGAAATTTGGACTTAGCTTGGTTGACTATCCATTATTCGCATCGTGTAAAAAAGCAAAGAACGACCAAACATTAAAAAATAGTTCACTAGTTTTTGTGGTCCGCTTGACCAATTAATATCTTTCAATTAATTAAGGTTATTATTTGAAATAAAAAAGGTGAAAAATGGTAAAAAAGGTGGGGTTGAGATGGGAAGTTAGTGTCCGAGAGGATCAAGTCACGATAGCTCAAGTGGTAGAGCAGCGGCGTTTAACCGAAGGACGTGGGTTCGAATCCCGCTCGTGACACTGACTTTGTTATCTCAACAAAATACCTTAATTAATTAAAAAATAAATATTTACATCAAATTAACTTTATTTTGTAATTTCAATTTATTTAAAATTTTTAGATAGTTTATTAGTAAATAGTATTAATTATTAATTGATTTTATACTTTGGTTTTATAGAATTTTTCTCACTCAGCTATTTCCTCGTTGTAGCTCACTTTTTGTTCTTGCACAATATTTTACCATCTTATGGATGATGATGATGATGATACTAGGAAGCCAGGTTTGTGTTCCCCAGGCACTGCAGCCTTCTGGCTTATTCCTAGTTACCTAATTCAGCGCAATCAACTCAATCCTTCTTCTTAAATGTATTAGGTCATTGACTGTCGCTGCTACTATTCGTTCCTGTTTTTTTTTAAGGTTATGTCTCCATTAATCCGTTGCATAATCTGCAAATGGGATCATTAGTGAATATGCCCATATTATTTAGTTGTTTTCTCAGAAGCCAGTGACCGGTTAATAGTCCTATCACTCTTCTGAGTCTAGACCTTTCCTATTGTAGCAGTGAGTTTGCCGGTCTTGGTGAGGGTTTTTTAAGTTACTGTGTCTAGCGCTCCTTGAGATTATCTACAGCTCTTTTGTTTTATTTGGATCCATTCTGTCATGGAGGATTCTGCAATTGTTTTTTTTATCCCAAGTATAGGTTCAAGGCCTTGTATCTTGCATATCCTCCTCAGTGTGTATGCTTTATCGTTACCCAAAATTCCTTTTTGCCCTGGCATCCAACATATCATCAGGCTGTTTGTTTCCCCAGGTTTTGTAAATTTTGGATGCATTCACTGACTAATTTTGATGTGATTTTTATACATGCAAATGCTGCTTGGTTATCAGATCTTACGAGGATGTTTTTGCCAGTGTAACATTTATAAAGATTTTCTAGGACACAAGCATTGATGGCATGTGTTTCTGCTTGAAAGACCGAAGTGTATTCCCCAATGATTTTGATTGCTCTATATTTTGCGCTTGTACAGAAGACACCCGATCCGGTTCCTTCGTTTGTTTTGGAGCCAACGGCATCACAAATCATTGTCCCTCTTGAATTTTTCATCTCCTTTATAGTCTGTTGAAACTTTATAGGACGTGAAGAATGTTTCTGGAATCATATCAATCTATCCTCATTTCTAACAATGGTTGTCTCATTGTATAAAGTATGGTTGTGTGCCCGAATTGTTTAGTTCCTATCAAAGTTGATTGTTTTTGGAGCCTAATGAGCTTTTCCTAGCTTCCGCTTATAAGAATGTTACCACCAGTTGAGGTAAGTTTAGAAATGTTTCTAGTGCACTTGTAGGGCATTAGTCATTGCCAATCTTTTAATGCTGCCTAGTATTTGGGTAGCTATTTTTTGTTGAGCTTTGGTCCTCCAGATTAGTAATTTTGGGTTTGATTATTGCTGTTTATTGCCATTGGACCATATCGGTTTCGGTCCCCAAGAATTACCTAGCGTTTTTCTTGAGGTCATTAGCGATATTTTATCTTTGTTTGATATGTTGCATGCGAGGGTTCCCGGTTAACGTTTTATCAAAGCTTACTCCTTGGTATTCAACCTCGTTTTTTAGCTTCAGCCTTTCATTACAAAAGCGAAGGCATTGCATTTCTCAGTTTCATTTCTTGGTGAAAGCAATGGTAGGTTTTTGAGGGGTTTGCTTTCCTTCCTCGTTGTCAGCAACTTTGGTCCATGTTTAATGCTCTTTAACGTTGAGTCGAATTTTCTCCTGGCAGTGTAATCTCCATAACTTTGATTTCATTTAGTTTGGATATGAGGTCATCTACTACCACATTCCATAACAGGCGAGAGCATTCCTCCACGGACATCCTCTCGCCACCACTTCTTCCTTTTCCTGCACTTTTCTGCATTTTACTTCCCTTTTACTGCTCCTTCAATGTCTAATTCCTAACGCTTTTTCTTGGTTGTCGAATTCTCTATTTGTATCATGATTTGGTGTAATGCTGATTTTTAGTAGTAATCACAGGATTTTCAATTTGGTAGGCAGACTGTTATTTATGAAGGAGTTTTTCTCTTTTTTTTTGGAATGTTTTGAGTAGACTGATGATTTTGCATCTTCTGAGAGGTCTTCCTAATAAAGATTACTTTTGGAGTCTGATTTTTTTAGTATTTTAGATATGCAAGTAGGGTTTATAGGGATTTGGCAAGGATTTTGTTGTTCAGTGATGTTTTCAACTTCTTTGCAAAATTTCCTCCACGATTGTTTTGGCTTTTTGATCCTTAGTCTATTCTGTTAGGGTTTTACTGTATTCTTTCCCAGTTTTTCCGTTCTGTACCAAAGTTTGCTAGTTTTCTTTCTTAGTGCAGTCAGCTTGTCGTTCCACCAGTAGATTCTCTTTTTGTTGGTGTAGAGTAGGCATCAGCAATGATGATTGTAGCTTAGCTGTAGGCTTTTTTTCATGCAGTGTTGTATCTGATCGTCAGTTTCCTTAGGTGGACTATAACGCATGTAGGTGGATTATCATATCCGTCGTGTAGTTTAGTCTATTTACTGTTTGGTCCCGGGAACAGATATAAAAAGTTTGGTATAAACGCATTTTAATTTCATGGGAAGAGTATCAAATTTAATGGTTTATTGATTCATTTTTGTTATATGACTTGTACAGCCCTTTCGATGGATTCTGATAAATGTTTAACACCTTATACTTATTAAAAAGTCGGTAAATGATCTTTTTTATGTTAAAATATGATCAACCTTTTATTGATTTTTATTTTTTGGGTTTCAGTCGTGATCATTATAGTCTGGGGGGTTGTCGGTTTTATGATCTCTCTCTCTTCTTCTTCTTTTTCTCTTCTTTAATACATAGGTGCGTTATAATTTTATGACTGGTCTAAAAATAGCACCCCCCCAAAAAAAAGTATCTCAACTTATCGCTTTGAATAGTAACGTTTGAATTATCAGTATGGATTTAAATATTCTAGCTGATTGATTTAAAAAATATTAAATTGAACAGTTTTTTCCCTGAGCACCGGAAATAATCGATTAAATAAATATTATTATCGTAAGTAAACTAACATAAACAGCTCTGAACAGGCCCCATTTGATCCGCTACCAAATAGAAGATAAAAATAAAAATGGATAACTGTATTTGTACAAAACAAAAACGAAGATTCTACGTTAAATTTTTTTTTCGGTGTCAAACGAGCACGACCTATCCTCATTCTTGTCTGACCCCAAGGCCAATGTCTCCGAGGCTTGGGCACCCCGTTGATTTTTTTCAAGGAAGTTTCGTGACAGAATTTTTTTTAATGGAACACCTGAATAATACACATGAAATACGGCCACTACCGAAATTATGTCTGCCTTTCAGACGCCACAGACACACTGAAGATGTCGATAAGTCGAAGTCTGAAGTATGAAGAAAAGTCTGAAAGACCAACGTGATAGGGTGGCCAAAATGACCGGTTTGGACCTAATTAAAAAAAAAAAAAATAGTCCTAAACCAAAACAACAAAAGCTTCCTATAAACCCCCGTCCAAATCACAACGGTAAAGAACTAATTATAGGTTTTGGTTTTTTTTTTAATTTTTCGACTTAGGTCCACTAAATTGCTTATAAACTTCAGAAATTTGACTGTAGAAAAATCTGGTTTGTGCCACCTAAAAGAACGTTAAATTTGCTGTAAGAAACCTATTTACATTGCACAATTGATGAAAAAATTCTGCACGAAAAATTCTGAAAATATGATTATTCAGAAATCGTGAGATGCGGTCTGGCGTGATTAGGTTTCAGAAAAACATTTTCTTTATCGCGCCAACGTTTCGATCTTTATTGAGATCATCTTCAGGGGCTGGGATTTACATTGTTTAAATTTACCCCCTGAAGATGATCTCAATAAAGATCGAAACGTTGGCGCGATAAAGAAAATGTTTTTCTGAAACCTACATCACACCCAGACCGCATCTCACGATTTCTGAATAATTATCGATTAACGGTCACTAACCACCACACATTAATTATAAAATTATATATATGCGACAGTAAGAATTCATTAGGAAAAAAAATGCTATACATTTAAATGTGAACTGAAATATATATATATATATATATACACATAAGTTTAAGTTATTTATTAAAGACATTTTTAACAATTAGTCCATCCATTTAGGTTTATCATACGCTAACATTAATATTTTAATGTGCATGTTGTCATGGTAATTTTTTCTTTTTATATACTTTTACCCTTAATAAATGTCAGTAGTTGTTTTATTACAACTGATTTATGTTTTTTATTTTTTTTTTACAGGCAGCACTGAATCTCAGCCCGGTCACCGACGGACAGCCCCAATCAGTATTCACGTTAATTTATGACAAAACATCACAGCATATCCAAATTAAAGCTTTAACTTATTTATTACTTAGAGTGCGCTTACGAGACGTAGCCTCTAAAAAAACTTGTTTTAGCTGTTAACCTAATTTATTTATTGTAATTTATTGTAAATAAAATAATTTCGAACAAAAAAATTTCAGCTCTGTTTTCCCTGTCCGAACCATTTTCTGATAAAATTACCCAGCCCATTAGCCCGATTTATGTTTCCGTGCACGGCGTGATTTCAATTTGGCAAATATGAATTCTCATTAGGTTAATGGAATAGGTGGAATGTCGTCACGGGTCGCAAGGTGAACGAGATCCGGTCAAAACAATTTTTTTTTTCTTTTTCTCACTTTCACACTTACAACGTTGTATGCATTTTTGTTTTGTACTTGGCCAGGCTCCAGATTCGGGCTAGAACATATTTTGGCCAGGTAGAAGTTAAATTAGGACGTATACTACGCATTGGAATTTATCGTTTTAAAAATAGCACTTATGTCCTTCCTGATACGATGTTTACAGGTGATGACAAATTGCATCAAAGAACAGAAAATATATCTTTAATTTGTCATTGCGAGGAGATATTTTCACGATTTTACACACAAGGCATTAAAAATCTCAAAATTTCTTTAAACCCTCAGGATAAATGAAATTTGTGCAGATTTTGGGTCAAGAGTACATAAAACTGGATTCTTTCCTCCCTTATTTTTTACTTGTTGAAATTTATCCATATTTAAAAAAACACGAAGACAAACAATGGAAGATGATGGAGTGCGAAACGAGTCTGACGGACAAAATCAGCGAGGACAGACGGACCCTGGATGATGGGAGCCGATCAGGATCAAGAAAGCTTTGTTTTGTATCATGTTTACGGAAACCGATTTTTCTTTTTTCTTTAGGCTATTAAATCATTGAACAATTTTATTGAAGAACATAAAAAAATTCATTTATGTTTAGTGGTCTAATTGACCATGTTAATTATTCTTTTATGTAAGGTCTTGGTTGAGATGAAAAAGTTAGCGTCACGAGCAGAATTCGAACCCACGACCTTCGGCTAAACACGAGTCGTTTTGTTTCCGAGCTTTTATCACACCAACGTCATAATAGTTGTACTAATTTTAACTTAACTATAAAATAAAGAAGTCTTTTCCTTCCAAGATTAGAAAATTTGTTGAAGCATCCCTAGTAACAAAATAGATCGTGACAATATCATAGTAAAATTTTTTTCGGAACGTACAATGTGCTAAGACTTTTTCAGTATTTGATGATTGGTGTTGGTCTGCAAGTCATAAGGTCAATTATTAAATCCTTCACTTTGTCTGAATAGTGTCTGAATGACAAATTGATAGACACATAGTTCCTCACTGAAGAATGGCTCGCATTTGTGTATTTCAAGAAACGCGAGTGAAGACGGACCCAATAAGTGACCCTATGCCGGTTGATTCTTTGACATTGCAATGCCAAGAGAGTCAAGTATTTCCTATGTTACAGGAGGGCTTATCGTCTACCAACTATACGGTCAAAACACTTTTCAATGCTTTCTTTATATTAATTACAATTAAAAATTCCTGGGGTGAGCCGTGATTCGAACCCAGGACCGCTAGCGTGGCAAATAAGAGTCGGCCACCCTAACCACTCGGCCATCGCGGTCCTCTATTCGACGAGGACGCTTTTGAGGAGACATGTCTCGACCAAGAAAGCACTGGAGTAAATAAAATGCCTAGGTATTTATAGTCTCACCTTTGTAGAAGAAACGATCCGCAGAACTTAATCTACCACCCTTCCTGAACACGACTTTGAATTTCTGTAGATTAACCGACAGGTTCCACAGGTCAAAAAAAGGCTTCTAGCAGTTTAACGTTTCTTTTAAGACCCGGCTAAAGTACGATATCATCAGTGTACAACTAGACTGTTATAATTGTAGAACTTACACAAATGCCACACTCAAGAGTCAGAGGAAGGTCGTCCAAGAACATAGCAAACAATATAGGTCTCAACAAACAACCCTGACGCACACCACACACCTCGAAATAATCAGACATTCCCCCTTTGCTCAAGGTAGATGTCACTGAAAATAACGATTTCAACACCTCAATGTGATTTAGGATATTTCATTAGTTTCAAAAAGTATTTCTACATATTGGGTACTATTTCCGAACCCTGATTAATATATAAAAATATATACAAATCAAGTTATATTGCAAGTGGGTGGAATTTTAAGCCTGTCAGCGCATTGTTTTTTAATCATGTATTTGAAAAAAATGAATTTCATCAGTCCTCAGGTTCTTTGACTGATTTTGATTAAGAAGCGAGTAGATAAATAACAAGATTGGCCAAAGCACAGATCCCTGAGGAACTCCTACAAAAAGTGCACAAGCTTGGCGAAGTATCAACTGTTTTTCTTAAAAGAACCCCAGTTGGCCTATTAAAGGCTGTCAGTAAATTTATAATAAATTATATTATGTTTAAAGTCAGACTATGTCGGATATTGCGCGTAATTCAAAAGATTGGTCAAAACATAGACCCTTGAGCAACTCCTTCTCTAATAAATGTAATTAAAAGCCTCTGCCTTAGCAATTTACATTTTTTTAAAAATTTTTATACAAAGACTCAATTATTAAATATTAAAAAACGTGAAACTTTGATTAATACATAAAAATATATACAAATCAAGTTATTACAAGTAGGTGGAATTTTTTGCCTGTCAGGGCATTATTTTTTAAGCCTGCATTTGAAAAAAATCAAAAATCAATTTCATAAGCCCTCAAGTTCTTTGACTGATATTGATTAAGAAGCGAGTAGATAAATAACAAGATTGACCAATGCACAGATCCCTGAGGAACTCCTATAAAAGTGCACAAGCTTGGCGAAGTATCAACTTTTTTTTGTTAAAAGACCCCCAGTTGGCCTATTAACGGCTAAGTCAGTAAATTTATAATAAATTGTATTATCATTAAAGTCAGACTATGTCGGATATCGCGCGTAATTCAAAAGATCGATCAAAACATAGACCCTT
Organism: Cimex lectularius; assembly: GCF_000648675.2. Classification (NCBI taxonomy): domain Eukaryota; kingdom Metazoa; phylum Arthropoda; class Insecta; order Hemiptera; family Cimicidae; genus Cimex; species Cimex lectularius. The sequence goes on from NW_019392722.1 coordinate 1,621,945, forward strand.
GAGCTACTCCTTCTCTAATAAATGTAGTTAAAAGCGTCTGCCTCAGCAATTTACATTTTTTAAACTTTTTTATACAAAGACTCAATTATTAAACATTAAAAAACATGAAACTTTGATTAATATATAAAAATATATACAAATCAAGTTATATTACAAGCAAGTGGAATTTTTTGCCTGTCAGTGCATTATTTTTTAAGCCTGCATTTGAAAAAAATCAATTTCATCAGCCCTCAAGTTCTTTGACTGATATTGATTAAGAAGCGAGTAGATAAATAACAAGATTGGCCAATGCACAGATCCCTGAGGAACTCCTATAAAAAGTATCCTATAAAAAAAGTATCAACTTTTTTTCTTAAAAGACCCCCAGTTGGCCTATAGGCTAAGTAAGTAAATTTATAATAAATTATATTATCTTTAAAGTCAGACTATGTCGGATATCGCGCGTAATTCAAAAGATTGGTCAAAACATAGACCCTTGAGCAACTCCTTCTCTAATAAATGTAATTAAAAGCCTCTACCTTAGCAATTTACATTTTTTATACAATTATTAAACATTAAAATAATTGAAACTTTAATTAATATATAAAAATATATACAAAGCAAGTTATATTACAAGCAGGTGGAATTTTTTGCCTGTCAGTGCATTATTTTTTAAGCCTGTATTTGAAAAAAATCAAAAATCAATTTCATCAGCTTACAAGTTCTTTGATGATGTTGATTAAGAAGCGTGTGCGTAATTAACAAGATTGGCCAAAGCACAGATCCCTGAGGAACTCCTATAAAAGTGCACAAGCTTGGTGAAGTATCAACATTTTTTCTTAAAAGGCCCCCAGTTGGCATATAGGCTGTCAGTAAATTCATAATAAATTATATTATCCTTAAAGTTAGAGTATGTCGGATATCGCGGGTAATTCAAAAGATTGGTCAAAACATAGATCTTTGAGCAACTCCTTCTTTAATAAATGAAGCCTGTGCCTTAGCAATTTACATTTTTCTAACTTTAAAGAAAAACTCAATTATTAAACGTTATAAAACGTGAAACTTTGTTTAATATATAAAAATATATCGAAAAAAAGTTATATTACAAGTAGGTGGAATTTTTTGCCTGTCAGTGTATTTTGTGCATATTTCAAGTGGCCGGATTTGTTTCCATATTGAAACCAGGATTCAGGCTAGAAAAGTGATTTCTCCCCGGTTACGAAACTCAAGATAAAACCAAAAACGTGGCTTATTTATTCATAATCGGAAAAAGGGTTCGCTCATTATCTTAATCTTAAAACGGCTGATAGGAGGGGCAATGACTCCCGTTTTAAGACAAATCACGTGGTTCGACCGGGTCATTCCGACCGTGTGCCGTTCTCGGCCTTTCCGGCAGAAGAGCAATCAAATGACTCTTTCTTTTTAATCCCCCCTTCCAACTTAAAGCAACAATAAATAACGACAAAAAATTATCTAGACTTGTATTTCGATTAAAATCGATTATGCAATCTTTGTAAAATTTTGAAAAATATAACGTTCTTCTCAACACCAATGAAATAATACCCCATATATTTTTATTGATGATTTATTTGACTGTAACATATCGATGCATATTGCAAATATGTGCGTATTTTGGTTTTTCTCTCTGGCATTAACACTTTGGCTGGCAGTGCAACCGTTGGCCCGGAGGACACACGTTAAGAGAAACCAGGTTTAATACAAGGGATTAAGGGGCGAGGAGGTCTCGAGGCCAACGTCGTTTAAGGCTTAAGATGGAATTAGAGCTCGACGACTACTTTGAAAGCTGGACAGGATTAGGTCGTTGAAAAAAAAAAAAACTGATGAAGACTTTTGCGTCACAATTTGTCAGAAGATTTTTGATCGGGGATTGGATGCACTTGATATTAAATGGCTTGGCAGAACCCACAGAATTCCGTATGTCCAAATTGGTCGCCGTGATGCTTTGTTTTCTTTTCTTAGTCTGCTAGTCGTTGTAATTGTCTCTAATTATTCTTGTTTGCCCAATATTGCCTCATCGCAGAACCAAATTTTCAAATTTGCTAAAGCTTGCCTAATTCCATGAGTTTGAAACGAGTGCAGTATTTTCCTTCAATGTTTCATCTTGCATATTGGCAACACTGATTTTTTTTAGCGCCAAACTAAAATCTCCATTTTGGAATCTCTAGCATGGTACTTCACCCCTATGACAGACACCTAACTAATGTGTCTACTTATTTATTGCTCTAACTATCTGAATGTGTCTATTCCTTTCCATATATCTATCAAACAGTTTGTCTTTCCTTTTTCTGCGAATCCACCTATCTTTTGTACGTGTCTGTTTGATTTGTCTATCTGTCTATATATCTATCTGTTTTGTTTATTCATGTATATATCTATCCTACTATCCGTTTCTCTTTTTTTATGTATACATATCAATATAAAACTGTCTTAACTTTTACCTACACATCTGTTTTCCTCTCCATAAGATATAAGTGCAGTACTATCCTTCAACATTTCACCTTGTGTACTGGCAACACTGATTTTTTTAGCGCCAATCTAAAATCTCGATTTTGGAATCCTCTGTCTCCAGCATGGCACCTCACCAGGGCATCTTGTATCGATTTTTATATTTGAGAAACATACATTTTTTTATAACCAGTTTATAATTTAACCCTTTCACACACCCCCTAGACACCTACCTAATCTGTCTAGTTATTTATCTGTCTGACTATTTCTATCTGTCTCTTTCTTTCTATTTATCTATCAAACCGTTTGTCTTTCCTTTTCTGGCTATCTACCTCCTTTATATATGTCTGTTTACCTATCCGTTTATCTATCATTTTCCTCCATCTATCTATTTCCTTCTCTATCTATCTATGTATATCAATATAAAACTGTTCGTTTCCTTCTATGCCTTCATGTCAGAATTTTATTTTACGGTAATCTTGCTTTGTTGTGCCAGAGTCATTGGTACTCCCAGATGAGTTTGGAGTTGTGAGCATTTAGTTACTTTAAGGCTGCCTGGCTAAGGGAATGTAAATATGTGGTCCTTTCATATTTGTCTTTATTAACTCCTATGCGCAGAGTTAATAAAGGCCATGGACCTTGGAATGTTGTTGTGGTCCAAGAGACCCACAGATGCTGCTGACACCCTGTTCCATCTTTTATCCATCTGCGTACTCCCCTACCAAAAACTTGTGGCCACCTTTCTTCCACAAGTCCTTATTGTCTACTTGGAAGGGTCTGTCAAAGTTTTCTGTCATTTTATGAAGTATCGTCAGATGTAGATGTCGATGTAATATTCGGGGTGTAATATACTGAAAATATACTGCGCCCTTTAAGAGCTATTGTGTTCCCCGTTCCCTGCCTAAAGCACATCGGTGAGTCCTATTTCATCGAGAAATTTGATTAGTAGGCCAGGTTTCAGTGGTTGAATCTCTTCTATGGTCGGTCACATTGTACATCCCAAAGTACCTGCGGGCAAGTGCAGCACTGCAGTTTGTTAGTAGATGTTGGTGTCTCATCTGCCTCTTTACAGAATCTGTATGTGCCGGCTTGGATTATTCCAATCCTCTTTAAGTGTCCATTTAGCTTGCAGTGTCCTGTTAAGAATCCTATTATGATTCGCAGTATGTTCCTGCTTCCTTTGACACATTCTGTAATTTGTTTCCATCCAAAATTGGTTTGAAGATTCTTGGATTGCCTGTGTCCAATGAGTGAATTCCAAAGTTCCCTCATTTTCTTTTTGTCTTTCTGTCTGAGATACTCGTTAATAGTGCGGGTTCCTATGCCACAGAAGGGTTCAGGTCCTGTCAGCGGTGTAGCAGCACCTTGCATTGCAAGGGTGTCCGCTTTCTCGTTGCGTTCTACTCCCATGTGTCCTGGGACCCAGCACAGGCTGACTTTGTTCTGCGTACCTAATTTAATTTGGTTGTTCAATTCAACACCATCTTTGAACTAATATTTGAGCTTAGTGCTTTGATGGCTGCTTGGCTATCCGACATGGTTGTTGTTTTTGTACCCTTTATTCAGGTATCAAGTATCGCTACAACCATCTCATTTATTTTCAAGAACGTTGTAGTGTCTACTCCATAGACTGTCTTTATTTCGTTGTATCTCACAAATCTGTTGACAATATCAAAATCAACCTTTTGTACATAAATATGCATTGCCCCTGTTGTATTAAGACACCCTAGTGTTTGTACATGAGGTTCCCGCACACTCGGTCATCCTAAAATAGACTCTGAGGATCTTTAACGTCCTCGAGTAGGAGCAACCGATTCACTACCCGTTCCCATCCGCCACTACTCACGCATTCGAGGGACTTTTCAGCATAATCATAGCGTCCTCAACGCTTATACGCTGCCTTCCGATTTGCCGTATCCCGTGAGGACGGTGGTCATACGCAAGTTTCGTGCGAAGGACACAGGTAGAAGACAGCCTTTTCTCTAAGTTCCCGCCAGGGGCATCACCACGTACCACTTCCCAGTGTAACGGGGGCTCATCGTCAACAAGACAAGAGGATCTTTAGCGTCCGCACCTGGCCTTTTGGCATTATCGGACGTTTTGATTCTCAAGATGAGAGTTGACGCACCTCCGCATATGACGGAATGGTGTTACCGCCGCAGCATTGGTGTAGAGGCGCCCCAGCCCCTAAGGGCCGAGACAACCTCGCTCTCCGCTTGTCCACTCCGAATGGTCGGGCCCGCATTATGCATCGCGTCGTATGCTTCACGCAAAGGGCTAACAGGCCGAAATAAATCACCCTGTCCCCCCCTCCGCGTTCTCCCTAGATAGAGAAGGCCACTCTATCTCCCTGAGTATAGGGGCTTCCCCAGCGTAGAAACTTCCGGGAACACCCCGGCAGCGGTTTAGTTTCAAGTGGAATTGCTAACCACACCCTAGATGAGCACCGCCTACGGTAAAGTCTCTAATCGAGCTCAGCCTACACCTGTCATGCGCATTCGAGGGACGCCATAGGCTCAGCCTAGGTGGTTCGATCCTTCGCTTCCCCAAGGTACCACGCCGGTCATTCGCGCAACAATGCAAAGCATACTTGAGTCAGAGACACCGCTTCACTACCCGCTTCCATCCGCTTACTTACGCATTCGAGGGACTATAGCATGATCATCGCATTATCAACGCTTACACGCTGCCGTCCGGTCGCAACGTCTCCCGTGAGGCCGGGGGGTTTTACGCTGGCCATACGCAAGCTTCACGAAGGTCACAGATAGAAGACAGCATCTGTCTAAGTTCCCGCCAGGGGCGTCACCACGCGCCACAACGAAACCGTTCCCATTGTAACTTTGGGCTGATTTTGAAACATTTAAGTTACCCCGTGGTACAGACGGCCATACACCCTCCCCCGTCTATGCAGACAAGATCTAGTGCACTGGCCCTCGTATGACTCTGCTAAGGCACCCGCCGCCCATGCCGACCCGAGGCCGACACGAGTACAGTTTGTGCTTCAGAGAGTTTGCCACGCCCTCTGGGCTGCACCTTTATTTTGTGCCCGGATACCCCCTTGTAACAAAGGGTTAGGAGGAATCACAGGATAGAATGAAGCAGGTCGGATTGAGAAAAAGGGCCGTGGATGAGAACACGAGGTGAGCCGTTTCGGGGTCTCGAGTCCAAAACCACACTATACCACCCGTTGTCGCCGTAGTTCCACATAAAGTGGGCCACGACTCCCACGGGCTGGATTTCAGATGGTTATGCACCCTCCCCCGTCTGTGCAGACATGATCTGGTATCCTAACCCTCGTGTGCCTCTGATAAGGCACCCGCCGCCCGTGCCGACCCGAGGCCGACACGAGTGCAGCTTGTGCTTTAGAGAGGTTTGGAGGGGGTCACAGGATAGAATGAAGGAAACTGGATTGAGAAAGACGTGGCTGAGGACTTGAGGTGGGCCGTTTCGGGATCTCGAGCCTCAACCACATTATAACACCAGTCGTCGCTGTAGTTCCACATTGAGTGGGCCACAACTCCCTTGGTGGGTGCCAAATGTTTGAACACTGTAGCTTAGTCTATGATCTTGTTCAGTGTTTTTTACCACTGTATATGACCAAAGGTGGTGTATAATCGGTACGCCATCCTGAGGTTCATTCCCAGTTTTTACTGCGTACTCTCTGGCCGATGCTTAGTTGAGCCTTGGCTTTATGCAGAACGTTGCTTACGTGTTTTTCATTGCTTGAATCCTTGTTCGTTTTTGTGTTTTGACAATCCTCCTATAAAAATGCTTAGTTACAACAAAATTGGCTTAAAAAAACAACTTTGATCCTATCACATATAATATATATGATGGTCCGTCATCATCAACACCCTGTTAACCTTTGTTTCAGGAGGTTATATCTTATTATTAAATATGTTATTACAGTTAAACAGCCGTTTTAGTTGCCAAACCGGTTTTACTAGCCGTTCAGAAATTCTTTTTGTTCTTCACTCTCGTTTAAGAAATGGCGCAAATGACGCATTTCACAACACACGACTGCGTTTGCCTTGAACAATTCAAAGTCCAATTCAACCAGTTCCAATTCGAGTCCTTGAAAGAAAGTCCCATCAAATATATCATCAAGATAGCCAGCTATTTTTGTAGCTCTGCATAGGGAAAACAGGCCCGTCCGCTTACAATTAGAAAAACAAACAGGCAGATTTAAAATGTCAATTTTGGTACTTCGAATTCGCCTCTCCGAGCTCGCGTGACGACGTTTGTTCCTCTTTGCCGGATCCATCACGCGACCGTTTTATTTCCTTTCTTGCCCAAAGTAGCTTAGCAATAACCTTGGGGAAAATGTAACTTACGGATTACCGTTCGATAATTTTTTTTCAGTATATTTTTGTTTTTAAATTTTATTCTTTATTAAGTAAATGTTTACCACCAGATCACGAACAGGTGGAGATTTTTAATCTATCATCGGTAGATAACTAGTCTGAATAAGTGTAATCGCTTTGCAAATATAATAAATACAACAAAAAGAAAAAACAATCAATTTTAGTCAATAACAAAATAAATATTTCTAATAAAAGGAAAGTAGCAAATTCTTTGTTGCAGAAACGACTTAGTCCCAACATTGCCAAGGATCGAGAACGTCCGTCTGTCTCAGGAATAATCTGGATCAGGAATAACATAATATCCTTCCTACCAAAATGGCAACGACAATTATTTTTATTAGAAATGATAAATGATGGAGTGAGTGTGGTGTTCAATATTTTTTAAAAGGATAGTTCCTACTCACAGTAAGTTGTTTTGCAACGAACCGGAATTCGAGCCTTTTAGCTCATCATCAGATTGAAGGACTTCTACAACCACGTCTCACGACATGAATTGCCAAAGTGAAACCGCTGATACCTCCGCCAACGCGACGTTCCAATTATCAGCTGATTTTTTTAATTTTTTTAATGACGCTCAATTTGAACTTGCGAAACGCGGAAATTATAACACAAATAAATATTAGAATAATAAATACTTAATATTATTATAAATTACTATAAAAATAATAACAATTAAAATAATTAGTTTAATTATTTGGATGTTTGATATTATTTATGTACATATTTAAAATGGGAGGTAGATCAAAATCTGTTATATTATTAATGCATTTATCACCATGTTACCAAAAATGTAAAATTGAACATGGTGAACTTACTGTGAGTAGGAACTATCCTTTTAAAAAAGTATTTTTATGGTGAAAAAATGATTCACAGGCTTAATAAAAACAATACCAATAAAAAACATCCACCAAGTTATCAGCAATGTTTCCTTTATAATATTTATATTAATATTTATAACCTATATTTAAATTGCAAACGAAGGACATGATAATATGTTAATTAATGGTTAAGCTTGGATTTGTAACATTTAAAAATATATTTGGTGGGCGGGATGTTACGCTATTCTGTAAGCAGTATTATAAAACTTTGAATAATTGCATATTTATGTAGGTTTCTTTTTCTAATATGAATATATAGCAACTGGTTTTGTTAAATTAGCTTTTTACTGAGCAATATTTATCTTTGGTTCTTTGTTTAAAAATATTACATTCTTAAAGGATCAGCTGAAGTCCGAATCGATTTGAGTGAAAGGTCCCAGTTGTCCATTTCATCAATTTTTTCCTTGTCTCAAGGCACCAAGAAGCAAAACCTTACAATTGGGAATTGACAAAAATTGTAGCTAATATACAAAAAGGTTAAAATACAGGAACAATCTGAGCCGTAGATCATGCCAATTTTAATTGGAAAAATTTACGCGTTCATTAGTTAATTTCAAGCCAAGTTAAAAATGTGATTTTGCTTATTATAGTGACCCCTCGTTAGCGAGGTATATCGCTATTGCCTCGTAATGACCCTCCTCGTGGAATGTTAATGGCAGTAACTGTGTGATGCAATACCAGTCATACTGTAAAATTATCGCCTTTGTTGAAACGTGAACGGCCTAGAGCACCGATTCTTCACGTTTTCCGATCGATAAAACCTTCGAAGAAGGGTCGTACGATTCGAAAAGTGGAAAAACCAAATGAAACTACAACAAAAAAATTCCTCGTCTGCTGACACATATTGGCCAGATTAGATTAATGGAGTGGTAATCTGAAGGAATTGTGTTTTTCGTTTCATTTCCGCCTCGCCTACGACGGAAAGCCCACTCCTTTTGTAAATTCCACAAAGATAAAAAAAATTATACCCTCAGCCAAACACAAATAGAGTCATGCATACTCAGGTACAGTTTAAAAAAGCCAATGTATGTCAACAATAATAACTTTACATCTAATCACAAAAAATCATTTTTTATACCATCATAGTGCGAACAACAACATAAATTAATCTATTGGTCAAATGTGACCGTTGTCACCTTGGTATCACTTTTATGAGACGTTAGGAAAACCGTGGACATTAGGGCTATTACTTCATTTATGCCAACAAATGTGATTAAAATATCATCTATTTAAAAAAAAAATTATACCGAGAGACAAGTTTACCCAATCCCAAATACACTCCCTATTAAAATAGAATTTATATTAAAACAACAATCCTTTTTAACTATCAATTTAACCTCAACTAACTATTTTAAATTAATTAAAAAATCAATCAATGCATAATTTAATTCTGCGTTTGATTTGAGAGAGAAGAAACGGTGAACAGAGAGAGAGAGAGAAAGAGAGAGAGAGAGAGAGAGAAAGAGAGAGAGAAAGAGAGAGAGAGAAGGTGAAATAGCTGAGGTCTGAGAAAATAACTACAGAAACAGAAAGATAAAAATAGGGAAGAATGACAGACAGATAGGACAAACATAATATAAAATTTTGATGGCTAGAAATAAGTAAATAAATAGATAAAAAGTGGAGAGAAAGAGAGATAGATAGATAGATAGATAGAGAGAGAGAGAGAGAGAAAATTGAATGACATGTACTGTACGTAGATACATAGTTGGAAGACAAACATTTTTAGAAAAAAATTGATAGGGCTAAAAACTAAAATTTGCAAACAACAGATAAAGAAATGCAAATGGAAGAACAAAAAAAAAGTTAAGTAGGTAGAAAGTGAGAGTGGTAGAGAAAAGGAGAAAGAGAGAGAGAGCTAACAGAAAAAGGGAAAAAAGAGAAAAAATAAAGGAAGATGGATAGATATATATAAAAATAAATTGTACAAAAAATAGAGAGAAATAGAAAGAGAGAGAGAGAGAGAGAGAGAGAGAGAGAGAGAGAGAGAGAGAGAGATGATGTATAGTAACCACAAAAAATACTCGATCGATAGATTGGTAGAAACAGTAAAAAAGTTGGATGTGTACAAATTTAGAAAAATATTGTCCTCTCTTACAATCTTGCACACAACATTAAGTGCGAATATTTTCTCAGAGACTTCGTTCTAAGCATCAGTTGTTTTTAATTAATATAATAATATTTTTAAATTAAATTCAACAGAAATAATATACTTAAACAAATGTCTTATAAATTAAATGCTTTTAATTTTACTTAATAAACATGAATATTATCATTTTATAAGTAATACAATATCTATTGTAAACAAAGTTCAATCGTTTTTAATTAATACAATTTTTTATTACTATCCATTTAAACATTATTTTTTAAGTTAACTGATCTTCTTTTTTAATTTTTTGTAAACACAAACATATGCTTATTTTCCTAGCAATATGATCTACTTTTTATTTTTGAACTTTATTAAATCTTTTTATTTTATTGACAATATGTACTCTCTGATCTAAACGCAAACATTACCATTTTATAATTAACAATTTACAGGACAGGAGATACAGAAGGAAATTTACTTTTTTTTTACTTGTGTATTTTAATTACACGCAAAATTGTTGGCAACAAAAAACTGACATGATTCATCAATATTGTTTTTCTTTTCTCCAAGAATTAAGCGAAAACACAAAACTTGAAAAATCTAGCTTATTACCCCTAAAAACTACCCCTTTTTGACTTGAGACACTAGCATATATTGACTCATAATAATTTAAGTTAGTTTATTAGCTCTAACGATAGTTATTCAGAAATCGTGAGATGCGGTCTGGTGTGATGTAGGTTTCAGAAAAACATTTTCTTTATCGCGCCAACGTTTTGATCTTTATTGAGATCATCTTCAGGGCCTGGGATTTACAAACATTGTTTACATTTAACAAATACATGTAGGATGTGGAAAAAAGTGAATTTATACAATGCAAAATATATTTTTTATATTCAATCAAAAATATTTCTTGTCACACGCAAGAATGGCACAATTACACAGAAAACAAACACTTTGAGTGAATAGAAATATTTTGATTGAATATAGAAAATATATTTTGCATTGTATAAATTCACTTTTCCACATCCTAAATGTATTTGTTAAATTTAAACAATGTTTGTAAATCCCAGGCCCTGAAGATGATCTCAATAAAGATCGAAACGTTGGCACGATAAAGAAAATGTTTTTCTGAAAACTACATCACACCAGACCGCATATCACCATTTCTGAATAATTATCGATTAACGGTCACTAATCACCACACATTTCTAACGATAATGGTGACGATAAATTACTTAAGGGTATTAATTTTTTTATTGATAGAAACAGACAGCATATAAACCTAACAAACGAGCATTAATATTCATGTATAAGTTTTACTAAGATTATTTTTGGACCAAATGTGCTTTCCTCCCAGAATCAGGGTTAATTAGTTACTTAAAATACAAAATTTATTATTATTAAAGAAAAGGTTTTATTGATTATTAAAAATATTGTAATTAAAACATTAAAAAATTGTTGAAGCTATAAAATAAAGTAAAAGTTAAGACATAACTGTTAAAAAATTATGAAAAACAATATTATAGTTAAAATAAAAGAAATAAAACTAAAATAATGATGAAGTTATGGTCATGAAGAAAAAGGCAAATTCTGTTGTTACTACCAAGCTTTCGGCCTATTTTCAGGTCATCATCAGGGCTTATAATAATTTCACATTATGAAACTCTATTTGTTTATTATTATTGTTTGTTATTAATTGACAACAATTGTTTTTCATAATGGGAAATCCGGTACAGCATAAAATCCTTAACTAAACAAGAAAAACCTGACGTAGCTGGAAAAGCTCTACATTTCATGATAAATACTGATGTTTTAAAGCTCGACTGAGATATATTGTTCGATATGATTTTTTTTATTTTTTTCAAATTTTCTCATATTGTAAATGATTGATGGTAAATGTAACTTATGTACTATTGAATGAATAACGAAATTGGATTTTGCCTCTGTTTAAATAAAATTATACAAATGTTTCACTAGGGTAGATATGTGGTTAAGGGCTCGACTCTCACTTTCCACTCTAGCGGTTGTGGGTTTGAATCCCAGCGTAGCCCATAAAATTTTAATTGATAATAAATTGCAAATAAGTGTTGTAAAGCGGTTTGACTCCTCAACAGTCCTCCCGTGTGGTAGGAATTATCTACTTTACTTCATTCTTCCTTCAAACGTGGAACGTTAGTGACTGATTAACTGATTTCGTTTTGTCCTGACGGTTTCTTTGACCATCATCAGGCCAAACCACGAAAATTTAGATATTTACTGTAGGTTAGTAAAATTTAAAATATAAATTGAAAGTATTTTTTTTATTTTTACTGATAATAAGGACCACTTTGTTCTTCTTTATACGTAACGTATCAACCAATTTGTGTTGTTTTCATATTTTTCAATTAAATACGCATCAAGGAGATAGATGTTTAATTGCTTGTTTATCCTAATTTACATGGAATTGATTTTTGTTTTAAAAGCCAAATTTTTTTTTGCTTTTTGAAAGAGGATAAACACAGGATATGCAAGCACGACATTGGATTTTTTCTCTGTTGGACGAGATGGCTCAGCAAATTTGAAAGAGGCCGTACGGTCCTTGAAAGTGTACAAGGTTCAAGGCGAGCCCCCGCGGTTTTCAAAAGATTTCAACGTTCAAACGGGATCGCATCGGCGACGACAAAAAAGAAAAAAGTGCTCAATAATAATCGGGACCAGTAAGTACGAATCAATCAACCGCAGATCACAACATAGATCCAAACTTGAGTCATCGTCTCAATGGCCTATAGTTGCTTACTTCTTCACTGTGATGGATATCGAGGAAATTGCTGCTGCATCTGTTTGACTTGGGTGTATAATTGCTATTTAGTAAAAATTTAGTAAAAATTTTATTTTTATTTTAGTTAGTCAGTCTACTTAATCAACTTAACTAATTAAATGATAAAGTGTAAATCAGGCTAAAATAAATTTATTCTTTATATCAAGGAGGCATACTTTGTTGGTAGAGAGGAAAAAATTGCTTTACTAAAACTTGGTTGTGTTATCCCATCATATTCAACAAACAGCATAAAAAATAAATAAATTTTATTTATAATTTAGTTAGTCAGTCTACTCAATCAACTTAACTAATTACATAATAAAGTGTAAATGAGGCAAAAATAATTTTATTCTTTATATCATGGTGGCATACTACTACCCTTCGGGTGAAGCACCAAACTACATAGATGCAGAGTGTAAACCAAAAAAATGAATTAATTACTGGGACAATAGGTACAATTTTGGGTCATCGCCTCAATGGCCTATAGTTGCTTACTTCTTCTTTACTCTGATGGATATCGAGGAAATTGCTGCTGCAGCTCTTTGACTAGGGTGTATAATTGCTATTTAGTATAGTGAGACGCTTCCAAAGCCAATGATCTTTAACACCAACTCCAACTTGTCCAATATGGGCCACTGAAGGTCATGCCCTGTTACACAGTTTGGGCCATTGTGAAGAGGGGCTAAAACACATCAAAGATGGCCAATATGCTTGACCAAAGTGCACAGTAGATTGGTCGGCCATTGCTTGTTGTTTTAACCAAGTTTCTGTGAATATCATAAGGAACTGGACAAGTAAGCAACTATAAGATCATTGGCGCTATGCTGGCCCTGTCTTGGGGCAAGGGTTGGACTATTGGCCAAGTGTGTGGAGCCAAGCCCATGGCCAGCGTGGCATAGTGCCCACCTTAGTGAGTAATGTATTGGCTTGTCATGATCCATAGCGATGAGGGGCCATATTACAACGGTAGGACGCTATTTCAGATAGCGTTCCGTTAAATCTACTCATGCACACTTCGATCAATTTCAATTCCATATTCTAATGGATAGTAATTAGTGATTAATTAATGATTATTAGGAGGACGATGAGTGTGGATGGACTGGAAACAAAGCAAGCTAGGAAATATGAATGAATGAATGAAAAAGTACTTTATTAGATAAACAAAAGAGAGTAAAAGAAAAAAAAATGTACATAACCAAAAAACACATAACGGCAATGGTTATCAACCGTTATCAAGTGCCTAGTTTTTTAAGGAATAAACAAAAGAAAGAGAAAAAAACTATATAAGTAAACTAAAATAACAACATATCTATTTATGCACATATAAATAACCAGTGTGTCTCTGATATATATAGTAAACATTTAATAATTGAAATAAAAAACAAGCATTTTCCTGTAGTTCCAGGCTTCCATCGCAATCTTTACCAGATTTAAAGACTCGGGGTTATTTAATAAAGAGATTAGGTGCTCTCTCGTCAACGTGGGCAAGCCTATATGCCGTGCTCGGAATTCCGCTAAAACTGGGCATTCTGCTAGAAAATGAAAACAATCTTCTCGAGCCTGCCTGTTGCAGAGAGAGCACCTATCGGAACTATTGTCTCTGGTGGGGTTATAATTAAGGTACAGTAACTAGCACCTAATTTTGAAAAACCAGCGAGCTAGCGGAATGGACGGAATTTTAGAAATTTGCGCTATGTTCAAGAAAGGTTGACTGATATTAAGGTCCTTATATAGCAAAAACCTAGAAGAATTTTGAGCATGAAGGAGACATTTCACTCTGTGAGAAGTGCGGATATTGTTAATTAATTTTGAATGTAAAAGTGGCCACTCTTTGAAACTGTCCAGGGAAAAATTGTCATTCAGCTGAAATTGTTGAGCCAAGTTATTCCAGGAAGAGAACATGATATTTTGAATCTTGGAGCTAGGAAATACTGTGCACGGAAGGAGGGGTCCATGAAAGTTGGAAATACAACCCCGACACCCGCCAGTTTGGGAAATGTGAGGATGCCAGGTTTTGGTCAAAGACTACTCCTAGGTTTTTAACCGAGGAGCAGAAGGGAATGGGATGGTTATTTAAGACGAGAAATAGGACGCTGGGGAGGAAATTGAGGAGTTGCCTGGACCCAATAATTATGGCGGTGGATTTGGATGGATTGAGGCCAAGGGAATTTAGGTCATTTTGGATCTTGAGAATGGCCTAGTGAAGACCGGAAGGGTGGAAATATATTTAGGAGTCATCGGCGTATAGGTGGTAGTTACAGGACTGGATGGAGTCGGGCAGGTCGTTAATATAAATGGAAAAAAGGAAAGCAGAGATGCCAGAACCTTGGGGCACCCCCTATTTGATCATGGTTGCAACCTAGGCCCGATACTTGCAGACATAATTATGACACATCTATTAAACACTGTTATACCAAAACTTCCTTTAATATTACCCTTCCTCACTAAATACGTAGATGATATATTGACAGCAGTTTCCACAGATCAAATTTATACAATTAATAGCTTTCACACACGCCTATAATTTATACGTGAAATCGAAAACAACAAAAAATAAAATTTTTAGGTACACTCGTAATAAAACAACCAGATGACACATTAATTATAGATTGGTATCAAAAACCAAGAAACACAGATCGCTACCTCAACTTTACATCACACCATCCTCGACATACAATAATAAACACGGCGAAAGGGCTATTTCACCGAATTATTACTGAGCCATGAATCTTTTCACCACAATAACATAAAGATATACAAACAGATCCTCCATAACAATCACTGCCCTAGAAACATAACCAACAGAATATTCAACATCTACAACCCAACACTAACACCATCCACTGTCACTAATAACACTACATCAATTCTATCAGAGATCAATTTACATATCCATTCCATTCTTTCTCGGCCTAACACACTTCTTTATTTTGATAACTTTAAAATAACCTGTAATACATAAGTCAGAATTTACAAAGCCAATTGTATAAATTGTCCGGCAAATTACATCGGAATTACATCCCAATATCTGGATAAGAGGTTAAAACAACATATCTACGATTGCAAAAAAACCCAAAGAAAATCTTTAAGAACTGGCGACCCGCCATTTTGAACGCCAACAAAATTTCGATTTCAACAATCCAAAAATATTAAACACAGAGCAAAACGATCATAAACGTAACTTTTTAGAAATGGTTTATATCAACATAGAAAAACACAGGATCAATTACAGAATAGACACGTGTAAACTCAGTCGCAGCTACGCCGATAACATAAATCAAATTCAATATTAATAACATACACAAAACATATAAAAAAATCATTACACTCCACACATCAAACAATTCTACATAGTGTCGATACTCAACAATTTATCTTTTCCCTGACAATCCTATAATAATCTTTAAAGACTAACCATGTCCGAACGACAAACCATTACCAGTTTTTTTTCATTGTCGGTTCCTTTTCACCTCACAGAAGACAACTCCTTATAGAAAAATGAATTTCTATCCCTAATTCTTTCCCCACTACTTCAAAATCAAACATATATAACCAAAAAAAACATTTTTGTCTCATTAACACTCCCAACACGACCCACAGCTGTGACACATCTGTACAGAAAACACACTTTGATTACCTAAAATTTCTATATTAAGTACATCATTGTATAAATTCATATTCACAGTTTACATGTATTTATATAGTTAAAACAATTTCAATGAATTAAGGTTTTTAGTTGAGATAAAAAAAGTCAGTGTCACGAGCGGGATTCGAACCCACGACCTTGATACGCCGCTACTCTACCACTTGAGCTATCGTGGCCTCGATCCACTCGGACACTAACTTCTCAGCTCTACCGCACCTTTTGAATTTTCCCTCCTTTTTGCCATATTTCAAATGTCGTCTAATCTATTTGATTCTCGGTGACAATGAAATGGCCACGGAGAGCTTTTTAGTACTTTACTCCATTTAAACTTATTAAATTCACTAGTTTTCGTGGTCCGCTCGACCAATTAAATTCTTTCAATCAATTAAGGTTTTTTGTTGATATAAAACAGTCACACGTCGAGGTCACGATAGCTCAAGTGGTAGAACAGCGGCGTATCTAGCCGAAGGTCGTGGGTTCGAAGCCCGCTCGTGACACTGACTTTTTTATCTCAACTAAAAAGCTTAATTGATTGAAAGAATTTAATTGGTCAAGCGGACCACGAAAACAAGTGAGTTTAAACGATGTTTATCGATCCCCGGCCCTGAAGATGATCTCAATTAAGTTCGAAACGTTGGCAAGATAAAGAAAATGTCTTTCTAAACCTACATCACACCAGACCGCATCTCACGATCTCTAAATAATCTATATTATAATTTTATTCAAAACCCTAATAACTTGCACAACCTAACAAGATTGTGCCATGAAAAATACTTTCGATTTGTCCTCGTAATTGAAAAAAAACAAAACAAAAAAAAAACAAGGGATTTTGAAAAAGATGACACGCCATACTTTTCCCACAAAATTTTTGTCGATATTTTTTATCGTCTGCTTGAAGCCCCTGATTTCCCAAGAGATGAGGTATTTTATGCCGACCTGCGTGTACGGTACTCGTTAAAAGGGTAAATAACAGTTTTTCGCGTTATCGATTCGACAGAACCTGAACGTACACAAAATTCGTATTAACATTCGTACCTTTCATCTAAAAGTAAGGAAAAACATGTTATTAAAGAAATCCTGATAGTTTAATCGCTCACTCCATCTCCAAATGGGTGAGACTTGTTTTTAAACTATAAAATTGTTTGGAATTCTAATTTGACAAACACACACGACGCACCAAATATTATTTCCACCGGAATGTACGAAACACTATCAAATTATTCGAAACGGTATTTCCCTAATTACAGCTATCAAGAGGATGCCTTTTCAACTAAACTGTGTTTTCTAAACATTTATGTTGTTTTGCACTAGAGTATTACTATAACGACTTTACTATAATGTATTATTCAACATTTGGAGATCAGGAGAGATGCGGTCTTGTGTTATGTAGGTTTAGAAAAACTTTTTCTTTATCGTTCTACGTTTCGATCTTTATTTAGATCATCATCAGGGCCTGAGATTTACAAACATTGTTTAAATTATAGAAATACATGTAAGAAGTGAAAATCAACACAAATGGAAATTTTAGGTTTATTCAAAGTATTTGTACTCACTCAAAGTGTGCATTTTCTGTGTATATGTGTCACGGTTTCGTGTTGGGATTATTAGAGAGACATGATTTTATATATATGTATGTTTGATTTTGAAAGAGTGGGGAGGAAGTAGGGATAGAAATGCATTTTTCTATGAGGAGTTGGCTTCTTTCTGGTGAAAGGAATCGACAATGAAAAAAAGGGGGTTTGTCGTTCGAGCCTGGTTAGCCGTTCAGAATTATAATAAAGGGAATTGTTAGGGAATGAAGAGGTAAATTGTTGGGAATTTAGACTATGTAGAAATTGTCTGATGTGTGGAGTGTAATGTTTTATATGTTTTGCGTATATTATTGATAATGAATTTTATTTATGATATTAGCGTAGGTGCGACTGAGTTTATATGTCACTGTTTTGTAATTGATGTTGTGTTTATCTTTGTCAATGTTAACCTATAACCTACCTTACCAATCGCCATCAAGCTATCTCTGTTCCCAATGGCCTTCCTACTTCCTCGCATTAAAATCAGGGGTGCCGCAATGCTCTGGCATCTCTCCTTTCCTTTTTTCCATTTATATTAACGACCTGCCCGGCTCCATCCAGTCCTGTAACTACCACCTATATGCCGATGACTCCCAAATATCTTTCCACCCTTCCGGTCTTCACTCGGCCATTCTCAAGATCCAAAATGACCTAAATTCCCTAGGCCTCAATCCGTCTAAATCCACCGCCATAATTATTGGGCCCAGGCAACTCCTCAATTTCCTTCCGATCTCTCATGTTAAATAACCATCCCATTCCCTTCTGCTCCTCGGTTAAAAACCTAGTAGTCTTTGACCAAAACCTGGCAGCCTCACATTTCCCAAACTGGTCCCGGGTGTCGGGGTTGTATTTCCAACTTCCTGGCTCTACCCCTCCTTCCGTGCACAGTATTTCGTAGCTTGCTTTGTTTTCCAGTCCATCCACACTCATCGTCCTCCTAAATAATCATTAATTAACAGTCACTAAATACTCGCCATAAGAATGTTGAATTGAAATTGATTGAAGTGTGCATGAGCAGATTTAACGGAGCACTATCTGAAATAGCGTCCTACCGTTGTAATATGGCTCCTCATCGCTATGGATCATGACAGACCAATGCATTACTCACTAAGATGAGCACCATGCCACGCTGGCCATGGGCTTGACTCCACACACTTGGCCGTCCAACCCTTGCCCCAAGACTGGGCCAGCATAGCGTCAATGATCTTATAGTTGCTTACTTGTCCGGTTCCTTATGTTATTCACAGAAACTTGGTTAAAACAACAAACCTACTGTGCACTTTGGTCAAGCATATTGGCCATCTTTGATGTGTTTTGGCCCCTCTTCACAACGGCCCAAACTGTATAGCAGGAGCATGACCTTCAGTGGCCCATATTGGACAAGTTGGAGTTGTTGTTAGAGATCACTGGCTTTGGAAGCGTCTCACTATACTAAATAGCAATTATACACCCTAGTCAAAGAGCTGCAGCAGCAATTTCCTCGATATCCATCAGAGTAAATAATAGGCTATAGGCGATTGAGGCGATGACCCAAAATTGGACCTATTGTCCCAGTGTTTGGAGCCGTTATTATTATTTATGCCTGATTTACACTTTATTATTTAATTGGTTATATTGATTAAGTAGACTTCCTAAGTAAAATATAAATAAAATTTATTTATTTTTTATGCTGTTTGTTAACAAAACAACAAAACACACCCAAGTTTTAGTAAAGCAATTTTTCCTCTCTAAAAAAAAAGTATGCCTCCTTGATATAAAGAATAAATTTATTTTAGTCTGATTTACACTTTATTATTTAATTAGTTAAGTTGATTAACTAGACTGACTAACTAAAATATAAATACAATTTATTTATTTTTTATGCTGTTTGTTAAATATGATGGGATAACACACCGAAGTTTTAGTAAAGCAAATTTTTCCTCTCTACCAATAACGTATGCTTCCTTAATATAAAGAATAAATTTATTTTAGCCTGATTTACACTTTATTATTTAATTAGTTCAGTTGATTAAGTAGACTGACTAACTAAAATAAAAATAAAATTTATTTATTTTTTATGCTGTTTGTTGAATATGATGGGATAACACAACCAAGTTTTAGTAAAGCAATTTTTTCCTCTCTACCAGTAAAGTATGACTCCTTGATATAAAGAATAAATTTATTTTAGCCTGATTTACACTTTATTATTTAATTAGTTAAGTTGATTATGTAGACTGACTAATTAAAATATAAATAAAATTCTAGTTTTATTTCGGTCCGAAGAAATTGACACGATCGTAGGGGTTAAGGTTTTAGTAATTGGATATCTTTATCGTATCCGGAGTTTAAAATTAAATATAAATATTGTTTTTATAAAACGAACGAACAAAGATATTTGTCAAATGAAGGATAAATCAAAATATTGACCGATTTATTTTCGTCCTGGAAAACAACAGGCAAATATTTGTTCTTGTCCTGTATTCTCGATTCCCATATCAAAATTGTTTTCGTCAGATATAAAAATACAGGAATTGGACAGTATTATTAAAAATCGAAAATAGGTCTATTATCACATGGATGGATGGTTGTCATTAGCCTTCACGTTGTGCACCATTTCCACTCGATCTTGACCTAAATTATCCCGAATCATCTTAAAAGATAAGAATTAGAAAGATATTCGCAAGGATCGAGACAATGAGAAAAAAAAGCTATATTTTCTGTGACAATATGATCTTTGATTAAAGTTTAAATAGGGCTTAATTTTGTCGCAAAAATTTAAAAACTAAGATTTATTAGTTTTGGGTTAATTATCACAAAATGGCCTTAATGCAAATCTTCGGTCTAAATTTAAATTTTAACCAGTTACGAATAATGGTCAATTAGACGGATAAATGTAAAAACTATATAAAATCGCCTGACTGCTTTGGAGCCTAGGGATTAAATCTAAGAGACACAAAGCGAGAATAGACGGACCCAAAAATTATCAAACGGCTTTAGAGTTTACTGTAAAAAAAACACTAAAACATTCACATATGGTTTTAATTTGGCGATAAAATACACGTTTTGTGTTGTTCCAGTCCGCATAATTACATTTATCTCTCCCTGAAAGATCAGAGACCCTTTTTGTCTATCTCTCTCTCTCACGACCGTTCTCTATTCAGATTCGTCTTTCCAAATTTCCCGTCTATCAAGGCACTCTGATACATATTGCCTTTCCTACCTCTCTTTAATTCCGTTTATGTTCCTTTATACGTTTTCGTTTTCCATTTAACTCACCTTAGAATTTTTATCTATCAATCTGTCCTATCTCAACCTTTTCCTAGACAAATTCGTCTGCCTATGTCTTGATTGTCATATCTTTCCTCTCCCTTTCTTTCTTAGTACATTATTCATTTTATATCTCTTTTCCTTGTTTCACATTCTTTCTCTTTCTCTGTTTGTCTGTTTCTCTCTCACTCTCTCTCCCCCCTCTCTCTGTATGTCTATTTCTCTCTCTCTCTCTCTCGATCTTATTCTCACACTCTTTACTGTTTCTACTATCGATCCATTTATTTATATATTTTCTCTACTTTATTAAGGGCTTTACTTTTCACTTCTTGTCTTTACATGTTTCATTATATCTCACATTCTATCACTCACTCACTCTCTCTCTCTCTCTCTCTCTCTCTCTCTCTCTCTCTCTCCCCCCTATTTCTCTCTCTCTCCCTCTGTCTATCTATTTCTCTCTCTTTCTCTTTCTCTTACTCTCCCTATGTCTGTCTATTTCTCTCTCTCTCTCTCTCTCTCTCTCTCTCTCTCTCTCGCTTTCTTATTCTCACACTCTTTACTGCCCATATCAACTATATGAACCTCTCTATCTGCTCCTCTCTCTCTCTTTCTCTCTCTCTCTCTCACACACACACACACACACACACACACACACACACACACACACACACACACACACACACACACACTAACTCTCTCTCTCTCTCTCTCTCTCGCTCTATTTACACTTCTCTCACTAACAGTTCCCCTTTATTAGATATCTCCCTATATCGACTATATAAACCTCTTTATTTGCTTCTCACACTCTCTCTCTCTCTCCTCTTATTTTTCTTCTTCCCTATCGCTCTCTCTCTCTGCCTTCACAGTTCTCACACTCCCTCTTAGATATCTGCCTATAAAAACTATTTCAACCTCTATATCTGCTTTCTGTTTGTTTCTCTCTCTCTCTCTATCTCTCTTTCTCTCCTCCTTTTATCTATTTATTTACTTATTTCTAGCCATCTAAATCTTATATTCTATTTCTCCTATCTATCTGTCATTCTTCCCTACTTTTATCTTTCTGTTTCTGTAATTATTTTCTCTGTGCTCAGCTATTTCATATCCTTTCGCTCTCTCTCTCTCCTTCTCCCTCTTTATCTATCTACCTATCTATTTTTTATTTATCAACCTATCTACCTATAATGTTATGATGCTGTTAGTGTGTGTCTGCATGTCTCCTCTCTCTCTCTCTTTCTTTCTCTCTCTTTCTCTATTTCTAGATGTAAGAGTGGTCCTCGAGACCAAATCTTGAGAGATTATGTAAATAAGGCGATATCAATCTCTCTCTCTCTCTCTCTCTCTCTCTCTCTCTCTCTGTGAGTTTTTTTGGCATATGTACTAATCTGAAATCCCTATATCAGGAAATAGTTCCTAGGGTTACAAGGCACGTCCCGGTTCAAAAATATCAAATTTTACCGCATCACCAATAATGAATGAAGTTGTGAATCATTGTTATTAAGTCAACCACCCGAATGAACCGATCTTCTTGTAAATATACGGTTGTCCAGATTAATTTGCAACACTGGAGATGAAAGCACAACTTATCAATTGTTTTGTATTTGTTTTACTCCAATAAAAACAGTCCTTAATTATTAAACAGATTTGTTTTCTTTTTAACACTTCTTGTTTACAGGCGAATGACCCTTTGGATAAATAAGTTCTCTTATAGTTATGAATATATTTTTTATGTTTTTTATTGCATTCCGCTAAGGTGTCATAACTAACTTTTATCGTATATAATAAACAAAAATAAAACCAAAAACAGACACAAGGTGAGACCTATATTTTTAAGATAACGTCATAGCAATTGCCATTGCTGACCCATTTTTTTTTCAAATTCGAAAATAGCCAAAGGTGATTACGTTTCGCCGGTCTTGTAAGCGCAACGACTCAAAACAATTCAAGTTCAAGGTATTGCCTGACGCAAAGTCGAAATTTTCAACAATCTGTTTTTTCCTGTTCGTTCTACTCTTTTCCTCCACTTATGGTAATAGGATTGGCGCAGTTCTGTTTAGAGATTATGCGATTAAAATCGTTTGGATTGTTTTTTGTTGTTATAATTTTGCAATTTTGACTTTTGCCAATTTGGCTTAAAAACTGATGGTGCAGGAGGAGAAAAAAATCAAAACAATATAAATCGATATTTTTTTTATTAAATAAATATAACGTATAAAAACAAATAAATAGTCGTCTAGAAACTAGTTTCGGGGTTGTCCTTCATCTCGTAGCTAAGATGTTTTCGGACAAAATACTGCAGTCAGCCTAGATCGGCCTGGCGACACGTTTTGTCGGGTCAGTCTGCAAAAAAAGAAAAATTCGGAAAATTAGTCCTCTGAAGATTGTCCTTAGACGTGTGATGATGTGATTAAGAGATTGATTTAAATATGATTTTTTATCAAAATAATCGTTTGACAAGTTTATTTCGTCACAACTCTCAGAAAACGTGATAAAAGTCAGTATGTTTATTATATTTTTGTTTTATTTGTGTTTATTTATCAAGAAAATATTTTATATGTTTGTTTGTTGTTATTTGTGTGATAATGTTGATTAAAGAAAAGTACTCACCGGCTAATAGAATACAAGCCCAGTCTTTCTCTCTTTGCTCCTCGTGTTTCTTTGGTTATTTACCACAACTGCACAGAAAAGGAACAAAATTCACTATTAGTTTCAGAGTAAGGAAAATCACTAAGGAGAAGCACAAGTGTCACCACGAGTCGATACTCACCATTATAATAATAATAAAAACGACGATGTCGAGTATCTTCGTAAGTCAAGCTTTGATGACTTTGGACCTGAAGCCTCCAGAGGAGAAGACGGAGCTTCTCCGTTGGTGGTTGTTCGATTCCGGCCTGAGGATTTTATCGATCACTTGGCGGATGGTGGAGTGCTTCCTGTCGAACGGATTCGGGAACATTTTGATATAGTTGTAGATTATGTGTCACTGACGAACTGAGTCGGACTGTGCAGTGCCATGCGGCCTCCAGGCTTATATAGCCGTCTCCTGGAGGGGGCCGCGATCCCCCACATTCTTCCTTTGTCCTCTCGTTCATCGGGTACCGCGAGCTCGCAAATTGTCCACTGCGTCAGCCGTGTTTTTTCCCAGGTGCGTCTCACGTCGGACGGTGTTTTTTCCCCGAGACGTATAATCGGATAATTGAGGCCGACGATGCGTTAGATCCGGGTAATTGTTCTTTGATGTAAACAAACTTTGGGGAAAACAAGTGTTTGTGCCGTTCAACTTTACCGAGGAGATACAACACAAGACCGAACACACAAACATACACATTAAAACACTCAGACTGCTTGATGAAAATGTAAGTAGGCTTAGTCGTTTGAACCATACATCCAACATTTATAGTTATTTAGTAAGTTACTAATGATCAGGCAGATTAATACTAAATTTAATTTATAATTAGTAAGTTATATTAGACCAAAATAATTAGGCAGTTTAATATTAAATTTAATTTATAATTAGCAACTTACACTAGACCAAAATAATCAAGCAGTCTGATATTAAATTTAATTCATAATTAGTAACTTACACTAGAAGTTTAATATTAAATTTAATTTTTAATTAGGAACTTACACTAGACCAAAACAATCAAGCAATTTAATAGTAAATTTAATTTATAATTAGTAACTTACACTAGAGGTTTAATATTAAATTTAATTTATAATTAGTAACTTACATTAGACCAAAATAATCAAGCAGTTTCATACTAAATTTAATTTACAATTAGTAACTTACATTAGACCAAAATAATCAAGCAGTTTAATATTAAATTTAATTTATAATTAGTAACTTACACTAGAAGTTTAATATTAAATTTCATTTTTAATTAGTAACTTACACTAGACCAAAATAATCAGGCAGTCTAATATTAAATTTAATTTATAATTAGTAAGTTACACAAGACCAAAACAATCAAGCAGTTTAATACTAAATTTAATTTATAATTAGTAACTTACCCTAGACCGAAATAATCAACCAGTCTAACATTAAATTTAATTTCCTAGTTTCGTGGTCCAGTTGACCAATCAATATATTTCAATTAATTAAGGTTTTTAAGTGAAATAAAAATGTCAGTGTCACGAGCGGGATTCGAACCCTCGATCGTCGGTTAGATAAGCCGCTGCTCTATCACTTGAGCTATCGTGACCTCGATCCACTCGGACATAACTTCCCATCTCAACCTCACCTTTTGAATTTTCCCTCCTTTTTGCCATTTTTCAAATGTCGTGTAATCGGATTGGATTCTCGGCGACAAATGAAATGGCCACGGAGAGCTTTAGTGAAAGTATACATCCTTTAAACTTATTAAATTCACTAGTTTCATGGTCCTCTTGACAAATTAATATATTTCAATTAATTAAGGTTTTTAGTTGAGATAAAAAAGTCAATGGCACGAGCGGGATTCGAACCCACGATCTTCGGCTAGATACGCCACGCTCTACCACTTGAGCTATCGTGACCTCGATCCCGCTCGTGTCACCAACTTTTTTATATCAACTAAAAACCTTAATTAATTGAAATTAAATTAAATTTATTATTAGTAAGTTACACTAGACTAAAATAATAAAGCAGTCTAACATTGCATTTGATTTATAATTAGGACCTTACCCCGGACATAAATAATCAAATAGACTCATACTAAATTTAAAAACCATGTGGTAAATAAAATTTCATAAATTGTGTCTTTTCACTCTGGGTTTCTACTAGTTTTGATCTTCTTCTGTAAACTTCAAAGCAGTCAGACGACTTTTCATAGTTGTACGTCTAAATGACCATTATAACAATTATCATCTAAGTTTTGGACCAGTGAGAAAGTATTATTACGCACGCAGACATACACACAAACACACAAGACACAAATTTACTTGGACATAAATTAAGTGCAGTCCCATTCGTCGACCCATTGACCCATCCGTCCAATATTTTTACGGAATGAAATTCACAGTGTAATTTAAAAATTTAAATCAGTAAAATGATTAAATTTAATAATGTAAGCCTCAAACAATTAAACAAGTCTTTATGACAATAATTCAATATTTAGACAATTCTGTACGAAATTTGTCAAGATGGTAATAAAGATCGATTGGCCAAGATCGACTAATTTTTCTTGTTCGAGTAAAATATTTTATTTTATTTTTTTCATATCCTCAAATAATTTAGTTTGTCCTTGTCAGAGTTTCACCTACGTATTTACTTTATTACTTTAAGATTCAAATTGATATTCGAAAGATCGTGAGATGAAGATTAAATACAGACAGGCACACGGGACATACGACTAAATGTGCTAGGATCCATGGATTTATGGCTAGTGATGTGTGTACTTAAAATTTTCCAAATAATACACGCATACATTTTGGATTATTAACAGCATTAATAAAGTTACTACATGATTAAGCTGAAATTTCAGCATACGACTAATCCTCAGTTTTATTTTCACTTGCCTTCTAAAACAACTCGGGACCGCGGTAGCCGAGTGGTTAGCATGAGAGACTCTCACGCCGCGGTCGTGGGTTCGATTCCCACCGTCGGCTCTGGCCCTTTTTTCCCGATAACCCCCAATTTGAACACACAAGAATTCGTACTATGGCTAATATGGTTAGGGATGGTGAAAAAAAAAAGACTGCGGTGGGAGATACCAATTGGTTTTTATTGTAAAGGTCAGAAATTATCTTTATGCATTATGTAAGTATTATTCTATTTTATTAAATGTATTCTAATAGACTTTTTAGATTGTTTTATTCTTGGCTAAAATCACATCTCAAAATCGTATTGGAGCTAATGGATTTTTATCATGACATCACTAAAAAAGACATAAACCCATTTAAAATTCAACATTTTTTCATATTTGTTGATTAGTGACGTTAATCAATAATTATTCAGAAATCGTGAGATGCGGTCTGGTGTAATGTAGATTCAGAAAAACATTTTCTTTATCGCGCTAGCGTTTCGATCTTTATTGAGAACATCTTCAGTGCCTGAGATTTATTGACTTTGTTTAAATTTGTGTGGTGATTAATGACCGTTAATCGATAATTATTCAGAAATCGTGAGATGCGGTCTAGTGTAATGTAGGTTTCAGAAAAACATTTTCTTTATCGTGCCAACGTTTCGATCTTTATTGAGATCATCTTCAGGGCCTGGGATTTACAAAAGAAAAAAATGTAAAAAATATATTTTTGCATTGTATAAATTCACTTTTTTCCACATCCTACATGTATTTGTTAAATGTAAACAATGTTTGTAAATCCCAGGCCCTGAAGATGATTTCAATAAAGATCGAAACGTTGGCACGATAAAGAAAACGTTTTTCTAAACCTACGCCACACCAGACCGCATCTCGCGATTTTTGAATAATTATTTTTTTCAAAAATATATCTAATTCAAAATTTTATCATTTTGTCTAAATGCTAAGTCAAAATGTTAAAAATGAAAAAAAATCGTTATAGTTTATAAAAAATATGTTTATCAAATCTACAATTCTAGTACCATT
Organism: Cimex lectularius; assembly: GCF_000648675.2. Taxonomy (NCBI): domain Eukaryota; kingdom Metazoa; phylum Arthropoda; class Insecta; order Hemiptera; family Cimicidae; genus Cimex; species Cimex lectularius. Next base: position 1,649,523 of record NW_019392722.1, read on the forward strand.
ATTAGTCGCTTCCTAACTGTTTTTTCCCACTTGCATTGTTTATAACTGTAATTTTAATTTAAACAATAAGTAAGAAATAGCAAAATTGCATTGTATTGTGTTGTTATTCACTTGTAAATAAAATAACGATTGTACCAATATGTAAAATAATGTGTAGAATGAATATAATATCTTTATAGTAGAATGTATGTAGTATGAATATAATATTTTTATATCTTACAATCAGCCTTTATTCCTCCTCTTCCTCACAATTTTGTAATTGTCTTAAGGTGTAAAATACGCACACAAACACACACGTACACAGAGAGAAAAGAACGAAAAGCGATAGACGGGTAAAGTAATAAGGGATAGCATAACAATAAGAGTAAAAATGGAGAATGGTATAAAGTTAATAACTAAATAAACCACATGCACAAACTAACCGAAACTGGCAAACCAAAAAATCAATAATTGAGAGATAGTGAAAGATGGTGTGTATTACAGAGAGGGAGAGAGAGAGAGAGAGAGGGAGAAGTGATAGGAAAAGAAAGAGAGAGATACAAAGAGAGAAAACGAGAAAGTGAAGTGAAGAGTGGGTGAATGAATGACTGAATGCAATTTTATTTATTGTCTCAAAATATTGTAAAATCTTGCCACTCTTACATTCAACGACATATTTTTATTAAAAAAAAAATACATATTCATTTTTTCTGTTTCTTTTCTAAATTAATTTGTGTTACATTTTTTATTTTTACGAGGGTTCGCAACAGGAGAGGTTATATCAACCCTCGGGGTGCCGGTGTTTTTGAAACAAAAGCCCATTTGTAAGTATGTCGGTTTGGAATGCAGGGCCGCTGGATTCGAACCCGGGACCTTTACCTTACAGTGATGAGCGCCGTGTCAACGCCTAAACCGTTGCGGGCCCCCCCCCATTGTGTTACATTTATATAATTCGAATTTATGCAATGTCAGTTAAGACGATTAATTGATATATGATAGGAAAACAATACATATGTTAATATAATAATTTGGTATGACATAAAAACAATTGATATATCAAACTTAATTGATATGTAATATAAGGCCAATGTTAACTGATTGTTTAATTTAATACAATTTTATATGTGGACAAATTAAGTAAAGAATAATTTTGGTTGTAGTAAGAGACAAAAAGAAAGAAATAGAAAGAAAGAGCGTGAGTAGGAGATAGATAAATAGATAGATAGATAAAGAGAGAGAAGAGATGGGAAGAGAGAAAGACAAAGAGAGAGATAAAAAGAGAGAAAGCAAGAAATTGGGTAGATGGACGAATGCAATTTTATTTAATGTCGCATAATTTGGTCAAATTCTGACCACTCTTACATTCAACGACATATTTTTGAACAATTAAAAATAATGGATATACATTTTTCTCTTATTCTAAATTAATTTGTTTTCGATTTATATTATGTATATTATAGTATTTTATGTACAGACAAATTAAGAACGGAATCATTTTGGCTGTAGGGAGAGAGAAAGATAAAGAAAGAGAAAGAGTGAGTGAGTGAGAGAGAAGGAGGGAGAGAGAGAGTGATAAAAGGAGAAAAAAGAAAACGAGAGAATAATTTATAGATTCGCATAACTAGTGGTTAAGACATGAAGTTAGGTTTTTGAGCTTGTTGTTCGAGCCAGTTTTAATTGATTTTCAAAGACATAAAAGACAAGACGACCTAGTATGGCACTTTCCTCCCATACAATATATTCAATAGGAATTAAAGATTATCCAGCGACAAAACGCCACTGTCGTCGGCTCCCGGCACGCGCTTATCGTATAATAACTGAAAGATAGTCGCACGTAATGAAAGAGCACACTTTTCTCATTGGTTTGGACTATAATCACAGTCTCGCCCATGTAATATTGCAATAACACGCTTCTTCACTTATCGTCGGGGTCATATTGAAAAAAAAGGCCGTCCTCGCCAATTTAACGCCGATATCGGCCTATCGGCGAAGGAAAGATCACGAGATGTCTCAGTGGTCATTGCCGATCCGGACGATAATCCGGCTCAACGATAAACCCATCCGTGATGAATTAATTATAAGATTTTTTTAAATTCGAAAATCCATCAGTTTTTAATTTACAGTAGGAAAGTGATGAGGCACTTTGATTACTCTCCTCAACTACGTTTCAAACAAATACCTGTTTACAAGTCTTCCTAAACTATAATTTATAAACCAGCGATTTGTATATTTTAATAATAAAATATAAATACTAATTTCATTTATGCATCTTGAAAACTTTTATTTTTAATTTTGGGACCAAATCCTTCTCTTATTTACTTTTTTTTGGCGTTGAATGATTATTCGTTCACAAGATAATTTGATAATAAATATTAAGCCAATATTGACCCGTTCATTGACCCGTAAGCCTTCTTTAAACATATGTAGATAAACTTATGATTTAGGGCTAATCAGTGAATTACAATTGGTCTAGAATTTTTTATTTTATTTTAATTAATTTTTTAAGATATCAGAGGAATATCAGAAGGGAGAATGTGGCCAGACTTCTATGTTTGTATGGGGTTTCGTGTTTATGCTAATTTATTGAAATGAATGTCATTTATTAGCGTGAAAGAAAGGGGTTGTTTAACCACGCCTCGAGGAATATCGAGTTCTCTGGTGGCGTGAATATGACAAGAATTCTATGATTCTGGTGATGTTTTTTTAGGATACACCAATTTATTATCTGCTTTATTCTGTAGTTGACAACCTGAGGTATAAATTTATTATTTTAACATGTCGACATAGTATACATATAAATGAAGAGGACAGATCAAAACGCTGAAATGGATGCAGATTAAAAAATACGAAAGACCAGAATTATTATTATTATACAATTAATTAGGGTTTTTAGTTGAGATAAAAAAGTCAGTATCACGAGCGGGATTCGAACCCACGACCTTCGGCTTGATACGCCGCTGCTCTACCACTTGAGCTATCGTAACCTCGACCCGCTCGGACACCAACTTCCCATCTCAACCTCACCTTTTGAATTTTCCCTCCACAACTAAAAACCTTAATTAATTGTATGATATTAATTGGTCAAGCGGACCACGAAAACTAGTGAATGTATTTTTAATATGTTTTTTCTTTCATTGCTGTGCATGTATTTTCAATGTATTGTATGTATGTATGTGTATTTGTAGCTAAGTTCAGAAAATAATGGCTGATACTCATAGTCAAGTAGTAGGCTAAAATATTTTTTAGATAGGGACGAAATTAATATCGCTGTTTCATTATAGTACAATTATCATTTTAACAAATCTTTTTGAAAGGAGCTTATTACTTAACTATGTATCAATGTGGAAAAAAACCGCAAATTTACATTCCTTAGGCATCCTAGGCCAAATTTTTTAGAGAAAATTGATAGTCGCAATAGGTCTGATAAAATCCTGAATTTTGAAAACTGCAAAATGGAAAGAAAAATTTATTTCTTAAAATTTACCTCAAAATAGTTCGTAGTTTTTCTAGTGGGCTCAGTCGTGTATTCGTAGGTCGGTCTTGTTTCTTCCGTTGTCGGCCTCGTAGGCCTTGGATGGTCATGGTGGCTGTGGTGGTGGTGAAAAGGATGGTGGTAGTGCGGATAATGCGGAAAACGGGGATAATGCGGATAACGAGGCCGGTCATGAGGACGATCCGGGAAATGAGGCCGCTCAGTGTATCGTGGAGTGGTGGGCAAGTTTGGGACTTCCGGTTCCCGAGTGGCCCCGTCGTCATCCTGATGGTCACTGTTGTCACCTTCCTCTTCCAACCTCCTGGAAACTGAAAATTCCATCTTTTATTTAAATAACACAACTCAACATAAATAATTTTTTATATTTGTTTATTCAATAGATTTTCTCATTTTGCAAGTTTACATCCAACATTTTTTTCTTTTCAACAATGATTTATTTGAAACGTGTACAATACAGTAATACATTAACAATATGTTGTCCATTTTAAAGGATTAGAGGTAAATAGAACCCCGACAAAATCTCACACTTGTGTTTACAATTGGATTTTGTAAATAATTTTTCAATAGTCAATCTCTTCTTTGTTGAAAAAGAAAGTGTTTTTAAGCAAACAGAGAATACATGAAGGGAGAAAGTGAGAGAGATAGAGTGAGTGTGTGAGAGTGAGAAAGAGAGAGTCGTCAGGGAGGCAACTGAGACAGGGTACTCGAGCCACCTCATGTTACCATCGTTTGATTTCTAAAAAAAAATATTTAAAATACTATTATATTTCCTGTTGTCGCTTGTGAGATGATAAAGCTCTATAGTCAGGTAACCAAAGTACATACTTAAAATGTTATAATGTTATAATTAAGAATATAATTTTTTTGTAAGGAAAGGAAGTACGAGAGATAGAGAGATAGATACAGAGAAAGAGAGAGAGAGAGAGAGAGAGAGAGAGAGAGAGAAGAACAGGAACAAGAATGGATAGAAAGTAAGGCTCATTCCCTTACCTTGAGGTAAGAACAAAGAGAGTGAAAGTGAAAGGAAGAAGGATTTAGAAAGAGTAATCGGATGGAATATGTTAAAAAAAAGTGGAGAGAATGATAGTGAACGAGAAATAAAAAAAGAATGAATGAAATGAAGAGATAGAGAGAAAGAGTCACATATACATAGACAGAAATAGAGAGAGAAAGAAGTATTGAGAGAAAGAAAAAGGATATATATTACGCAGGGCGGGCGACCAGGACCCGAGGGGTTAAAAGCCTAAGTAGGCCCGTACCCCATCCCTAAAAGGTCCGAGACTTGGTCGGCTCACGTGTCCTGCATAAACCTCTTGGAGTTGTTCACAAACCCCAAGATTTTGGACCATTTTATCTTGTGGAGTGATTTGGCAATGTCCTCTCCTTCAAAAGTTTCAAATCTTTCCCTAGCATAACTATCACATTCTGCGAGGTAGTGTCGAGCCGTTTTTTCTTTTATTTCACAGAAGCGGCAAAAGGGGTCTGTTAGAATACCCATTATGAAGAGGTGTCTTCTGAAGGTGTAATGGCCCGTTAGGATACCTATCAGCCTACTAATTCCCCTCCTTGAGTTAGAGAATAACCATTTCGCTTCTTTTCCTGATTTCCTTCAGAATCTCCTTCGATTGCCTATGTCCTCCATTCTTTAAGGAATTGTTTCATGCCCCAGCAATAAATACTCACTTTCGCTGTGCTTATAGAGTGGGGTAATACCGGTTGTGACCCGACAAACGCAGTATTTGAGCCTTCTTTGGCCAGGCTGTCCGCCTCTTCATTGCCATAGTGCCCCTTATGAGCTGGTATCCATATGAGGGTTACCCTATTCTCGTCCATAGTAGTTATCCTATTGATAAGTTCAACGGTTTCCTCTACCAGCCTAGATGTAGATAACTCTTTTTGTAATGACTTAAGACTGGCCTGACTGTCTGAAAAAATTCTAATATCTTTTCACTTAGTATTATTATCCATGAGTGTTCTGCAGCAAACATTGATGGCCCAGACCTCAGCCTGAAAGACTGAGGTGTTATTACCAAGAGGGGAGCAGATGCTGATTCCTAATTTGGGTATATGTATACCAGCACCGCTTCCCTTGTCCTTAATGAGTGAGCCATCCGTGAAGCAATCTATGCTATTATGGTCATCATCCGCATTATAGCTATAATCACATGGAGTAACTACCTGAAAGTGTTTTTTCCCCAAAGGTGTTTTAACCTTTTTGTCGCTAACACTTATTAGTTGGTTATTAACCTTACTCAGTAAATGTAGAATTTTCGAGTGTCTTATATTGTTTCCCTTATGATTCCGATGGGTCTCCCAAAGAAAGAGGATATAAGAATAAGTGTATAAAATGGGGAGTACCCGAGAGAGAGAAAGAATGTGAGAGGCGCAGAGAAAGAAAGCAAGAGAGAAAGTGACATAATGAAAAAAGTGAATGAAAAATAAGAGAGAGAAAGAGAGAGAGAGAGAGAGAGAGAGAGTGATTAAGAATTTGGGAAAACGAGAGTGGCAGAGAGTAAGCTGGTAAGGTAGAAAGATCAAACTGATAGAGAAGAGATAGAAACATCAATAGCCTATAGGAGATAGGATAGATGAGAATTAAGAACAATGAGCAAAAGAAGAGATAAAAGAATTACGATTAGCGATATTGAAAGATATTAATAAGTGATGTGGGTCAGGTATGTGTGTGTGTGTGTGTGTGTGTGTGTGTGTGTGTGTGTGTGTGTGTGTGTGTGTGTGTGTGAGAGAGAGAGAGAATGAGAGAAAAAATAAGTAATAAACAATGTGCGAAAGAAAAGGTAGATGAAGAGGTAGGTAGTAATAGAAAGAAACCTGACAATAAAATGGAATGTGCAAGGGAGCAGCTACCCAAAGATAAGGCGAAGCGAGCTTTGATGGCGTGCAGAAGAATAACAGGAAGGAACTGGGGATGCAGAACGGAAACCCTGCTGTGGATGTACACCATGATAGTAAGACCTTTACTTACATACGGAGCAATAGCCTGGGCTGATAAAGCAGAACAAGTAACTAAAAGAAAAGAACTCACAAAAATACAGAGACTTGCATGCATCTGCATAACGGGAGCAATGAGAACATGTCATACAATTAGCATGGAAAAAATTCTGGGATTAATCCCCCTACACCACATGGTAATAAGTACAGCGCAGAAAACCATCATTAATTTTACCAAAGAGGATAGTGCCTGATACTACAGGAATAAAACTAAAATGGAGAGATAACAACAAACTATGGAAAGACAATCCGATACTCATGACCCCGAGGGACGACATGAACAGGATGTTTGAATGTAATCAAAACTTTCGAATAAACCTAGGTACCAAAAAAGAATGGGAACGAGAGGGAAACACCTCTTTTAAGAATGGCACCATCCTTTGGTACACATATGGATCTAGAACACAAGAAGGTACAGGGGCAGGAGTATTTCACCTTGAACCAAATACTCGGAACCCATGGGAAAATACACCAGTATCTTCCAAGCTGAGATTCATGCAATCGAAAGATGTACCCAACTCAACCTAAGTAAAGGGTACAAAAACAAGAATATAGCTATCATGTCAGATACCCAAACAGCCATCAAAGCACTAAGCTCAAATATGGTGCTAAAGTGCAAAACCATATTAGGTACGCAGAATAAAATCAGCCTCTGCTGGGTCCTAGGACACATGGGAGTGGAAGGCAACGAGAAAGCGGACAACCTTGCAAGAAAAGGGGCTGTTACACCGCTGATAAGACCCGAACCCTTCTGTGGCATAGGAACCCACACTATTAACGAATATCCCAGAAAGACAAAAAGAAAATGAGGGAACTATGGAATTCACTCATTGGACACAGATAATCCAAGAATCATTTAACCAATTTTGGAAGGAAAGAAATTACAGAATGTGTCAAGGGAAGCAGGAACAAACTGCGTATCATAATAGGATATCTAACAGGACACTGCAAGTTAAATGGACACTTAAAGAAAATTGGAACAATCCAAGATGGCACATGCAGATTCTGCAGAGGCCGAAGAGACACCAACACATCTACTAACAAACTGCGGAGCTACACTAGCCCGCAGGAGGAAATGTTTTGGGAAGCACAATGTGACCATAGAAGAGCTTCAACCACTGAAACCGGGCCTATTAATCAAGTTTCTTGATGAAACAGGACTCACCGATGTGCTTTAGGCAGAGCACGGGGGATACAATAGCTCTTAAGGCGCAGTATACTATACCCTAAAACTATATCTACATCTACCCAAAGATAAACAAAGAATGAGCTGGAATGGGAGAAATAAATTTAGGGTCATAGGGAGTCAACGTTAAACATTATCGATCCGATGATACTATTGCACTTTTAGAAAGAAGAAATTAGAAATGCAAACGGTCATGGTTTATTTTTAGGATCGTCTTGTACACCGATCACATGATGGGTTACTGATTTGTGAAAATCAATTTAATTAAACGTGATTGACGGTTAGCGAGCTGTCATTGGCCGGTGAGAATTTACGGTTTAAATGATCGATTGCAGAAAGGTCACACACGCATGGTCAGAATTCCTCAGAGGGGTTTTAAGACGCGTTTTACTACCGCAGTGTGTAAAATCACGCTATAAATTCGGTAGGGACCGGCACCCCGAATTCCTTTCCGGTCGTAAACCATTTCCCAAGAGATTTTCGGAAATTATTTTAATTAAAAAATACCACTTACTGTACAACTCGTGCATTGCGAGTATGTCGTCGTAGCCGAGCTCCTTTTTCGCCTTGTAATATGGGTTCATGATCGATCCTTGTTCAGGAGAATGGGACAGGCCGAGGGAATGGCCGAGTTCGTGGAGGGCCACGGCAGAAAAATCAACACCTGAACTCAAATGAATAATTTAATTTTAAAAAATATATATATAATTTGACCATTCACGACTATCTTACCTTCGTCGAACTCTCCAGGGTTTATAGTCCAATCCTCGTCATCGTCGAAATGTATGTCACCTCCGAGACCGTCGTTCGGATAAAAGGCGTGTGCCAAGACGTTTCCATTCCCGTCAAACGGAGTACTAAAACATAATAAACTATGCTAAAAAGAATTTAAAATAATAATTTTTTAAAAATAAATTTTTTTTGAATAATTACAATTTTTAAAATTTGTCAGTGTTTATTCAGAAATCGTGAGATGCGGTCTGGTGTGATGTAGGTTTCAGAAAAACATTTTCTTTATCGTGCCAACGTTTCGATCTTTATTGAGAT